>NC_062280.1:147107953-147749203 GCF_902655055.1 Lutra lutra | reverse complement strand
GGGAGCCGCAGGGAGAGGGAGAAGCAGACGCCCCGCTGAGCAAGGAGCCTGATGTAGGGCTCGATCCCAGTGCCCCGGGATCACGACATGACCCCAAGGCAGATGGTTACCGACTGAGCCACCCAGGGGCGCCTGCCATTTCAGTTTTAAAATTCTCTAAATTCCTGCTTTCTCTGGAGAGCATTGGTCTTAGGCTTGGGCTGGGACAGCTGGCTTGGGAGAAGCCCAGCCACAGGGGAATGCTGCAGGAGCACGTCGTAGGAATGGGGCAGGGCCTGACACTATTTTGTTTCTCTTTTTTAAAAAAGAACCTTAAAAATAAAAGAACCTTTTTATTTTGGGATGACTGTAGATTTATAGGGAAGTTGCAAAGATGGTCCAGACAGTTTCCATAGCCCCTTCACCCAGCTTCCGTTAATGTTAACGCCTTACCTACAGCCCACAGTACCTTCGTCAGAGCTGGGAAAGGAACACCGGGACAATACAATTCGCCATCTGCAGACTTCATTCAGTTTGCGCCTGTGTTTCTTTCTTTTTCTTTTTTTAAATGATTTTATTTATTTGACACAGAGAGAGAGAGAGATAACGAGAGTAGGAATACAAGAAGGGGGAGTGGGAGAGGGAGAAGTGGGCTTCCCACTGAGCAGGGAGCCTGATACCAGGACCCTGGGATCATGACCTGAGCCGAAGGCAGACGCCTAACTGCCTATGCCACCCAGGCAGCCCCCACCTGTGTTTCTACCATGTCCTCCTTTTGTTCCGGGACCCAGTTTGGAGCACCACATTACACTGAGCTCGTCCTTTTTCCTTCCTTCTCTCTCACCCCCTGTTCATTTGTGTGTGTGTGTGTGTGTGTGTGTACCTCCTATTCTCCCCCCTTATGGTAGGTGAGGGGGACAGCAAAGTGAGTGCGGGAGTCCTCTCTATTGGGCACAAGTCACTGTGATGCCTTTTGTGAGTTGAGCTGTGGCTGCGAGGAAGAGAAGCCCACAGTGCCGCCAGATAGGGGCCTCGGGGACCTGATGGCCCATCATGAGCAGGGAGAGGAGCCTGGAGCCCGGCAGGCTGAGAGAGCAACTGTGTGCATCCGGGGAGTGATAAGACAGGACGGAGAAACCCAGGAAGCTTAAGGAGCCACTTTCTGAGGACAGTAGCCCCAGGACTCCCATCTCAGCCATGGTTGCAGGTGGAGCGTGCTAGGGAGGAGGCAGAATGCAATAGCCCCGCTTCCTGAGACCATGGTGGTTTGATCAGGTGCCACAGTGTCAGGCAAGGCAGCGGGCCAGGTTAGGGAGAGCTGGAGCACCTCGGTGGCTTGGCGGGACTGCACTCAGAGAGGGTGACTGAGACAAGCTGACCAGCCTTTCCGCTGCATAGACGAAGGATACATGCTAGGTGAACACAGCACAGGCCCTATGAGCTCCAGAGCTGTGTGGGGGAATGGGGAGAGACACTTCTGGGTTTCTGTGAAGCCCGTGGAGCAGACACTTCTGGACACCTGCCCAGCATGGCTTGATTCCCTTCCTCCTTGCTGATTTAGTTGAGGTTTCTGCTCCCTGCCTAAAGGTCTAAAAGGCAGATGCTTCAGGAAGGCTGACTTCTGGTAGTAGGCCCCATTGGTCTAAACCCATCAAAGTGCTCCCATACTGCTGGCCAGGGATTGGGTTAAGTCGAGGCATGTGGTACAATTCTGGCCAACAAGATAGATGGGAGGGGAAGTCCTCTAAATTAAGGTTGTGAATGTTCAGAAAAAGCTTTCTTCACTCTCCAAGAGACTCAAAGGTGAAAGAGCTTTCTTTCCTGAATCTTGGCAATGGTGTGCCTTGGATGCAACATCTAGAACTTTGGCAGCCATCTTGTGACTGAGAGCAGTGAGCCTACAAGAATGGACTGATGGGTGGATTCAGTTGGTATAGCATGCAACTCTTGATCTCAGGGTCTTGAGTTCGAGCCCCACGTTGGGTGTAGAGCTCACTTCAAACAAACAAACAAACAAATAAACAGACTGATAGGAAGAACCAAGGTCCTCCATAACATCACTGAGTCACCAAACCAACCCAGCGTGGTTGGGGCCACTGGCCTTTGGACTTCCCCTTGTCTGTAAGCCAGGTGAGTTGGATTTTTATATTATCTGCTGTCACTGAATCACCCATACTAGGAGATCTATGACCTGGTGGGGTAACTCCTAGCTCTCCCTCCTGTTCCTATGAAATCCTTATCCTAAATCTCTGTATTTGTTTCCTATTGTTGTTACAATAATTCCACCAAGTATAGTGGCTTAAACCAAAAGTATTTTCTTACCTTTCTGGAGGTCTGAAGTTTAAAATCAAGCTTTTGCCAGGGCTGTATTCTTTATGGAAGTTTCTGGAGAATCTAGTTCCTTGCCCTTTCAACTATGTGAGGCCCCCTGCATCCCTTCACTTGTGGCCCCAGCGTCCCATCACTCTGACTTCTGTCTCCCTCCTGTAAGGATCTTTGTGATTTAGTTGGGCCCAGATATCCAGGATAGTGACGCCATCTCAGGATCCTTAGCTTAATCACATCTTCAGAGTCTCTTGCCATGTAAGGTGGCATGTTTTCAGGTTCTGCAGATTAGGCCATGGACATCTTTGGGAGGGTGTTTTTCAGCCTAACGCTCTCCCTCACCAAAGGTGATCCTTGCATCTTCTCCTGGTTTCACATATGATGGTGGTTCCTGTGATGTCCCCTTCAGTTCATGACTTGCACAGACACCACCCAGCCTGACATGGTTTATCTGATATTTCCCACCAACAACTAGGGAAACTCTACTCAAATCTAGCGTCTGCTCTTGGTGGGAGCGAAGAGCTTGGGTCAGAGAGAGACAGGGATTGTGGATACAGAATAAACTTTAGTTACTTCAAAGTGGAGAGAAATAGGGACCTTGTGTGTTCTCAAGCTAAAAAAGATGTTGTTAGAGGTCTACCAGATGCTGGTAGAGGCTCAGATTTTCCTTACAAACTCACTGCCCCCCCCTCTTTTAAAGATTTATGTATTTATTTATTTGACAGAGAGAGAGAGAGAGAGATTGATCTCATGTAGGGAGAGAAGCAGGCAGAGAGAGAGAGGGGAAGCAGGTTCCCTGCTGAGCAGAGTCCGATGCGGGGCTCCATCCCAGGACCCTGAGATCATGATCTGAGCCAAAGGCAGAGGCTTAACCCACTGAGCCACCCAGGCGCCCCCAAAAATCACTGCTTTTGAGGACCCTCATAGACATCAGAGTCTCAGAAACTCTGAGGTCAGAGTGCTTGGGCATCTCATAGGGAGTATGAACATCATAGTTGGACTCTGGCACCAAAGGGCCACCGATCTGTTTCTCATCCATTTTGCACACTTGGCTAGGTTTGTGGTGGGGAGAATTTGGAAGAACTGCAGGGTCAGCTCTGGGGAGCTTTCCAGCCATTCTTCTCCTTTATGCCACATGCTGGGCTTTTGGCTGGGTCAAGGGGCACCGTGTATGAATCCCAAGTGTATTTTCCACATTGCAGCCCGAACACGCCTTTGCCTTCTGCCTTTGCAACACGTCTGGAGCAAAGGTCACCTCTGACTGTAAAATGAAGGGTTGGGAACAGTCTCAAAGATTTACAGCTTTCAAATGCCATGGCTTGTGGTTGGGAAAGGGACTTGGAAGAGAAATTTTTGGAGCCAGAAACAATGAGGCCAGAACATTTTCAGGCCTCTTATGCTTAGCTCAACCCTACGGAAGGACGTGGAAGGAGGATGGGTGAAGTTGGCTTCACCTGTGAAGAGGCAACACCTCTCACAGCCTGGGGAGGGTGGTATCTTCTAACCTCATGGGTGACTCCACTTCCCTACCTCTACCCTCTGGCTAGCCTCCTGTAGCTCCATGGGTAGGAAGATGCACGAGCTTTGGTGTAGACCAGTCCCACTAAGAGAAGCAGATCAATGACCCAGGAGATGACAAACAAATTTTGTTTGGAGAACAAGCCATTTCTTAGAGGGCAAAGCTACAACATCCTTTTGTGGGTCTCGATTCTAGTGATCATACCTTTGCCTTGGTGAATCTTCAGGGAACTATGCACTTCCAAAAAATGCTTTATTTACTGGCTGAAAGAGGAAGAAGAGAAGGGAGGAAATGGGAGCCTTTATCCACCAAAAGGTGAGCACAGTGGACGATGTCATCAATGGCTGATGTGGGCAGATCCCCGGAACTGGCCGCAGCGGCCCTCAGCTGGAGCGGTTCTGCTACACTGAAGTCCTTCTTGCCTTCTCTAGGTCTCACTCTGCCCAGCTGGCTTCTGAAATCTCTGCGCTTTCCCACTCCAGAGCACGTTGTGGTACATCGATGGATAAGGCATGTGGTAAAAGAATTCTTTGGAGAAGAGAATGTTGACCTGGCAATCTTGTGTTCACGGGAGCAGAACAAGCACAGCGTCTCTTGCTGTCTATGCTGAGCGCCTCCAAGCCCCATGGTCAGTGTGAACTTCCTCAGAGACCACACGTATAATCAGTGCAGGGAGGCTTCTGGGAGGGCGTCAGGCTTTCAGACACAGTCACATATGAGGGAAAAGTCCCACAATGAGGACACTCAGTGGATTGAGGAGGTGGCTCTCATGCATGGTTTTGGCATTTGTCAATGTCATGGTTGGAAATCCATCGTGGTCTGTTCGGTTGCTTTGGGTTCTGTGCCAAGTGTGGTTGGGGAGACCTCTGAGGGTCCAGATCTGCAGAATCTGATTCATCCGACTCCAGACCAGGGTGATGACAGACATAGTCTGATTTCAGGCAGAGAACGGCAAACCCGTGTTAATAAGAGACAATCCTACTAGATGCTTCTGGAAGCATTTCAGCTTTGTGCTCTTCCCTTATCTCCTTTCCCACACTCAGCAGCAAAACAGCTAGAAAACCACAGGCTCCAAAGAGTCTCTGGAGAAGGGGTGGTGGTGGTAGTTAGAGCTTGTTTTCTAGAAAGCCAAGATAAAGTGGGGGAGCAGGCATCCCATCCACATGGGGACATTTTGCTTCGATGATGGTTAGAAAGGTGGCCAGTGACTTGAGATCAGGGGAGATGAAAATGGAGGTATCAGGTATAGCGCTGAGGATATCCTTAAGAATGTGACCACAGGGAGGCCATTCTGTCCACACTGTCCATTGGCTAAGGACCCTGGATACTTGACATGCCCTTGAGAGGCAGAATTTGGGAAGATGGCGTAAAGGAATTTCCTCTTCAGCCAAGAAAAGGCAAAGTCCTCTTTCAGTCAGGGCTCATAGTTGCAAACAAAAGCAACTGACCCTAGGTGATTACACAGGGGCAGAACTTATTAACAAGACATCGAGCAACTCACAGCATCTCCAGGAGCTCTGGGAGCCTGGTTTGGAAGCCACACCCCGGGTATAACACTCCAACTTCTGCCATAGGACCTGGATGGTGAAGAAACACTTGCTCTGCTGTAGGGCCCACTGCCAACACCCCAACACTAGGCACTGGGTGCTGGCTGGAAACAGAGCCCCTGCTGCCTTTAGAAACTAGAGGTCCTGCCCCCCATGACCACCACTACCCCTTGCCAGAACAAATTCTGAGCTCTTCCAGGTTCTCCCTGTAGGTGACAGAGCCCAGGCCACTTCCCTGTCTACCTGTCAGGGAGCTGGAAAACCCAGTGTCTGGCCCCTTAGCTTTTTATGTGAAATGTGGGCTTTGCCTCACATGTGGGAGAGGGGGAGGGCACAAGCACAGAGGAAGGTGCAGAACCTTAGTGACCAAACAGATGACAGTTGTCCCCTTTAAGGCTTGAAATGATAGGAGCTGACTGCAGGTGTTTCTGGTGCTACTGTACTTGTTCACCTTGTGTTGACTCTGGGAACCACTATGTTCTGGCTTCTTTCACTGACACTGTTCTCGTGATGGTCTTCCGTGATCGCCATCTTGCTTGCTAAATTCCGTGGTCATATCTTTGTCCACATCTTGAGCAACCTCTTAGCAACATTTGCCAGTTAGTCACTCCTTGAAACATTGGGTTCTCATGATTTCCATGACACCTCAGCCCACTGGTTCCCCCCTACCACCTCCTTCTCTGCCATCTTGGCTGGCTCTGCTTGCTCTGCCTGATCTTTGAACATCAGTGTTCCCTAGACATGGCCCTGGCCCCTTCTCTTTATCTTTGATGTCTCCTCCATTACTCATCAGTTCTCAGGACTTCATTTTTTAAAAGAAGATTCTATTTATTTATTTGAGAGAGAGAAAGAGAGAGAGAGCATGAGCAGGGGGAATGGCAGAGGGAGAAGCAATTCCTCACTGAGTAGGCAGCCCAACAAATAGGCTCCCAAAAATATGGAGCCTATTTTTGTTAAATAGAATATTCCTCATTTTGGGTTTGTCTGATGTTTCCTCATGATTAGGGTCAGGTTTCTTATGCTCTTATGCTACCTGGGTTAGGTTGTGTTATTCTCAGAGGATCGCATCTGGAAGCACAGTGTCCTTCATGGGTGATGTTAATTTTGCTCACCTTGTCAAGGTGCTGTCTGATTTCTCCACTATGCAATTTCTCTCTCTCTTTTTTTTTTCCTTTTCCTCATAACTAACACATAGTCTGTGGGGAGACCCTTTAAAACCATTCAAACATCCTGTTGCTCATCAAAACTTACCTCAGATTTAATATCCATTGCTGATTCTTGTTTGATCCATCCATTACTGGAATGGTTGGAAAATGACGTATTTCTAATTCTAATGATGTATAGAAATAATTCTAGCACTATCATTGACCTCTCAACCCTTGACATGCTACTATAAGTAAGAGCCCTCTATTTCCCCCATCCGTCCCTTCCTTCTTCTCCACCTTCCTTTCTTTTTAAAAATTTGTAAGTTTATTTCTATATTTAAGTAATCTCTACACCCAACATGGGGCTCAGACTCATGACCCCAAGATCAAGATCCCATGCTCTTCTGACTGAGCCAGCCAGTCACCCCTCCTACCCTCCCTTCTTCCATATTAATTTATGATTGGAATGGACTTCTCAATTTTTCAATGGATTATCACTCATTAATGCCCTTCATTATTTACGTGCTCAGATTATATTTTTGACATCTTCACTTGGCTGTCTCGCAGAAAGTTCAAACTCAACATGTCCAAAATGGAACTCTTAATTTCCCACCACAGATGAATGAACCCCCCACTTCATCTTAGTCTTCTCATCCTAGGAAATGTCTCCATCCTCTCCCCAGTTGTTCAAGCCAGAAATCTAGATGTTACCCTCTGTTCTTCTCTGGTCCTCAGCTTGTACACCACCTAATTCATACGCAAGTTCTGTTGGGTCTAGCCCCAAAAGTACATCTTGAGTCCCCCCTCCTGTCTCCATTTCTATCCCATGGCTCGCATTTCCACCATCCTCATTGCACACCGGAAGCATGGCAATATCTCTCCCTGCCTCCAAGTACTTCCCACTCACTAGCCAGTGTGACTGTTTAAAAAAAAAATTTGTAATCAGATCATGTGTTTCCCCTACTTCAAACCCTCCAACGGCTTTTCATTCCATCTAGAATAAACTACAGCCTTTGGCACAGCCTCAGGAAGTCTGCAGCCTCTTTGACTGCATCTCCACTACTCCCCCTACCCTATCCCCATCCCTGTCTCTCCCCCTTATATCCCCCGCCCTGCCGGTGCTGCAAGGGGACATGCAAACACATACATCCCAGGTACATGACTGACTTCCCCCAGCCAGCCTCGCCACATGACCCTCCCCAGAGCACTTGCTTAACAGGAACCCAGATTCTGGGGAGAGTTTTCCACTGGATCGTCTCACTATTGAGCAATTGCTGCTGTTCAAGGGGTCGTCCTCCCAGCCCTTGGATTTGAAAGTGGTTTGTGGAGATGACTCATTTGCGGCTTCATGTTCAAGAAAGCCATGGTTTATGGTTTGGTTTTGTTTGTCAGGGAAAGTGGGAGATTATGAGAAATAGGAAAAAGTTCTCACTGAAATCAATGAAGGACAGCGGGCTGAAGCCCCTCTCTGAACCTCGTTTTGCAACTCGGAGGAGGGGCTCCCCCAGCAGCCACAGGTCCACGCAGTGCCTCTTGGGTCTCCCCAGGTGCCTGGGAAGGGGCTGGGGACTAGCGAGAGTGCCAGCACCCTGACACCTTTTCTGGTCCCTGCAGACTTCCAGTTTTTATAGGTATGGACCTTGGTTGATATGTTGGACTTTGGTGTTTGGTTCTGTCTCTGGACTGTTGCTTTTTGGAGATGCTGGGCAACTCTCTCCTAATCTCACTGGTCTAACAAATAAAACCAAAGGGAGACCTTCTCCTCTGGGTTCAAATGGGACTTCTGTTCAATTCTCACTTGACCCTGTGCTACCCAGTCCTGCTATCTCCTGCGCTCCAGCCTCCCTGCCTGTGTAACACCCCCCAGAGACTTGACCTTCCCTTCAAAATGTGATTTCCTGCCCAAGCTCCGGTGCTCTTAAGCTGGGACCTAGGGTGCTGGCCATGAACACCTGGCAGCCCCACCTTGTCGCTTCTCAAAGCACCTGGTTGGAACCCGTCCTTTCCGGCTAGCAGACCCTGACTCTGGATCCCTGGGGCCCTGCCTTGGCAAGACGGAGGCAGTGGGAGGGCAGAAATCTAGTCAGCAGTGTTTACCTCTCCCTAAGCCAGGCTTAAACTCTTAGGAGGACTAGACTTTGCTCCTAAAGAACAGGGCAGTGTTGTGCAAACAGCCTGACCCCTGGAGGGTCTCCTGGGTCTCCACCGGGGGCTTCAACAGCTTTTGAGTATCACCCACAGCTGACCACAGCTGACTCCCCTGGGCTTCTGGAAGCAGAGGATCGTTTTTGGGGGAGGAGTCTTTGGGCATTTCTGAGGCTGTCCCCTGAGCTCTGCCACTGACCAACCGTGTGGCCTTGGCCAAGTTACTTTGCCCTTTCTGTCATGTTGGGATGGTACAAGTCCTCTGACCTGGAATCGGGAGGATAAGCTAGCCCCTCAACTACCAGTTCTTCATAGTGGTTATTACTATTGGTGCGACCACTGACTCCTCCCGTTTGTAATTATTTCTTTACTTTCTGTCATCCCCAGTAGCTCCTCGCTCTGTATCTGCCCCATCCTCCTCTCTGACCCCAGAGACTGACTGTCAATACATATTGTTTGATGAATGAATGAAGGAATGAATGAATGAACTTGTCATGAGAGTTAAATGAGGTGCTGGGAAAGCTCTCGGCGCAGAGAGACTCTTCATCTGGGAGCAGGGAAGTGGACGGGCCCTCAGCAGCTCAGCGGGGGCAGGCCCAGCTCTGAGCATCAGGTGCACAGTGGGAGAGCCCAGGTGCTGCTGCAGGAAGGTTTCCAGGTCCTTCTCAAACCAGGTGGTACCACCCCGGCAGGCGGCTTCTCACTTCTGACCTGTGTGTCAAGTTTTGGTCCCGCTCTACGCGTGGCCTACTGGTTCTCCTCAGAGGAGGAGAACCGGCTGCACCATCTTGCTGGCACCTCAGATCCTCTCAGGGGCCTGGGTCTGAGCTGTGGGTGATGGCTGCCGCCCATCCCCAGAGAAAATGCCATCTCTTTCCCGTCAGTGTGAACTCTCACATTTACATTGTTGCCAAGTTGGAAAAAACAATAACATAAACTCCCCTCCCCTGTGAGGCCCTGAGGAGAGAAGAGAAAAAAGCCCATCCCGGTCCAGGAAACAAAGTCCTCTCTGTTGGAAGACATGGGCTTCTGTTCAAGTCCCCAGGGTCCCCGTGGCGGCAATGGATTGAGTTGGGCCCAGCAAGTGGGGTTTACTGTGTGGTCTGGGACAGCCCCCCAAGGCCTTGTTTCTCACCATGGGAGAGAGGCAGCTCCCAGCCTCGCTGAGGCACCCGTCAAGGGGTTGATCCCTCCAGGCCTGTGGGATCCCAGGGGCCTGAATGCCTCTCCTGTCCCCGGGGGGTCAGTGCCTCCCACCCCTGGCCCTGGGAGCCTGATCAAGGGCACATCATGTCCCTTGCCAGACTGAAGCCCAGTGTGTGCCCAGAGTCCCTCTCCTTCAGAACAGTCTTCCTTTTCACCGCCCTGCTCAGGAAACAGAAAAGGTTAAAATTTCCATCTTCTGCCTTAATTCCTGCTGTGACTCAGTCTCTGACAGGAGTCCTTTTTTTTTCCCCCCCACCTTCCAGGGCGAGTCTGAGCTGGAGGCTCAAGGCAGAGAAGCTGACAACATGGAGCATTCTGGATGTGCCTCTGGAGAAGGCCGTTTTGCCGCCACCACCCCAGTGCTGCCATGGAGACAGGCAGCCGTGGGCCCGGGCCTGAGGGAGGCTCAATCGCATGCAGATCTGAGAGGCAGGTGAGCCTGAAGCCTTCGCCATCCTGGCCTCTCTGCCTCCCCTCAAAGCCACAGACACTCACCTTCCTTTGCTCTATTTCGGCCTCAGCCCCTCCTGTTCTCAGCTCACTACCTCAGCTCATTACCTAAGGACATTTTCCCCAGCAGGGTGCTCAGGTGAGCTTTTCCAGCTGCCGGCAGTTGGGTGCTGACCCCTCGGGGTTACGAGGCCCTCCAGGTTTGGGGAAACAACGTGTGTGCTGAGCTGACTACAGAGCGTCTGGGATGCCATGGTGAGTGTTTCTGTGGTGACTCAGGCCAGCCTGCCTGTGGCCTGAAGATCTGTTAACTTGGGGACCTTCTCTGGTGCCAGTGTCTGTGGCTTCAAATAAGACAGGTTAACTTGGGGCACCTGGGTGGCTCAGTGGTTTAAAGCCTCTGCCTTCAGCTCAGGTCGTGATCCCAGGGTCCTGGGATCGAGCCCCGTATCGGGCTCTCTGCTCAGTGGGGAGCCTGCTTCCTCCTCTCTCTCTCTCTCTCTGCCTGCCTCTCCACCTACTTGTGATCTCTCTCTCTCTGTCAAATAAATAAAATCTCAAAAAAAAAAAAAAAAAAAAAGACAGGTTAACTTTCCGGTGGTAGAGTAGCGAGCGAAATCATAACTGGAATCGTCCGTGGAAGTGAGACAAACGTCTAACCCGTAGCTCCGGGAAATGCTAAAATTTTCAGCCAGGTGTAAATTGTTCCACAGCTATTACAGTTTTCGCTACGGTGGGGACATCCGGAAGGGTGTTTTGCCGCATTTAGGAAAGCAAAGAAAGAAAAATAAAACAAGAAGGTGATTGGAAACTCAAGTCAAGGCTTATAAAATCAAGACCTAAGTTCTCAGAGTACACAGGAAAAATGTCATGATATGCTGACTTATTCCTATCCCTAACCCCAGAGATGGTCTCTTGTTGTTTTTGTAATAGTAAAAGTAAATACTGGAGAAACAAACAAACAAAAAATTTACGCAGAATCCTGTCACTTAACATGCCACGATTATTTGCTTGGATGGCTTGGTTTTAATTTACTTGAGCTGTTTCTGGTTTAAATATCACTTACATATTTGAAATCTAAATAACTGTTATGATTGCCAAACAACTGACAAGTTTGATCAAAACCCTTACAACAGACAGACCGGAGGCTTCTCAAGAGAATTTCCCCAGTTATTCACTCCTCTCTCATTTATCTAACAGTAAATTGATGACTCTTTGAGAAGGGATTTAAGATGAATTAGAGGAATAAAGATACCAATGAACAAATTGACTACTCACTGTTGTATAGGTCAGAGGCTCTCAACTTCAGGGCAGGTTTTTAAAAAAGATTTTATTTATTTGAGAGGTAGAGAGAGCACAAGTGGAGGGAGGGGCAGAGGGACAGGGAGAAGCAGGCTCATAGTGAGCAGGGAGCCGATGCAGGTCTCCATCCCAGGACCCTGGGATTATGACCTCAGCCGAAGGCAGATGCTTAACTAACTGAGCCACCCAGGTGCCCCTTGAAGGCAGTTTTGTTTCCCAGGGAACCTTTGGCACTGCCTGCAACCATCTTGGTTGTCCCACCCAGGGGAAAGGCTGCTACCAGCACTCTGCGGGTAGAGGCTAGGCATGCCGGTCATCGTGCTCCCATGCTCAGACTACTCTTCCTGGAGCCCCTGCAACAGAGAATTATCTGGTTTAAAATTCAGTAGTGCCCAAGTTGAGCATCTGTGGCACAGAAACTATGAGAGATTTTTAAAAGCATGAGGCATAATCAGCATTTTTTAGACATTCACAAGCTAAATCATTTTTTTAAAATGCTACGTGATGGAAACAGACTGTCCTCTTCCACATGTCTTGTTCTGGCCCATGTTTCAGATTTATGGAAAGGACTGGAGTCCTGGCCCGCTCCTGAGTAAGGCATTGTGGGTAAGGCCGAAGCGGCAGAGCCAGCAATGGGTGTGACTGGTCATGGCTGGCTGTTCCCAGGATCTGCACTCTCCTCAGGGTGCCAGTGAGCGACTGGACCCATTTTTACCTTTAGGGGGTCCACAGCTCTGAACCCACCCAAGAATGCCAGGGCCCTGAGCTGCAGCTCCGATGGAGTAAGATGAGGAGAGGGGGTGTGGCTGCTTCCGGGTCCAGTCAGCTCTGGGGAGTCTTCTGTTTGTCTGTGGTTCTCCTGCTGTCCTCAGGCTCCTGGGCCGCCCGTGTTCCATCTAGCACCCAGAACCGGAGCCTACACCCTGGGGCCATCCCAGGGCTCTGTCATCTCTCTGCCACATTCCATAGGGGGACCTTACTTTTGGGGAGGCCTTCCTGGGCCGGGTGTGGCCCAGATTAGACTCCTCAAAACCTATGCGCTGTGCATGGCACTGTGGTTGGGAAGGATAGTCCTAGCTTCTAGAGCCGAAACAATATGAGGTCTGTGATTTGGATGAGAATAATCCGCAGGTGGGCACTGGAGAGAGCTGGTGAGGTGACAGAAAACGAGATTTGCTGTGAGCCCTGGGTGATGGTCCATGGGGGTTTACTGTGCATATCTCTCAGCTTTTGTATATGTTTGGAATTTTCCATAAAATATCTCTAAGCCATGCTTGACCCTCAGAGCTGGGCAGGGCATGGGGTAAGTGCCAAGTCTGTGGAGGGACGGAATGAAGGGACCTTCCAGTTCTCTTTCAGAGTGTGTTATTTGATTTCATTTCTGACTGCAGGCCTGGGTGTGGAATGAGAGTTTTTAATGCCGTCCTGTTGATGTGGAAGATTAGGACTCCTGTCCAGTGGGTGTGTTTGGGGGGCAGTGCGGGTGGAATGGGAGAGGAGGGAGGGTGGAGGAAGGGTCTGTTAGGCCATGATGATGGGGCTGGAGTCCACCCCTTAGAGCTGCCCCAGAGGCGGGAAGGTCTGGAGGAATGGAGGAGGACATGTTGGCCTTCGGGGTTACGAGGATGGGACCTAGAAGCACCCCCCGGGCAGAGAGAGTGAGCAGATGGTGACTCAGGATCAGGATCACAGATGACTCCTGTGTTTTAAACTTGCCTACAGTAACCAAGAAACAGGCAGCCCCGGTCTCAGTATCTCAGTACTTGATGTCCCATCCTCTAGGGTCCTCCTGCACTTACGCTTCATGTGGAAGGGGTGGGGATTTGATTGCAGGGTCTGTCTGTCTGTCTCTCTCTCTTTTTAAAGATGTTATTTATTTATTTGAGAGAGAGCATGAGAGAGTATGAACAGGGGAGAGGGGCAGAGGGAAAGAGAGAAGCAGACTCCTTACTCAGCAGGGAGCCGGACGTTGGATTCATCCCTTGGATCCCAGGACCCTGAGATCATGACCTGAGCTGAAGGTGGATACTTAACCAACTGGGCCACCCAGGTCCCCATGGGCTTATCCCTTAGATGGGGGAAGCAGGGCGTTACTTAAGAACAGCACAGGGCAGGGGTGGGGTGTGCCTGGGTGGCTCAGTGGGTTAAACCTCTGCCTTCGGCTCAGGTCATGATCCCAGGGTCCTGGGTTGGAGCCCCGCATCAGGTTCTCTGCTCAACGGGGAGCCTGCTTCCCTTCCTCTCTCTCTGCCTGCCTCTCTGCCTACTTGTGATCTCTCTCTCTGTCAAATAAATAAATAAATAATCTTAAAAAAAAAAAAGAATAGCAGTGTGTGTGGGTGTGGCGGAGGGGGGTACTTGGGTGGCACAGTTGGTTAAGCATCTGACTCTTAGTTTCCACCCAGGTCATGATCTCAGGGTCCTGGGATTGAGTCCTGCATTGTACTCTGTGCTCAGCCTGGAGTCTGCTTGAGATCCTCTCCTTTTCCCTCTGCCCCTCTTTCTCTTGCTGTCTCTCTCTCTAAAATAAATAAAATCTTAAAAAAAAAAAAAAAAAGAACAGCACTGGGGACTTTTTCAGTTATCTATGGCTCTGTAACCAATCTCCTTCAAACTTAGTGGCTTAAAATAGCAAGCATCTTCTTGCCCCCCAGGCTCAGTGGGGCAGTTCTTGGGCTGGTCTCCCATATGGCTGTAATCGGGTGACTCTGGGGCTGATGCCACCTGGAGTCTCTGTGCGCCTGAGGACAGCTGGCCTCTCCTTGTCACCTCAAGGCATCTGCTTCCCATATGGCCTCTGCATGATGTCTCCACGGGGCCTCTCTGGCAGAGGAGCGGGCTTTCTACGTGGAGGTCCAGGTCTCCCCAAAGTGCCACTGCAGAAGCCTTTTCAGGGCTTAGCAGGAGACTGGCCCAGCTTTGCTTCCACCACCTTCTGATGCTTATGGAGTCTGGGGCCAACTCAGGCTCCAGCAAAGGGAAATGAACTCCAGCTCTGGGCAAGGAAACGACAAAGAATGGCGGCCATCTTTAGTCCACCACAGGGAACCTATTTGGAGTCTGCTTGGAAGGACAGAGCTGCAGTCATATTATGTAGGGCCACCTTGTAAAGGGGGAGATCCCAGCTTTCCTGTCCCTTGCTCCTTCCCCATTTTGTCTCTGACTTGGGCAGTCATGGGGATGATACTTCTCTAGACCTCACGTCATCATCTGTCGGTGTCACAACGATCTGTCTCTGGGGCCAGTCTTGGGCCAACCATTTCACTGTGTACTGGTCTTGAAATTCATTCACCCAGCCTGACTCTGAAGCCTGATTTGTCCCTCCATGCTGGGGGCCTCCTCCACGAGGTCAGGCTTTGGCCACATCCTGGCCTATCTTAGCCTGTTTGGGCTGCTATAACAAAAATGCCATTGACTGGAGGCTTGGATGAAAATTACGTACTTCCCTCAGTTCTGGAAGCTGGCAAGTCCAAGCTCAAGGCCAGCAAAGCCTGTGTCTGGCAAGGTCCTGCCTTCCAGTTCACTGGTGTCTGTCATCTTGCTGTGTCCTCACATGGCAGGAGTGGAGGAGCTCTCTGGGATCTCTTTCTAAGGGCACCAATCATCCAATCACCTCCCAAAGGTCCTAACTCCAAATGCCATCACACTAGGGATAGCATTTCAACATAGGAATTTTGGGGGAACAAAAACATTTAGCCTATTACCTGGTCCTCTCATTCTCCTCCTTCTAGACCCACAGAAAGGAGGTCTTTGGGGATGTGGGAATGAGACCCTGGCTCAGCTGTAACTGCATCTTTCAAATTATGGGTCCAGTGGGTAGCTGAGGGGAGCCTGGGGGAGAGATGATAACAGAAGGCCTTCACATGTTAGCATCTGCTTAATCTTCCCGAGAGCCTGAAGCTGAGAAGTTAGTATTGACCTTAAGAGTCTCTAAGTGGTCGGGGCGCCTGGGCGCCTGGGTGGCTCAGTGGGTTAAGCCTCTGCCTTCGGCTTGGGTCATGATCTCAGGGTCCTGGGATTGAGCCCCTGGGCTCTCTGCTTAGCGGGGAGCCTGCTTCCTCCTCTCTCTCTGCCTGCCTCTCTGCCTACTTGTGATCTCTCTCTGTCAAATAAATAAATAAAGTATTTAAAAAATAAAAAGTCTCCAAGTGGTCATGGTGGGGTCAAGGCCAGGTTGCCAGGCCACTGCACCCAGCCTCTCCCCATAGCCCCAGTCACAGTCCCCATGGCCTGCCTTTGGGTGAGCGGGGAGGTGAGTGTAGAGGGCGTCGGCCCTGCTGTCATGCCCAGACTCTTTGGGGATTCCCTTTCCTTAGTTACAAAGAGTCTTCTCTTTGGTTTGCTACCTGGGACAGATGTTCTCAATTTTCAAGGAGCAAATGTTTCTCGTTTCATCTTACCTTAATCAGATTACCTGAGTTCTGTCCACAAAGTGTCTGGGGAGCTGGATAAATGGCAGGGGGTCCCAGCCACCCACGGTCTGGAGGGGAGAGTGTGTGCCATGAATGGCTTCTCTGTCTGCTGGCCGTGGACTGGCTGACCCAGGGGCTTCACCAGGGGAGCAGAGGCGAGCAGGTTCCTCTGGCTCCTGGGCCTGTAATTGAGATTTGACCTGTTTCCAAGTCCATATGCCTTGAAGGAATCCTTCATTCTCTCACTCTTCTCTCGTTCTTGGCTACCACCCCCATCTGTCCCAGTGCCCAGGTGGAAAATGAACACTCTAACACCGCGGGCTCAGGCCCAGGCTCTCTCCCTTCTCTGCCACATTCCACACACAGTTGGGGTCTGGCGGGAGACACTCCCGGGCAGAGTGTGGCTGGATAGTGTTGTTGTTGGTTTTTTTTTTTTAAGATTTTATTTATTTATTTGACAGACAGATCACAGGTAGGCAGAGAGAGCAGAAGGGAAGTGGGCTCCCCGCTGAGCAGAGCCTGACTCGGGGCTGGATCCCAGGACACCAGGACCATGACCTGAGCCAAAGGCAGAGGCTTTAACCCACTGAGCCACCCAGGCGCCCCCTGGATAGTGTTTTTAAAAAAGTCTTTGAAATACACTCATAGTCAAAGCAGGACTGGAGGTGGAGGCGTGGAGTGAGCTCAGGTAGACTTGCAGTGCGTTCTCGGAGAGACCCATTTGCTTTCAGTTCTGAGCAGAAGAATCCTCAGCAGCCCTTGTGTGGTTCCCCTTACTTTACAAGGACAGGGGTGTTTCCGTGTCTGCCTCCCTCATTTAGCCCCTTGCTAATCACAACTGGAATCAGCAAACACCAGTAGGTACCAACAAGAGCTCTTTTTGATTCAAGGTCATGGCTCCCAACCTTGGCTGAATGTTAGGATCTTCTGGGAATCTGCAAAACACGGAAGCCAGACTCCCTCCCATAGATATTCTGAGGAACTGGCCTGGAGTGCCAGCTGGATGAGAGCGCCCCACGTGGTGCCAATGTGCAGACAAGGTGGCAAGCTCCCACTCCAATGTCCTTTCCTCCTCCTCTGCCAGCCCTGCTTGAGCCTGTCCATGCCTCGGCTTGGGAGCTGCTCATGTGGGTGTCCATGGCATTGCCCCTCGTCAACCCTTGGGACCTGGTCAGACTCTGCCGGTTCCAGTGTATTCACACGGCGTGACCCGCAGAAAGAGGATCTTAGCTGGAGATGGTCAAAGTGCCTTCAGTCCACAACTGTGGAGAGTCAAAAGACACAACTTGCAGGTGTCTGTAGATGGGTAGGGAAGCCACCGCAGAAGGCCGGTCACAGTGCAGACGGTCTCTGTGCTGTTAATGGAGGAGGCCTTGGAGGTGGAAGGTGCAGGGCAAGGCTCACCCTTTCTCCTTTACCTGCTTGGCTTCCTCAAACTAGTAAATGGCAGCTTTATGCTTTCAGTTTCACAGGCCAAACGCCTGGGACTCATCTTTGATTCCTGGCCTCCTCTCACATTCCACGTCTAATCCATCAGCAAATCCCGTGGGCTCCACCTTCAGAATATCTTCAGATTTTGACCACTTCTCACCAACTCCACTGCTCACCCAGGTCCCTGCACCAAGTTGCCATGGTGCAGCAAGCTCCTCACCTGGTCCCTCTGGTTTCCACCTGGACCATCTATGGTCTATTCTCAATATGGCAGCCCAAGGGCTCCTTTCAAAATGCAGTTCAGAGTATGTCACTATTGTGCTCAGAATGTTCCATTGGCTTCCAGACTTACATCCTGTAAAATCCAAAGTTCTTCCCATGATCTGTAAGGCCCAGCATAGTGTGGGGCCCGATATATCTCTGGCCTCATTGTCTGACACTCTCCCCTTGTTTCACGCCAATCCAGACATACCCATCTCCTTGCTGTTCTTTCGGCTTATGAAATCTGCTTCCACCTCAGGGCCTTTGTACATGCTATTCTCTCTGGCTGGAATGCTCTTATCTTTGATATAGTGCAGCCCAGTTCCTTACTTCTTTCTGGTTTCTTCTCAGTTGTCGTCTTATCAGACTCAGGCTTCCCTGAGTACCTTATTTGAAATAATGCTCCCCAACCCAACCCTAACCTTTTACTTATATTCTCAGAGCTTATTACTACCTGCATATTTTCTGTTTATTTTTGGCCTTGCCGCTAGATTGTAAGTTCCATAGAGCAAGTCCATTGTTGTAGCCCAGACCAGGGTAGTGCCTGAAACAGCAGGTTCTTAGCAAATATTTGTTGGATGGGTGAATAAATGATGAGGTGAAGTGGTAGCGAAGAAGATTCTTGGGAAATCCTCCTCTCAGGAGGTCCTGTGACTAGGCTTTGAAGGGTGGAGGGGTGGGCAGGTGGGTGATGGTGTGGGAAGGTGTTTCCCACAAAGGGTAGGACAGACACGTTCCATCCTGAGCTGTGCCAGACTTCGGAGCAGGGCATGGATGGATCATCTGGAGAGGAGGCTGGAGGAACCCTGGGTTGTCCAGGGGCTTAGTGCCTTGTTACCTAACTACCCTGCCAGGCTGCCATGATACGGGGATGATGGGAATGTGCCCACTGGCCCGTATACCCCTGAAAAGGCGCTGCACAAAGTCAAGGTTTACTGCCATTACTTAGCTGCTGTTCCTGGTTGATACAACAGACCACATAATCCCCAAGTTTAGTCTTCTTAGAATCATTCACAAACCACAAATGTCTCCCTCCCCAGGGCTGGCCTGAGGTGAAGGGGGAGTGGAGCTGGGGTGGTTGGAGAGGAGCAGGGTTTTTCTGCCTCCTCCAAGTTGCTGTGGCACAAGTCATCTGTGGCTGTGTTTGGGCTTGGGACCCGTGACCAGAACTGGGTTAGACCCTTGGTTCCCTGGAGATGTGGCCTTTCGGGAATCAGCACCTCACCAGCCAGCAGAGATCAGGCAGCTGAGGGAGCAGAGCCTGGGAAAAGTAAGCTCCGACAGGGAGGTGGGAAGAAAGGAGGTGGTTTGGTTTAGGAGGAATGGAATGGAAGCCCAGATGGGGCTGGCCAGAGGGCTCCTTAGGTGTAAACTGAGTCATTAGAGGATTGCACTGTGTGTTTGAGAACAAGGTTAGGGAGCACCGGCATGTTCCCTGCCACTTCCTCTTTCCCTGGTGGTAATGACTTTCTGGAATAACTACTAGCACCAGGCAGTTTTAGGGGAATTACACATTACCTTATTAATCATCCCCCACGAATGATGGAAAGATAATAATACAGTTGAGGAAATGGAGGTATGAGAAACTTCTCAAGGCGGGTAATGTGAATGAAAATGGTGGGGTCAGGACCTGAAAATCTTCCCCTCCATAAAACCAATGAGAATACTGGCAGTCAATCAATCAATCAATCCAAACATACATACATACATACTTACATACATAGGTCAGAATCGAATGTTTCAAAATTCTGCGAAATAACCAAAGATTGCAAAAATCGAGAGTATATATTTAAGAAAAGTGGTGGAATCTTAGTAAGAACGGTGAGCTTCCTGGTGTGTTGACTTGCTCTATCACAGCTAGTAAACAAGTTTGGCGAGAGACAAGCTCAATATACAAAACTCAGTTATATTTCTTTTCTTTCCTTCCTTCCTTCCTTTTTTTTTTTAAAGATAGATTTATTTATTTATTTGACAGAGAGAGAGAAGGAGAGAGTGAGCACAAGCGGGGGGAACAGCAGAGGGAGAGGGAGAAGCGGGGAGCTGAGCAGGGAGCCCGATGCGGAACTCGATCCCAGGACCCTGGGATCACGACCTCAACCGAAGGCAGACACTTAACTGACTGAGCCATCCAGGCATCCTCAGTTGTATTTTTGTACTTGAGCAATGACCAATATGAAAATGAAATGAGGAAAATAATCTCATGTGCAAAAGCATTGAAAAGAACAAAATACTTAGGAATAAACACACACACATACATACTTAGGAACAAAAATGAAAGAAGTGCTAGCATTTTACACCTGAAAACTATAAAATACTGTTCAGTGAAATTAAAGAGGTCCTCAAGAAATAGAAACTCGGGGCGCCTGGGTGGCTCAGTGGGTTAAGCCTCTGACTTCGGCTCCAGTCATGATCCCAGGGTCCTGGGATTGAGTCCCGCATCAGGCTCTCTGCTCAGCGGGGAGCCTGCTTCCCCCTCTCTCTCTCTGCCTGCCTCTCTGCCTACTTTTGATCTCTGTCTGTCAAATAAATAAATAAAATCTTAAAAAAAAAAAAAGAAATAGAAACTCATCTTGTGTTCACGGATTGGACAACTTGGTATGGTTAGATGGCAATACTCCCCAAAGTGATCAGGAGAGTCAATGCTATCCCTATTAAAATCCCAGCTGGATTTTTTTTTTTTTTAATGACAAGCTGATTCTAAAATTCATACGGAAACATAAAGGGCCTAGGACAGCAAAAATAATCTTGAAAAAGAACAAAGTTGGAAGATTCATATTTTTCAAATTCAAAACTTACTGCAAAACTCTATTAGACAAGACTTCATGGTAGTAACATAGGGATAGTCATATAGATCATTAGAATAGAATTAATAGTCCAGGAATAAACCCATATGTTTATGGTCACTGACTTTTTGACAAGGATGCCAAGATGACTCAATTGAGAAAGAACTCTCTTCAACAAGTCGTGCTGGGAAAACTGGACATCTGCATGCAGATGAGAAGTCATACCTTCATCTCACTCAAAAATTAACTCAAACAGGATCAAAGGTGAGAGCTTAAACTGTTAAACTCTTAGAAGAAGATGAAAGCATAAATTTTCATGACTTTGGATTAGGCAATTTTTTTTAAAAGATCTTAAAATTTTTATTATTTATTTATTTATTTTTAAAAGGATTATTTATTTATTTATTTGACAGAGAGAGAAATCACAAGTAGGCAGAAGTAGGCAGAGAGGCAGGCAGAGAGAGATGGAGAAGCAGGTTCCCTACTGAGCAGAGAGCCTGATGTGGGGCTTGATCCCAGGACTCTGGGATCATGACTGGAGCCGAAGTCAGAGGCTTAACCCACTGAGCCACCCAGGTGCCCCTAAATTTTTATTTTTAAATAATCTCCATACCCAACATGAGGCTTGAATTTACAACCTTGAGATCAAGAGTTGTGTGCCAGACCTGCTGAGCTAGCCAGGCACCCCAGCAATGTTTTCTTAGATGTAACACCCAAGGCATGAGCAACCAAAGGAAAAATGGGCATATTGGACTTCATTAAAATTAAAAACTTTTGTGCTTTGAAGGGCATTGATTGAGAAAATGAAGGCAACCCCCAGGATGGGGGAAATAATTGCCAATCATATATCTGATAGTGGTCTAATATCCAGAATCCATAAAGAATTCCTACAACTCAGCAATGCACAAATAGGCAATTAAAAAAAAAATGGGCAAAGGATTCGAATAGACGTTTCTCCAAATAAGATATACAAATGGCTTATAAGCACATGGAAAGATGCTCAATATCATTAGTCATTAGGAAAATGCAAATCCTACCACAATGAGATGCCATTTTACATTTGCTAACATCGCTGTAACAAAAAAGATGGAAAATAGCAAGTGTATGGAGCAGTTGGAGTCCTCATATTGCTGGTGATAATTTTAGCCATTTTGGAAAATAGTTGGCCAACTCCTCGAAAAGGTAAATACAGAGTTACAATATGACCTAGCAATTCCACTCCTAGAGAACTGAAAACATACGTCCCCTCAAAAGCTTGTTTGTGAAGTCAGAGCAGCATTATTCATGTCAGACAAAAAGTGGAAACAGCCAAAATATCCATCAGCTTATAAATGACAGCTTATAAAAACAAAATGCAGTGTGTTAATACAACTGAATATTATTCGGCTATAAAAAAGAGTGAAGTAGTGATCTATGGTACAAGGATGAATCCTGAAAACATGGTAAATGAAAGAAAAAAAAAAGGTCCCATGTTATATGAATCCATTTATATGAAATATCCAGCACAGACAAATCCATTGAGATGGAAAGTAGATTAAAGTTGCCAGAGGTTGGGGAGGAGCAATGGACAATGACTACTAGTGAGCATGAGATTTCCGTCCGGGGTGATGAGAATATTCTGGAATTAGATGGTGATGATATTTACACAACTTTCCGAACATACTTCAAACCACTGAACTGTGTGCTTCTCAAAGGGTGAATTTTATGGTATATGAATTGTATTTCAATAAAACAATGTTTAGAAAACTTCCTATGACAGAAGACTAGTTAGTATGGAAGTCATGATTTGAGTCCAGTGGCCAGTGAGCTTAAGGACATTTGTTGCCAAGTCCTTTGTACCTTGCTAAGCAGCATGTGGTCCCTTGGAGCTGACTTAGTTACCCATAGAAAAATGGTTTCTGTTGGGTGTCACTGTGTCTCCTGGGCACAGCGGTCTGGATGTCTGCTTGTCACCAGGGGCTGACCTGGACACAAATTTACATTCAATACCATGCAGCATCCTTGCCCCTCCCACTACTAAGATTCTGTTACAGGGTCAAGCTTGGGTGTCTGATTTGCTCTTCTCTTGGGATGACATCTCCCTGTGGCTCCTCATCTCTTATGTAAATGGATTAGGGGTAAGTCTACACTGTCACTCTAGCAGAATTCCTGCTTAGGCTGAAGCTGGTACTAATCTCCTTTCCTTGAGGTATTTTATTTTATTTTTTTAAACGATTTTATTTATTTATTTGACAGAGAGAGGGATAGCGAGAGAGGGAACACAAGCAGAGGGAGAAGCAGACTCCCCACTGAGCGGGGAGCCCAATGTGGGGCTCGATCCCAGGACCCTGGGATCATGACCTGAGCCAAAGGCAGGCGTTTAACCCACTGAGCCACCCAGGTGCCGCTCCTTGACATATTTTAAATAGGTAACATTTCTCCTCTTCAACCCATCCGCTACCTCATTCAGCCAGCCAGCCAGCCAGCCAGGCATCCAGTTTGACCAATCCACGCTGTGCGAGGCTCTTTGCAAAGCTACCCGCTGAAGCGGTTTTGTCTGGGTTTGGGAACATGGGCCAACTGAATTTTTTTTAAGTCTTCTAGAGATTTAGGAGTTTAGGGAGGCAGAGTCTAAGGAGGGCTGTGTGTAGGGTTGAAGTGCTTGGCAGTCATGGTGATCAGCCAGGGGTCCCAGGCAACCTCACAAAGGTAGAAATGATTCTGATCCTCCTACTAATTTCTTTTTCTTTTCTTCTTTCTTTTTCTCCCATCCTTTCTTCCTTCCTGCCTTCCTCCCTTTCTCCCTTCCTGGCTTCCTTCCTTCTCTCTTTCTCCCTTCCTTCCTTCTTTCTTTTCCTTCCCTTCCCTTCCCTTCCCTTCCCTTCCCTTCCCTTCCCTTCCCTTCCCTTCCCTTCTCTTCCCTTCCCTTCCCTTCCCTTCCCTTCCCTTTCCTTTCCTTTCCCATAGAGCAAGCCATTTTCACAAAAGGGCTTGCAAATGTACAAGCTCCTCCCTGAGGCCTCCTTCTGCATGGCACAGACCTTTCATCACCAACCCAACTTGTAATCTTGGGTAAAAGAAGGTTCTCCACTCATCTTCACAGAGGAAAAAAAAAAAAAAGGCAAAGCAAAACAAAACAGCCACATCATGAAGTCATTCCATGTAATGAGGCTTGCTCTGTGGAGCTGTCATTACTCTGGGCTGCAGGAGGGTCTGGACTGCCCACTGGCCTCCCACCTCGCCCTGGCCAGTCAGGGCTGGAGTCAGCAGCCGGACAGCCCAGAAGGCCACCCTGGAGCCTTAGAGGAGAGGCTGTTTTTTGGGCCTCACTTAGAAATTCCTGGCTGGTCAGTGGCAGCCAAAGATGGGAGAACAATCCTATCAGGCCTGCCACCTCACCTTGGTACATTCTGAACTCAGGCTTTTGCTCAAATCACTCTTACCCCTACCATCTCCCGGGACTCCCTGACCAGTGCTCTTGACTCACAGAACCTTGCTCATCTTTGAGAGCCAGTGTAAGTTCTGCTTCCCAGGACCAGGGAGCCTCCGCATCCCACAACTATTCATTCGACAACAGTTTATCCAGCCCCTTCCCAGGGCCTGGCTAAAGACGGGCAAGCCTGGAAGCCTGCCCTTGCCCGCACTGAAGAAGGGAGATACGGAAGCAGTGCTGGGATGGCGTGCTGAGCGCCCAGAGCTACTCCCACTGATCTTCACGGTGCCCGAGGCGCTCCCCACTCCCTCAGTCAGCCAGTTGGCCTCTTCTTTTCTCTCTCAGGGTAGACCGGTGGTCTTTGCTTTTGAAATAAAATGGGAATAGGATGAGTCCCATGAAGTCGTTGTGAGGACTTAATGAGTTGTTTAGGCAAAGTGCTTAGAAATGCCTGGCATATGGGAAATTTGTGGTAACAGCTGGTATTGTGTTATAATAATAATAACGGTAATATTTTTATTATTCTCCCTGCATATGACAGAACATGGCGGCTCAGGCTTAGCTTTCCAAGACTCCTCAGTCACCCTCCCAGAAGGGACCAGTTAAAGGCACGATTCTGTCAAGGGCTCTCTGAATGCTTAGCGGAGTCAGGCTTTCTCCCCAGATTCGAGAAGGGGCACAGGCCGGGGAGACATCCAGATGGACTCTGCTTATAGTCTTGACTTTGACAGCAGTTCTGGCGCTAACAGCTTCCTGCAGGGAAAGCCGTGGTTGCAGGACACATGGCTTGGGCCACTCCTAAGAAAGGCCATTGTCCCTCACCCAAGACCGGCCGTAGTGAAGCCTGAGAAACGAGGTTCTCACCGTGAGACAAACTGCAGCCATGTCCGCAAATAGAGCGCTCGGGCTCTGTCTGTCCTGGAGGGACGAAAGCCCTGGAGCTGAGTGGCCTCCCGTTGCCTGCCCCAGGAACCTCACCCCTCAGCCAGTGTCTTCCTTTCTTTGGTCCCCAGTTCATTCACCCTGATGGAGAGGCTGCCCTGCGCTCCGCATCCATTCTGAGGTGTCTGACCAGGCCAAAGGACGTCCTAACCGCCAGCCAAAATTGGTCAGAGTCCCTCACCTCCCAAGGGGTCACTTCCCTCTTGGGGACACGCCTGAACTGGCTGGCACTTTCTGCTTATGAGGTGCCTTCCTTGTTTGATTTCAGTCTTCCTAAACCCTGAGATATCAGGTGATTATCCTCATCTCAGAGGAGAGAAGACAGCCATCTGATAGGCCGGAAGCGCGCCTGAAGTCATGGGGCTTGTGAGCAGGGGCCGCCAGGCTTCTGCCTGACTGCAGCCGGCACCACGCGGAGGGGAGTTTGGAGGTTCTCGGGTGCATCTGACTACGGAAACCAGGGAGGCCTTCTCATCACAGACACCGGCTTCTGTCTTCTGCTCATCCCTTGGCTCATGTGACTATGTGCTATTCTCATGATGCCAGCTGTGTGGCTTTGCAATTGGGAGAGTCTGATTTAATGATGCTCAAGTGACAGGACCAGTGAGACCGTCACAGGGCGGAGCTGATGTGGTTTTCAGAGAGAAGCTGATGTCATGGTTTTTATAAGCAGCTGGGGAATGGCAAGTCATGAAGGGAGGGGGCCAACAGCCGCCTCAGGAAACGCAAAGCTGGTTCTCTTTAATGTGCGATGACAGATGGGAATGAGCTGTACTGTGGCGACCATTTCACAAGATCTACATATATTGAATCAGTATATCATACACCTGAAACTAATATAATGTCGTATGTCCATTATACCTTAATTAAAAAAAAACCCAAAACTGGTTCTCTTTGGAAAGGGAGAAAAGAGAACTGACTCAAAGAGAAACAAAGAAATTTTTTTAAGAAGCCACACTCATTTTTCAAAGGTCTTTGACTTTTTAATGATAATAATATGTGAGTGTTTTTAGGAACTGTTATAAAAACAGCTTCTTCCTAAAGTCTGAATTACAGATGCTTCTACAGACTTCTATAGATGCTTCCTAGAGGTAACCTCAATACTCCCATTGTACAGGAGGAACATTCTGGGTTTAAGAGGCTCCCACTGATCTCATTCCAGTCCTCACCAGGATGGAACTCGGGAATTCCGCGGCTCCTTCCTCTGGAACCTCCCCATGGCTTGTTCTACCTACGTCCCATGGGGTGTGGATCAGCCCTGCTTCTGCAGGCCAAGAAAGTCGCTTCCCAGAAGGATTGTGGCCTCTCAGGGGTGTAAATTCTCTTTGGAAAAACCCATAGCATTGGGTAAAAGTTCTCTTCGCAAAATGAAAAAAAAAAAAAAAAAAAAAAAACCCTGATTGGTTGGCTTCCCCAGAGACAGGGCCCAGGTATTGTGGGGCGGGGCCCCAAGTTCAAGCTCCTTGTCCTTGCTAGGGAATCAGCTCCCTGATATGCACGCCACCATGCCTGCCTCTGTAACCCAGATGCCAGAAAGGTGGAGCTTCCCTAAGCAGAAGCACAAAATGCAAGTGTAAATCTGGATGTCTCCAAAAAAGCAGGACGACAGAGAAGCAAGCCACTGCCCAACCACAGCTGACAAAGCCTTCTCTGTGCATTCTCAAGAGGATAGAGAGACCACATACGTAGCCTCAGGCAAGACCGGCCCTCCCACCCCCGACCCATGCGCCCCTGTCTCATGCCTGCATGCTGTGCCCAGGCCCGGGCCCTAGCTTGGGTGATGCTCCAAGCTGCAAGCCCCTCACTCCCTTCTACTTTATGCCCGGTCACAGTCCCTGTCTGGAACTTTCCTCTCAGCTGGGGCCTGGAAGAAAGTGTGTGAATGAAGGAATTCAAACCAAGACGAGCGTGATGGATAGCCTCTCAGGGCTATTTGTATTTTAAAAGAGAAGCCCCTCTCTCTGAGAAATGCGGCTCCAAAGATAGACCTCAGATGTTAGGGGCGAGGAGCCAGGCCAGCTGCATGGAGCTGTGTTCTAGCCAAGTGACTGTCGGATCTCAGGCCGTCTTGTGGAACTGCCACAAACTCCCAGCTCTGCAGAGAGCCTTCCCATTTCTTCCAGTCCGCACTGAGAGTCAGAGAGGAAAAGAGATTCTGTGGTTTGGGCCCTGCATGCTGAATCATAGATCTCTGTGCTTGAGCTGGCACTGTATGGACATGCATAGTCTATCAGTGTTGAAAATAGTCATTCAAAGACATCTGAGGCCCCAAAGGACACTTTTCAGGTAAAAATCCTTTCTTTGTCAACTGCAAAACAAACGCGTAGGTTTCCCAGACCATGTATTGGTTAACTAAGCCCCAAACCTTCCCGGGTTTCCCTTGTTCTATGCCCTTTATTTTTTGTGTCTAATACCCTGGAATCTGAGCATTCTGGCTGGCATGCTGCTGAAGCCCGTGGGTTCCTCACCAACCCTGGGCTCTGTGGAAAACCCCTCACCCCACTCCCCAAGCCCCCCAGGAACCAAGGCCAAGGCTGGTCAACAGGCTGCTTCCCCAGTGCTGTTACTTGCTTTCCACTGGGCCTGCACGGACTCCTTTCTGGGCCAGTGTTTTCGGGGCTGAATTTTACATGGGCCAGAAAATATTTTGTAAGAGGAAATGGGCCCACTAGCTTTGCTAAGACTCAGTCCATTCCTGGAGCCCCAATGATTAAAAATAAAAAAGTCTTAGTGTGGGAATGAAGAAATGCTCAGTCTTGTTAAATTAGCATCAGGATTTATTAATATAAATATATTGCACTTAAAAACCCAACTTTAATGTCCTGAGTAAACATACCTTTTTTTTCTTCAACTAATAAGGCTTCACGTATGGCATCGTGAGACCAGTTACACAGAGGAGTCCTGACAGGCTCATTACTTGCTTGCACTGTTCTGGCCAGCATGAAGAGACAGACCTGCTATGGGATGTTTGGACTGACATTTCCCCCTTCCCTTTCCACGTCAAACTTGGCCACTGATTCTAAGGCTTCAGAGTTGCCCGGAATTTTAAGAAATCCCGATATTATCCTCAAGCTCTTCTGGGCTTACAGCCACCATCTCCAGAGTCAGAGTTGATCGGCAAACACGGATTGCTTTTTCAGGGAAAGAGCGGGCAGCCCCAAAGCTCTTTGACAAAGCCAGTGAGAAGAGAGGAGACTTGAGGTAAGCCTGGCGCCCGCCTGGGGGAGAGGACCATGCATGGGGGGTGGGCGATGCCCCGCAGAGCTGACGTGTCACCTGATGAGATTTCTTTGATCTGAACAGGACGTTCCCGCCACGGTCTGGATCCAAACCACCTCAGGACAGTGTTATCCTTTGCTCTGAGTGGCCAAATACCACAAGCGCCACTCGACTTTGAGATGATGTAACGCTGACATTCCAAAGCTGATGTGTGGCTGAGAGGACAGACACGGTGTCTGTTCGAAGGTGTCAGCCCCAGACGGCACTCGGTGTCTAAAAAGAGTGTCAAATCATTTTCAGCTGGAGAGGATTGCCTGGCAAAGCATTTTTTCCCCTCTCCGGAGATTTTTGTTTACAGGATTTAACAATAAAAAAAAAAAACAAAAAACCACACACACAATTGCTCATTGTTCGGCTTGCGGCACAAAGGTCAGCTCGGGGCACCCAGTAGTTTTCCAATTTCTGACCCTTTTTGATCCCACTGTGCAGATCAGCAGATAAGGAGTTTTATTTTAAGGCAGCAAAATGCAAAGTAAGAGACAATGGGTAGAAATGTGAATGACTGTCCCACAGAAGTATCTGTCCAGCTGATGGGGGAAAGCCCTGCTTGTCCAAATTGAATGACGTTTTTTCTAGCTTTTAGAAAGCATATTCTGTCAGGGACACTGTATTGCTGGGGCAATGGGTGTCGGTGCCCAAATCCTCCATTTGTGGGGTTCCGGAGGCAAAAACACACTGACATGATGTGGTTCTTTTTTTTTTTTTTTTTTTAAAGATTTTATTTATTTATTTGTCAGAGAGAGAGAGGGAGAGAGAGCGAGCACAGGCAGACAGAATGGCAGGCAGAGGCAGAGGGAGAAGGAGGCTCCCTGCTGAGCAAGGAGCCCAATGTGGGACTCGATCCCAGGACGCTGGGATCATGACCTGAGCCGAAGGCAGCTGCTTAACCAACTGAGCCACCCAGGCGTCCCCATGATGTGGTTCTTATAAGATGTGCGAGGCACAGTCAACTCAGTGGCTCTGTGAGATCTAGAAGCAGGGACTAGAGTATTAGATTTGGTCCAGCTTTTCAAGTTTAAATTCATTTTAAATAGATGAAGCAACTAAGACCCAGAAGTGACAAGCCCAAGTTCACACATCACAGCGGCATCTAGAACTTCCTTTCCACTGACTAATCCTACTTGGAGTTTATAAACTCTTCCACCACAAGATCAAACACTGGAATTCCTTTCCATGACCTAGAGTACTTTTGCCGCAGCAAATCTGCGAAAGAAAAGGAAAGGAAAGGCAATGGTTAAGACCCTTATAATAACACCCTGGCCAGAAAGTGGGAGCAGATTAGGCTCTCCATCGAAGCATTTTAAAAAACCAGATATGTTACTGGTTGGAAGAACTTTTCTGGAAGTGGACATTTTATTTCCTAAGACGAAAAAGTAAGGCACAATTTACTAAATACAAAGGGACATGTGACTATTCTTTGATGCAATTCCAGAAAAAAGGTTGTCCAGGCAGGAGTTGTTGGCTTAGCATTTGTGGAATCTCTCTCCTAATTGTGATTGTTGGGCCATAACGGCAACAGGACACACAGGGGACCCCCCTCGTATTGCCCCCAGTCCCATATCTCTCTGCTCCGTTCTCGGGGGAGTTTAATTCTGGGTGAGCTGACAGGTGCAGGAAGGAGCCAGGTGGAGGGAGGGTTGAGGCCTCTGGAGCTGGCCTATCGGGAACACTGACCGTGTTGTCCACGGAGAACTGCTTCTAAATGGCTTTCAAAGCCCTCGGGTTTGTTCAGAGAAAATCCCACTGGCATTGATGGATCTCTCCTCCTCTGACAGTTCACAGGAAAGAATGAAATGATTCATGCTGAACATGGGACAGGCTCAAGTACTCCGGCTCGGATCCATTCCTGGCTGGAGGTGCCCCATGTGTGATGAGGTCATCTTGCTGGGGCACACAAAAGGTTCTGGGCAGGGGGGAGGGGGAGGGGGTACACACTAGACGGCGGCCATTCATAGCCTTCATTCCTCCTGGCGCTCACGGGTCACAATGAACCTTCTCAGCATTACACGGGCACTACAAGACCAAGCCGGTTCAGAAGCTTTTCAATGGAACCCCCCCTGAGGCAAACAATGCATTTATTATAATGTCTTGGCCCTAAGAAGGGCCTGGGAACAGCTTGGAGTGGCCTATAATTAAGTACATTTAATAATAAAGGCACAAACTTTTAGGTATTCCAAGAAGTGAAAATTAAACTCTTCTCAGCTCCTCTCTCTACTCCCCTCCCCCATCATCTTTCCCTTTTACAAATAAGTCAGGAGTCACATGTTTTTGTTTGTTTGTTTTAAATGACAATTGCAAGGATGTCTGGCTAGTGGGGAAAGGGAAATTGAATTACATGAGAAGATTCTTCCCATGTTTAAAAAAATGGCTTCTGCTAATTCAGGTAGTTAGGGCACAGGCAGGATTTGTTAAAAGGCCATTCTGTTATGGACTTGTGGATTCTGGGCAAAGCATTTTGGGGCTGTGGCCCTCTCGCAGAGGGGGCACCCCCAAGGGGTTCAAGTTGTTGCTCAGCCCAGGAAGGCCCAGTGAGAGGTGTCCCTCCAGCAGTGGCGTCTACCCTCGGTCCCCACATGCTCCTCTGAGTGCCTGAATGGGTTCACGGAGAGTCCCAGGGAGAGAAGAGAGCTCTCTGAACTGTGGTCAGGCTGCAAGAAAAGGAGCAAAATCTGCAAGAGCTCATCTTCAAGGTGGGAAGAAAGCACAAAGGGGGCCAGCCCAACCCCACTCTGCCCCTCCTGACTGTGAGGGAAAATAAGACGAGCCATGCGAACTCACTGGACGGGACTGCATTGGGAATCTGATCGTTTTTATTTCTTTGACAGCTGATAGGGAGTTGGGGTGGAGAAACAAATGGGTGTTTTCTTTCCTATAACTGACTAAAATGAAATGAGCCTGTACAATTTCATGCTATATGGGCAGATAAGGTAATATTATTAACAAGACTGATTTTTCCAACTTGCGACAAGAAAGTACCCATCCACTGGTGCTCCCCGCCATTTTGCCTGCATCACTGGTGGAGAGGAACTTCTTTTATGGTTGAACAGAGCCTGACTCTGGCTGTAGCATTTGATTTAAAACAAAATGACATCAGGCCTGTTGATAAATAAAGGTCAGCCTAAGGTAGGTGGAAATAAGGTACACTTGGAAAGAAAAAAGAACGAATCTTGAAAAAAAGGTTTTTTGTGTGTGTGTGTGCGCGTGTTGTTTTTTTTTTTTTTTTTTAACAGCTAAAGAAATCTCCAGTTCCCATTAATTCAAACATACTGCCTTGTTTTTACTTTGCTTTAAGTAAAACCATAAGCGTTTGTTATTTCAAGCATTACGTTTTGGACACCAAAGTATGTGAAATTTGTAAGAAGCACTGGAAGAACAAGAAGACACAGGAAGTTCAAGGCAAGACAACCTTTAGCATTCCATGATGGCAGCATGGAAATAGGACGTTTGCTCTTCATTATTTAAAGAGTCTTTTAAAAAGTCAAATGGGAAAGGAAGCAATGCAGGGATCTTTTGATTCCTTTTGGCTTTGGCCAAGAAAATGGAATTATTGAAAAAAAATCTAACCTTTTATAAAATAACTGCTGTTAGGAGGCTTTGCAGTAGGTTAAATACTATAAAAATCATGGAGGAGAAAATAAAATTAATTATTGGACAGGAGCAAGTTGGGTGAGTTTACACAGACTTTTATCTCAGTGGTGGAACAATGCATCAGAATCACTTCTGCTACCTCAGGTGACCAGCCGTTGTGTTAAGGCAAAAGCAAGGCATTCTCTTCCCCTCTGGTTTCTGGATACAAACCAAGCACCATAGTTCTCAAATTGCCTTTGTTGACTCCTGACCTTTTCATAAAACTCAGCTCAACTCGCTTTCCCCAAGAACCCATCCCCGGTGGTAGATTTCCATGCACAAGCTCTCCTCCGGCTGCTTTCCTGCATTCTGATTCCTGAGCGAGCCCAGGAAGAGCCAGGAGTGCCAGAGTCCTCCAGGCAACGCGCAGGGTCACAACTGTCGTCTTTTCTTTGGCGGGCTCTTTATTCCTATCTTATTTTAAGTCCTGGGGTCATCAGGGTAATGAAGGGCCTGCCCTAAACAGTGGACAGCATGGTGGAGGTGAAGATCTGTTGTAAAATCTGGGGGATGTCCTTGGTATCCATGGCAACGAAGGACCGGCCAGCTGGTAAAGTTCTCTGAAGCCTGCCCGGATGGAAAGGGAAAGAAAAATTACCATTGCAAATGGGGGCTCCCCTTCTACTTCCTGCCCCCGTAAATAGCATCCAAAGGAAGTTTTTACTTTCTAATACCTTGCCCCTGCCTACCAGGGAATGGGTTCTCAGCAGGCAATGAAAGGCTTGGAAGGGCCACAGAACAGAGGGAGGGAGGCACACTGAAAGCAGTGAACCAAAAGAAAGCTCTTTTCAGTGAGAAAATCAGTTAATTTGAAAAGAAGTTTCCTTCCTTTTATTACTGTCATTTCCCGGTATTCCCTTGGCAGAACAGAGCCCAAGGGACGAATCTGGGATTAGCTCACCTGGGTCCAGCAAATACGTGGACCTCACCCTGTGCTTCTAAGTGCTTTCCCTGCCTTAGAACACAGGTCTGGAAAAACACTGCCCAGCCAAACCCAGGTGGTTCTTTCTCTCTCTCTTCTTTTTTTTGGGCCTCACATCATGCAGTGTGAAGGGCAATTTGGCTTGCGCAGTTGCAGCTCTGATGACACCAGGGTTATATAGGCTTATGATAATTCTTTTAAATGGCGATTTATCATCTGGAACAAAGGGCCATTTCTGAAAGCAATGAAAGTACAAGACACAGTTCTATCCAAAAGAACGCCTCCTTTCACTGTGCCAACAAAGTTTGGTTTTGGAATGACATTTCATAAAAGTCAACCATCCTGTGTCGTATCATACATTTGGCATGCCTGGTAGACCAGCTAATTCTGCAACATATCTTTTGCTAGTGGATGTTGGACCATTTCCCTAGGAAACCACAAGGGTATTATTGTACTTTCTTAAGTATTCAAACAGGATCTGTTCACTAGAAAGACAAAATAGCTATTTCAGCTCAACCAGTATTTGCTGAACTTGCTGTCTGCTTAATACTGGGCTGGTCCTGAAAGAAATCTGGGTGGAATAGGCATGGCTTGCATTCGAGAACATGAACATTCTAGAAGATGCTAAAATATAAACCTGGGAAAAATGCAGTCAGTTGTAATAAACTGACAGTAATGACATGAAACTAAGGCATTCTTAAGCTTATTCTGCAATCCTGCAGCGGCAAAGGGAAAAGAAAAGATGCCAGCTCTTTGGAAGCTAAAACGTGTCCTAGTCTATACAGGACTCTGTATCTCAGAGTGTGACAGGTAAAAGACAGGAAGAACAAAAAGCTATGCGTTCTGGGCAGGAATGTTATTTTTGGGGGGTGGGGGAGCTCTACTTTCATGTGTGTTTTCTGCTTCATACAACTATTTCAAGTGGAGAAAAATCACAAGTTCTTTCTGCTTATAATTCAAAAAGATAAATGTTGGTGTGTTTGAGAAATCAGAGTGTTTCCAGATCTCTCCTTTCAGTTCATCCACAGTGGGATTTGTTATCTGACCATAAACTTCTCTAGTGAATATTCAACACGTTCAGTGTAGCGTCTTACTATATATTCTTTCTTTTTTAAAATTATTTTTATTAACATAGAATGTATTATTTGCCCCAGGGGTACAGGTCTGTGAATCCTCAGGCTTATACATTTCACAGCACTCACCATAGCCCACTTATTCTGTCTTACATTGTCTCCCAGTGCTTCACCTGCCTGTCTCCTCAGTGAGAAGGGACAAATACACATATAAGGGGGGATATCTAAGATAGATAGATATCTATATATTATCCGTGCATGTCTACCCATGCGTATTTATGTGTATGTCTCTCTGTGTCTATATATAGATATATACTATATATATATACACACACATATACACACACACATTTTCTTTATCATTTATATACACATTTTATAGACACACATACATATATACCATCTCTCATACTGGGAAAAGGTTGTTACTTGGATATGATGTTTGTGACTTTGAATATGATTTGAACATGAAATCATATTCGGAGTAACTGAACTGATTAGAACTGAGCTTGAGACCTCAATGTTAAGTGCCAAATATATAAAACATTGTCTAATTTATTAGCAGACAAATCAATTTGTTAATTATTCTATTGTTGGTTTAAATAGAAGATAAAAAATAATTTAAGACTATTATTGCTCATCCAAACATAAGAGAGGGCGCTCTGTCCTCTCAACTGGACCACCAGCCCCTCGAGGGTAGCAGCCCTACCGGGTACTCTTCCCTCTGCTCGCCTCCCCACCACTGCCCCTCATGACACCGATCCCATGAGATGGCATGTGTCAGGCAGGTATTCAAGCATCTCTCTGTTTGTCCTTTGCCGTATCCCGAGGTGGCCCTTACCTGGTTGCTTGATCTCCTAAAGATCCAATGAAAATGGCAAAAGCATTTACTTGAGGGTTGCTTGTCAGGATCTGGGCAAACCTGGCAGGATGTATTCCGTATCGTGACAGGTTTGCATCACTTAAGACAATGACGAAGTACTCGTCGGCTTCTTCTTTGACAATCTCCTTGATGGCATGTTCTGTCCCCTCTAACGTGTGGTCCCCACTCATGCAGAACTGAGCATGGGCATGCATTGTCTGGGAGGAAGAGACAGGGCACAGAAGCCACGTAAGAAACTTTGTAAACAAACATCATGAGATTTCCATTAATCAGGAGAACACACAAATACTGATTATTACACTTGAACAGGAAATATCTAAGTGAGTTCTATTTAATTTGCACCTTAGAGTGATAACAGCACACAGTGATATTCGTATGCGGTTAAGACTTTTGTTAGAAACAGGAAATGTTCCCAGACTCCCCCAGCAGCACTGACTCTTGAAACTCAAGCTGCCACTTAAAGCAAAAAAATCTAAGAAAACATCAAACTTGGCATTTCTCTCTCTCTCTCTCTCTCTCTCTCTCTCTCTCTCACACACACACACACACACACACACACACACTGTGGTAGGCAGAATTCCACAGTGGTTCCTAAGATTCCCACCCCCTGGTATACACAGCCTGCATAGTCCTCTCCCCTTAAAGGTGGGCAAGACCTGTGAACAGACATGACACGGGAGAAAAATGAGGAATGGGTTGAATTCCTAATAAAGTTGTAACACTAAGCACCGCACTTACAACAACAGCTATGGAGGAAATTTACTTTAAGCTCGTGGTGTGTATGTGTTTCTACTGTAGCTCTAGGTATATGAAATTGAATTTATCATCAGAAGATACTAAGGACATAAAATTGGGGTTGGAGAGTTCTCTAAACAGGGTCATTCTTTTTCTTTAACTGAAATGTGTAGGGGCTGAGCAGAACTGCAGAGGGTATAGCAGGGGACCCAGGCTGTAGAATACGGATATAATCCCAAGTACACTGAGAATCTGTAGGGAACAAAGTTGAAAATTTGTAGGGTGGAGAAAAGGATTTTAGGTGTGATGAATGTTTTCCCAGTTTAATGCCTGAATATGATGAGTGTTTTCCCAGTTTAATGCCTGAATATGCCTGTAAAACAGGAAGTCTTTTTCTTTCCTGTAACTCCTGCTGCCTCAATGAACCTTTTCAGTGATCAGCAGATACTTTACCTAATCTGGTAGAAGTTTTCACAACAGAGAGGTGACTTAATGTATTTACCTTCAGAATTTCTAGTCTTTGCTTATTGTCCTTGGGCATTTTGTTAAGTGGAACTAGACCAATGTTGTAGCCGTCTCCGGAGTGTCCAACGATGTCATACTACAGACGAGAGAATCAGAGAGTTAACAGAAGAACTGTCACCAGACCTGTAAGCCTCCGACTCTCTGGGCGGCCACTAGACATAAGGGCTCCACGGACGGCCCCAGACAGGTCCAGAGAGACGGATGTGTGTTTATCCACAAAGGCAGACAAACTCCAGGCTCCTTCATTTCTGGTCCACCCTCTTCTGTGCTTTCTGCCCCAACAGGAGGTAGAAAGTATGACGAGGGCTTTGGGCGCTACCAAGAATTCCATTCTTAACTCTCAGGGGAGAGTTCAAAAAAATCACACACACACACACACACACACACACACACACACACACACACACAGTGGTAGGCAGAATTCCAAGGTAGCACCCAGGATTCCTGCCCCCCAGAGTACACGGCCTGTATAATCCTTTCCCCTTAAGTGTTAAGTGAGGGCAGCACCTATGAATATGATAGGATGTTGCTTGTGATTATTTATTTTATGTGGCAAAGAGGATTCTGCAGATGTAATTAAGCCTGCTAACCAATCAACTTTGAGTTCATCAAAAAGGGAGATTATCTGGGTGGGCCTAACTTAATCATATAAGCCCTAAAAAGCAGAATGTTTTTTCCAGCTGGTAGTAGAAGGGAAAGACAGAGAGGCTTGAAGTATGGGGGGATGGACCATGTGAGAATTATCTGTGGCTGAGATGGGGAGGGGAGAAGATGGGGATCTAGGAATGACCCTGGCTAACAGCCAGCAAGGAAACTGGGACCTCAATCCTACAATGATAAAGGAACTGAACTCTGCCAACAATCCAAATGGGCTTGACAGCAGAGCCTCTAGGTCGGAAGCCCAGTCTGACTGACATCCTGATTCCAGCCTTAGGAGATCCTGAGCCGAGAACCCAGCTGAGTCTTCCCAGACTCCCAAACTCCAGAACCAGGACCTGATAAACGGGTGTTGCTTTCAGACGCTATGTTTGCAGTTATCTGTCACACAGCGATAGAAAACACGTAGCCTTTTTTCCCTGAAGGCAAAAGTGAAATGTATTCACCACAGAAATCACAGAAAAGCACAAAAAAGAAAGTAAAAATTATCCAAGATCCCATTAGTCAGAGATAACATCTGTTAATGTTTTGTTGTGTAAGTTTCGAGGCTTTTATTTCCTTTCAATGTATGTGTAAGAGGTTGTACACTCACACACACACATTCACATCTACAGCAACAGAACTTTCAACTGAAATGGATAACGTTCACCATGTGCGTTTTATAATCTGCTTTTGTACTCTAGTGTATGACATATATTTTTTGAATTTAGGAAATACCTTCTTAATTCTCTGTCTCACAATGCATATGAGAAAAGGCCAGCGCTGAGTGGGGTGCAGCATTTTTATGGAATCTGGAAAGAAGTTTGGGACCTTGAAGCAACTCTAACTGGAGCAAGGTGGTTTTTAACTCTTGACTCTGCTCCCAAATTCCCCTCTCCTCTGCCATCTCCTCTAAGAATGTTCATGATGCTGATGTGAAAGTTAGAAGAGACTTCAGGGTATCTGGGCCAACTGGGCATATGCAAAGAAAACTCTTGAGTGTGGGCAAAGATTTTCGGGAGTATTGGGAATCCCACAGAGGGACAAAATGCCCAAGATTCACTGCTTTCTATTGCCGAACTGACCGCCCACCAACAGCTGTCTTCTGAACACCTAGCACGTGCAAAACATGACTCTAGGTGCTGTAGGGGAATGCAGTAGTTTCCTTTCATGTCTATTCTTTTTTAACTGCTGAGTTCTTTGAGGCCATGCCTTATTCATCTCTGAATTTTAGTATCTGTGAGTGTGTCTGGTGTGTTTACTGCAAAGATGCAATCACATTGGGGCAATAAGAAGTTTTCCTTTCCCATGTGGGCTACATTCTTTTACAAATAATCTGTTTGGAAGCTGGAATGCATTTTTCCCCACCATGTGATAAATGGTGGTTAGTCCAAGCTAGCTGACAAAAAAACCCCGTACTGGAACCAAAACCATTGTACTTAAAATACAAGAAGTAGAAAAATTCCCATTGAAATAATTTTGTGCAAAAAAGAGGGAGTCAGAAGGCAAGCTGAGTTCGTTGTGGAGCGTGCTGGAGTTGTGCATTTGGGGAGGCATGAGAGTGGAAGTCAAGTTCATGGAGTCAAGAGATGTGGCTGTCCTCCCCGGAGGCAGACATGTCTGCCAAGGGCAAATGCACAGAGAGAGGAGGGCAAAGGACCCCTTTGACTGAACCCTGGGCAGTATCCTCCTCGGTGGGTGGAAGAAGGACACTGAGCTGAGTGGAGAAGACAGGGGAAGCAGCACTTGGTGAAGCAGGATAAGGAGACAGCCGTGGGGAGACTGTATGTAGGGTCTCAGGGAGGGGTTTGCAACTGTGCTGAATTACACTAACCACAGCCTTCCCAGAGAATTGTGACTAGTGACCTCTGGGCCTTAGAATCAACAGCGACCTCTGTGGGGAAAAGATCAGTGAAAAGTTTGTGGGATAAGAAAGAATAAGGAAACAGCATCTAGAAGGAATGTTGGGGGACAGCTGTCTGTGCATTTTGTGGGCGGCAGAAAGGGGGTCATGGGGAAGGAGCTCAGAGTCACAGTCGGGCTCTAGTTTAGACAAGGAGGGAGGACACTCCCTTTTCTGAGACTGAATAAAGGGAGAAAGAATGCTAATGGACAGAGATTTAAGTGTATAATTGGAAGGGACAGGTATATGAATGAAAGCCCACGTAAGATATCTAAATATTTAAAAACTATCTATCAGGCTACAGATCATTAAATAAGATCGTTCTATTCTCCTTCTTTGATTGATAAATACAGATTATAATTACCTGGAGAGCTAGGACTCCTTAAATTCTGTGCAAGAACAGGGTGGTGTGGGCGGCACTGGCCCCTGGCTCACAGCCCAGGCCCTTCCCTTGCTGGACTTGGCTCTGTCCCATTCTGTGAGGTGTCTCCTCAGCACATGCGTGCATACCTAGCTCTCTCACAGCCACACGCCATCATCGCCCTCAGGCCCAGGTGTTCACAACATTGGCTAGTCTGCCCTAAGAAGACAGACCTGCGAAAGGGACCTGCGTAGGCCCTGGAAGCAGGCTTGGGCTCATCTTAGTTTTCTTGGGGAATCCCCGAAACCAGGAGCATGATCGGAAAATTGGCTCTAACTGAACATACCCGACTGGCCCCACAGATTCTTCACTTCATGGGAGGGGTATGGTCAGAGAAGAGCCAGAGTAGGATCTTGCACAGGGGCTGGGACAATATTCTAGGCTTGGTTTTAATATACTTTTTAAATTAATACTAAAGATGATACAAAAGAATTGAAGAGAAACTGACCAAAACCTTAAAAAAGCTTGATAGCAAATGCTTTTTAGGGATGTAATAAATTCCACATGTGAAAAAAATATCTCCTTAGGATAGTTTGCTATCAGTCTGTGAAAAGGTAACAGAATTTGAACCCTAAAAGCTGCACAGCTCTTGACAGTGGCTAACTGCTGTACTGGCTTCAGTAGGCACCTAAGGTCCCCGCCTTCAGGACCAGCATTGGCCCGGATGTGGAGGAAGCCTGGCTGATTCCTCCATAGACGCATGCTCGAGGCCCTATCAAGTCTGACGGGACAGTGGTCATGGCAGGAACTGTCTCAAGCCAAGAATAAAGTTGTCCTGAGAAGGTGCCAGGCAGGCTGGCTTTTGTTAGGAGCCTGGTGAAGTCATCTGTTTGGGTGGGATCTTACACAGGAGGGGAGAAGATCAGTTCCTCGAAACTGAAGTGGGTTTCTCTTATTTGGCTGAGGCAAGAGGGCTAGAAATGTATTAGACTTTTCCCTCCCTATTTACTGAAGGTTGAAATTCTTCCTAATCAGATGACTGTGGATAAGCCTCTACGAATATGTATCTGACCATGTGGTCTGCTCACGGGGCTGATGGTTACCAGGAGGAAAAGAGCTGGTTATTAAACAAAGAGCAGCCAAAGGAGCTGCTGGAGGGTCTTTATCAAAAACAGATACTGGTTGATTAAATACTTCAGAAACATTTTAGTAACTATCCATCTATCATTTGACTGACTGATCTAACTACCTACCATTTAATTATTTGCCCAGGAGAAGAAAGCATACTATACTTTTTCACACTAGTGAGATAAAGATAGGTGAATTACCCATCTCTCTTTCTTCCTCCCTCCCTTCTTCCTTTTCTTCCTTCTTCCCCCCCTCCCCCCCTTCCTTTCTTTCTTTATGGTAAGGAAAGTGCTATTTGCAGAAGGATCCGCCTTTGTCTGTGCTGGGTTAGCACGGCAAAGGCAGAAAAGACACACCTAAAGAATAGGATGAGGCTTATAAAATGGTTTGCAGGCTCTGGTTCTCATTTTCCAGACAGGCTTGGGGATTATTCTGCGCCCAAAGTAAATAAAAGGCCTGAGAGGAATCCAAAGTACGTCCAAATGTGGACCGTTCCCTGGTGTTACTGTAGATCATTTTAAGCTTCCATTAAGACCAATACTTCTATGTCGTAATTATCTAGTATCTGCTCTCCAAGGACCCCAGCGCGTTTCACAGAGAGAAATTTGCTAATCCCCAAAACTGTCTGGGCTAAAGGAAAGAAGTACAGAAACTCATTCATTTCCCTTCTCTATCCCCTGATCCTGCCATTCCCCCTCCCCACCCCCGTCTGGCTCCTGCTGTGATCACGGTTGAATCAGACTTGCCAGGCTCAAGCACACTCTGCATGTGGAAGATCACGGAGTCATTAAATAAGAGCCTCACTGTCATTATCAAACCCCCTAATGTTTAGATCATAACCTTTTTTGAGCAGCTCAAAATTTATATCGTCATGATTTCTCTACTTCTCAAGGTCTCCCCTGAGTCCTTGTAGAGTCTTGCTTTTAGCACACGTGCATAAATAATAAACCACAGTAGTAAGGAACAGCCTCAATGAGAGAAGGCCAATTTTAATACTTCTTTGCTTTAGAAGCCTGCTTAAATGCCCTTTTGCTGTATTTTCTTTTGAAAATCTCATTCATTTAGAGAAAGGTGTAACAAATGAAAACAAATGCTGAGTTTCAGTCCAAGTCACATTTATCACCAAGTAAGAAGGCGGATTTGTGATACGGAGACTGCAAAGAAATCTCAGCTTAGAATCCAGAGCTATTAGCATTTTTAAAAAAGATTTTATTTGAGAGAGAGAGAGAGAAAGAGAGTAAGAGAGAGAAAGTGCATGAGAGAGGAGAGGGTCAGAAGGAGAAGCAAACTCCCTGCTGATACACTGCTTGATCCCAGTGCTCTGAGGATCAGGATCTGTGACCTGAGCTGAAGGCAGATGCTTAACCGACTGAGCCACCCAGGCATCCCTAGCATTTTTTTTTTAATAAGTAAGATTTATGTTTAGGTTTCTATGGAGAAGGATAATCATCTGCTAACTTTAGAAAAGGCTATGCTTTATTACACATCCACATTATAACTAGGTATGAGACAGCGTCTGAGGCTATTTCCGAAGCCCAACGATGTGTGAAATTCTCATCTCCTTCTAGAAATCCAAGTTACCATTCTAAGATGGGACCACTGACAGTGGGTAGCAAAGGCTTAGGAGATGAATATGTGATTTCAAAAGTCAAGAGAAGTGCCAAAAGAATCCTAAGGTGTTAGCCAATAAGCTACAGTAGCTAGTTAACCTTCCATCGTATCACAGAAGTCAACGTAAAAACAGTGATGACCTGAAGGTCAAGGATTCTAGACTTAGCTCTGATGTTAATAAGCTTTCTGACCTAGGGCAAGTCACTTTTCTAAATCTTGTTTCTACCTTATAAATGATGCTGGTATAGATGACCTCTAACATTATATGCTTTTAAGTCACTTAACCTGACAAATAGGAATAATTTCTGTTTTGTCTAACCTCACAGGGTCACTGCAAGTATAGAGCAATACATTTAATGAGTAGAAGGTCAATGTATTGTAAGGGCCTTTCAGCCAGAGCAGCCCCACCCCGGCTGAACTGCCATTTTGTTGTAAAACTTAAATTGACCTTGCTCCCCTCCCCCCCCCCCCCCCCCCCCCCCCGCCCCCCGACCGGGGAACTTACTTAATTAAAAGCAAGTCCGGGAAGCCAGTCCCAGGTAACAAAGTCCAAATACAAGGATGGGTCAGGCCAGGTAGAGGTATTCAATCAGTGGGGGCGCATACTCTCTCCTAGCTACCAAGGAGTATGCTCCCCGCCCCCCCCCCCCCCCCGCCCTTTGGGAGCCTTTTGGCGCCAATCCTAACCAAGGTGTGATAGGCTGGTTCAAATGTCTACTAGGGTAAATTGTAATTCAGTTGGTCACCTAGCATCACTGTGGAGTTTCCTGTGTGTGCTACAATCTCATTGGCCACCTGTGTGTGGCCAGGCCCAACCACATGGCCTTTGCTTTATAAAAGTTAGTCTGGAAAGCAGGGAGGGGTCATCCTCTCTGTAGGGGTGCCCCGATCGGTCTCTTTGATGGTCGGTCTGATTCCTGATGCTTGGTGCGAAATAAAGCTTTGCTTGACCTTCACTTTGTATCAGTCTCGCTCCTTTAATCACGGACCCGTTATTGGGGTACCCAATTTCTGGGACACCCAACAGTATACTTCTTCATAGTTTATAAACTGCTTCTATATATCTCATCTCATCTGGATTCTCTTCACAACCTTTGGGGTGGGTATTCTTTACCTCATTTCACAGATGAAGAAATGAATGCCCGGAGAGATGAGCAGCATTTCCTAAGGTCAGAAATTGAGTGTTGGCAGAGGTGGGAGCCGAACCCAGGTGCCCTGACAGTAAATCCAATGTCTTTACCATAGAGAAATAAATAATCATTCCCCAGCTGTTCCCCTCCCTATCATCCCCCCCACCCCCAACCTGTTTGGTCAATATTTCTACCACAACAATGGAGTCCATTCTGAATTCCTTCATGTTGAATTGACCCAGAGAACTCTGCACACCCTTCTTTGGTCTTATCTCCAAGTTGCAATAAGAATTTATTCAAAGCCTAAGCATGATAAGATGACCAGTTTCTATTTCCAAATGTGTGAAACATTCCTGAGGCATCGGAAGTAGGTTCATTATGGACACTGAGCTAAGTTGTTGATAGAAGGAATTTTCTCAGCAGGTGCCAGTTTGTGAGTCATATCTTTCCATATCCTTCTGAGAATTAGCCCAGCCTTTTTGACCAAGATATCTTTGAGAAAAGTCATGCCTATTACACCTCACATGAATGATGAGGTGCTAAGGGGAGGAAAAGACAGAGCCTTTTATGTAAACGGTACATTTGCTCCTGAATCACAGCTTTGTCAAAATACTGACTGGGCAGAAATAAAATGGCTGCAAAAAACCAGGGATAAAATATCCACTAAGGGCCCTGAAGTGGCAGTCTGAAGTCCTGGCTTTTTACCACGGAGCTGTGTGACCTTGGGCAAAGGACTTAACCTCTCTGGATCTTGATTTTCTCTTTTGAAAAACAAAGAGGTTAGTGAAAATGATTGCTAACACCCCTCCCGCTCCCAAGGTTCTATAAAGATACAATGGTTTAGTCTAGAAACAGAATGAAAAAAGTCTGCTTCACGTACTCATAGGAAAATCTGTGCCTTGCTTTCTCTTGTCAAAGGAATGAGTCACCTAAATGTACCTGAGGATTGATGAAGTCTTTTCTAAAAAGAAAGGCCTGAGTCTTACAAGAAATAACAATCCAATTTGGCTCTGGAAGAGCAGTTTTCTAACTGTTTAAAATATTTTTAAACAGTGGAAGTCTTTCTCCAAATGAAATATTGCACAAAAGCCCAGATTATGAAACATCCTGCAAAATCAATATAAGTGGAATTGCTGGGATGGAAGGGGAAGGGGTTAAAAGTCCCGTCCACCCACCATCGCTCCCCAGCACCCTCTGAGGGTTCCTTGTTACTCCGTTAGGAAACCGTGGCCTTAGAATATGATTTTCCACAAAAACGATAAATCTGAGGACTTGTTTTCAAAGTGCAACTTCTCGGTAACTAAATAAATCTGTTTTCCAGTGTGTCGCTACTTGAGTGCTCTGAGGAGAAATAGTAATCTAACTTTTGATGAGGTAGAGTACTTTGAAGGAAAAACAAAAACAAAAACAAAGGCATTAAGAGCTTTTAGAAAAGGAAGTCTACTTTAAGGTTCCAGTGAGAACATTCTCAGGGGCTTGTAAAAATCCCAAGGAACAAACTGGAATGAAGATAAAGGCAAAAAATGCTTCTGGACTTCAATAAAGCGGTTCACACAACTGTTACCATTGCTCTGTTCGCTTCGGTGTTTCAGTGCTCTGTGAACATTAACAATTTTGTTGATTATAAGATTAGAGGAGTTTATAACGATTATTAGCCAATAATGCTATTCCTGTCTGAAGAGACTGACCATAAATGCTGTCCCTGAGAATAACTGAATGAAGCTGGTAGACCAATTATGAGAAACTTAAAGCTCCAGATGGCTCTGAAATGTGTCCTGCCACGGCATTACCTTTTCTTCTCGGTGATTCTTACTTGAGGGTCCTTGTGGTTTGGCACGGACCATGCTAAGATGGAACAGAAAGTGGAGGCGGACTCCCAGTGAGCCTCCTGGATCTGGAATATAATGACCCAGGGCTGTGGAGCTGAGCCCGAGCCAAACAAGACACACAGAGACGCCAAGAGAGAGGTTTTGGGGAAGAGCCCAGATCACTGGGTCAGGCCGGTGGCTTCTGAAGGTTTCAAAGCAAATACAGACTGGACACCTTGACAAAAGAGGGAAAACTGGAGGCGGCCCACATTGAGAGCCATCTGGAACTGAGGAAGGGGGAGTCTCAGAGCACACTGCTAATTCTTTAAGATACCACATGTGATGGCCTCCTGGGCTACAGAATATAAATTTTTCACTAGGAACTCCTGAAACTGTCATTTGCCTGTGCATCATTTTATATTTGCTGGGAAAGTTACATACTTTCATTTGCTATTCCTAGGCCTCACGTTTTTCTCACAAATGAGAATGTGAACGCACAGAGGAAGGGAGCTGAAGGTGATCATGGGCACACAGATACAGAAGCGGGGGAATGGGGCATGCTGGATGTACATGCATCAAATATCTCTGAGAAGATACCACAAAAAAGTCCACTCACAGCGGCCACCACTGCAGGGGGCCGCGGGAGCTGAGGTCTCACTCTCACTCTTCTACGCATGTTTAATTACATGTTTAGTTACAAAAAACGCTCTCACAGAATGTCAGTAGGCTCCATCCCACCACCTTCTCACCGCTGACAAAGGACACCGGGGAGCCCCAGCAGAGACTGAGGAGCCAGTGGGCACTCAAAATCACAGACATGTTGGCAGGGGTGGTGAGATTATTATATGAAATCTCCAGGGCACCCAGCGTCAGGGGAGGGGGCAGGGCAAAGCCTGTCGGGGGTTCTGAAAACACAGGGAATAGTGGCACAAGGTGAAAGGCGCCGTGAGGAAACAGCTCGATGAATCCAGGATGAAGGACATGCCGCCAGACAACTGATCTGAACTCTCATGAGAGCCCCCATCCTGAGAAGCCAAGAGGGCAGTGGCAGGTGAGGTGGGCTAACAAGACACTGCAACCAAGAAACAAATGTGGGCTTTCACTGGATCCTCGATTTGTGTGTGTGTGTGTGTGTGTGTGTGTGTGTGTTGCGGAGAGACCAACTGGAAAAGACAGTTCTGGGAAACACGTATTGTGGTGAGCACAGAGAAATGTAAGGAACTGCTGAATATTTTCCGTGCTGGAATATAACCCTGCGGGTTCACTATGCTTCCAGAAAAAAGACACCCCTGAGATAGCTGGGGAAAGTGAATTTGGATTGGATGCTAGAAGTATTACAAAATCACTGGTAGGTTTCTCAGGTGTGATAATGGTATTGAGGTTGTGTTGGAGAACGTCCTCACTGTTAGGAGAAGCATAATCAAAGATTTGGAGGTAAAGCATTATAACATTTAGGGTTTCCTTTCAAATGATTCAGAAGAAGGAAGAGTATATATTTAGAGAGAAACATGAAGCAAATGAGGGAAAATACCAACAATTGGCGAATGTAGCAAAGGCACATGGGTGTTCATATTAGTGTTCTTTCAACTTTTCTGTAGGTACACATGTCTTCCAAAATAAAAAAGTTGGGAAATAAAGGGGAAATTTTAAAAACAAAATAAAAAGTACCAGAAAGGGAAAACGAACAGAAGGGGAGTCCTGGCCCTATCCTACTGTCTCCAACCAGCCTTCTGACTTTGGGAAAAGTCCTTCATGTTCCTGGGTCTTGGTTTCCTGTGTGAGGAACGAGGCAACTGAGTAAATGACCTAGGAAAGCTGTCCCGTTCTGAAGTCCATGGACACAGTGAGGAATTTGCAGGAAGGCGACTCCTATGCCTTTCCTGTCCTGCCTCTCCTCAGGCCTACATGTCCTTGCCCAAAAACTGCTTTTCCTCAAAGAGCTTGTTTTGTGAAGTCTTAATGTCTTTTCCTTTTGTTGGAAAGATGTGAATGCACTGGAGACTTTCTGTGCTCTTACAAAAGTTCTAAAGGAACTGTAGTGAATGTAAGGGGTATGTTTGTAAGTATGAGAAAATGCACAAACCCCAAACAATTACAGTACTGTCTATTAAGAATCTAATAGCATAAAAAAAAAACCCAAATATATTTCAAACTTTGAAGAAGTTCATCTTACCTTGGTGTCTTGCTATAATTTCTTGCTCTAAATAGTGACTGGATTTGGTAATAATTTATCTTACCAGAGTAACTTATGGTTATCTTCTCAGTGTATCTGTGGTTTTACTGATAAAGACTGAGGAAATGGTTTGTACTGTGGTGGGAATCAAAGACTATCAGCAAAATACTACTTTGGGGGTGATACCCCGAAAGGGGGGGGATGTCTGGAGAGGAGGGCGCTCTGCTCGCGCCTCTATGACCACATGTCTCTCTCTAATCTTCGATTTCTGTGTCCCCCTCATTAGGCTCTCGGCTCACAGATGGCAGGAAACTCGGCACCTGGGAGAGTACTCTGCTCTTAGCAAGTGCAAAATCTAGGTTAGTCATTTTATGGAAATCCAGTACGTCATAGGGCAGCAACTTGTAATTGTCAATTAGAAACAAAGCAAAACAACATCTGGGACATGTTCATTTCCGTGTGTGTGTGTGTGTGTGTGTGTGTGTGTGTGTGTGTGTGTGTTTTGGTGCAGTATGTCCAGTCTCATTAATAGTTGTTCCAAACAACAGACTTTTCATAGTGAGAACTGGACAAATCTCGATCTCTCTGTACACTCCGCCGTGTGAGATGGAAGGAAATATTCAGCGTGTCCCATGATAATCATGCCATCTCCCTGCAGGCTGTGGGAATGACTCTCTGAACCGTCTATTAGCTTTGCTACCTTCTGCCTTCTGTTTAATTCTTTACCCAGTGCCGGGGAGCTGTGTCCATCGATCTCCTGGTGAACTCCTAAAAAAAAAACCTTTCTTAGAAGGTTTAACTTAGAAGAAGTGGGGCGCCTGGGTGGCTCAGTGGGTTAAGCCGCTGCCTTCGGCTCAGGTCATGATCTCAGGGTCCTGGGATCGAGTCCCGCATCGGGCTCTCTGCTCAGCAGGGAGCCTGCTTCCCCCTCTCTCTCTCTCTGCCTGCCTCTCTACTTGTGATCTCTCTCTGTCAAATAAATAAAATCTTGAAAAAAAAAATAAAAACTTAGAAGAAGTAATTTCACCTATAAGAGCAGTCCTGTTCTCAAAGGCACAGAAATCCTCTTTCTAACTGGAAATTTTATTCTAGATAATATGAACACATATGCCAATTTTATCATTTTTATTTATTTATTTTTTTAAAAGATTTTATTTATTTATTTGATAGAGAGAGAGAGACACACAGACCGAGAGAGGGAATATAAGCAGGCGAAGTGGGAGAGGGAAAAGCGGGCTTCCAGCTGAGCAGGAAGCCTGATGTGGGGCTCGATCCCAGCACTCTGAGATCATGACCTGAGCCAAAGGCAGACGCCTAACGACTGAGCCATCCAGGTGCCCCAGGATGGCAATTTTAATAGTGATGTGTTTGCTACCATCTATAATGGAGCAGCATCTCCATATAACTCAGAGGAAGCTGAGGAACACAGACCTTCATGATTCACACAAGAGGCAGTTGGGCTGATGCCAATATTAGTAGAACCCAAGGGTTTTAAAGCATTTATTGAGATTCATGCGGTTGTGATGGATGGATGTTTAACCATCCTCTCTCTGGTCGTCCATGGTCCAAGAGATTTAGGAATTATACTCAACCTCCTACTAGAAAGGATCTAAAATATTTTCAAGAAAACCATAAAAAATAAAAAAGTAAAAAATCAAAATAAAGAGAAACATATCTGAAGGGACAGAGGGTCAAGGGAAGGAAAAGGCTGACTACCAGGGCACAAGCCACAGGCCGTAAAGCTGTCATCACTGGTCTTTGAGTTTGGCTCTGAGTTTCTGGCAACTAAAACCACGTGGGAATCTTGGATAGTTCAATGGTTTTCAGGAATCACAGGGGGAAACGGAAATGCAACCCCGTTCTTTGAGGGAAGCAAAGCTGCTCCCTACATGGAAAGTCCATGTTCTATCTGTATTTGCATTCTGCCCCTGTACAGAGTCTGGTAACCCACTCCCTGGGCAAAGCCACCTTTTCCTACCACTTTATTCAAAGAGGAATCTCTCATGCAGAGCTTCATACAAGGGATCCTTGGAGGCCTGGAGCTCTAAAACAGGCTTCCAGTAAATGACGTGATAGGTTCCATCAGTATGTTTCTATCATAACATGCAGGCATGTCTCAGGACATCGATCGTATGGGTGGGATGTTGAGCTAAATAATGATCTATGATTGCCTATGTCTGCAGGACACAGGTGATTCTGAATACAATCTAGAATACCAATGGCTACACCATGGACCTGCTACATGTGTCAGCAAATACACCATTTCTTTCCGCCGCACTTTTGATATTAACCACATAGCATGTGATGTGTCATCTGCTCTGGTCAAGGCCAGAGGGCAGGTAGTTAAGAGGGGACTGCTGGGCTCACCTTGGGTGGTCACCTGGTTATGGGGCATCCTTCTCCACATTCTGACCTCTGAAGGAGGACACCGAGCAAACCGAGCAACCACAGAATGGACGTAGTTTAAATGGGAGACTGCATTTCTCCCAGGGTTGCTGTCTTCATTGTTGGGGGTCCTCTATTACTGTGTAATCCTTGCCCATATGGAAAGGCACAGCAAGGCTGAGAATAATGCTCTTTGAGTGTGTCCTCAAACCTTGGGATGCTGTCTGCTTGACGATGGGACAAGAATGGGGTGTGGCGGGAACTGTGATGAGAAGGGAGGCTCTGAGAAATTTGGGGAAGAGACTTGTGGTGTCTCTCTATGCCCCCCCCTTTTAAAAAGATTTTATTTATTTATCTGACAGAGAGAAAGATCACAAGTAGCAGAGAGGCAGCCAGAGAGAGGGGGAAGCAGGCTCCCTACTGCACAGACAGCCCGATGCGGAGCTTGATCCTAGGACCCTGAGATCATGACCCAAGCGAAGGCAGAGTCTTAACCCACTGAGCCACGCAGGCGCCCCTCTATGCCTATTTTTTATGATTAACATCACACACTAGTATAGGGCAGTGCTGTCTTCTGGAGTCATCAGTCCTTTAAATTGTATTGGTCTTTTAAATCATTTTCCTGATAATTATGGCAGATAAAAGGTTCTCTTTTGCTATGCTGATAAGTGAGCTGATGAGGAGAGGATTTTTGTGAACATCGTGCCCTAACTGGGGGCGGGGGGGACTCTTGGGCAGATGTGGTCAGTGACACCTCTCATCAGTCTTGGTTCATGCCATACCTTGAACTTCTCCTCATAGTTCTCGAAGGCTTCCATGACCATACACACGGCCTCCATCGAGCGCTCCAGCCGTCCATCCACCCCGTTAAAGCGGTACATGCTGCCAGACACATCGACCACCAGGCGCAGGCGCTTGGGTTTCTGTTGGGGGCTGCCCAGCTGAGCGGGGGAACAACAGAACAGCCTTGTGAACCAGAAAACCACCCCTGGTTGCTGTTGTGAGGGGCCCATAAAGGCCCCAGAGTGCCAGCCGTGGGGCAGGCTGATCGGCTGGGGGCTCGGTGGGGCGCAAAGCTGACCTGGCAGGTGGAAAGGATTGTATTTCAGTAAACGGGATTGCAAACTCAGGCTGGTAGTTGGGGCCATATGGGAAAGATTTTCCTTTCGAATACGGTCCTTTCAAGGCCTAACCTCAGCTAGTAAAACCGCCTTACTGAGGTTATTATTCTTAAAAATAATAATCTGGAAAGATAGAAACCCCAACATGTCATTTTCATGTCATGCCTCGGAGTCAGTTACACTAGCAAGATTGAGTTATTCTGGAAGGCCACATCGATTTTACTCCTACCTGTTATGGAGTAACCTGCAAATCATTTTTCCACAAAGCCCGCCAGTAATGTCAGATTCCTAAAACAAGGCTATGGGAGAGGGGGGTCTGGCGAAGAACTGAGGGAATATGTTTCCTCAGTATCTTCGGTTATTAGTAAGCTTTCATGTTTCTCTTCCTTGTAGTTCCTGCATTACTACTCCTCGTTACTCTTCTTGGCCGTTAAAGCATGAAAGTGGCATCCAACCACACTTAAGCGACAAATGTCAATGAAAATGTGAAAATCTTTCGAGTTTCAGTTTGATTCTGGACTCATGCCTGCCAGTTTGCAGAATTAAAAACAAAAATATGTTTGTCAGCTTTACTTACAGGAAAAAAGGAAGAGGAAAATTTCCAGATTATTCTGTCATTATACACTCACTGACATGCATGAAAGCTAATGAACATGGTCAGTAATTTTCAAAACACAGAGTGGGTATTAGAGGGCAAAATTCAATATATTTCTTTAAAAACTTGCTGAGTCTGTCTAAACGAAAAATAGTGCCACATATGCTTCCATGACCACTCGCAATTCAGATATATCTGAACACGGCTGTTGACCATGATGAGTCAGTAAAGAATGTAGTTGTTTACTCATGCCAATGACACAGAAGTGAGTACTGCCCAAATTACCAAAAGATCCTTTCTGAATAAACATCTAAATGGAGCAAGTGACTGCCATTCCCCACCAGTCACCGCACCCCCAGCTCTCAGCAGCTGCTTGGCAATTCTGGTTATTCTGGGACACAGAAGATCATAGAGCCCTCCAAGAGGAGAGATGCAATATTTCACCTACTGCCATTTTATGTTTGCCCCTCTGTTGCAGACATTTTAATATCAGGGCTGTCTAAAGCTTTACATACTGTGGTTGGAACTACTGAAGGGAGAGTTTCTTATTTTCTAAAATTTTCTTCAGGTATAGGATGAACAGACTTTTAAAGTCACAGGACAGTAGAAGGCCACCAAGATTGCTCTAGAGCACTGGGTGTCTTCCATTTCCCTTCCAGGGGCAGACCTGCTCTGTGTCCTAGGAGCTGACCTGCGTGGACATCAGCCTCTCTCTCAGCTTTTAGCTTCTGGTGGAGTCTGCGGATGGGAGGCCCTGTCAGGAGATCAGGTTGCCATAATCAGGGTTTATGGTGTTTTGATAAAGATGGCAACTCAAGAAAGCATTCGTCTGTAACGAGGGCTGGACTCTACAGACCGGAGGCTACTCGTGCACCATTACTTACTTGTGGCTCCAGCTCGCCCCGGCGTTTATAGATGGCTTTTTCTCCAGTCAGCCCATCAATGATCTTGGCATCATCTAGTTCTCCTGTAGCTTGGTGTCTTAGCCACTGTCTTTCTTTACCTTTAGCCTACAATGACACACACACACATACACAAATTCTTATTTTAATGACTTCTGGAGGGTACCTGACACACTTTCTGCATGAAAAACAGGAAACACACCCAGGATCTTTTCAAGTAAGTGATGTTTCTGCATGAACACAGTTTCATTGACGGACTGGTTTCTGCTCTGCTGATAAAGAATGTCCTTTGGGTAGATTTCATCTGTTTTAATCATTTTAACACAGGGAATGATAAAATGAGCCCATTTAAAGCACATGAAATGGGAAAGCAGTATGCAAATGAGCCCTTGGAGAGATGTGCACAGCCCAGAAATGCAGTGGTGATACATTTCTTACGCATCTTCTGTCACAGTACTTCTGGCGAATTCCTTAGGTAACAAAAAATCAGCTTGAACTTGTTAACATTGTCTGTAGGCACAGAGAAAATGCGATCTTCAGAACTCTTCCTTTTGGAAAAAGAATTTGTTCTTTGAGTTCTCTGTGATTGATGGTGCAATTGGAAACAGCTGAAAGTAATAGTTCATGAATGTGTTGCGTCCCCCATGACCCTCTGATGAGATATCGTCTGAATTACTTTCCCAAAGGTATTGCCACATGATATAATGACTTATAACTATGCCAGGTGGACCAAGATGGTAGTTAAGAACAGTGGAGAAGGACAATATCCCAAATCAAGGCACGAGTCTGTTATAGCCAACGACTATATTTACATTAGGAAGTAGGAGGAATAGCTAAAATATTTTCATGCTTACAAACAAGAGTGGTAGTTAAGATCAGAGAGCCTGGTTCCCATCCTCTCTTCATCACGATCAGATATATGACCTCAAGCAAGTTACTTAATCTGTCTGCATTTCAGTGTCAACTCTAAAAGAAAGGTAACACTAGTTTCAACTTTGAGTTTTTGTGAAGAGTAAATGAGATGCTACATTAGCTGAGGAAGAGCCTGGAAATCCATGTCAGCTGTTACCATAATCATCATCATCATCATCATCAAGTTAGACACATTATGGACAACTAAGCCCAGATGAATTTAAGCACACTTCCATCACCATTTCAGGTAGAGTTTAAGGAGGTAGCTTAATGACAGTACTGTCACTGAAAATACGAAGCCAAACTTTAGGCAGCCAGGACCAACCACTACGCAAAGAAGCTCCAGACACTCTAACTCTAGGCAGGACCACCTATATTAATTTCTTATTCCTGACACCCTTGCTGCAAACAGGTGCAAAATCCCCTCATTTGAATACAAATATATTAATGTGAGGATGAAACAGAGACACTCCTAAGCCACCAGCATAAAGAGCTTACATTTGGTGGGCAATTAATTCCAGGAATTAGTTTAGGTGTGCCCCCTAGATCTATGTTCTTCCCTAATATGTGTTTTCGGTGAGAACACCATAACCTTATAGGAAAATGGGATTCATTGGTGCATAGCTCATTGAGCTCTTGAAACTCTCTGAGACAGGTATACAGCTACAGGTGGTAGGAGGAAGGGGTGAGCAGAGTCTTCTAGAATCCTTTCCTATCGGACTATGGATCAGACAGACAAGCCTGACAACACAATGCTGGCCTTCTCAGGCTCCCTCCCCTGCAACAGTGATTGGGACCTGGCTCCTCTTTCCTCTTCCCCATTAGGCCTGAGGTCTGGAGTGGATCATTCTTCAGGTTTTCAGGATGCTTTATGCGGGGAGATGCATTTGGGGGCAAACACTGAGGCACCTTTTGATCCTGAGATTCTGTGATCCTTGGAGATACCAAACCGCACAGCACTGGTTTCTAATGCCTTTCATAGATGAGGACAGACCCTCACAGACCAGTCTAGACTGGGAAAATAAGTACCACAGAAAGTACAAGAGAATGGGGTAGCAATAGATAGCTGTCATCAAAGTGGAACTTAGAGCTGGGTTTAAGAGGAAGATGGGATTACGACAGAAACAAGATTACGCGACATGTCACAGAACAGCTGTGCCACTGTTACCATTAAGCCTAAATTTCTGAAGTTTCATCAATGCGTTGACAAGGCAATGACATTGAAGAAGTTCAAGGGAAACTGTTCAGTTTCCAGTGATATGTAATTCAACTAAGTATAATATGGAACTTTCAGTTCAACAAAATAGGAAATGGAGAGTGCATCACAGTTTCCGATAAGGCTAGAAAGTACACATAAGTCCTAAAGGATTCAAAGAGGTCTGAATCATGAGCATGGGTTATTAAAAAACAAACAAAAAAAGCACTATGTCACTTTGTAGCTCCTCCCTGTTTTACTTTCTTTATCCTTATCACTGTTTACAAATGTCTGATTTACCTCTTTTTCTCTATTATCTATCTGTTCCATTAGAAAGTCAGACTTATGGGGTAAGAGCCCTTCCATAACTGCAGCATCTAGAACAGTGCTTCATACGAGGTTGGTGTTTGATAAAAATTACTGAAACTTGATTGCTACTATAAAACATTACATGATAATCATATAAAAGCATGTCCAACAGTATTATCTCAATGTATATGTATCTACATTATATACATGCAAGGAAAAATATGTGGGAGAAAATGAAAATATTAATAGTCATGGTTATTTTGGGGTTGTGATTTATGGGTGATATTGTTTTCTTCCCTTAATTTCTGTATTTTCTAATTTCTTCCCTCCCTTCCTCCCTCCTTCCCTTCTTCCTTCCTCCCTTCTGTTCAAGAGAGTAGGAGAGCACATGCATATGCACGAGCTGGGGATGGGGGGAGGGAGAGAGAGAGCGGGAGAGAATCTCAAGCAGACTCCCATGTCGAGTGCGGATCCCAGCACGGGGCTCAATCCCATGACCTTGAGATGATCATGACTTGAGCTGAAATCAAGAGTTGGATCGTTAACCAACTGTACCACCCAGGCACCCCTTCAGTTTTCATATAATGAACTCATGACTTTTAAAACCTGAAACAAAAGTAAGTTTTTTTTTTCTCAAAAGGACTTAAAATATCTTTTTATATTTTTATGAAATATGCCTTTGAGACTAGCTTGGAGAGCAAGGCTTCTCAAACTTCAATGTGCATACAAATAACTTAGGGATCTTGATAAAATGCAGTGTTTAATTTGGTAGTTTTTGTTCAGTAGGTTTGTTAACAACTGGTCCAAGAGCACTGTGGAATTCTTTTGCTAATAATTAGTGAAAATGGTCCCCTTTTAGAGGACCTCTTTTTAGGGGACCCTCTTTTTAGGGGACCTATTATTGCCCATGGTAGGGAGGCTGCAGAATTGTAAAATGCTTACTTTTCCTTTAGAATATTATATTTGTCTGCTGTCTCTGGATTCACCATCATGGAAGAAACTAGGGATTTTAGGTCTTGATTTTCTTATGCCAATGTTGCTTCTTTTCCTAGATACAATTATCATTCCTCAAGGTGCTCTCTAGATTGAAGACAATTTCCAGTATGTGTGCCAACTGAAGGAAAAGAATTTAGAAAAATTTAGGGTGAGAGTGAGGGAAGGAATCTGCTTTTTCCAATAAATCTGCTCTGCCTTTCTTCCTTTTTTTGGATGAACTTTTATTTATTTTTTTATTTTTTTTAAAGATTTTATTTATTTATTTGACAGAGAGAGATCACAAGTAGACAGAGGGTCAGGCAGAGAGAGAGAGAGAGGGAAGCAGGCTCCCTGCCGAGCAGAGAGCCCGACGCGGGACTCGATCCCAGGACCCTGAGATCATGACCTGAGCCGAAGGCAGCGGCTTAACCCACTGAGCCACCCAGGCGCCCCTGGATGAACTTTTAAAATGGAAGTACAACATACTTGTAAGTCAAGTGCATACATCTGAAGTGCAGAGCTCTGTGACCTTTAGAAGTGAACACCCCAACGTAACCACCTATACCTCCACAGCGCCCCCAGGGCTCCTTCTGGAATTTCCCACTTCTGCCAGCAGGGCTTAGGTTCTCCTGGCTTTGGACTTCATAAAAATGGTGTCACGCAGCATGTGCTCTTCTGTGTCTGGCTTCTCTGGCTGCACATGGCTGCTGTCAGGTTAGGTTCCCTGTGCTGCTACGTGCGGCAGTTCTTTAATTCTCGCTCGCTGCTGTAGTGATAGCTAATCCTATGATTTGGTCACAATTTATCCACTCTACAATGGCGCTGTTTCCGCTCTGGGGCTATGAAGAAAAATGGCACCAGGAGTGCCATTTTCCAATAAATCTGCCACCTGAGCACGTCTCTTGGAGCAGATGTGTGGGTATTTCTGTTGGGCAGGAACCCTGGATACGTTCAGCTTTAGGAGATACTGCTAAACAGCTTTCCAAAGTGTTTTTTCCAACTTATATTCCCATGAGCAGTAGGAAGGTTTCATCTGCTCATACCCTCACCCACACTTGATATTGATGGCTTTAAAAAAAATTGTTAGCCATTCTGGTGGGTATATAGCATGTTCTCTTCCTTTTTATTTTTATCTGTGGAAAAATGAATTTTGGTTCTGCTGGTCACTGATATTTTTAGGAACATGAGCTAGTAGTTTTTGTTTTTGAGAAGTGTAAAGTATGTACTAGTCTTTTGATCCAGAGCTACTGGGCACAAAGTCATTTTATAATAGTAGCACTATTCATTAGTTTTCAAGTCTAGAACTTGCAGATAAATATGGCCAGATAATTTGTTATCTGCCATCTAGCCAGCCCACCAATTTTTAGAAACTCAAAACAGGAAGAGGCCTGTCAGAATGGATACTCTTGGAGGCAAGGGGCTGGAGGGGGAGTGCTTTAAAAACTTACTGTGGGCCAGAAAAGAAATATTCATTATTATGGACTGTGTATTTTATGGGACTCACTGAGATACATACCTTACCTAGTAAGTTCCTACTGGATTTAAAGATATGCTTTTGTGTATAACAAAGGTCCAAACATGAGCTTTATAGTATATTCATTACATGAAGCAAAGCATTCTTATAAATATGTCCATCTGTTTTGGCTTATACAGTAAGTTCATACTAATAAGAATTTATTACATATAAAGCCAGGTTTCACTAGTAAAAATCTACATTACAGACTTTCTAGAAAAGAAACACAGTTTTATTATGTTCATGTAAAGAACACCTACACTACTTGAAATGCTCAGAGGATGACATATTCTGGTTAACTTATTTTCTGAGAAATAACTGGTTAATCAGAAAGGACATCCACACTCACCTGTGGCAGTGAGGACATTAGGAGGAAAACACTTGACACAAACCAATTATCTTGTGGTTTGTGACACCTGATCTTGTGATTTCAGCACTGAAAGTATTCTGATTAATCTTAAGTCTTTGTTTATCTGGGTTGTGGTTAATCAGGACTTCCTTTATCTGCAAACTCTACAAGTAAGCCGATTTTCTATTATGCCTTCACAATTTATTTAATGAGGAGATTAGAAAGATTTAAGTGGCAATTTTTATAGAAAGCACATACATTCTACAGAATAAAACATATAGATGATCATCACTAAATACTTCTTGTGTGAAAGAAGAAATGTAAACGGATGTTTGAGGATACCTGGGAGCAGTTACTCTTTTATTAAACATTAACTCCTGTTATCTGCAACATTTCTCATGTTCAACCAATGTATACTTCTTATACTATTAATCTGCACCTTTAAAAAAATAAGATGCTGGATTAAGGTAAACTTTTGCACAGTATTTGTAACATAACAAATTATAAATCAGTGGAAATAATAACATTTTCTTTACGGTTCTCAGTATTCTGACATAGCAAAAAATATTTTTTAGATACCTATTAAGTCGCTAGCTGCTCTGAATGCTGAAACAGGGTTGTCCAGGAAAGAGAAGATACAGACCTTCCTATTTTACGGGATTCCTTGTTTCTTGAAGTGCCATCTCATGGCAAGGTTAAATACTGATTCATGTACTTCACAAAGACGACCCTCCTTAGAAGAATTTGTTCTCCTGCTTGCTGATGTGAAACTAAACTATGACCTTCAGTTACAAGGTAATGACATGTTAGAATTGGTGTCTATGAATAAAGGCAATTTTATGCCTGTTTTTCAAGAATTCACTATTTTGGGGGCGCCTGGGTGGCTCAGTGGGTTAAAGCCTTGGCCTTCGGCTCGGGTTCTGGGATCAAGCCCCTCGTCGGGCTCTCTGCTTAGCGGCGAGCCTGCTTCTCTCTCTCTCTCTCTCTGCCTGCCTCTCTGCCTACTGTGATCTCTGTCTGTCAAATGAATAAATAAAATCTTGGAAAAAAAAAAAGAATTCAGTATTTTTAACCCCCAAGGAGCCAGGAACCACACATAGCAGTGTGGACATACAGCAGGCGCCAGAAACGGACCTGTTCCAAGGGAACCTAGATCCACCTAGTCCTGCTTTCCCCCAAGTTATCCTCAGGGGCAGCCCCATTCTTTGGGCTGTTCAGGCCACATCCCTAGACGTCTTTGCTTTCTCTCACAGCTCATGCCTAGTGTGCTTTGGCAAATCCCCTCAGCTTCTCCATACCCACCATATCCACCTTCTCTTCCGCCTTCCACGCCCATCCCCGGTGCTAGCACCCTTCTCTCTTGCCTGGCCCAGTGCCATGGCCTCCCACCTGGCCTCCCTGCTTCTCCCGTTGCCCCCGTGGGTCCCTCTCCACACAGGAATCCTAAGAATCTTTATGAAAACACGTTGCAATTTCCAGCAAATGCGTTAAAAAATACTGGCATGATTAAATTTTTAAAACACCCGACTGAACTTCTCTTTCTCTAGTTATTTTCAGGAATGAATAGTATTTGTCTCTGTTGCAAGTAATATAAATTCTCACACTTTTGCTTCCTTCTATCCCTCCTATCGACTTCTTGATTTTTTGCTTAATTTGTGAGATACTATGAGAATTTAGGCCCCGCTTGTTATTATTCAGTTCACTTTTTTATACTGTTATCTTTTTCATAGTCTTACTTTTTTTTTTTTTAAGATTTTATTTATTTATTTGACAGAGAGAGACACAGCGAGAGAAGGAACGCAAACAGGGGGTGTGGGAGAGGGAGAAGCAGGCTTCCTGCTGAGCTGGGAGCCCGATTCGGGGCTCAATCCCAGAACCTGGGTTCATGACCTGAGCCAAAGGCAGATGCTTAACCATCTGAGCCACCCAGGCACCCTTCATAGCCTTATTCCTGATACTTGAGTTTTCTTTTAAACATATTGGCCACAATTATGTAGAGCTGATTCTGTGTTTAACCTGCTCTGAGGCTTATTCTGAGTCCTTTTATACCATGAATTTCCTGTTCTTTAAGAATCTTAATTGGGGCAACTGGGTGGCTCAGTCAGTTTTAAGCTCAGCTTTCAGCTCAGGTTATGATCCCAGGGTCCTAGGATCAAGTCCCGTATCTGGCTCCTTGCTCAGTGGAGAGCCTGTTTCTCTCTCTGCCTCTGCCCGCCACCACTCTGCCTGCTTGTGCTTTCTCTCTCTCTCTCTCTCTGAGAAATAAATAAATAATATCTTTTTAAAAAAAAGAATTCTAATTCCCTTTTTCATTGGCTGCATATTTAAACATATGTTTATATATGTGTATATGTGCATTTTATATATATGTATGTGTGCGTCTACATATTTACCTCACAATTATTTTCAAAGAGAGAACTTAAGTGACATATATTTAAAGTCTCTGATCTCCTTGTACTTTGGTGAGTACAGAATTCTCAGCTCACATCCCCAACTCCCCCGCCCCTGTGCCCCAAATCCTGCAGATGGTTCTTTCACTATCTTCTGGCGTTCAACATTTCAGAGACAACTAATATAAGATTACGTTTTGTCTAACGATAGCTTGTTTTCTGTCTGCCGGGCTGCTTTTAGGATATTTTCTTTGTTTTGGAAATGTTAGCGTTCCGTGAGGCTGTGGTGAGGAGCTCCTCTCTTTGGATTACTTTCGCCGGGTCCTCGGCGAAGTGTTTTTCATCCACAGAGCTGGGACTGTCTTTAGCCCAGTACAGTTTGTTGTTGTTGTTGCTGTTGTTACTCTGATTACTGTTTATGAGTTCTTTTAGGTCCTCTCAGGAAATATCACTGGCTCATTCGGCGTGAATTTACTGAACGCTCACCACGTGCCAAGGTTCCTGCTTCTCAGGAGGGCTCCTGGTGCGGTGTGTTAGCTCCCCGCTCTGTTTTCATTGATCAGCTTTCTTTTTGTTTTTATCTCTTTACTGCCTCTACAGTCTGGAGTAACAACTCAAGTTTCCACTTACGTTAGTACTTAGCCTGAAGACGCGACTGAGTCTGTTCCTTCTACTTTGAACGTAAATTTCAGTTTTGGGACTGTATTTTTAGTTTTTTTTTTTTTTTTTAAATAATCTTTCCTTATTGCATTCAACTCCCTTATTATTCCTGCTTGCTTCTTAGCCAGACTTTTTGAAAAAAATCCAGGCCTTATTTCACCTGCTTCAAGTTTTTTTTGATTTGTGAGAGCACAAAGCAGATGTTTTCGAGAACTTCAGTGTTTTCTGAAGAAAATACTCTAGCCCAGCAGCATCACCTTCCCCTACATCTTGGATGCATGTCACTCTACCTCACTGCAGAATCCCGTCTTAGATCCCATGTTATTTTGTTCGTGGGTGTCCCTACTCTTGAATGATGAGATGGCTTTATAAAACCATTTGGGGACAGACTGGGATCTGACTCTCCTTGCTCGCACTGACTTGCCAATTCGTTATTACCAGAGCTCTCCTTCAAGATTTTAACTGGCATTCTTACCTGAACTAAATCTACACTACTTAACTCAGGAACTCAGTAGGGAAAAGAGCTGGAACTGTGGACTGTCACAGCATGAGAACGTCATCTCCATATCATTTCTTACTTTGGTTTGGAAAAGCCATCACAAGGGGCCCACTTGGCATTTGTCTGATCTCATCTTCAAGCCAAGTATAAAGTTAAGAGTGGTCTGGCCCCTTTCCCAGTGTTACCCCCTCTCCAGCCTTCTGTCTGTTGTAGCCACGGCCTAAAATCGAGACCTCCCCACCCACACTGCTCCTGGTGTTGCTGCCTTCAAACTGCTGCTGCTTGGCTGTGACCACATGGAGGTCAAGTAATCTGCTCCTCACCGGCTTGAGGGCTCTGCCTTCCATTCCCTGCCTCTCTGTGTAAGGGAGACCAATGTGATTCTACTGGGTTTCATGCACTTCCTGGCTAGTAATGCTATTTCTTAGGGAGGTTTCTGAGTTGTCACTAGTACTGTCATTCATAGGGTCTGATCGCACTCCATGTAGCACAAATTCCTCAAAGCTTCTCGCATGTCACATGCACTCTTCTGTAATTTCTCCTGTCATATGGGTTTTCACCTTTTACAACATTTTGCTATTTTAACATGTTCATGGTCATCTGGTGAAGACTGAAGTAGAGGCCTCAGCTCAAGCAGCCTGGAAGTCAGGACTGTATTTCCAAGCTGCACTTGGTTGAAGTTGTCCCTCAGGCGCCACTAAGGACATGTACTGAGTGATGAGCCATTTGGGTGCTAAGAAGAGTAAGTGGCACTTTACTGTTCTCCCTGAAATGCAGATGTTCCCTAATGTGGCCGTTTCCACCTTTCCTCTCCATTTGCTCTGTACTCTCACATTAGCCAACACACCTTTTCTCTTGGCTTGGGTTGTTGCGCTACACAGATGACCTTAAAAATGTAGACATAGATATATATACAGATACGCAACCTCTCTGGTCCTAACCTTGCCCCTGAGCTCCAGATTCATGTCTTAAAATCTTTGAATATCATGCTTGACATTTTTATGTAGATGTCCCAGGAGTGAGAAAACAGGACATCCAGACCAAACATCTGCTTTCTCCAAAAGCCTCTCCTCTTCCTGACTTCTCTATTGCTGTTCTCTAGGGCTTGAAAACCTCACCATTCCCCTCACCTCACATTCAATCAGTCACTCTCTTCCCATCCTACCTCCAAACTGTCCTATCCTTTCCATTTTCACTTCCATTACTCTGGCTCAGGTTCTTATCACTTCTTACCTGGATACTGAAAGTAATTTTAATGATTTCATTTCAGGGTTTCCCCACCTCTCTCTTCTACGATACTTTCTCTCTCCATGGTTAAGAAGCCTCCTAAAGAAGGTACAACTTTACAACTCCCTTTCTCAGGCATGTTCACACTCCTCGCTGATTATGGAATACAGTCAGCACGGTGCTCAAGGCCCTTGGGGTTCAGCTTCCCCTCATTTTTTTCTCCTGCTCTCCACTGCCCCCAGCTCCATCCCCAAATTCTGAACTTTAGTCCTTCTGGACTGTTTGTCGTTCCCCAAACAGCCTTGTATTCAAGGCGTCTTCCTCTGCTCATAGGTTCCTTCTGTCTAGACCAGAGCTATGCAGACTGCCCTTGGTGAGTAAACACTTGCTACTGGTCCATGATGAAATAAGTTACAGAAGTGAACAGCAAGCATTTAAAAACTGGCATGGCAATTTGACAGAGTGCTTTTATGTTTGCTGAATCTAATATTAAATAATACGGGTTTGTATCTTTTTTTTTTTTAAGATTTTATTTATTTATTTGACAGAGAGAGACACAGCAAGAGAGGGAACAGAAGCCGGGGGAGTGGGAGAAGCAGGCTTCCCGCTGAGCAGGGAACCAGAAGTGGGGCTCGAACCCAGAACCCCGGGGTCATGACCCGAGCCGAAGGCAGAGGCTTAACCGACTGAGCCACCCAGGCACCCCACGGGTTTGTATCTTGTATGTTCATTTTTATATCTTTTCTTCAGGAGTTCATTTCTATTTTATTTTATAAAAGCATTAGTTCATGGTCAATGAACAAAACCTGGCCTCTCTCCAAGGAAGGTTTGAGAAGCTCTGGTCAAGACTGTTCCTCCATCCCCATCCTGAGAAGAGCTGCCAATCGAAACCATGCTCATCCTTCATGGCCCAGCTCAAAAGGCATTTCCTCTTTTTCCCTAACTGCACAGCCTAGAAATTGATCACACATTTGTCTACATAACATGGCACTTCATTTAAAACACTGCTGTGCCATTTACCATATTGTGTCTTCTATGACAACTACACATGTGTTTTTCTATCCTAAGTTAGTCATTGAAGGCAAGAAACCTTACGCAAAAGAGATATTCAACAAATGTCTACTGGATGAAATACAGTTATTATTAAATAAAGGGAATGGGGAAATGCTTTCCATTCTTTACATATGAATAAAGTGGGTGCTCGGAATAAAGTCTAAATTCTCTGCCTGGCACCGACCTGCCTCTTAGCTCCAAGTCCTTGGGCGCATTTTACACTAAGTGGAATCTTTTTTTTTTTTTTCCAAGATTTTATTTATTTGACAGAGATCACAAGTAGGCAGAGAGGCAGGCAGAGAGGCAGGCAGAGAGTGAGGGGGAGAAGCAAGCCCACTGCTGAGCAGAGAGCCCGACGTGGGGCTCGATCCCAGGACCCTGAGATCATGACCTGAGCCGAAGGCAGAGGCTTAATCCACTGAGCCACCCAGGCGCCCCACTAAGCGGAATCTTGCTCCCACTTGAAATCAGCCATCGGCTCACACCTCAGACCTCAGTGTCACGCCCTTGTCTATGCCATGTTCTCTGTTGGGGCATCGTTTACTCTTTCCTTTAACTGATGAATACCTCATGTACCCTTCAAGAGCCAGCTCATGTATCCTTTCCTGACAAATCTCTCCTAGAACCCCTCTCCTTTGGTTCCACTGCCTTCTCTGCATCTGTCTACCTAGACACCTACCATACTCAACTGAAATGATCTGTTTGGGTACCCGTCTTTCCCACTCCCCAGAACTATAGCCTTCTTGAGGACAGGGACGGTATCCCGTGAATCTCTGGGGCCCCAGTGCCCTGGCACAGTGCACATCACACATCAATGTTCAAAAACACTGTTTATCTCAGCCTAAGCTCATTTTGAACTGCTCAAGGAAAAAAAAAAAAGAACATAATTGCTGGTTCATGGAGATATCATGCTAGCCAAAGCAATCAGAGAAAGGCTAATTTCGTTTAGCCTGAGAATGAAATTACTGATTGTAGATCAGCAAAATGCTGGAGAGAAGAGATGATTACAATCAGTGGCTTTTTTTGTGGAATGGATATTTTCTTTTGTCAGGGATTGCTGGCATCAGACATTCAGATTCTGAACCAAGCACAACTGAAGTTATGACAGACTCTGTTCTAATAAGGCAATTTTTTCTATTGATTCCTAAAATGTCCAATACCCAGGACCCTATGATATCCCATATAGAATCCAGTCAAGAAGCAAAGGGAGGTCACCGGTGATGGCGATCTTAATTGAGAAAGCCAGGAGTTGCAACAGACACAGTGTTGGAGCAGACATTGTAACAGGAGTGACGACACTCCTTTTCCTCACATCGCTGCCCTGCTGTCCGGAGCCCACGTGTAGGCTTGAAGCCGTACTTTGAGAAGTCATCTCAATGATGATTTGCTAGTTCCTAGCCAGACGTTTTGCTGTTCACCAAGGAAACACCCATGGTCACCGGGATTCCACAGCAACCTCAGCACAGCTGGGAGCTATTAGTCAATCAGAGCCACACAGGACTGGCAGACGGTGGGGAAAGGGGAACCAAACAAAGCTTTCTTGTTTTGGTTACAATCTAAAGACTCATATTCCACTGAGGCCCTGTCTACCCTTGGCCAGTAGCTGTGTTTTGAAGTAGCACTATCTATCTACGTGGAAGACTAGAATGCCCCCGAGAATAACACATCTGTGGATTTAAAAAATATATATATATATAGATATATATGTGTGTGTGTGTGTGTGTGTGTGTGTGTGTGTGTGTGTGTGTATACATATATGGAAACACTCGAAAATGCAATGTTGGTATCTGGATAATGATGCAAAATGCTTTACGAGTATATGTGAGAATGATTCTTTTCATGGAATTGCATAGTTGGCAGGGGATAACAGAGGCCTAAGAAATAACAGGGACCCGAGCTTTGGACTCAGATACCCGCTTCACGGGCCACATAACCCAGGCTGAGTCTCATCATCTTTCTACTCTTCAGTTCCCTCAGTACAAAGTGGGAACAAAGTAGCTATATTCCAGAAGACTGTAAGAATAGACGGGTTACATGCCTCAGCTTCTATATCTACCCAATGTAGAAAATAGCTCTTACTGGTTGTTGTAAGGACTCACCAGCACAAGAAATGGATGTAAAGGAGGTGACTGGGTGTCTGGCTTGCAGCCCAGGCTGACGAAGAAGAGCAAAAACTAGGGAAGTAAGGATGAGACAAATTCTTCTGCAGAGAGCGCTGCATGCTAGGCATTGTTTTAAATGGTCTGCGTGTATCATCTGAGGCAATCTGCGTAGCTGCCCTATTATCTGTCGTTGCATTTTCCAGAACCTGGGCTGTCAGGCCCCAGAGCTGGCGCTCTTAGTCACTAAGAGACAACGATGATGACGACGATGGAAGAGATTGTGAGAATGCTGTGGTAACATAAGGCATCCAGCATAATGTCTGGCACACGGGAATTGCTCAGTAAATGCTTGCTAGTATTAACGGGCTTGTATTACTTGTGAAGATTTGGAGAGATGGTAGTTCTACAACAATTTTAGGTTCTCCTCTGAGGATTACATCATTTTTATTCCCTTTCTTCTATCTTAAAACTTTTTCTTGCTATTATTTAAACCTAGTTTCTCTTTTTCAGATTTCCATGGAAGAAGAGAATAAAAACATCCTTGAAATAATTAAGTTACTCTATTTGAGGATATCTAGAAAGTCATTAACCCCAAGCCCCTTATGTTTTTGTTTTTTTTAAATAGTTGTCTATTTCTTGTTTTCTTTCCCTTTAATTGTATTTGTTGCTTTTCTTTGAGCCCTTTGTGATTTTCTTTCACATCTCTCTTTGAAGATGGGAAGCAAAACTGGATACGGTTTCTGAAACTGGTCTCATCACTGTGGGATTTAGCAGAAGTCATTCCTTAATGGCCACCCTAACTCTAACCTAGGCTTGACGGGTGGCCTACTTGAAGAAGTCACAGTAGTGGGTCTACCTTTTCTTCCTTTGGCTGACCTGGTGAACATTGTATCATTTATCTTAAAGGGCTGCTGTGAGAATTAAATGTGGTGGTGCTTGTAGAAGTAACTGGAGCCTGGTGCCCAGTGAATACCAATCAGGACATGAACTAATACCAGATAAGGATTCTCATTCTTTCAGTTAAAAATGTATTCCTGTGGGGCGCCTGGGTGTCTCAGTGGGTTAAAGCCTCTGCCTTCGGGTCAGCTCATGATCCCAGGGTCCTGGGATCGAGCCCCGTGTCGGGCTCTCTGCTCAGCAGGGAGCCTGCTTCCCGCCCCCCCCCCCCGCCCCTGCCTGTCTCTCTGCCTACTTGTGATCTTTCTCTCTCTGTCAAATAAATAATAAAAAATCTTTAAAAAAATATATTCTCGGGGCACCTGGGTGGCTCAGTGGGTTAAAGCCTCTGCCTTCGGCTCGGGTCATGATCCCAGGGTTCTGGGATCGAGCCCTGTGTCGGGCTCTCTGCTCAGCAGGGAGCCTGCTTCCTCCTCTCTCTCTGCCTGCCTCTCTGCCTACTTGTGATCTCTGTCGGTCAAATAAATAAATAAAATATTAAAAATATATATATATATTCTCGTATTCCTCTCTGATGCTGTGAATCATCGGATGGCCCATTTGTACACAGGGTAACACTCTGTGTTGTCTGCATGTAATCATGGAATCCATGGCCAGACTGTGATCTGCTCTCTGTGATTTTTTTCAAAAGATCAATTAATTAATTAATTAAAGAGAGAGAGAGAGAGGACAGAGGCAGAGCAGAGGGAGAGAGAAAGAATTCCAAGCAGATTCCCTGCTGTGTGTGGAGCCAGACACAGGGCTTGATCTCAAGACCCTGAGATCATGACCTGAGCCGAAATCAATAGCCGGACGCTCAACTAACTGAGCCACCCAGGCGCCCTAAGGTTTTGATAGCCTTCTCCTTTGACACCGTCTCCTACCACACACAGGCTCTTCTCAGTCCCACTGAACAGCCTGGACTTGTACACCCTGTGTCCTATGTCTGAAACGCCCTGACTCCTCAACCATCTAGAAAATCCTTAGCATCTTTCAAGTGTGAACTCAAGCATCACATTCTCCACGAAGCCCTCCTTTGTGCCTTCCAAAGCATTGTGCACATACTTCACTATAGAAAGTAAGAAACCATTTGCCTCTTTGTCTTCGAGTTCCTTCTTTGAGAGGAGGGACTGCATTTTATTTTTCTATCTCTAATGTTAAGAACTTCAAAAATGAATGACTGACTCAGGTACTCATTGTTCAGTCTTAGCATGAGCACAGCCTCTCACCAACCTCATCTCCTGTGAACCACTCATTTTGGCTCTTTTTTACCTCTTGCCTTGCCCTTATAATCACCCAGAAGTTGCCTCAATGCCCAGGGTGATAAGAACTGGTACAGTGAGTGTCTTTGCTGGAAAAAAAAAAAAATCCAATCATTCCATGTTAACTTTGTTCACACAATTTGCCCATGGATTTTTTTTTTTAAAGCAAATTCTTCAAATAACAAATCTTTTGTTTGGGAAATCCTGAAGCATCTTAATTAGCATTTTAAGGGGGGGGGCAAGAGCAGTATTAACTGATTCTGAGACAGCACAGTCTAAAACTGAAAAAATGGCAGGCAAAGCAGGGGTAGGGGGAACACAGGAGGAGATGCCAGGAGACACAGAGAGTGCATGGTCTGGATGACCCAAAATGCTCCTCTGTCTCTTTAGTCCATGACAGTAAAATGATTTGTAGGACAAGAATTCTATCTGTGACTTTCTTGTTAAGGTGGGATGCTTACAGATCTTCTAGGAGGGGATTCAGGGAAGTCCAGTGTCTTCTAGAGTTGTGGTCAAATTATTCTGGACAGGACAGGTGGGGTCAAATGTTCTTCCTTGGAGAACTCAACTGAGAAGGCCATGGAGTGACCCACAGTCTCACTCAAACATTTTGGCATTAGTATTTTCTGACTGGCTGATTAGGGTTTGGATAACTTTCTCTAGTAGTTTTGGGATGGGTCCAGCTTTGGACCCAGATTATTTTCTTAGTCCACTGTGGGAGGATTACCTGTAAATTATCCAGGATGACTCGGAGGGAGTGCACCTGCCGTCGGACAGCACCCGAGAACCTTTCATACGTTGTGGCATCATACTCACTCATTTGAATCTCCTTTAACCTGAAACCAGAGGGGGAAGAAAAGGTAACAGCTGAAATCATGTGCATGTGGTCTTTTACTTCCATTCATCTGCTGCCAGAACTGTAGCATGGTCCTTGGACACTGAGGGTGCCCTGGAGGAGAAAAGGCGAGAAGGAATGTCTCCAGCTAGGAGTTTCAAAGAAAGAAAAGGTCCAGTGGTGGGCTGGTACATGGTGAACTGGGAGCCTTCTAGAACAAACAAAACAAAGTGAACCAAACAACCAGATAGCCCTGATGTATAGTATTTGCTGATTTCTGTGGTGTAGATACTCCCCTCCTTATCAATTCCAAGCTACTAACAGTAAGATCGCTGAGCACTGACTTGGAAAGAAAGGCACACCATCGGCTCTCATGAACCAGTGAGTCAGCTCTAGGGCAAACCACTGCCGGATCCCAAAGACGTGTCACGGTGCTGGCGGCTGGTCAGTTCATGTGGCAGGTTCCTAGAAGAGCTCCGTGGGTTGCCTTTAGAGACCAAGGGCAGATATTTGGTTGACCAAGATAACAGTTCAGGCCCAGAGAATGTAATTTAATGTGTTTCTATGGAGAATACAAGAGTCTTCTGAAGTTGCTGTGTGCTTTTAACAGGATAATTGTGTTTTCATGTGACTGTGGCTCTGAAGTCCTATCCTGCTAGCGCAGTGCTCCTTCTCATCACTCTTCCTCATTAGCTGCCACTGCAGCCCCCGCCAGTGCACTTAGAGACCCCTGAACATGGCACACTCACCTCCTGGCTCCTGCCTGGGCTGCTCCCCCACTGGGAACTTCCTTTCTCTGCCTCTTTGCCTGTAATTCCCACTTTCTCTTCAAGAGTCAGATCAATGAGGACCACCTCGAGGAAGCCTGCACTTATCCCAGATCCATCTTCTGAGGTCTCATAGCCCGTTGTGCTTCTCGCTATCAGAGCATTTTCTTCCCCTGCTATACCCATCGGCTGCCTGTCTTCCCAGCAAGGCTCCTTTATGAGAAGGACTGAGTCTCATTGTTAGCATACAGCACCCAGCATGGTACCTAGCACTTAACAGGAGCTCAAAAAGGAATTAAATGAATGACTCAAATAAAAATAAGACTCAGGAATATTTAAAATGCAGCATCTTAAACCAATCATAAGGAGAAGGTTCTTTCACTGAACGAGGCTCTCTTGGGTTTTACAGGGTTGTAGCCATAATACACTAATCTGATCACGTGTTTCTGTAAGTTTCCATACATGTAAAGGTGCTGATCCTCAGACAGGCACTAATGAACGTACATCAACAGAAGCACAGTCTTCTAAACTGCCGTGTGTGTATGCACGCACGCAGTGTTGGAAGGTATGAATCCCAGGTCCATACCTGAAACTCTTATCTCAAATGCAGATCTATCTTCTTGGGCTGGAACAGAAACCCCAAATGCTGAATGGCAGTGAACGGTCTCTACTCCTCCGTGTCAGGCCAAGCACTGGGGAGAATCCAGCCAACACAGGGCAGGGGGCTGGTGGCTTGTTAGCATCACATGATATTAGACCCACACCACCATGGGCAGATCTGCAATTCCTGCCCTACCACCTGGAGGGGGTCAGCTGATACCAACTCAGCTTGCACGATTCCACCTGAAGTCCTGCTCGACCCCTCCAGTAAAACTGATCATTTCCATTCATGACTCTTCTGTAGATACCCACTGCGAAACCTCCACACATGATGGCTTTCGCAAGATATGTCTATTTCCCTCTATCACAGTGTTTTTCAAACTTTATTTTCCACAGAGGGATGTTTTATACTAAGATCCAGATCTACACATATGCATGTGCGTGTGTGTAGAACTAAACAAAAAATTTAATGAAAAATACATTTACTACATATGATTCATTACATGGATATTTTCTCTTCTATCCCTCTGGGAGAAGAAATAGTCTCACTTTTTCTTTGAATCTCCAGTTCCTAGCACAATGCCTAAACGCTGTTAGATAGCACTTTGAAAACTCTGACTATCAAAAGGTAAATAATAGCTGAATGGTGTTTCCCAAGGTGACCCGCCAAGGGGCCCTTCTAAATCTAATTTACTCTCTGTTCTGAAGAACAGCTAGGAATACGTGCACAGGACTTGACCTCCTAAAAATACCTCTTATGTTTGGCTTAGGCAATCTCCTAAACCTCTCTATAAATTTTCATTAGATTAAGTTATGTCTTAAGTATCAAGGCTGACAGAAGCTGGGCACCATGAACATTGCAGGATATGCTACTTCCCCACCCCGTCAAACACAGGAAGCTAATATGCTCTTTCCCAAAGAAGGGAGATTAGTACTTTTCCAAAGGGAGGTTAGAAAAAAAAAATGTGGATATAGCTTGTCCTTAGCAGGGGTGGGGGTAATACACACACACACATGCGTGCCTCAGGAAAGGAGTCAGGTCGCTGGTAGGTCACCTTGGGCAGACTGGCCTTTGTAGTGAGATCAGAATCAGCCCCATTTATAAGGCTACTTCTGGCGCGATCATGTTGCACCCAAAAACACACCACATGCTGTTTTAATTATGAAGAAATCTGGAAATCATATTCCAGGTTGTGTCAGCTTTCAGAAAGATCACCTACAAGGTGTTCGAAGCTGATAAATTCTGAAAGATGAAGACTGACGTGGGGAACGGGGAAAGAAAATAGGAAATTTTAGCCTCTGGATCAGATAAGCTTCCTGGTGCTAATACTCTCAAAGCCCACAAGACTAGCTGGAAATATGTCTTTCTGCTGCCTTAACCTTGATCAAAACTACAGGGCACAGCTGCTTCACATCCCAGTAATCTATGTGGACTAACTGCATTTTGTTGGCACAGTATATTTTTAAAGGGTATATTTATTGTTACGTAAGAGTCTGGGAATTTTGGTTCTCATTTTACTTTTCTTATAGGTCAGACTTAAATACTATAATTTTGGATCAGTTATGAGGAAAACAAACCTAAGCTGAGACCTAATGGGTAGGACTGATTCGTTTTACAAATGGTAATAGGTACACCTTCCATGAGCTGGCGCCCACCTCCAACGCCCTTTGAGGCACGGAAAATACCTCACCATCAATTTCCTTCATGTTTTGTTGGTTTAATGTTTCTGTCTTGCTTTCTGCATGTCTTACGCCTGTCTCCCTCTGTGGGTCTTCCCAAATTAATCCTTTTTCCCCCCCAAAGTTTTAATTTAAATTCCAGTTAATTAATAGTGCAATATTAGTTTTGGGTGTATGGTTTCAGTCAATTCTTGATGTATGGGAAGAGGTATGGACTGGAATCCAGACACAAATGAATGCTAACTAGAAGCTATTCTGATGATGACAAGAGCCTATCAGTAGTATTAGGCTCTTTAAGGCAATATGGGGGACCTCGAGACTGATGGATGGGTCTGGCTGTCACTCTGGTTTCAGCCAGTTGTTTTTTTTTTTTTTTTTCAAGTTTTTATTTTAATTCCAGTTAGTTAACATACGGTGTTATATTGGTTCTGGGTATACAATACATAGTGATTCAGCACTTCCATACATCACCCAGTGCTCATCAGAACAAGAGCCCTCTTCCATCCCCATCACTCATTTCAGCCATCCCCTACCCAGTCTGGTTTTAGCCAGTTTCTGAATTAAGTATCCGCCAGGCTCTGAACAAAGCATCAGTATTCAGGTGTGCATTATTCATTCCACATGTGTGCATGGGTGTTTGCTATGCACTGGGTTCAAGGTACAGGTGCTGGGATGTATCAGAGAACAAAATCCCCTGCCCTCAAGGGACTAAAAGTCAGTGGAGACGCAATCAAGTCTTCATACAAATAATAATACAGTGTGAAACAGTGATAAGGAGCGTGGAGAAAGGGGACACAAAAGGAGGGACCTGACCTCATTCTACATATGCTGAGAGTTGCAAAAGAGCTTTAAAACAGACTCTTTGATGATAGTGAAGAATTATTACTTTTTAAAGATATGATAGATGAATTGTATGTTTTTATTTTTTTTAGAGAGTTCTTATCTTTCAGAGATATACTCTAAGATATTTACAGTGAAAAGACAGGATATCTTGGATTAGCTTCAAAACAACCCAGGGGGAGGGACTGGGAGTGGAGCCAGAATTTTCTTCTTGAAGCTAGAAGAACAGGTCCATAGGGTTCTCTGTATGTTTCTCTTTCCTTTTATTTATGTTTGAAAAGTTTCCTAACAGGGTGCTTGGGTGGCTCAGTCAGTTAAACGTCTGCCTTCAGCTCAGGTGATGATCCCAGGGTTCTGGAATCGAGTCCCGCATTGGGCTCCCTGCTCAGCAGGGAGCCTGTTTCTCCCTCTCCTTCTACTGCTGCTCCTCCTGCTTGCTCTCTCTCTTATAAATAAATAAAATAAAATAAAAAGTTTTATAATAAAAAGCTAAAGAGATTCTTCAGCAGTACTAAACTGGATACTCATCAAACAGGAGTATTTATTCCATGAAAGTAGAAAGCACCCTCTTTGCTCTCCGTGTTTTGCTGTGCCCTGAGCTTCTCAGGATTTCCATGTGTTTTTACTACTTCTCCCCTTTTTCATACTCCTGCTCACCTCCTGTCTTTCAACCACCTTATGGTGTTCTCTTTTACTTGGACTAGATTCTTCTCTGCAGTAATTAGAAGATGTGTATGGTTTTCTTACTCCCCTCCCTGTTTCTCCCCTTTCCTCTCCCACAGCCACTAAATTTAGTTGTCTTATTATCAGAAATGCTCCTTGACTTCTCCCCCGCCACCGCAGGGGCGGTGGTGCATAGAACCAGGTCCCTTATCCCTACTGTGGAAATCAGAGGTGGGGTTGTACGCTCGTGCCCAAGCACTACTGAAAGGTCTTTCTGCCTCCCCATGAACTATGTGTGTCAAAGCACTATATCTGTCCACTTGTGCAAAAACTGAGACCACTCTGAGCCTGGCAACCCTAGGAACTCAGTCGGGGATGGGAGAATGAGGCATAGCTCATGTTTTACTTCTTTCCCTAAACGGATGTTTCACTGCTTATAAGGAATGTTGAGCAGTCTCCGAATTCTAACAAGATCTTTCATATACCTCCCACTTTTTTTTGAGAAGTTTAAACTGCTTTCATTTTTAACATAGGTATTTGTCCCCTAACTTCTTTGGGAGGAGGAGAGAGGAAAGTCACCCATCTCCACGAGAGCCAACTCGGGCACACTGAGGGTAAATACATTGTTTCAGGGCTCCTGGGAAGCCAGCAGAATGGCTGGGAGGGACCCTTTTGCCTTATTTACCTGCTGGAGACTCGAGGCTCCCACTGCTCCCTGGCTTTCCTGAGGGTGTGGCAGGAGGGGCCTGCATTCTTGTCCCTATTGTTCTGTGTTGTTTACTTGCAGGATGTGTAAGCACAGTGTGTAATGTAATACCAGATGTTCTACGTGGGTGGAACTTACACACACACACACACACACACACACACACACACACACACACACACACAAGCATGCTTTTTTTCTAAGGGCACCCAGCCCCTTCCATTGAGCACAACGTAAAGCTGCCTCCCAAACCACTACCAATTCCCTCACTCCCGCAGGAGGTATTGTTGGGCCTTCGGTATTTTTGGCTTTTAGCTAAAGAACACATGTGAATGTCTAGTGAAAGCACCATGTGGATTCTTATTTTTTAGATGGTTCCAATCCAAGTGGTCCAGATGGGTTCCGGATCATCTAAAAGCCACAGGCTCATGGTTCTGCATTTCAAGGCCTCCACCCATAGACAGGGACTCCACGTTCAACCTCGCTCCCCACCTCCCAGCTGGAACCCTTTCTCCTGGATCGGCAAGCTGGCTCTCTCCGCCACAGACCCTGTGCTTATTATCCTGCTCATTTAGGATTCCCTTCCTGGAAGATCCAAAGCCTGGCTGAGCTCAGGCCTCAGCTCACTGTCTTATCCGTGTCTACACCGGCAGGGGGCGTGGCCTCCCTACCACGTGACTGTGGCACTTAAAGAGTGTACGTGTTTTTGAGTCCTGCTCCCTACACACATCTACAGGATTTCTGAGGGCAGGAAGGGAACCTTGCCTAGAGTTTTCTAAATTCCCTTTGGGGCCTAGGAATGGATGTGGATGGAAGGATCTGAACTTTAATTTCTCTTAAGAGCGGTCTCCGGGTTTCCTTTCTTATGGGCTCCGCTCCTTTTCCCACTCAGTGATGTGTGATCAATGCACTGAACTGATTACGTCAAACAAAGAGAACGAGGCATTATGTTCACTGCACTGTCTCTGCTGGGGAGGTGGGCGCTATGGGTCTCAGTTCGTGCTGTGCAAGGTGAAGAACCTGAGGGCTTGGGGCTGCTCCGGGGTCGGCTGCCTCTCCCCACCACCATGACCACCTTGCTTGAGCGGCGGCAGCCACTCACCGCTGCTGAAAGGCTTTCTGGCCCATCTCTCTGGCGGCTCTCTTCACCTCCTCAGGAACCGCGTCCTTCTCAGCCTCTGACACCTGGTACACAGTATGGCCTGCGTCCAGCCGGTATGGACCTCCTTTGCCACCCAGACCTGCGGTGTCTCTTCCCCCTGGAAGGAAACCAGGAAAATCCAGATGGTAAGTCTCATCCAGGCCACAAGACAAAAGTCAGATTGTGGTTTGAAAACAGTTTCCTAAAGCATGTTAACTGCACCTAGTGAGTAATTAAATATTCAAATGGCCTTTTTCTGGAAACAAAGGGTATGCCCCTGTTCAGGTGCCTTTTCTCTTCTCCATCCAGCCAAAGTTTACCCATATTTCAAGGGTCAGTCCACATTCCAGGACACCTCACCAGATGACTTCACATCACAGGGATCTTTGCTGACCACTATTTATTACCTTTAATATTTATTTTATTCTTTTCTCACTAACCTTATGTGGGTGGGATTATATCTTATCTATTCCTATAAGAGCAGCTTAAACATCACAGACAACTTGGGATGCATTTGTTAATTAAATGAGCAACACTCCACATCCCTCACATATTGCCTTACTTTTCCCTAAAATAAGAGATAGATGCTCAGATAGAGGATATAGTTAGCTTTGGATACTGTCAGTTTCAGAACAGCTTTTCCAATATAAACTCAAATCTACATGCTGGTAAGTATACATTGTATAACATTGTATAAACTGTTTACATTGTAAATATAAGTTAAATGCCTGGAAGACCAGGTAGGCAATACTCTACTAAGAAGTGAGGAGGACTCTGGCTGGCTAGACAAAGCTTGCCTTGTCTCAATACTTTCAAATTCAACTTATTTTAAAGTACTGTGCTGACCCCCAAAATACAAATATTGGCTAGATTTGGCCTCTGGGCTACCAGTTTATTACCTCTGCTTTATAATGATTAAAATACTAGCAGTCAGTTTCTTTTGTTTATTTACACACAACGTGGGCACTGAGAAGAGAACTCAATGTTGGAGGGACAGTAGCATATCATAGCATATTGTTGTATACTACTGTCACATGGCAGAGCATTGTACAGTTAAACTGGACTGCCTGAATTTGAATCCTGTTCCCATCCATTAGTTGTCTGCCCTTGAAGGAAGTACCTTAACTTTTTTGTGTCTCAGTCTCCTCAGCTGTAAAATGGAGATACTAACATGATTTACTTCTTGGCATTGCCATGGGGCTACAATGCTTAGAACAGTATCTGGTGCAAAATGAGAACTATGCAAGTGGTTGCTCTTATTATTATTATTTAGACAACTTCTGGTCACAGAGAATGAGGTCATTTCTGAGTTGCATAAAGTGGAAATTTTGAAAGCTTTTAGGCTTTTGGTTAAATGATGTTATATTTATCTTTTCTCCCTTGGGGCCTTCATCGGTGTGATAAATTAAAAGTAAAACTCAGTAAGCACTGGTTCCTTTACCAGGGTCAGGGAGGTCACTTCCTTCTGGGAAATACCATGAGAACAGCCTATTAATGATCATATGTTTACCCTTCGATTTGAGCACATCTGATTTCACTCTTCTTTAGAAATTAGGGGTGGAAAATTCCTTCTCAGGCGTCTATGATTCCTGGCTCTCACTCAGTGACAGCCTGGAGGCAGAGGGGACCAGAAACTGGACAATGACAATGAGCTCCAGAGATAGAAAAGCTGTTTCTGTGACTTGACTCCCTTCCTATAGGAAGTTCCTCTTAGGCATGGGTGGGTCACAGATTAGCGCTTAACATTTCCTGGGTGCTGAGATGACATCAGTTTTGGTGAAGAGGAAAGTACCCACAACTGTTCAGAGTCTGGTATGAGTGATATTCAGCATGAGTCATGGGAACCTTCAGAGGGTCCCACCAGGGGGCAGAGAGGGCGTGAGTGGGGAGCTCTTCATGAACTCTGCTTCTCAGAGCCTTTAATTCGTACTACTTAAATGAAAATGCTGGTCAGGGGTTCTAGACTTCAAGGCATAGTCTTAAAGCTAATCTTGAACACCCTAAATCAACTCCAAAGATATGGGAGAATAAGCAAGGGAGGTGCTCTGCTGATGAAAGAAGGATCAGGTGACTTGGGTCAGAGCTAAGTTCCACATAGAGAATTCTGAGAGGGAATGGCAGACCGAAAAAGAATTTGAAGCAAAAAAGATTCGATAGAAAAATAAAAGCCAAGGGAAACAAAAGCAGGATCTTCAAGCTGGACCAAGGTGAGCTAATAGATTCAAATGGAATAAAAAGCGAGAACCTCTGCTCCAGAGTAGTCTACCGCTGGGAAAAAACCTACATCTGGCCAACTCGTTCCACAATGCATTCCATATGGATTAAGTCCTGCTGGCTTGACACTCATTTCAAGATCAAAGGACATTTCTAAAAATACGCTTTCTTTAAAGCTGATGCTTGATGAATAAACAGAATAGGCAAGAAGTCTCCAGGCCTTTTTGATAGCACATTGTCTCAGCACAGAGACCCATTTCCTCCCAAGGCTGTCAAGACCAAGAGGCACACAGCATCCTCAGGGAAGGTGAAGTATGGAACTGGGGCCAACACGGCTCCCAGCCGAGATAAGATCAGACAGTGCACACACAGTCTGGCCCTATTCCTGCAGCCCAGTAGATGTGTCTGTCCCAGCTGCCGCAGAGGAAAGAGGAAGACAGCAGGCATGGGAACACTGCTCCCGCCAGGCAGCCAAGAGGAAGGAATGGGCCACAGCCGTTGGCTCAAACTGCAGCCCACTCTCTTATCTCAAAATCCTGCATCCTCAACATACTCACTTCTGAGATGTAGAAGGCAAGGCCCATTTCTTTTCCAAGTCAGCTGCTCAAGAAAGAATTTACTATAGACTGCCGGCGTGATCCCAAGGGCACGGAATTTAAAGGAAGGGCTTAACATTTTTTTTTTTTTTAAAGATTTTATTTCCTTATTTGACAGACAAGTATGCAGAGAGGCAGGCAGAGACAGAGAGAGGAGGAAGCAGGCTCCCCCTGAGCAGAGAGCCCGATGTGGGGCTCGATCCCAGGACCCTGGGACCATGACCTGAGCCGAAGGCAGAGGCTTTAACCCACTGAGCCACCCAGGTGCCCCAGGGCTTAACATTTTTAAAAAACACATTCTCCAGACCAGGTCCCGTGCTCAGCACTTTACGATCATAATTTCGTGTAATCCTCATCACAACCTTGTCAGGCAGCTATCATTTTCCCCTTTTCCTGATGTGGCAATGACGGGAGGATCAGAACAGTCTTGGGTCACAGGGTGGCAGAGTCTGTAGGACTCCAAAGGCCAAAGTTTTTCCATGCCTTGATATCATGCCAGGATGCAGGGCAAAGGCACAGTCCAGCTGACTAAGCGGGGAGGCAGGGAAGGCAAGTGGTCCTTGAGCCTTCTCAGAGGTGGTGTGCAGTGTCCTCGGGCCTGGGAAGTCTCAGGACGCTCGACCCTGAGGATGCCCATGCTACCAACCTGTTCCTCCAGCCCACGTATTGCCGCCCACGTGGGGCATATTGTCTGGGTCCTCCTTCCCGTGTTTGGGGGAGCTCACGTCTTCACCGCTGTCTCTGTTGATTGTTATCTACAAATGAAGGATTGAGACATTATCACTCATGTCCAACACCAGAAACTGCAAGGAGAGAAAGAATTCTTTTCTCCTAAACCCTTAAGGTAAGTTCTAACTTCAGGCACAGGACACAGTAGATGCTGTTGGTGTCTGGCCAAAGACTTTTATCAGGTTTAACATCCATTTAGTTGGGAAGGAGACATTTAATTTTTTAAAAAATTCCTTAAAAAGAGAAGAAACTGGACTGAGTTACAGCTTCAGAATTTTCCTGGTGCAGAACATACCTCCAGGATCTACACAAGGAACAATACCTACCAGAAGCAGGGAGAGTGGATCTCACCAGAGACCAACACCTTCCAGATGGTTTAGAAGGGTCACTGCCCAGCTGTTGCAGACAAGTAAGAGGATATATGTTTACCTATTTAATTTTTGAAGAAATACCACTCTTCTGAGAAATACTTTGTATAAAATATATGGAAAAGAAAAATAGAAAATGTATCTATGTATGCTTCAGTGACATAGCTATACATAGAGACACGAAAGACGGCTTATTTATTTTCCAGACCCTCTGTAATTTTATTATGGTATTTTGTAGCTTTCCTAATTCAGCTTTACTTTAGAACTGGATTTACTGTTCCTGTAATGGCAAACAGAATAAGCCGTATTTTAGCCTCCTCTGTGAAAGCCTCTGGCTCACTGGTCATTAATTGCATTCGGCAGAGATTCACCAAAAGGACTGGTAATCACCCAAGAATTCCAGCCCTACTAAGTGACTCCAGTAGATGTCATCTGACAATAAAAAGAACTCAAAGCAGTCCCACTTCATGAATCCTAAGAGCCGGCTGTCAACTGTAATGATTTTCAGGGCAGACCAGATCAAATATTCCTTTACTTGTCCAATAACACTTAGAGAAGACACACTGGCAGGACATCATGCGAAGTACTGCGAGGCCTACGAAAGCCACTGGGGATTGGTCACTGCTCTCTAACTATGGAGGGCAGAACCGGGGGCTTGCAAATGGACCCAAAGCCTGATGCCAGATCACTCTTAGAACTGACCCACTCCTTGTTTGTGCCTGGACTTTCATTCTAGGTGTTGGATTAATGAAGGTAGGCAAGTAATTTGGAGTCTTTGCAAATAAATGGCTATTAAGAATGAATTCAACATAACTTCCTTTGTCTCTGTCCAGACTAGTTAATTTCAAAAGTTACAACATCATAAAGAGATCTCTGCTAATAGCTTTGGCAACACTAACAGAGTTTTGGCCACAATTTTAGCATACTTCAAGAAAAGTTAGCTATCAGGACATGACAATTGATATGAATTCCTCACACATAATCATGGCTAAAAATGGGTCAAAATAAGTATTTTCTCCTTTTAAAAATTAAACTATGCAGAATAGCTAGAAACATCTAGAGAACAAATAAATATTAAAAAAAAAACTTTCCTAGAACTTGTCCTCATTTTCTAACTTGTCCAGAGGTAATATAACAGATAAGCAGTAAATTAAAATACATATATTGGCTGTAAGAATTCTAGACCAGCACTAACCGATAAAACTTTCTGTGTTGACGGAAATGTTTACATCTACGGTGTCTAATATGGTAGCTATTAGTCCAATGTGGCTACTGAGTACTTGAGGATCTGAATTTTAAATTTTAATTAAAATTAAATTTCATATATAAATTTAAATTTAAAATTTAAATAACCACACGTGGGTAGTGGTTATTTCACTGGATAGCCCAGCACAAGGACAAGCTTGTTTCAGCCCAGTACATAGTGTTTGGAGCTCTCTGTAGCATCCTACAGATGTTCTCCATGAGAAATGACAAAAACAAGGAACATTTAAGAACTGGGGTAGGGGGCGCCTGGGTGGCTCAGTGGGCTAAGCCTCTGCCTTCGGCTCGGGTCATGATCTCAGGGTCCTGGGATTGAGCCCTGCATCGGGCTCTCTGCTCAGCGGGGTGCCTGCTTCCCCCTCTCTTTCTGCCTGCCTCTCCGCCTACTTGTGATCTCTCTCTATCAAATAAATAAATAAAAAAAATCTTAAAAAAAAAAAAGAACTGGGGTAGGGTTTTATTCTGTTGCTAATTTGAGAAATTTATATAAAATTTATAACTACAGTCCAACCGGTTTTTTAAAACAAATATAATGGAACTTAAATATAGAGATATATTTACTATAATAAGAATATAAGCTTTTTAAAAGAAGCATTGATTACAACAATACCATCACTGCTCAAAACACTTCTGGACTGCTTCTGGAAGGATCTACAGAGTCCCGTAGACAGTGAAAGATTCTTTAATATCTTTAATGGTGGCAACGATGTGTTAAAACTAAATTTGATTTTTAATAAACAGCCAGAGGATAGAGTTGATGTCTGGTGTAAAATATCTGCTAACTTGTTATGTACTCTTTAGCAAGTTAATTAACTTTGCTAGCCCTCAACTTTCTCATCAGGAACTAAGGGGGTTGGACTAAATGATTTCTACCATCCCACCTAGTGTCAGGATGCTCTGATTCCAAATCTGGTGTATACCGTGATCAAGCTAGGGTTTTAGTCAAAACCAGGTACGCTTATACAATAATGAGACTAGTTTACTTATAAGAGCTGTGACTTTTCTTTAGGCCAATTCTAAAAGATGAAGCTCCAAAAATGGTCTGAGCAATGACAGCATTGTTTCAATAACCGTTCTAAGCATCATTCCTCACCTTGGGGTGCGTGCATGTGCATGTGTATGTGTGCATGCATGTGTGTGTATATTCAGGTACATTGTTTAAAAATAAATAAAAGAACTTCAGAAGAAAAACAGAAAGTAAATTCTATGTGTCTAGTCACTTTATTTTAATCGAAAATGAGTTATCTTCTTTAGACATTTCCTACAATCCAGATATTCTGGTGTAAGCAAAGGGCCTTTTAAGAACAAATACTAAGGAGTGCCTGGGTTGCTCAGTCGATAAGCGTCTGCCTTCGGCTCAGCTCATGATCCCAGGGTCCTGGGATCGAGCCCCATATCAGGCTCCCTGCTTGTCAGGAAGCCTGCTTCTCCCTCTCCCACTCCCCCTGCTTGTATTCCCTCTCTTGCTGTGTCTCTATCAAATTAAAAAAAAAAAAAAAAGAAAAGAACAAATACTAAAAATGATGGCATAAGACAAAAGAAAAAGCCCCTCAAATTGCCCCTTTCAGTGACTTCTGAAATCATGCTCTTGGAGCTGCGAAGACAGCTATAATGGGCCAACAAGGAGGCAGAAAATTGGCTATGAAACCTCTGGGCAGAAAGGAACTGGAATGTTCTTTGCCACCTGTGTCTTCCCAGGCCATCTGCTGGGAAAGGGCATTGGTTACATTGCCAACAACAAGGCAGCCATGGACTAATCCCAAGTGGGAATCTAGAGGTGTCTCAAAATTGACAAATTCTTGACAAAAACAATCATCAGCCCAAACCTGATTTATTCCAGAGAAATATATACCACAAAATCCTAGGACTCTTAGTTAAAAAAAAAAAAAAAAGGCATTTTGGAGGTTTATCTAATTTTGTGTCATTTTATGAATGCCATTATACTCATAGGAATATATTTGTCTAGCGCATCTGCCAAAGGGTTTTCAAAGGCATTTTGGGGAATCTCCTACATGAACTAATAACAGTTCATAAAAGGTCCAAGTCAGGAAGTCTAAGACAATCCAAACCAGGAGAGAAACTGAAACAGATATTAGGGAAGGCCTATCATTCCAGGAAGCTTGTTTCCTGGGGACAGACAGACATGAGCCACTGGTCATTCTGAAAGTTGATAAACCGCTGAATACTTTGAAGTATGTGTTGAGGATTTGGAATGCATTTCCTTTGAGGGTTGGTTTCACCTAGAAAGAATTTAAGTGAATCATTCCAATTATTGAAATCGACACTACTATATTCATTTAAACAGATCAAAATTTTCCCCATGCCACAACTATCATGGACCCTTACAAAAAAAATTTTTTTTTAAAGATTTTATCTACTTATTTGACAGAGAGAGAGAGAGATCACAAGTAGGCAGAGAGAGGGGGGAAGCAGGCTCCCTGCTGAGCAGAGAGCCTGATGTGGGGCTCAATCCCAGGACCCTGGGATCAAGACCTGAGCTGAAGGCAGAGGCTTAACCCCCTGAGCCACCCAGATGCCCCCCCTTACAAAATTTCTTTAAAGATTTTTAAATTTATTTTGGGAGGCAGGAGTAGAGGGAAAGAGAGTCTTAAGCAGACTCCGGGCTGTGTGATGCCTGACAAGGGGCTCAATCCCACGACCCTGAGATCAGGACCCTGAGATCAGCACCTAGGCCAAAACCAGGAGCTGGACACATAACCAAATGAACCATCCAGGCACCCCAGATCCTTACAACTTTTGGTGCAAATTGATGTATGTGCTGAGACCTTGATGTGTTTCTCGTAGCTGACACATCTACTTCCTTTTAGGTAAGGGTACTGAAATCCTAAGAACCATAATCCTAAGAACCATAATCCCAGAAATCCACTTACATATGAATTCAAATGGAAAAAAAAAAAAAAAAAACATGGAACTTGTAAAATATAACTCATAAAAATGTTCCGGAGTAAAGCAACCCAAAGTCAGAACTGGGAAGGGACATGACTCACTAAAACCTTGTAATTCTGGGCAAGGCTTATGTATTTTAGGCTCCTCCTCAAGTTCAGGATTTTTAAAAACCATCAATAAAATGATATAAATAGCCAGAATATAATCCTGGAAGAAAAGTTAGCTCTTGGAGGTAGGACGGGACAACAGAGCTGATTCTCATTTTCCAGCTGGAGACTAGGTGTGGTCCAGCAGATATTTCTAGCTGCCTACCCAACATCCACGCCCTCTTTCTTCTTCTTTTTCTTCTTTTTTTAAAAGGATTTTATTTATTTGAGAGAGAGAGAGAAAGAGAAAGGGAGAAAGTGCACAAGGGAGGGGAGGAACATAGGGAGAGGAAGAAGCAGGTTCCCAGCGAGCAGGGAGCCTGATGCGGGGCTCAATCCCAGGAGCCTGGGGTTGTGACCTGAGCCAAAGGCAGACGCTTCACTGACAGCCACCCAGGCACCCCTCTTTCTTCTTCCTAAACAGAAGTCAGATGAATCATTGTTGAATGGAATTAAGCACAGCAATCCCACTGCTCTCTGCCCGTGACTAGTTTAGGGAAAGGGGATGTGACCTGAGATGGGAGAGAAGGGCCGTGAGGAGGTTTCTGGGAAGAGAAGAGCTCTCTTGCTGCTCTGGAAGGACCGCCCTGCTCTCCCCTGCGACACACATACACTCACTGCCTTGGGAAACACGGGGATGTCATGCACGGAGCTACGGCCTACATCTGGTAACCATGTGGCAATGAGACAAAGGTGGTAGATGGAAGGATGGAGGAGCTTATCTCCTGGATGGCACAGTGGAGCCGCTGAACCAGCCCGGGAGTCACTTCACTCTGGTCTTCCACATAAGCAAATAATAAACATCCAGATAGTTCAAGCTACCGTCAGTTTCTGCTACCGGGTGCCAACTGCATGCGGACTAATAAACCCATGTGTTGAAGGATGAATGACAGGCAGCAGGGCAGAAGCTACTGTCCTGACCTTTTGGAGCAGGTCCTATTTCTAACAAGAAGACATTCTTTGCATTTTTGGACATCAAAATTGTTATAATAATACCAGCACAGAAATCCTATTTATTATGGTTGCCTACAATTTTCTTGATTGGTTAGCGGGCAATGGAATGGATTTATCCATTCTCTTATCCAAACATTTCTGCATATGGTTATGGCACATCTGCTACTCACTGGGGAACAGAGATACATAAAACAGGATCTTTGCTTCTAGAAAGATACCGTATAAAGGGGAACAAAGTCACAGTATAGGGTGACACAGGCCATAATAAGGTACTGAACATACCTGCCTCAAACATATTACTGTCTGAGGTCACTCTAACTCACAGATTAGAAATGTCTTTCCTAGATACAATGGAAGTCACCTCAATATGTCCCTAGGAATGATGGTCTTTCATATGAAGACAGCTGTGTTTAAAAAAAAAGCTGACTCTCACCCAGTTTTCATAAATAACACGTAGCTTCTATAATGAGATGCATGACAAAAATGCCTTTGTCCTTGGGTACCTTCTATGTGTTCCGATTTTAATTTCTGGCAAACCGTCAAGTGTGCAAATCATCTTCAGGTCTTCCCTGGCTGATGGCAACATCGGCTTTCAAATACTCCATGGCCTCCTGCCCTCTTTATTTATTTATTTTTTTAAAGATTTTTATTTATTTATTTGACAGAGAGCGATCACAAGTAGGCAGAGAGGCAGGTAGAGAGAGGGAGAAGCAGGCTCCCCGCTGAGCAGAGAGCCCGATTCGGGCCTTGATCCCAGAACCCTGGGATCATGACCTGAGCCGAAAGCAGAGGCTTTAACCCACTGAGCCACCCAGGCGCCCCCTCCTGCCCTCTTTAATCCCTCTTCATTTTTACAAAGCAGGGAAGGATCTGATTTGTGATCATGAATATTAAAAAATTACACCATAGTGGATATTCATTCACACTAAATAATTAACCCCAAAGGGCATTCACATTCTAAATGCCTTTCACACAAACTGAGAAATCAGGTCTTTCCTTTGTTTGAAAGTCTAGAAATGAGCAAGCTGGCAGAGGCGGCAGCTGGAGAGGATGGGTCAGGGGAGGGGGAGGGGGTGTACTAGGTTTTATCCCTGGTCCTGGAGACAAATGCCTGTTGGGGTGATTGTCATATTACATGTAAGAAGCAGAATAGGTGGTTCTCAGAGCTCTTGCTCTGATGGAGTGGATGGACTCTTCTGGCATAGAAAGTGTTCCTATCCTTTCTCGTGGGCTTCTCTTCACGTCAATCAGCACTCCCTCTTCTCCTGACTTTGGGCTAGACTCTTTGCCCACCTCCCCAGACAACCAACTCTGTCTCACCTTCCTCCTTTCTGCTTGAATACTCCTAGAAATGTAAGTGTATTTTGCTTCCTGGCACAGTGATATGCTTGGTAAGTATTTTTAAAACGTCTGAAATGATAAATCTAAAACACCTCCCTTCCTCTATCTGATAGGACATTCTGGAACACATACCTATATACTTCCTCTGTTACTTCTTTATTTGAGTTTACAGCTTCTGACAAAGAACTTTCTTACCGAAATGACTCTTTTCCTAAGTCTACTATTATGCAACAAAAATACCCTGCTAGATTAAAAGAAAGGACATTTTAAAGATTTCACTGACGTGGGCTAAAGTATCAGTTTATTATTTTACTTTGCATTTTGTTATCTGACAGCAGTAGCTGGCACAGTGGCTGAGACATATATCCTTAAATATCATAGATGCTTAATAAATATGTTAAATGAACATGTGGGAGACTGCCCGCAACAGAATCTGAATTTAACTCTCCGTGTACAAACCTCTCCACAATAAGCGGTCAGTTGTGTGTCTGCTAGACTCTTCCTGGCTCTCTCCTGCCGGCCCATGCTGCTGTGGCAACCAGCACAGCAGGGCCCAGCTGCTGGGCAGCAGAGGCCGTCTCCTAACAGAGGCAGGGAACACATGGCCCTCTTGGCTCTGTGTGCTCTTACATCCTGACCCTGCTCCTCCCTCCGCTTGACTCTGATCCCTGTGAGGCCTCAGCTCAATTTCTGGCTGAACCTTTCACTGGGCCTGGGAGGACTCCCTCCCGTGGCCTCTGAATCTGTGGTAGTGGCCTCCTTGCTCTCCCACCCAGATAGAGCTCTTGGAATGGCTATCCGAAATCAAATTACAAGGCTGCAGAATCCGTCCAGAACAACCTGTTACTTTCCCTAGAGTATTTATTCCTCTCTTTCTTCTACTTCAGTTCAAATAGAAACAAAAGATGAAGGAGACTTCTGGAAAACGTGAGACTATGGAAGAGAGAGGACGGGATCAAGGGGATAAAGGCTGCAATTACAAACAAATCTTTAAGGGAAACCAAATGTTACCACCGTTGTGTAGGTGAGTGTCAAAAACACATGTTAAGAAACCACAAATAATTGGCATGGCCACAGCTGACTGGCACGGAAACACGTCCTTCTTGCTGCCACTTGTGAGCACATTCTACAGCGTTCCCCCAGAAATAGCTGCTAATTAAATTCAGGCCGTGGGGGTGGGGGGGCAAACCAGCAGGTCTTTATATATTCTATCCTTTCTATTTTTGCCTCTTTAATCTTCAGGAGCTCTCAAAAGGTTAACATCCAACAACACTAGAGTCAACTGAAGCCTGGCCATCAGGCTTCCACAGTCAAGGAAAAGGTTACCTCAACTACAGCAAAGTGCGTGCAAATGCTTCGGTTCTGGTCTATATGAGGGAGCCCTGGGGAGAGATAGCTACCACTACGTACTTTTATCATTATTGCCATGAAACCATCTCGTGTGATGTTTCCTGGCCAGGGGATTTCAGTCTTAGACTGAACTTTTGTGTTCTAAGACACCAAACCTATTTGGCGATTTTTAAAGCTATTGTGCTTTCCGGGTCAACAGAATTCTCCAAGGGGTTGTGTGACTAAGGAAAAGGAAGGAAAGTACAAAAGCCAGCCATGCTACTAGAGTGGATGGAAGCAATACACGCTTTTAGTACGACCCAGGTTCTAAAAATTCTCGGAAACACGGATTGCAGTCCAACGCAAATGCCCTTTCTTCCGGTTATCCATACAGCGGTTGGGTCCTCCTCTGAGGCTATAATAATATTTATAACACATCGCCTACTGATGTTTACCCTGCGCTTCCTGAACCATTTCCTCAGGCACACGGAGTTCGGGTAGAACCTGAGCTGTAACATCCAGCAGTGTGGTCTTCCTTTGCTTCCAACAGGACCCACTGTTCTCACACACTTTTGACAGCTACTCTGGGTCAAAGGTAGTAATCCGAGAATGCAAAATAATGGCATAAAGAGAGGTCAAGGAGAGAGACGCTAGATGCCCTGTGCATGTACGCGTGTGCGTGTGCGCACACACAGACACACACACACACACACACGCACGCACACACACACACAGAGCTGAAGATAGAGCAGTGTGTTGCTTACAGCTGAACACTTAGGGTTTCGTGCTCCCAAGCTCACGGCGTCAAGGGAGTGCTCCCAGCTGCTATGCTGGCTCAAGTGGGCTGAGAGTGTACGTGGGCAAAACACACGCTAAGTGACTGTGATGGACACTTTTATTATAGTACATTCATGTATGTGTACATGTTTAAAAGAAAATGTTTCTTTGTGTGATAAACAGCATTGCAGTGAACGCGTGAATCCCCACAGGGGGCGTGTTGGAATACGTGGCCAGAGAGGCACACAGTACGGATTCTAGGCTGCAAACACCCAGAGGGCAGGGCTAGGTCACAGCATCTTCGTGCCACCTTCATGCACGCATGAAATGACCATAGATGCTCATTTCAAAGCAGCAGGATGGCTCCAGGATATCTAGGAAGGCACAGGGATATCTAGGATATCTAGGAACCAGGTAACTGCTCTCCTGGGACTTGCGGAGGCAAGTGGCAAAGCGGGAACTCTGGGGCAGGAGAAAAGAATACTATTGGATCTTGCTTTTTGCAAAACATTCTTTTAACTTGTGCCTACTATGTGAGCAACATTAAGACCACTAAACACCAATGGGTAAAACTTTCTAATGAAATTTGGCCAGAGCTGTATGTACACAAATTATGTCCTATATCATGGATACTAAGCTACATAGTAATTACATACAAACAAATGATTCCTAATAATGACTATAATTAATTACGGGCTTACATAATCAGACCCAAGTGAGTTTGTCATCTTCTCCTTTGTGTTAGTTTTCTTGCTTTTTTTCAATGGTTTCCATTTACACCCCAAAACTCATACTCCCCCAAAGACAAAAGCCCCGGATGCTGTTCCAGCAAGTTCCCTCTGCGCTTGCCTCCCGAGGTTCCCTCTCTCCCTACACCTCGCTCTGCGGCTGGGATCTGAGGATTCCCCCGGCAGCTCCAGTTCTTGTGAAGCCTGGAGGTCAAGGGCAAGAGGCAGCATGAAGTTGTGTGTGTTTCCAAGAGTGACATGACAGGGTCACAGGCAATGAAGGGGATCACCCAGAAGGGGAGAGGAGAGACCACACTCCACAGGGACTCTGACCCGGGGCCTTGGGGGTGAGCTGGGGTGAGTGCGAGGGGGCAGCCAGTCCTTCCTCTCTGCCCTCCCAGGGTTGGTACTGTCTTCTATTCATGACACTAATTCTTCTTGACACTTAGGAATGTTTTCCTGTCTCTCTCCTGCTGACATCACTGTATTCCTGGTCCCCACACAGCATGGAGTTCTATGTGCAGTCATGTGAGGTTGCTTAACAGAACCCTGGTTTTAAGAAGTGTATTTATACCCTGCTTTTGACTTACTTTGACAGGTTTTAACGTCATTTCTGGGGGATGAGTCAGTTTAATGTAGAGAGTAAGTTTAAAGCTGAGGCATGCCTAAGAGAGATTTTATAAAAGGAAGGTGCCTTCGAGGAGGTGAGTGGTGTCTGAGGGGACGGGGGTGCACTACCAAGTGAGTGCAGGCTCTGAGGTAAACTGGAATTTCAGCCCCATGGGGCTCCAAACTCACTGTGTGACACTCAGCAAGTCATTTTAACCTTTCTGGGCGTTAGTCCTCTCATCTTCAAAACGAAAAACCAGATGAAATTCTTTCTAGCTCTACGTTTTTTACTTGGGCCCTTATCTACATTTATCTCGGTTCTAGTTGACGAGAAATATAAGCTGTCACCAGGGATCAATTTGACTAAAACCAGAGTTAAGTGTAAAGAATATTTTGATAGAGTCACATAAACGCTTGGCTTTTCTTCAGATGGGGTCACTAAGATTTTTTAAATTGAAAATGAAATGTTTTTTGAGAGGCAGCTTGATGTCATGGAAAAACCATTTTACTGGGAATTAGGAGGGTGGCTTTTGACCCTGGTTCTGACTCTAACAGGCAAAATGGTTTTGGCTAAAGTTATTTATTTTCTCTTCGCTTTCTTCACCCAGAAAATGAGGGGGTGACTAGCAGAAATGTAATTCAAATACAGTACGTGGTTCTTCTGATTGATAACATTTTAGAGAGTGTCATATGGAACCTGAATGCTGGTCTAACCAGAATGCCAGCACAAATTTGCGGGGGTCTGGGGGGAAGCATGTATCATAAAACAGGGATAGAGAGGTACAGACTGTGGGTCATGGAGCAGGGATGGGAAAGTGTAAGGGTGTTACCCTTGAAATCCCATGGCTGAAGTGAAGAGATAATACTTAGAATGGAAAATAAAGAAGAAACAGAAATACGTAATTGAGAGATAATGGGGGCAAAAAAATAAATTGGCAAAAGGAGTTGAAAGTGTTTGTCCAAGCTATTTTTTGTAGCAAGTCTTTTGAAATTAAAAAAAAAAAAAAAAAAATTACTCATTTGAGAAAGAGAGAGAGTGGGCAACGGATAGAGGGGCAGAGGGAGAGGGAGAGACAGTCCCAGGCAGACTCCCTCTTGAGTGCAAAGCCCAACACAGGGCTTGTTCTCACAACCCTAAGATCACGGCCTAAGCTGAAACCAAGAGTCGGACATGTAATGGCACCACCGTGATGCCCCAAAAGTCTTTTGAATTTAAATTTAAAACCATATATAACTTAGATGAACCTTCAGTTGCTTCCCTTTCATCCTTTCCTGTCAGACAGCATCCTTGCCTCTAGTAGTTTTCAGCAAGCACAGACTGTGAGCTGGGCCCTCCGCAAGATGCTAAGGATGCAAAGACTCATGACTCAGTCCTGTACCCTGGGGAGTTTTCATCGGCTTGTAGGAGGAGGTAGGTCTGTTTTCACTAGTCAGTGCAGAGAGTGGGTGGAGTGCCAGGCCAGGGGTAAGCACAGTGTGTCAGTGGGATATACTGGAATGGCTCCTAAGGCTGGGCGTCAAGACAGCCTGGGATAGTTTCAGGGAAAGTTTCCTGGAAGAGGAAATGCCCAAGAAGAATCCCGAAGGAAGCCTAAGAGTTGCTCAGTACAGAAGACTGGAGATTTCAGGCAGAAAGGATAGCAGTTGGGGTGCTGAATTGAAAATAAGGGAGTTAAGTGATAGTTGACATGGGAACTCTTTGTAACACCCGAACAATCTACCCATGTAAATACATACTCACTGAAGCTTGTGACAATGGAAACACCCCATCCTAGAGCCCACCCCTGCTGCCAGGTCGAAGTAGAATACACTAATCACTGGCCCATCTGGAAGAGCTGCATTCTGGAAGCTTCTATCTTATTTCAGAAACATGAGATTAGAATATATTGTCTGAGAATACGGGAGTTGCTTGAAGTTGAAGAAAGTAGAAGCTGTATGAAAGTTATTCTGGAGAGAGGCTGAAAAGACTTTTTTTTCATCTCAAAGGAATTTTAAAATTTCCAAACATGTTCCTTTAAATGGAAGTTTTGTGAGTATAACCATCTGTGTAGAGATTAAATATTAGAATTGTCAGTTGTGGACGAGAAGATAAGGAGGCTGGATTAGTGAAATCTCCAGCTTTAATTTGGGACAAACTGCAAGTTATCTGCACAGGAAGGGAGCCATCCTAAAATGCTACCTTCTAGAAGTTGCTCCTGAATTTCCCAAAGGATGCTTTTATTCCTCTGGACTCTCACAGTCCTTCTCCACACTGTCCTCTGTGCCCTAACAGTCCCACAACCCGTGTATGCCTATCCACCTGTCCACCTCCTTGGGCACCATACAGGCAGAAGCCCACAGCCCGTAGCGTAATTGTACAGTGTGTCTTTCAATATGTGTTTGCAAACTTTGAAATGGTTCTATAATCAAGAGGAAATATTATCTGAGTTCTATAAATTGGCCTGATACATGCTGAGGCACACTCTCATGGCAGGACGTGAGGTATTTCTGTAAGAACAAAGGCTTTCCAGAAACAGCAACATAACAAATAGGTGGGCCATGGCTTGGGAAGCGACCTGCTCTTTACGTGGGCCACACTGCGGCTCTGTTTTACAATTTCAAGAGTCTGAGGTAGTCTAGTAAAGAAAATTCAAGGAAATCTAACAACTCCCTCCCCCATGGTCCTATTCTTCTGAGATACAAAAGACAGATAATTATCTAAATTGTTTCTCAATATGAACAAAATGGAGAAGTGACCTTTGCGTCTGTCACAGAGTCTATTCACGTCACGGTGTTTAGCAAAAGCAAAGCCATGTCCAGGCTTGGAGAATGCTCACAGGAGCCAACTTCCGTTCTCCCTCATGTTACACAGACCATAAATAAATAGGCACAATTTAACAGGCAGGCAGACCCAAATGGCTCATACTCACCCTTGGGGAGTGATAAAATTCTCCTGCTGGTAGACTTACATAAACTAAGATGCAGTGAAAATTTTAAGGATACTCCCTTTGCTCAATAAACCTGAATTTTTAAACTTGAAAGATGGCTTGACTATGAGGGAAAAATAAATCAATCCGGCAAGAAAAAGCAATCATTCTAAGTGTTGGTAGATTAACTGAAACATAGGAGAGATCAAATTCAGTGATTTAAAAATCATATGCTTGCTAATGAAAATCTCCATTTCTAGTTTTCTGCCTATTTTTAAAAATGATTTTATTTATTTATTTATTTGACAGACAGAGATCACAAGTAGGCTGAGAGGCAGGCAGAGGGCGGGGGGACACAGGCTCCCTGCTGAACAGAGAGCCCAATTCAGGACTTGATCCCAGGACCTTGGGATCACAACCTGAGCCAAAGGCAGAGGCTTCAACCCACTGAGTCACCCAGGTGTCCCCCACTCCTGCTTTTTAAAGATTTTATTTCATTTTCTGCTTATTTTAAAACACATTAGTGGAGCTTTAGCTAGTGATCTGGCTACTTCATGCTAAAACTGGACCTTCCGTTTTGTTTATATTTAAAATAGAAAGTACAGTGAATTTCAGGTCTGAGGCTTCTTACAGATTTAGCTATTGGTTGGTGGCAATTATTACCAGATAATAAATTAATCTAGTGGATCATTCTAATGATGTTGACAATCTTAGATTTTTGAGGAAAGTGACATTTCTAATTTATTGAAGCAAAGTATCCAAATAGTTAATTGTTTTATTTTGTTTAAAAAGAAAAAGACATAGGTTGACTATACTGGAATTAAAATGAAAACTTTAATAACAAAACAAGAAAAAAGTCCGAAGAAACCCCACAAAAACAAAGAGGACAAGATAAACATCAACAGGTTGGAGGAAGCAGCAGGGGAAAGGTTCTGAGAAGTCCTCCTGTCCAGTCCTCGTCTCCGATAACCCTTGGGTTTATATGCAACTTGTGATACTGAAGGGCAGCTACCCCTCTGCTCTTAAGAACCCTCATTCCTTCTTCCGAGTGACATGTGCATATTTTAAAAGACCTTCAAGCACCAGCTTGAATAAAGACAAAGGATAAGAAGGGAGAGCAGGAGAGTTATATTGTTTGTGGACAAGATAAGGATAAAAGGTGGGGGGCATTTTCTGGAGGAAAGTACATACCAGAGTGTACAAGTAAAGTAAGCATTATAGTCCTTCCAGAAAAAAAGGTAATATTAAATATCTGTAAAACAAAACCAATTCAAACTAAAATAGTAATTCTATGATGAACAATTAGGTTTCAAAGCAGTTAGAAATTACAGGTTTTTGAGAGAACCACAATGCCAGTCAAAGTCAGGTAGATTATTTCACTTTGAAATCTCTTCAGAAATTTAATGTTTGGGGGACCACAGAAGGTCAAGTTTGTCTGGAATTCTGAATCCCTTTATGGGTACTGGCTCAGCTTTTTAGAAAAGAGTTATTATAACATCTGTTTACTGGCAAGGGGCCAGTAATGCTGTATTGCTGATTATTAGTTTTAAGATGGCTGTTACGCTCTCTTAGTACTAAAAGAAAGCAATTTCCATCAGTCTTGGGAGATTCTGACCATGGGAATGATGTTTCCCCTGGCAACTCTAGGATCTAAGGTATTAAGTCAGCTATGCTAATTTGTATTCATACTGTGTGGTGTTCTAGAATGTATTATAAGTTTATAATGCCAAGAAGACTTTCATTAAAAAACTCCTTAAGCGGGGGGCACCTGGGTGGCTCAGTGGGTTAAGCCGCTGCCTTCGGCTCAGGTCATGATCTCAGGGTCCTGGGATCGAGCCCCGCATCGGGCTCTCTGCTCAGCGGGAAGCCTGCTTCCTCCTCTCTCTCTGCCTGCCTCTCTGCCTACTTGTGATCTCTCTCTCTCTGTCAAATAAGTAAATAAATCTTTAAAAAAAAAAAAAAAAAAAACTCCTTAAGCGGGAGGAGTGGGCAAAACCGTTTCTTGGTATGCAAATATGTTTTATATTATCATATGTTCTGGATTTATATTTCCAAAATACCAGAGGAGTCCTACAAAACCGCATTCTAAATAAAATATAACAAATGAGAATAAGATGACTAATAACCAGTTTAGCAAATGTCCTGCTGTGCTGGGACAGTCCCCAGTTAACGCCTGTTGTCCCAGGGTAATTATTTATGGTACCATTTCAGTCTCATAAGTGGAATTATACAATCATTCTGTAATAACTGCACATTGTAATGTAACCGAGCCCCTTGGAGTTTATGACTCCACTTGGGTATTGAATTAAACTCTATTTCTGGGCAGCAATAGCCAAGGGCAACGCTGGGCTATACCCATCTTGCCATCTGATAGAAGAACACGTATGTGATTGTCTATACTTGTCTATAAAAATTTGTTTATTCCATGTCCATATTAATAGCAATTTTGTAGAATGCAGAAGTTTCTGAATTTTGAGATAAAAAATTTGAAGTTTTGTATTTGTCTTCAAAATTCACGGGTAAGCGTTCTGGTATGTTTCGGCTAGGGCCTCTTTATGAAAATTTAATAGACAAACTTCAGACTTTTAAGGTAATTCTGTAGGCTCTGTAAGGCAGATGTGCTAACCACTACACCATGGGACCAATTCTGTAGGCTCTGGACTAAGGCAGTTTGACAGCTCTGGTCACTTAGCCCCTGATGCCACTCAGCCTCAGGTCAGTCCTGCTGTGGGTCCCCTCTCTTTTTGTACTTTACATCTTAACTGACCTTCTGGCTTTTCCCTTGAGAACAAGCCCCTACCTTGAATCCCTTTTCTTGTAATCAGGTCCCAATTCGGTTTCGTGTTATATGAATCTATGCTTTGGTTCCCCGGCTTGTCCTTTCTCTGGAGTTTTAGGGATCTCTTTGCCTGATCCTGAACCTTTCTTCCCTGGGCTCCCCACCATTGTCACGTGTCACACTCCTGGTTCTCTCCTTTGCTCTTGCTGTTGACAGTAAGGCTAGACATTCAGAACTTCTCATCTTTGAATAGCTGGCACCTGGTACAGTGCCTGGAGCCTAGGAAATTCTCCACAAACAGCTGTTGAGTGAATGAATGATGAGTGAACCCTGCAGCTTTCTTCTCACTGACTGGAACCGGGTTTCCTTTCAAGTACTACTTCCACCTCGGCTCTCTTCATTGTTGACAGGGCTCAGGGAGCGAATGTTGTCTGCATATATTACTGTTAGGTGAGACACGACAGGCATGGAGTTTAAAGAATGCTGGGGCCTGGGTGGTTGGCATGTCCCTCACCAGGCAGCCACTGTCTCGGCTGAGGTGGTGTGAGTGGGGCTGAAGTTCATCCAGAGAGGGCCCCTAGGCAATCCATCCTCTCTGGGGAAAAGCCTTTTTCCACTTGTGTCTGGTGGCCCCGTGTGCTCGAGGAGGCACTGGTAGGACCATCACTCCCAGGGAGAAAGGTTTTCCGTGAGTTTTGGCAAGTACAGCTATTAAAGAACAAGCACCTGTGAAGGAGTGAAGCTACTATCTCCTTTCCTTGCTTCCTATTGTAGGCAAAACCCAGTCACTTTGCTAGAAAGTTCACAGAGATAGATTTCATCAGAAACGCAGATGTTTTGATTGTGCCATTATATTAAAGTGTATTTTCCCCCAGGAAAGTGACCCTTAGCCGTGGGAGAACCCTGGGAGGGCTTTTTGGTAGGATTGCCTTAGAGCAGCCGCTAAGCCACATGTGAAAGCCAGCCATGTTGCTCATGAAGAAAAGCAGAGTGTAGGGAGGTGGTCTGCCTTGCCCTTGTGTACTTTTCTAGAATGGTCAAACAGAAACGAATCTTAATAGAGATATGTACTACCGCTACTCAAAAATGGCTTCTACTGCAGTGGGTAAGAGCAAAGACATGAACCAGACTGCTTGGATTCTGACCCTGGCTGTTGACACTTACTTCATCTGTAAGATGTGGACGACCACGCTACTTACCTCATAGGGTCACTGTGGGGGTTAAAAAGTACACCTCCTAATCGCTTAGAACAGAACCTGGCCACAGTAAGTGTTGTACAGGTTAGTTGTAATTACCACTGCTTTATTTTCTGAGAGTGAAAACAGTATTGCTTCGTATAAAATATTCCTTTTTCAGCAGAGATGTGCCAGATATGTATCAAGTTAATATCAGCATCAGGGAAAAGTAACTCAGGATTTTAATCAGGGATATCTTCTGAAATTTAAGTTGAATGAGAATTCAACACCCTGTCCAATTCTTATACTAACACTCATGATCTGCTGTTCATTCATGACCTCACACAGGAAGTTCAATGTTGCTGCAAGTATTACAAATACCAAACTGGTGTTTCCTAGTGCTGCACTCTGCCCAGAATGGAGCAGGCCTCTCTTATGGTCCTGGAAGCTGGAATGAAAACTTGATTACTTCTGAGCTCCTGAAAACATGTTTGCTCTCAGCTGCAAGAGACGTGACACGAAGGGGACTCAAAACATTTTCAGCCATGTAGCTGCTCCAAGCAAGACTTGAGAGAAATGGATACCTTAAAAAACGAGAGTAAAATGGGGGGCAAGGTGCCAAGGAAAAGGCCATTCTTTACCTACAAATTTCAGGTTAGGATTTGCACTTTATTATTATTATTATTATTATTATTATTATTATTATTATTATTGAAGTAGGCTCTAAGCCCAGTGTAGAGCCCAGTGTGGGGCTTGAACTCACAACCCTGAACAAGACCTGAGCTGATATCAAGAGTCAGATGCCCAACTGACTGAGCCATCCAGGCACCCTAGGATTTGCACTTAAATGCACTTGGCTTGTTCACTTGTTAGAGTAAAAATTTTTCTTTTAAAATCAGGTAATATGAAATATGAGTTTTGCATTTACCTCATATTCTTTTGGTTGCATTTGGAAGAATGAAAGGCATTTCCAAAAATGCAAAGATGAAAATGTGTACCATTTTTTTCCTGCTAAAACGTCTCAGAATTTTCCTGATTTATACATGTGAAATTGAGTGATGGAACCTACTTAAACTGGTTGCTTAAGAGAATTCATGCATTCACTCTCTCATTCACTCAGTGGATACCGGTGTAAGAGCCCCATGAGCCTGTCCAAGCATTAGGAAGATGATGTGGATGACAGGTCCATGATCCCTGCCCTCATGCTGTTCACTCTCTAAGTACTTTACACATATTATGTTTAATATTCAATTTTCAATGGGAGGCACTGTTGTTTCTACTTTGTAGGTCAGCAATCCAAGGCCAGGAAATGTAACACAATTTATTGTCACACAGCTTGTAGGTGGTAGACCTAGGGTTCAAGTCCCCAGTCCATCTCATTACAAAAGCATAGGTTTGTTAGATTCTTTTTACGGTATCACACTGGCTTTAAATAATAGACGTGTTCTTGAAAGTCACAGAATTCACTGATTTCTAAAGCATATCATAGTTGAAGAAAGCAAGGAGTATTTCTGCAAAGCAACTGCTTTTTCCTTTTTACTATACATCAGACTTATAGAAAACAATGAGTACCAGTAAGTGGGACACTGGATGGGCTAGCACAGTTTTCAGCAGGCTGGTAAAAGATAGCACTCATACAGGATATACGGTCTGGACTGGCTTTATACCAGACGATCCTGAACCTAACTGGCAAACTCAGTGCCTGTTCTGGTGGACACAGACCTGACGGGGTCACTTATTGGCCCCAGGACACTGGGTGTATTGCCTAATGAGCTTCTGTTTCTTCATCTGTAAAAATCGTCACCTAGCTCACAGAGAGCTACAAAGAGTAAGTGCAGGAAAGTATATAAAGTGCTTATTAACAGTGGGAGGCATGCTCCAGCCTCTCCCCTTCCCCCACACACAACACCCCAGTGTCTCTAACAACAACAGTAAAGCCTATCTCTGTTTGGAGTTTGCAGACAAAAATATCTTCCGTGGAAATGTGCCAGAGCATGAAGATCACGGACTCCAATGCCCTGCTTATGGCAAAACCCTGGACATAAAGGAGGATTAGAAGCTTCTGGGATACATTTCCAGATGACTCAAGTTTAGGGTGACTGAAGAAGGGTTTGAATAACTAATCCCTAAACCACAAGTAATCTCCCACTTATGCAGATGAAGTACGTTTACAGAAACACTAACACAGAGAGTATACCTACACACCAGTAAGAGTAAAACAAAAAACAAAAAACAAACACATATTCACATAAAAGACTTATATGAAATTGCTATCCTGGAAGGGTATGTATTTATTTCATTCATTCATCTAGCAAATGTTGACAAGGTGTCCCGTAAGCTCAGGTCACTGTGTTAGCACGGGGTGTATGGGGATGAATGAAACAGCAATGTTTTGTCCCTTCAAAATCAGTTCACAGGGGCGTCTGGATGGCTCAGTTGGTTAGGCGACTGCCTTTGACTTGGGTCATGATCCTGGGGTCCTGGGATGGAGTCCATCATGGGCTCCCTCTGCTCTGTGGGGAGCCTGCTTCTCCCTCTGCCTGCCATTCCCCCTGCTTGTGCTCTCACTCTGTCAAATAAATAAATAAAATCTCAAAAAAAAAATCAGTTCACATATGGAGTCAGTCACAGTATTTGTCGTTAAATAAGTAATGCTAGAGAATTCAGATCAGAGTTGTCTAAGCCTGAATTTATCATAAAACTAGTGCTGGATCCCACCAAGTGGGAGCAAACATTAAACTACACATATCTTAGAGCATCTGTACAGTTAGCAGTGGAGCTCTTTCCCAACACAATAGAAAAGGGCTTTTGGACTCTGTCTATAGCCCCGAGAGAGTGGTCTCCTATTTCCTGAGCCTGATCACTGTTAATTATGATGACAAAAAAAGAATCCCTTTTTTTAGCCTTGGAAAAAATCCTACCCAAATAGCTTTTTTGAAGCTTGAGATGACATTATTTATCTCTTTCGGGTTTTAAAAATGTTTCTGACTTTTTCTGCCAATAACCAAGCCCTCTTTCCCCCCAGAGAACAACCCTGATTCCTGAAGCTGCTCTTCCCTTGACAGTACTTGGGAGGCGGGCATTATTTCCCCTGAAAAGCAAACAAGGGAATAAAAACAAGGTGACTCAAAGGATGAGGAAGTATGTTTTTCTAGAGAACAAAAGAGCCTTTCACAGTATGTCAAAGACTTAACTGTGAACTTCCCTGAATGTAAACACTGTTCAAATGGCAAAAGGAATTTCATCTATGTCTATAAAAGGTCCCGCACAATGCTTCTGGCTAGAAGCTGCATTTGGCAGGCAAGGAAAATAATCTTTTCTTCAGATACTTTGCATACAGACCTACAAAAACTTTTTTTTTTTTTTTTAAATCGTCTCAGGAATGATACAATTCTAATGACCTCCACAGTAGCAGTGGTAACGCATAGATCACAGTACTGCCAAAGGCAATAATGCTCTAAGTTACAAGTTGTATCATTTGTGGTTTAGAAATAAAGAAATGCTTTAGAAGAAAGTTTAAAATAATAGGTTGATGTTTTGCATTTGGCGTAAGAGTTTAAAACTTACAGGGCACTAGATTTTTAAAACATATTTTGTTACGATCATAGAAAAGAACTATTAATATTTTAAGCTGTAGGAATTACAAGATAGCGATTAATATAAATATTTAACTTTTCCCACATTGAAGTTTTATTCTTCATAAACTTCCTTGTTCTAATAAATTTAAAACTGATCCTGGTAATTATGTTTATAATATTTAACAGAGCTATACGCTATAACCAAATTATATAATTGTTATGGACCTTACCCATCCACAGATTTTCTTTTTTCAAGTTATTTAAACTAAACAGGTTTTATTATTATCAATCCAAACCCTACCGCAGCCTACTGCTGGGGTTCTATCTCCCACCATTACAGAAGGATTGCCCAAGTTCTAGTGAATGATCTCTAATGATCTCTGACTCTAAAACCCAGAGTCAGAGGACGTTGAGATTTTATTTCTGATTCTCTATTTTCAAACAAGGAGTATAAAATTACAGTAAGTTGTTCTCCAGGACCTTCTGGTGGTGGGGGGTGAGAGTGTGGGGACAGAGGCAAGGTTTCTGGGCCGCAGAGATCGGCCTCTGTGTGACAGTCCCTCTGTACCTCTACTTCCATGGGTCTGTGCATGGTCAGTTTTTACCAGGAATGTGGAAGGAACGTGTCATTTAGTCAAATCTTTGAGAAAGGGACTTGGTGCTTTCTCAGAGTCTCTGGGAGAGTAGGGGGCACTGAGGAGCTCCTGAAAGATTTACTCCATGTGGGAGAAAGAGATTATGATGTCTAAAGCGGGTGATGACACTTCCTGGAAGTCACCCCTGCCCAGAGTGGGTCCGGCAGTTCTCTTGGGGGAGGAGCATGTAATTTCAGTTTCCTGGAACTGACTCAGATGGGCAGAGGAATCACGAAGTTCACGTTCTAAAAACAGTAAGAAAGAACCATCCCTCCAATTCCCTCTTCTTCAATTCCCCTTTTCTTAAGGAAAGGAAGAGTCCTAAAAGTACAGAACCGTCTTTTCAACTTCTGCCACGAAATAAATGTATCATTTCAGGTAAATCACTTCTGGGACTCAGTTTACTCATCAGGAATGCCTTGTGATCCCTGAGATTCCTAAAGTTAGTAACAATATCAAACATTTACTGAGCACTATAGTTGCCATATAGTGAAATATACTCTATGCCCGGATTATCTTATGTCTTTATAGCTCCTCTTTCATGTATTATCATTCCCATTTAGTATGGGGAAACTGAGGCTTAGAGAAGTAGTGTAAATTGCTCACTGTCACATAGCTAGTATGGAGTGGAGCCAGCATTCAAAGTCTAGACTGTCTGATTCCTTTTTGGAGTTAGGCCAGATTGCCCCATTCCATGATTTTCACAATAATGAATGGGCGTGAGTCATTTGTTACAAAAAAGGAACCATGAGTTTTCTACAGGAAGAATAAACTAGGCATAATCTACAGCTTTGCTCCTTGTAAGAGCAGAGCTTCCCTCAACTTTCGGCTGCCATTATCTCCCTTTCTAGCAATTGGCAGGGAAGAACTGCCAATCTGACTTGTCAAAGACCAGGACATCTATTGGGTTAGATTTTTTTTTTTTTTTTGAGGGTGCAGAGTCATTGTGCATTCAATGTGTAATAGGCTCCCTGGTATTTCCTACTTTGATGAAGTGAGCAGACCGGTATATGACTTCTCTCCATTATGATCCAGCTGTAGCCCCGTGTTAGGCTCCCAAGCAAGCAGATGCCTCAATGGGACATGAATTCTGCTTTCTTCGGGGAGCTTGCCGTTCTGACATCAGCATATGTTAGAGATCACATGTGGCCAGGGCGCATGGACATCAAGGAAGGAGGGATGATTCAGCTGGGGGTGCTCAGTCTTGAAGGGTGAGACACAGAAGCAGGTGGTGGGCATTCCAGTCAGAGAGGACAGTGTGAGGGAAGGTCATGAAGATGCGCGTGGAAGAGTGTGTGGAAGTGTTCTAGCTTTATCATTCTTCTTGTTAAGAGCAGAGAATTTTGCTTTGTCATTCATAAAATGCATTAAATAAAATCACTCTGGGACCAATTAGATTCCTCTGCTTACAATTAAGAGCTACATTGTTTCTCATTATAACTTACACAGCATACAACTAAAAAAAAAATTTAAAAATTTGATATACTATGGCTTTTTTTAGAGGATATGCATATAACTTTGGAAGAGGAAACACAATTTTTATCTCTTTATGCCTGGATAATATTTTGAGGTATTTATGTTTATTTTTCTCATTTTCCCCTTTTCCTTTCCTCAGATTTAGGTAGATTCCATTTTTTAATCTCAGGGTAGGAATATAACAAGGCAGAAAACAGAAGTAGATTGTCCATCTTTTTGGGTTTTGTGTTCTAAACCAGGGGTTGGCAAACATTTTCTGTAAAGAGCCAGGTAATACATTTTTTAGGTGTTGCAGGCTATGATCTATGTTGCAACTACCCAATTCTGCTCTTGTGCAAAGCAGCCATAGACAGTGAATGAATGCAGCTATGTTCTAATGAAAACTTTTTTTTAAGGACACTGAAATTTCAATTTCATATTATTTTTACATGTCACTAGATATTATTCTTTGAGTTTTTTCAACCATTAAAAACCTAAAAACCATTCTTAGCTTGTGGCCATATGAAAACAGTTGGTGTAATTTGCCAATTTTGCTTAATTCCATTAGGAGAACGTAAACATTCTGCAGAGTAAGGGAACTGACCAACATAGGTAAGTTACTTGAAAAAGCTTATAAGGGAATAGGGCTGCATTTCCTGACATGGCCCCTCCCTGGTGAGAAGAAAGAGAGATCTGTGGGTCCCAGAGTATTCTGTCATCCCTCCACCCACAAAAAATTCTGAATTTGTTGCCAAATTTTTAAATTACTGAGATTTCACTTAAAAATCTGGATTTTGGTCTTCTCTTGAAAATGGCCAAATTGACCCTACATTCTCACATGGAAATAGCCAAGTTGAGCCTTCTTTCTTAGTTGGGGGCATGACTTCCTGTTTACTTCAGACCTTCCTGGCATGTGTCCCCCATCTAGCACCTGTAAGCACTTGATCTCCAGGGCAGAGAAGGAATGAATTTCTTCTCTAAGAGTACAATCTCCACTGAAACCAGTCTTTTGGCCCTAAGGAAGCCATGTGATGAAGAGGAATAAAAACACGGCCTCCTGGGTTGGAAAGATCTAGGCTGAAATGTCAGTTTTGTTCATTGTTTAGGAGAGTGACGTTGGGCAAATTATTTTACCCAACCTCAGAATAAAACGATAAAATTGCGGTTGTAATGACTGTCTGAGAGAAAGTATTGATAGTAGCTGGCACATCCTAGGCAGTCAATTAAAAAAGAATCACTACTATGGAGAAGTTCTCTGATGTTTCTCTCAATTTTAGGTTTTATCTTCATTACTGCCTTTCATAGAAAGGCCTAAAGGATCAGCTTACAATCTATCTCATTTTATAGATCAAGGCCCAGAGAGACAGTGTGACCCCTAAAGCCACACATGAGTGGTAGAACCAGGAAGAGGATCTGGATCTCTTAATTTTTTTTTTTAATTTTATTTTTTATAAACATATATTTTTATCCCCAGGGGTACAGGTCTGTGAATCGCCAGGTTTACACACTTCACAGCACCCACCATAGCAAATACCCTCCCCAATGTCCATAACCCCACCCCCCTTTCCCAACCCCCTCCCCCCATCAACCCTCAGTTTGTTTTGTGAGATTAAGAGTCACTTATGGTTTGTCTCCCTCCCAATCCCATCTTGTTTAATTTACTCTTCTCTTACCCCCTTAACCCCCCATGTTGCATCTCCTCTCCCTCATATCAGGGAGATCATATGATAGTTGTCTTTCTCTGACTGACTTATTTCACTAAGCATGATACCCTCTAGTTCCATCCACGTCGTCGCAAATGGCAAGATTTCATTTCTTTTGATGGCTGCATAGTATTCCATTGTGTATATATATCACATCTTCTTTATCCATTCATCTGTTGATGGACATCTAGGTTCTTTCCATAGTTTGGCTATTGTGGACATTGCTGCTATAAACATTCAGGTGCACGTGCCCCTTCGGATCACTACGCTTGTATCTTTAGGGTAAATACCCAGCAGTGCAATTGCTGGGTCATAGGGTAGTTCTATTTTCAACATTTTGAGGAACCTCCATGCTGTTTTCCAGAGTGGTTGCACCAGCTTGCATTCCCACCAACAGTGTAGGAGGGCTCCCCTTTCTCCGCATCCTCGCCAGCATCTGTCATTCCCTGACTTGTTAATTTTAGCCATTCTGACTGGTGTGAGGTGATATCTCATGGTGGTTTTGATTTGTATTTCCCTGATGCCGAGTGATATGGAGAACTTTTTCATGTGTCTGTTGGCCATCTGGATGTCTTCTTTGCAGAAATGTCTGTTCATGTTCTCTGCCCATTTCTTGATTGGATTATTTGTTCTTTGGGTGTTGAGTTTGCTAAGTTCTTCACAGATTTTGGACACTAGCCCTTTATCTGATATGTCATTTGCAAATATCTTCTCCCATTCTGTCAGTTGTCTTTTGGTTTTGTTAACTGTTTCCTTTGCTGTGCAAAAGCTTTTGATCTTGATAAAATCCCAATAGTTCATTTTTGCCCTTGCTTCCCTTGCCTTTGGCGATGTTGCTAGGAAGATGTTGCTGTGGCTGAGGTCGAAGAGGTTGCTGCCTGTGTTCTCCTCAAGGATTTTGATGGATTCCTTTCTCACATTGAGGTCCTTCATCCATTTTGAGTCTATTTTTGTGTGTGGTGTAAGGAAATGGTCCAATTTCATTTTTCTGCATGTGGCTGTCCAATTTTCCCAACATCATTTGTTGAAGAGGCTGTCTTTTTTCCATTGGACATTCTTTCCTGCTTTGTCGAAGATGAGTTGACCATAGAGTTGAGGGTCTATTTCTGGGCTCTCTATTCTGTTCCATTGATCTATGTGTCTGTTTTTGTGCCCGTACCATGCTGTCTTGATGATGACAGCTTTGTAGTAGAGCTTGAAGTCCGGAATTGTGATGCCACCAACTTTGGCTTTCTTTTTCAATATTCCTTTGGCTATTCGAGGTCTTTTCTGGTTCCATATAAATTTTAGGATTATTTGTTCCATTTCTTTGAAAAAAATGGATGGTACTTTGATAGGAATTGCATTAAATGTGTAGATTGCTTTAGGTAGCATAGACATTTTCACAATATTTATTCTTCCAATCAGGAGCATGGAACATTTTTCCATTTCTTTGTGTCTTCCTCAATTTCTTTCATGAGTACTTTATAGTTTTCTGTGTATAGATTCTTAGCCTCTTTGGTTAGGTTTATTCCTAGGTATCTTATAGTTTTGGGTGCAATTGTAAATGGGATTGACTCCTTAATTTCTCTTTCTTCTGTCTTGTTGTTGGTGTAGAGAAATGCAACTGATTTCTGTGCATTGATTTTATATCCTGACACTTTACTGAATTCCTGTACAAGTTCTAGCAGTTTTGAAGTGGAGTCTTTTGGGTTTTCTACATATAGTATCATATCATCTGCGAAGAGTGATAGTTTGACTTCTTCTTTGCCGATTTGGATGCCTTTAATTTCCTTTTGTTGTCTGATTGCTGAGGCTAGGACTTCTAGTACTATGTTGAATAGCAGTGGTGACAATGGACATCCCTGCTGTGTTCCTGACCTTAGCGGAAAAGCTTTCAGTTTTTCTCCATTGAGAATGATATTTGCAGTGGGTTTTTCATAGATGGCTTTGATAATATTGAGGTATGTGCCCTCTATCCCTACACTTTGAAGAGTTTTGATCAGGAAGGGATGCTGTACTTTGTCAAATGCTTTTTCAGCATCTATGCAGAGTATCATATGGTTCTTGTTCTTTCTTTATTAATGTGTTGTATCACACTGATTGATTTGCAGATGTTGAACCAGCCTTGCAGCCCTGGAATAAATCCCACTTGGTCGTGGTGAATAATCCTTTTAATGTACTGCTGAATCCTATTGGCTAGTATTTTGGTGAGAATTTTTGCATCTGTGTTCATCAAGGATGGATCTCTTAATTTTTGACCTGAGAAAATACCTCAGTGTATGCAACTTCACTAAAAGCGCTGAATTCTTCCCATAAAAGCCTTTCATTTAATAATCAAAAGATCTTCAAATGCAAGGAACATTAACTCAAATCTTCTGGTTACCCTGACTACACTTTTTAATTACAACTTCCAAATATAGAGAAATGACAACAGTTATAGTTACTGAAGTTTTATTAGTCACTGAAATTATCTGAAATTTTCCTGTTCTAAGCTCACAGACACCCTCATGTGGTCAGCAGAAATACCAATTTCAGCCACATGAATAATTTGAATAATCTGAAGCCTACTTAATGATCAACTACAGCAAGATGGATAGATAACCATCAAATAAGAGTAACAGTCACTATAATAATATTATTTTAGGCCCTGGCCAATGACCAGAGGAAAAATTATTTCTCTGTCTCTGACCAAATCTCTAACAAGACTTAAAGATTCTAATGGTTGATTTCTTAGACCTTGTTCACAAGACAACTTTGTTACAATGAAGAAAAATATTCAACACATATGGTGGCTATATTAGCTCACATCTTTGTAGATTTTCCCCTGTTATATATGACTATGAACGACAGAGCACTCTGGGACTCTCTGAGTGTAACTGGTATGCATATGTAGTTCATCCTGAAGGTTCTACTAAAATGTCTCCTGTCAAACTCAACTAGAAGGTACAACTCAACTAGTAGGAGTAGAAGGGCTAGGGCTTATCAGAGGAAGCTGATTAACTGTAAACATTCAAGCTACTCTGGAGAACCGTTCAAGAGGGTAGGTTAATTTGGCGAGTTGGTTAAATGGAAGTAGTTTAGAATGCTTCTTTTCTATTAACAGGTTGATCTAAGTCAATAGGCAGTCACCAAAGTAACTGCCCAAAGAAATCATATTTCTACCAGGACATAGAATCAGAGACAAAAGTAACTGGATCTATTTTTTGGTGCCACGTATTAAAGAAGTAGGAAAAAAATGAGGCATGTCAAAAGGATAAAGCTGGCTTGAAGGGGTTCCCATTGGCTAAATCTGGAACAATCTGAACATCCAAATAAATAAGAATGGCAATAGACTATAACCTGTTAAATAAGATAGAAACCCATGAGGTAATACTAATAAAAAACAAAGGGGTGGGGGTCCTTTCTTAGCATAAAATGCCAACTGATAAATGTAGGAGGACTGACTGTTTGGCAACCATAGTGGTAATGATTGATTCAAACAAGAATCACTGATGAATGGTAAAATTAGAGAAAGCAAGCTTGAGGAGAAATAAAGAGATTTATATAGTCTTGAAACAATGGCCACAGAAGACATATATTAATTATGAAAGGAATACTATTAGCTTCACAGTGGAGAAACATAAAGGAGATAACACTGTACCCAGATGTTCAAAGTGAACATCACCAGTAACAGGACAAACCAACACTGTGCCTCCTCGCAGGACACACAGAGAAAAACATGGCATCATTTCTGTGATATTCCTGCCACAAATGCATAAACCGAATCTAAAATGAGGAAACATTAGCTACACTCAAATTGAGGGATGTTTTAAAAATTTTTTATTTTTTTATTAACATATAATGTATTATTAGCTCCAGAGATACAGGTCTGTGAATTGCCAGGTTTATACACTTCACAGCACTCACCATAGCACATACCTTCCCCAATGTCCATAACCCCACCACCCTCTCCCTCCCCCGGCAACCCTCAGTTTGTTTTGTGAGATTAAGAGTTTGAGGGATGTTTTTATACAAGAATTAGCCTATGCTCTTCAAAAATGTCAAGGTCAAGAAAGCCATGGAAAGATGAGTAACTGTTCTGGATTGAAAGAGAACACTGAAAGTGATCCTGGACTGCGTCTTTGTGCTAAAAAGGATGCTAATTTGAATAAGATCTGTGGACTAGACATGATGATGTCTGGTCACCGACTTCCTGATTTTGAGGTCGGTACTGTGGTCATGTAGGAGAGTGCTTTTGTTTTGAGGAAATACTCACTGACATGTTTAGAGGTAACGGGGTACCATGTCTACAGCTTACTTACAAGCGGTTCATGAAAAAATACACATGGAGAGAAAGAAGAAGTTTTAAAACGTATAATTAGATTTGGTGAGGAAAAATTAAAAAATTATTTGTTGACACCTGAAGACAGCAATTACAAATAGGCTTGAGTTTAAGGCTCTGAGGGGGAAATGCTTTTCCTTTCTATTGTTTTTATCAGCAGTTGTCCTGGGTGAACAATATGCTCTTTTCAAACTGACCAAAATTCAGAAGTGACCGTGAAAAACTCAGAGTGGGAGAGTCAAGGCATATTTTGTAAAAAATACTCTACTGCAACTTTAGAAAGGTTTTATATATATAAATACATATATTAATTATATGTCTCACATATATTTATAAACATAAAAATAAGTAAATATAAAAATACTTCCTACCTACCTATCTACCTAAATATTTCCTGAGCTGAGCTTGAGTGAGAAGGATAATTATATTCAGAATCTTGAAGTCTGTTTAATCTTGAGAGCAGTCAGAAGCTTGTCCCTATCGTCAAACCAGAGAGATGTACAGATAATTTTTTTTCAGAGTTTATTTATTTATTTATTTGAGAGAGAGCAAGAGAGAGCGAGTGAGACCTCATAAGCAAAGGGGAAAGGCAAAGGGAGAGGGAGAAGAGGACTTCCCACTAGAGCAGGGGACTCATGACCTGAGCTGAAGGCCACCCAGGCACCAGTGCAGCTAATTTTTTTAAACTTCTAAGTAATTATGGGCTATAGGATAGGAAAAAACATTGTACTTTAGTATTAAGAGAGCCACAGTAACAATAATAGCTTCTATTTATTGCTGTGAAACGGTCCTTACATATTAGTTGGGAGCTCTACGGGTTAACTCAAACCAGATTTAGAACACATGAATTTGTTTCTTATATTTTGACAGGGTTTCCCCTTTCTGGGCAATGACTTATATATGTAAATATGATGGTAGAGTGGCTGAGGTAATGACTCACAGCCAAATGCGGCACTTTCCCCTTTGGTTCGCACAAAACCTAGTTAGTTATGACTTCCCTCCTGGGGCTCTAGGGATGTCATTGCTCTTTATGGAAAGGATTATTCAACCCATACCAGCATTGCGAAATGTAGGGCCTTTAACAGCACTGCGTTCACTTCTTAGAACAGAAATATCTAAAAGAAAAAGTAATGAAAATGATCCAACATCATGAAGTTCTTTTCGCTGGGAGAAAGACCCACAGTAATGGCATCAGAGCACTGTCAAAAAAGACTTGACAATTACATTCAAAACCCTCGCAACTGGAAAGTCTCATAAGACACTTGTAACTAGAGTGTTTATGTCTGTCCTACATGTGCTTAGAAAACCAAGCATATATGTCTGAGGTATTCGCTCTAGGAATTAAATGAAAGATGAAATTAATGAATGCTATAGATCAATCATTGGCCTAATTATCTTCAGATTGCATTTGCTAAGACTCATGTTTCATGAATGTCATGCTGAGTGCAAAACACAGTAAATCTGACAATAGTTCTAGCCTTCAGGAAGCCCTAGCCTAGAAAGGTCATTAGTTGTCACTTGTAAGAGGAGGCTCTAGCTGTCAAAACTACCAAAAAAAAAAAAAAAAAAAAGAAATCACATGGTCATGGTTTTGCTTATTTAGCACTTCTTTTGGGGTATTTCCCTTATTCTTAATTCCTAATTTTGTGGTTCAGATGGGACCGATAGGGTCCTCACTCATTCCAAACTCTTAAGAGTGAAGACATGACCTAGGTCTGGCCAATTAAGATTATCTGACCCCTTTGGTCACAGTGACTGGTTCAGGATAGGCAGGTGACCTCACAGGCCTACTGGAGTATCCCTCAAGACTTCTGCTGAAATTACTGGCAAAGATGTGCCCCTTTTGCTGGGATTGTCAGCTACAAGAACCATGTATTGCTAGCACTACTGGGGCTAACTTTGCCTCCAGATGGAGAAAGGCTTTGTAAGAATGAAGCCACTCCAGAAAAAAGCAGAGCCAGGAGGGGAGAGACTAGGTCACATGAGCCAATAAATTCCATTTTGTAGTTTATGTTAATGTGAGCCGAATTTCTGTCGCTTTTAGTGCTCTATGTAAGCATCATTTTTCATACTTTTTCCATAATAAATCTGGAATCAAATAATAGGTCCTCTCTTCAAAGATCCGGGATAAATTATTCTTTTAACTGTCAACCCTAGCACTGCAGATTTATTCCCTGAAGTCATACATGCCATGCAACGTGGCTGTATCCTAACCTGAGTCAGGTTCAGAATTAGCATAAAGGTCTTGTCGTAAGAGATCTACTACGCAAAGTCCATGATGAAGTGAGTGAGGAAAACCAGGAATATAAAGACTGGCAAATGGAGTACCTAGGTGGCCCAGCTGATTGAGCATCCAACTCTTGATTTTGGCTCAGGTCTTGGGGTCATGGGATTGGATCCCATGCTCTCTCTCTCAAATAAATAAGTAAGTAAGTAAGTAAGTAAATAAATAAATCTTTAAAGACTGGTAACTTGCTGAACTATTCAAAAGACTTCGAACAGATCTGGAGACTACTGGGTTAAACAAATTAAAGAGGTTTCTTTACTGGGATTTCTCAAAGCCATATATTTCTTAATTGTCATCTCATTTCTAAGGGGCAGTTAAATTACACAGTCTCTTCCAACAGCTTGAACATGGATTTCTTATTAAAGAGGGTTCTGAGAATATGCTTTTGGAAATATTGGTAGGTTTTTCTAAAAACAAAACTCAGTTGTTATGATCATTTTCTCTCTACTCTCCTTAGCATCTAACCATTTTCATGGTTACAGCTAAAACCTCAATAGTGTGCTAAAGATCATTTTAACTCTCACTAGCTTGAATCTCTGGTCCAGTGATCTATTTCTAATTACCAAATGTACACTGTCAGTGAAGTATCTCACCATTACCTCGGACAAAGCATACTCAAAATGCTTGAATGCTATCTCTTCTCCAACTTTCCTGGTTCCTACAATGATCGGCCATTTTGCCAGGTATCCAAATTAGAAACATCCATAATGTCTGGCTCCATGTCCCATAGGCAGCCTTTCTCCATCAGATCATACCCATGTTCATAGTTGCCCTAGTTTACTTGGGGTTCTTTCCCAGACTGCACATCACTACCAAGTCCATCTTCCTAATACAGCCTTCAATCTTCAATTTTTCTATTCAATGCCCTTCAGCAGCTCCTAGGCAAAGAAACCTAGAAGCCTCATTGTACCTTCACGAAGCCTTCAAGTGACTCCTGATTGCACCAATCCCCAAAAGATATCCTTTGCTTTTTAGTTAGGTTTGTCTTATAATTTGCTACAGATACGCATAAACAGACTAACATCCTTTCAAAATGCCTTTAAAAATGTCTTGCACCAGCAAGACAGGGCTGAAACTAAATCACACCCAGTCTTCTGAAATCCCCCAGCCTGTACATTTTTGGTGGCTGCAGACCCAGCTCTTACTTCTGCCCCTGCTCTGTCTCCACTGAGACTGTCTCTTTGGCATAGGTGGTGTTCAACCTGGATTTGCCCTCTGGGCTTTGAGCTTGCAGTCACACTGGCTGTGATGTTTGCTTACTGTTCCTTTGGTATCTGCACCAGGTCACTCCTGGATTTGGTATGATCCAAGCCTATGGCAAAATTCATCCTCTTATTAAGGAAACACACAGTGCTCATTTGTATCTATGCCTGTGGTCATGAATTTTAGAATGCCTGGAATGCTCTGACCTCTCCTTTTGAACTGTCTAAAGATAAAATAAAATAAAAGTGCAGCCCAAGCCCCATTTCCTTCACTTATAAATTTTGTCTGCATACCTACTTCTCTCCTGGACTATTATGGCACAGGGCCCAAACTCCCCGATTTATACTGAATCACACACTGTTTGATACTACTTCCTGCTGTTTCATGACTATCAGCCTCATCTCTCCAATCACATAGTACAAACTCCCTGAGGAGAAAAACCATGCTCTATATTTCGGTATTTCCGCCATCTCCCCACAGGTCCTATGTTGGGGGGTACAGAGCAAGTGCTCCACTGGAACATTGTGGATGGCTGGGTCCCGGGGGACTCAAATATCCATTGTTTGTCCATAATTTCCATAATTCAACAGACGACCACCGGCCCATCTCACAAAGAAACTCTACAGCTAGGATCACCACCATCTCTCTGGGAGATAATGGTTTGTTGACTTTCCTGAAGCCAGGTCTATAGTATATGCACTGTTATATGAAAATTAACTAGAAATATGGGGTGTGGTTGGGGGGAACCAACAGAGCTTTTAAAGAACTGAGATTCAATTAACAGAGCCATTAGATTATAGATCGACATGACAGGAAAACTTCTTCCTCACCAAAAAAAGTATTTATGATGGCAAATATGTAATCATATTTGGATCTACAGGTGTCAATCGTTGCTTGAAATTTATTGCTGGAGGACCATTCATTAGTACATATTGAGATTATACTTAAAAGTTTTCATTATATTTATATGTAGACAAATTAATTTAAAAAGCGCAGGGACAGGTTTTTTGTTTGTTTGTTTGTTTTTTGTACACAAACATGGCTGAGATAAGATTGATCCTTGACTGGTTAATTAAAATCACGAGAACACAGCAGCTTGGAAAAGAAAAGCAACTTCTAAGTGAATAAAAGGCCAGCTTCCTCTGGGACAGATCAGTGAGTCCAGTTCCTCTGGCTTTTGGGTCCCAGATAGTTTTCTGCTCTGCCCTATAGCTTGTAAGCTTCACACTCCTGCTCCAGAAATACTATGCGTTTCTCTAGGGGATCTAATGCTTTTAGCAGTTTTCTGGTGGAAGCGGAGAATACTGACAGCCTTGTTAGGCTGTAGATCATGGGGGAAATATACGGGCTGTGCTCTGCCTGTGAAGTGACCAGAAGTCCATGAGAGAGACCCATTTTCCTACCTCTGTCTTCCTATCAGCAAGTCCTACAGAGGTTCATATGAAACACACTCTAGAAAATCGTTTTAACCCCCTATAAGGCCTTGTGTCTTTTAACTTTTAAATATGTTATAGAAATTGGAGACTACTAGCAAATGAATGGCCAACCCCTTCTATAGAATTTATTTTTGCTACTACTTTTTTCCTCCATGTAGCATTTGTTTGTTTGTTTGGTTGGTTATTTAATTCCAGTAGAGTTAACATGCAGTGTTACATTAGTTTCAGGTATAGGATATAGTGATTCAACACTTCTGTACTTGACTCTGCTCAATTTCCAAGACATCTTTCCTGTTCTTTGAAGGGTCCTATGTTAAAACAGCATCATGTTTTTGTTTTATGATCATGATTTTTTCTTACTTCTCTGACAATATCAACTGTCACTTTGTGAAATATTCTTCTTTCTGCATCATCTCTATTTTCTCTGTTCATTTGTTTTTATTTCCATTTTTCTTTCTTTCTTTCTTTCTTTTTTTTTTTTGTAGAAAAGGCTATCCATTAATATTTAAGAATAAGGGGCTGGGGGGCACCTGGGTGGCTCAGTGGGTTAAAGCCTCTGCCTTCGCCTCAGGTCATGATCCCAGGGTCCTGGGACGGAGCCCTGCATCAGGCTCTCTGCTCAACCTGATTCCTCTTCTCTCTCTGCCTGCCTCTCTGCCAACTTGTGATCTCTGTCTGTCAAATAAAAAATTAAAAAAAAAAAAAAAAGAATAAGGGGCTGAAAACTTTTTGCACAAGGTAGGTCTTGACAACAAGTGGGTCTTCTTGTAACTAGGAAGAAACTTTCAAATATTAGCAGTGGAAAGGCTTTTCTCTTGGACATGTCAGTTTCCAGAAAGGATTTTTCTACTATTCTGCTCAAAGTATGTAAATGTGGATGCCACCTTCATGGGATCCAAATAAGAAAAGCAGACTTTCACTTTATTTTCTTGTTTTCTATATGGTCACACTCTTGTCCTAAATTGTATAAATCTCCATGACAGCTCCTGTTTCTGATCAGCCTAGAGAAGAGCCAGTGGCCCAGGTGCATAAGATGGAGGAGAAAATTTGGCTCTCTAAATTGTCTCTATAGAGCCTTTCGATTAATCTTCCAACTTCTGGTGCCACCCTGCACTCTCCAACCTTCAGAGGTCCACGGTGTCTTCAAGTCCTGATGTCCTGATGCTTTGGCTGGCTTCTGCAGAGTACAGCGTCTTGGGTCTTACTGGCTTCCCCTTCTGGAGGAATGGGTTTTAGCTCTCTCCAGATGATAACTCATTACCACCCACCTGTTTATTTTCCATCCTCCAAGTGTTGTTGCGTCTCTAGTTCTCTTTGTCCGGGTGGGGTTTGTACTTCTTTTTGATCCTTCACTGTTCTTTTACTGGGATTTTGGCAAGAGACAAAACTAATCACATGCATTTGATTTATCAGGAGTCCCTTCCCTCTTCCTGAAAAACTGGGTTTGGGGATTATTTCATCTTGGAAATCCTTCCAAAGATAGAGTCAAATTTTTCTGCACTGTCTTCTGAGCCTTTGATCATTCTCCCATCAGTTTATTTACCACCCTGCACTATAATTTACTTGGTTGTAGCTCTACGTGACTGTAAGTTCCCTGAATCACTACCTGTACCTTATTTCTTTCTTTCTCCTAGCAATTCTGGGTGCTCAGCAAATGTTAATTAAATAAACAAAAGCATAGTTGGAATTATTCAAAGAAGAAAGGTTAGAGATGGTGTCTGTGACCTGACCTTGAGAGAAAATCGAAAATAGAAAGAGAATGTTGTAAGGAGAGACAAGAGTACGGCATATGGAAAAACTAAGAAAGACAACTCCAAATTTGACTTGCTCTTTTTACTGTTTTCAGGACTCAGGCTAAAGATGATGTATATTTTACCGTGTATTTTTTGGTCCTGTCCAAATTTGTCTTTGAATAAGGCTAAACACCATAATTCGTTGCTGAGAATTTTTCTATCATTGATTTCCTGTTTTTCTTCAAGCTGACAGGTTTCGGCACAGACCCTTTTTAATTCCTTTTTTGGGCCTGACAAAACTTTTCTTAAACAGGATTATAAATAAACCACACATCTTATAACACTAAGATTGTGAAATTATGTAACTCATTGGGTCATGATTTAATATTAGTTGTTTGAGGAACAGAAAACCTCTTTTTAATTTGGCTTTGTTTCCATATAAGCATAAAAGAATTCTATTCTAAATACCCAATATTACCTAAATTCTAAGTTTCTAATTTTTATTTGTTTACAGAGTACCTCTGTGTTAGGTACTAATGCATTTTATTCTTAAAACAACTTTGTAAGGTACAGTGCATTGTACTGTCTTATTATTATAACTGGAAGGTAGAGCCAACAGGTTGTACTGCTTATGAATAAATTACAGTTTTACTTATGAATATAACAGCAAAGTTTTATTTCTAGAGTCATTGTGATTGCACAAAACTATATATATAATGAGCTCAGAATCATAAAAATTCTAGAGCCATTGCTTGTCAACATATTCATTGCATTTGACATCTCAATTTATAACAGATATATTACAGAATTAATTTATTTTCCTTACATACTTTAAATATTGCTAAGATCGCTTCTTTACTTGTTGATCATGTTGTTAAATAACATGCACTGGAGGTGGGGTGTGCCTGGGTGGCTCAATGGGTTGGGCCTCAGCCTTTGGCTTAGGTCATGATCTCGGGGTCGTGGGATTGAGCCCCACATTGGGCTCTCTGCTCAGTGGGGAGCCTGCTTCCCCTATCTCTCTGCCTGCTTCTCTGCCTACTTGTGATCTCGCTCTCTGTCAAATAAATAAATAAATAAATCTTAAAAAAATATATGCACTGGGGTATGGTAACATATAGAATAATGATATTAAGGTTTGCCATGAAAGAAAGGAATTAGAATACTTCTGTTGCTGATGGTTTGAAAAGCAATTTCCTAAGGTTAGGTTTTTTCTACAATGAGAAGGTGAGATGATATTTCTGTTTTTAATGTTAGTTTAAGGCACTATAATGCCCACAGTTACTGTGATTTAGAGGATTACTGTTTTTGTTAGGTATGCACAAGAGGTTAATGAAAACTCATGACCTCCCTGAAAGTCATAGGCTTGTTGATTTGCTTGTCTCGGGGAGGTGGTTACTCATTTAATTTTAGTTATATTTAGCAATTACCAACAAAGTTGTGATCTAATGGAAGCACTGCTTCTGGACGAATGTAAAAATCAGCTGGTGATTTCCTTCTGAAATGGTGTTTCTAAAAAAGGAGGCTTGTGCTCATGAACCCATGAGCGTCATCGTACTTGAGTGCAGACTTCTTCCCAATTCTTTGCTCAGACTGAATTCCTGGTTCAGAAGGAGCATTGCCTATCTATAACTGGGACAACGGCAGGCTTCAACATTTCCCAGAGATAATGCAACACCAACTTACCCGTGTTCTTAGTACTTCTTTCCTTTTTCTGTTGCCTTTCTCTCTCACCTACATTTCTGTTGCCTGATTTCTGAAAGACCTTGCAGATAGGTAACTGTGATAATTTTCCTAGTGGGGCGGGGGGGGGGGGGGCGGTTAAAGGTTTAATCAAGACAGTGGCACGCTGGAGCCTGACTGTACCACTTTGTGAGAGATAGCTGCTAAATACTCAGACATTTAGCAACTAGATTGTTAATCTTCGGTGGCTTGAAATCAGCCACCGAGGGAGTATTTACACCATGGAAATTGGCAAATATTATAAATGACCCTCCCCTTCCCTCCCCAAAGAGCTGGTCTATCAGCACACCATGGGGTACTCCTCCCCTGCCATCTTGCATTTTCATTAGAGACCTTATTCAAATCTTTAAGTCTTATTCCAAATCTAGATTCAAAATGAATTTCTATGGCTGGGAATTTCTCTAATAGGAACATGGGAAAATCATTAGAGGCCTTGTTCAAATGCTACCGCATAGGCAAGTGGCTAGAACATCTTGCTGAAAACCAGCTCTACTCATATTGCTAGGAGATATGGTGGGAAATTATAAAAATTAAAAAAAAAAAGCATTACCTTTTTGAGCCAAGGAAGATTTCCAAAGATACATGTACATATAATAATCCTATAAAATATGGGTTTCTCTGTAATAATGACCCACTGGATTAGACTGTTAAGTATTTTCAGAGTTACTGGCCAAAGTGAAGAATGAAGCATAAGAGTGAACTATGAACTATCCTCCTTAAAAAAAAGAATTGCAAGCCCCCTCCCATGTCGAGAGAACAGTCTGCATACTGCAAAACTAAATGTGCTATTAGAGGTCCAGTGAAATGATCTAGTGGTTTCCAAAACAGGAAGCAGGACTTACTATCTTACTGAGATCGTAAAAAAAAAAAAAAAAAAAAAAAAAAAAAAAAAAAATCCTGTTGAGCTAGTAGTTAAAGAAAAGGACAGGATTATTTACCAAAGTGCAGCAATTCACCTTTACTCATATTGCTAGAATGTCTTCTTTAAAAGGGGGAAAGGGGGCGCCTGGGTGGCTCAGTGGGTTAAGCCGCTGCCTTCGGCTCAGGTCATGATCTCAGGGTCCTGGGATCGAGTCCCACATCGGGTTCTCTGCTCAGCGGAGATCCTGCTTCCCTCTCTCTCTCTCTGCCTGCCTCTCCATCTACTTGTGATCTCTCTCTGTCAAATAAATAAATAAAATCTTTAAAAAAAAAAAAATAAAAGGGGGAAAGGATTAATGGTGCTTAATATAAATTAGTTATCTTTTCTATGTATTTGTTTCATGCCTGTACTAAGCATCTTCTGCGTACTGGGTACTATCTTCACTGTATGAATGAGTAAGTTCCAGTCCCACAGTGTGTTCCAAAAATTCTATCCATTTTACAAATATACAGCATTCAAAGGTCTCAGATTTTACCAGTAATATATAGATGATTTACTTTCTAATTCGTTTACTGTAATTAGACAATAACATTTGGCAGCTATAACCTTTTAGCTCCCACAAGAACAGTCACCAGGAGCTTTTTAGAGAAGAGGATCTGATTTTTGAAGAAAAATGGGGTGTAGCTTTAATAGCCTTCTTGGGACAAATCCAAATGTAGCTAAATAAAAATGGAAAAATATACTTTATAGAGTACACTTTGAAGCACGGTCAGAAAAGTTTTGACTTATAATTAACACATATTTCTGAAAATATGGAGTCTAAAAATAACAAATAGGAATTCTTTTTAAAAAAAAAATAGTTTATTTGAGAGAAAGAGAGCATGAGCGGGAGGAGGGGCAGAGGGAGAGGGATAAGCAGACTCCCCACTGAGCAGAAAGCCCCATGTAGGGCTCCATTCCAGGACCCTGACATCATGACCTGAGCCAAAGGCAGACGATTAACTGACTGAGCCACCCAGGCGCCCCATAAATATGAATTCTTAATTATGGGCTTTTAGAACTACAGTTATGCTGACACTTTGAGTTTGTTGCTTTAGTTGTTTGCTGTGAGAAAAACACATGTTCCCATCAAAACATGTAAAATTAATGAGCACATTTTATATGCAGAGCTCAATAAATACTCCCTTTCAAACTGTACTCATGAAAGAAAACCATCAATGAATTCATTCGGCAAAAATAAAAATTCAAAGCAACAATGGCTACAAGAACTAATAACTCTAGAAGGCTGAAATGTAGCAAGATGTAAAGGAGAGTGATAAAGCGTGTAGCTGATGTTTATCTGAGTATCAACAGTTCTGTTCCCATGCAGAAGAATCAGGGAAAAAAGTGGGTCAATAAGTGGGGCATGGCTTGCCAGGTTGTTTGCCTGCCTTCACTGCTGACCTTCAGGAACATCTCGTGACCAACAGGAACCACACAAGGCAGGCGTGTGTACACCCCCCATGCAAGCAGGCCTGGGGCTGCCTTAAAGGATTGAAGTGCCAAGCAGGCCTTTCAAATTTCCAGGATGTAAAGTAAGTCCATTTCGCCACTAGGTGGAGATCGGGTTACTCTGCCAGGAGCAGGGAAGGGGTGGGCATTCAGCCAGTATTAAAGACAGTCCCGAGAACATACTCTCTTTTCTTAATATTTCCAAGAAAGGCATTTTTCAAGGTCCCAAACCAGGAGCAGACATATGCCGAATAAAGGGCCCATAAATGAGGAATAGCCTGAGGGATCACACGGTACGGGAATTGAAAAAGGCACATTTCTGCTTGTTAGAACCATTGCTCCGTCATGGTTCCTATCTGGATTTGGTTGTGTAAACTACTCGTAAATAATCACACCAACTGTTCTAAATAAGAGCAATTAAATATACAGTCTCATTATTTACCAAGCAGGGAGAAGAGGAGAGATGTGACCCAAAACTTAAAACAATGGCAGACCATTTGGACAATTAATCCTGTCTGTTTACACATAAAGATGCAAGATCACAGTCTGTATCTCAGTTTGAGTACGTATATAAATATATATTTCAATATCGACCAAAATGGATTCAGGAACACAGAAATGGAAGGAGAAAGTTGGATAACATCTATTCTAAGTTTCTAAGGGAAACTAACATCCAATTCTCAAATGTGTAACTTTATTTCTAAGTACGTCTTATTTCTGCTACAGCAGAACTGTGAACTGGAGACATAAAGTTATATATTTCCTGGACAAAGTTTGGTCTGGGAAGGATCAGATGTTGCCTTGCAAACCACAGCCAAGCATTTTGATTATTTTTGGGATATTAGAGAATATATTTCTGTTCATTTCTAACTTATTAGCTATAGATATTCATTCAATAAATACTTATTCGGTTACATTAAAAACAAATGAATAACTTGTGACAGTTTAAAAGAACAATTCCATTTTCATCAAATAGCTTCAGTGGCCAGTGCAATTTAGTATATACGAGTGTGACATACACAAACATACTAACTGCCTACTGTGTATCAATCACTATGCTAGGAGTTGGGAAAAGGAAGATGAACAACAGAGTTGGGGAAGTCAGGGAAGAGAAGAGTATATGGCTAAAATGCAAATAGGGGTTAACTTTTGTAGCAGTCAAGACCGTATGAAAATCATGAATAAAATTCCTTTTTTAAAGTTCTGTTGTGGAAGAAGCCACAATCTTGACCCTTGGAAAAACAGGACCTTTCATCTCCATGACATATGAGAGATTGAAATAAAATATAAGAAATACAAACACAATAGTATTTACTCTTAGGCCTCAAGCACTGTAATGAAAAGAGGAGATTAATTCACAAGAAAAAGAAACTAATGTTTAGAATAATAAGAGAATCAGGACCACAGTTAATTAATTTTCTAATTATTATTATGGATAGTGACCAACAGTCAGTCTGTTGCTATGATAGCATCACTGTACTTAATGACATGTTTATTTTAGAGCAATACATTTGTTTTAGCTTAATTAAATTAATATATTCATACCCTTTCAAAAGAAGTTTGAGGTTGCTTGCCTACGTTGGTTTGCAATCTTGACCATGTTCCTATAAACTTTTAAGAACCTAAGAAAAATATGTATTATTCATTCACAAATCTAAACCTTTCTCCTTTAAGGGAAATCACAAAAATAACCATATAAAGGAGTAATTATTAATCAGATATCAGTGGAATAGTTGGTGGAAATTTTTTATCTTGCTAACTGGCTCTTTACAGAGCAACACAGCTGGCAGGAACCTACTTTTCCTTCCTACCTTGCTGGATAAAAATGAAATGTAAACAGAGAAGTTTTCTTCTGAAGATTAAAATAAATCAATTACAAATAAATCCTTTAATGATATGCTTCAGTACTTATGGGCACACAGCTCTCCTTGTTGTTCATGGGAGTTCCAGACAGGAACTAGATTAGATGAGCCATTTCTGGAGCTTCCTCTCACTTTGGTGCCCTGTTGCCATGTTTCTTTTCAGTGCAGGGCTGGGGCAACTTTTGACCACTGCTAAGTCAAGATGCATCTCTACCGGATGTGCCATTTACTTATCTTCTCTAGGTTATAGGTTTTGGCCCTACGGTAATGGGCTATATTTTATATCAGTAACTCTGCTTCCTTGGTAGCATGAGGAGATGCTGAAGATGACAGCAGTAACGGTCAGAACAGATGTGAAGGTGGTACTGGAAATTGATTACTACTGGAGGTTAGACAACAAAAGCTGATTGTATTCTCATGCTGTGATGTGAGGGACCTGAATATTTAGGCACTGACCATAAAAGGGGCACATTTTAACTTTTTCACTCTCTAGAGGGATAGGTTTGTCTTTCTCTATTATGAGAAATTATTTTAGCTATTAAGCAACCATATTTAAGTTTTGGGGTCAGAAGTTTCCACAACTGTGGCAGCTGCAACTAAAAGATATACTTGAATATGCACCTGTAAGAGGGGAGGTCAATTTGAGTGGTACCTGCATATGTCTGTCACCTTCTCGTCCAATCATGTTTCTCCATTCCATGAGGGATCGCTGCAGATGTTCCAGTCCAGTTTCCCAGAGCCTGATGTGACCTCCCATGTCAACGGTAACAACGCCACCTTTGCCCCACTCAGCTAGCAGAGCATCTGTGTCCGAAATAGTAGAGAGCCATGTGGTATACGGCGAGAGATATTCTGATCTGATGAGGAAATTACAGTAGTCAGTTGACTGGTAGTAATGAAGCTAGTTTGCCTAATTTTGGTTCATTAAATTTGCCATAAAATGACTCTAGTAGCAAGCACATTAAAAGACGGCAAGAGAGTCATCTGTAAGAAAAAAATACACAGTTATCGATTGGTTATTTACATTTTTTCTGTATTTGTGGACTCCCGATGATGCTAGCATTCAATGTCGGAAGGAAAAGAACTCTAAACCGTCTCATATCTCATGCACCTGCAATGCTGGGCTCACTCCTTAGGGCTCTGAGTTTCAGTGTAAGTGCTGAAACTGAAAACTGATGTCTTGTCTATGGGCTTTAACATTTGTATTTAATATTTTGCATTTTCTAACTTAGGGAGTTACAGGAATTTATAACAAGGAATTTATGTATTTCTCATATTACATATTTCATACATATACATATTTCCTTTGTTATATATTCATTTCTAGGGATGCAGCTTTTGCCTATAAGTCAACTGCATACTTCCTTTTTCTGAATATAGCTCTCACTGTGCAAAAGAAACAGATTAGAAATTCTAATTACTGGTGTTGGCTGTCTAAATACATCTGATATTTTCTATACGAAATAAATGGTCTAAAGGGATAGTCTGATCAGATAATAAAAACATAATAAACCATCAGTGTAGATCTGGGAAAACCACTATATGTTGGGTAAAATCTTCTAATATTCTAAAGAATAAACCTAGACTACTTTGACCTTTCTTCCCAGTCTGCCTTAGACAGAGTGACCGAGCTAGCCACTCTAGGACACAGAAGTTTTAGAAAATGTTAATTATGAAGAGGATGATAACAGTAGTATGGGTCCCAGGGTTTCAGAACTACTTTACAGGGCTAGAAGGACTCAAAGAAGGTGACATTTGATATAATACAGGATTTACCTCATGGTGCTCTCCCCAAAAACATGTGCCTTAGTAAAAAAAAATTAATAGGTACAGATGGTAAAGTAAAGGGCTATTCCAGAACAATGAAATTTATCTACATGAAACAATAATGTTTGAGAGTCTTCCAAGAGCACTCAAGAAGTAAGACTATGGAATACTGTATTTATTGGCTAAATGTTTAACTCTTCACACCACGAAACTTGAAAAGTCTATGGACAATTTCTTCAATATATCAAAAAACAGTACTGAAAAAAAGTCATGTATTTACCACAATTTGCTCCCCAGCTCTAGAATCTCTTCTTTACCTTGTTTTAAATATATCTTCTCCTTACTACATTATAGCAAGGTCATTGAAGAACGCATCGAATTATAGTAGAGTGAGGCCCAGATTTCCAGACACCCACAGATGAGAGCTAGGCAGTATCATTTTACAGATGTAAATAATACAAAAACTTGAGGAAAAAGACTCGAGCTATACTGGGGGCAAAAGTGATGTATTCATTTTGGCCCTGTAGTTACAGTGTTACTGTATTTTCTGTTATTTGAAGTTAGCCATCAGATGGAAAATTCCAGCTATCTAGCAGAATGCTAAATTTAAGCAACTAGCAGGAAAACTGAAATCCAGATGGGTTGTTCTCTTGGATTGCATATATGCCAAAAATGGCAATAGCTAATCTCAAGAGAAATTCAGGATATACTGATAATGAACAGACTCCAAATCACATGGCACTTGAAATATGGCAAGTCCAAACGGAGATATTCCAAAAGTATAAAATACATAACTGATTTCAAAGACTAAGAAGAAAAAAGGAATATAAAATATCTCATTAAAATTTTTATATTGAATACGTGTCAAAATGATAAAACTTTGTTTTTAACATTTTTTTTTAAATATTTATTTATTTTAAGGAGTGTGCATGATAAAATGATAACATTTTAAATACACTGGGTCAATAAAATGTGATTAAAGTCAATTTCACCTATCTTGCTTTCCTTTGGAAAAATATGGCTAATAAGGAATTGACAATGACACATCTGGCTTGCATTCTGTCTCTGGTGGGCAGTACGGCGGCTCTGAAGGACTGCCTTGTAGTGTCCAGCTGGCCTGGGCTCTTTACACAGCTGCTCTGCCAGATGTTCCTTGCACAGCAGGTATCACGTATGGTTCACACAGAAAGTTAAAAGAGAAGAGCAATGAAATAAAAGCCAGGGCTAATGAGAGAGCAATTAAGAGAAATACTGGGAAAAAATTATTAATGCTTTTAGAAATGTAAAAAACACAAAGTTGTTCTTTGCTTTTGTTGCTTGAACTCATAGTGTATTTTAATAAGCATATACTTCATATGGAACAAGGAATTTCCCCAAATGACTAAAAGCCATTTTCCATTAAACTGACACATTAAGGTGCTCTAAGAAGGCATATTTATATATGTTGGAACAAGTAAAGCTATTTTTTTGAGTAATGTTTTGATTATTCATATTTATTGAACCTGATTAAGGGTCCTAAGAAATGAAACTGTGTTTCTGAGTTACTATGTACTGTCACGCTGGGCTGGTTTCTTCTAGGGGGTTGGAGGAGTGGCTGGAAAGTGGCCTGGTGATGCTGAGGGTGACTGACAGGTCTCCCTGTGGCCGGCCTTTCTCTCATGCTGGAAGGCTCTCTAGGCTCCTCTGCTAGAGCGTTCACGTGAGGTTTTCTCCCTGTGTTGTGAGGGCTCAGTCGCCTCTAAGGAAGTATATGTTAGGAGGGGATGTGGTGTCAAACTAGGCCAAAGCAGAGGAAAAGATTCCAAGAAGGAGGCGCTGGCTGGGGAGCAAAGTAAGGAAGAATGAGGAAGCTGGGCCAAATAGACCAGAGCAGGTGTGTGGTTCAAGTAAGAGAGGGAGATCAGGAACGGGTGCATCCAGAAAGGGATGGGCTACTGGTGAGGACACTGTGATCCTCAAGGGCAGAAACCAAGCACGTAGTTTTCCTTCTGTGTCCTCAGTCTAGTGGGTTTAACGTACCTTGCTTCCATCACTGGACAATAATAGAAGCAGTGAATGGTCATGAGTTCCATTCAAAATCTCTGGAAGCCTTTAGCTACTGAATAGCCTTTACAGCATTTTTAAAAACCATTTAGAAAAATGCTATTTAAATTCATTGACATTTTGAACACATTTACCTCTGAAAACTAATATATAAAGTTAAAAAATACGGTGGATGCAGCTCGAGAGTATTATGCTAAGCAAAATAAGTCAGTCAGAGAAGATAATTACCATATGATTTCACTCATATGTGGAGTTTAAGAAACAAAACAAATAAGCAAAGGGGAAAAAAAAGAGAGAGAGGGAGAGAAACCAGAAACAGACTCTTAACTGTAGAGAACAAACTGATGGTTACCAGAGGGAGGTGGGCAGGGGGATGGGCAACGCAGGTGATGGGGATTAAGGAGGGCACTTGTCGGGATGAGCGCAGGGTGGTGTATAGAAGTGCTGAATCACTGTCCTGTGTACCTGATATTACACTGTATGGTAACTAACGGAAATTCAAATGAAAACTTAGAAAAAAATAAAGTTAATAAGGATGAAAATTTTCTCCAATACTGAAAACGCTGTTTCAAGTACAGAAAAATTTATTATTATTTAATAAAAATTTATTGGGGATCAGTCAATGACTAGATCAATGATAGAGAAATGAAGCCCTCAAAGGCTGTTAGACTTACACCTATATAACATTTGAACATTTTTCCCAAATGAAAATAAAAATAGCAGTAAAGCATGCAGAACAGCAGCAAGATACAAGCTAACTGCAAGTGGGGGAAAAAAGAGCTTTGCTCTTCCAGGAGACAAAAGCACAGATTTATTTGGAATGCACAGTAAGACTTGACTTGCTCTTGATCTGACATACGAAATGAGAATAAAGGTAAACGTGGCTTACCTGGGAACAGGGATATATCGGAGTTTCTTTGATTGAAGGTCAGTGATTTCTATATAACCAGCTGTTTGCGGAGGGGTCACATCTGCAAACAAGTCATGGTTATGAGCCGAGTATTAAATTACTGCATGATACCAACGTAAGACCAGCAGAAAGCACGAATGTTGCTAGAAGTTGAATGAAAGTACCAGTAGCCTAGGACAGAGCTCTGAGACCCACTTGACAAGGTCCTGGGCCAAATCTAGTCTGTAGGGTTATGTTTTGGTCAAGAAAACACAAAGACCATCAAATACATGCACATCAGACCATGGTTCTTTACTGTCCAGAAATGACCTGAGTTCTTTTCATTGTCTTTGCTAGCTTTCCAAGACGAGCCATTTTAGCACTTACAGTTTATTTAAAAAGATTTTTTCACCTGAATTCTGTCTTTCCTTCCTAGGACGTCACAACGACAGTACAAGCAGCCACTCTGTAACTGGACTGGCTGGGTACAAAATCCCGGCTCTGACACTTCCGAACCGTGTTTTATGCTGGTCAGGTTAGGTACCTTGCTTCTTCTGTCATTTGTAAAATGGGGATCACAACAGCATCTGAGCACCACAGACATTATTTTGAGGATTAGATGCAGTTAGTGATTGGAAAGCACTTAATTAGTAGGTGTTCAACACGTGGTACCTGTAATCATTAGTGTCACCAAGACAGGAGAGGGTGAGGTGAAGGTAGGTCTGTGCGATGAGGGCTCTGGACCATGGAAATGATGAAAGGGTCGTGGGGCGGGGGGACAGGGTCTGATATATGGAGGCCAGGCCCCCCTCCCCCTGATCTTGGAGTTGTTTCCCAGCCAATTCCAGGGGTCTGCTGACTTCTCTTCCAAAGCCCTGAGTACCACCACTGACCATCACGTGCTGCCCCTACTGTGTGCCAGAAACTCTGCTCCGTCTTTCTAGGCAGTGTTTTGAATCCTGACCACAAAGACTCATGATTCCCGCTTGAGTGAGGAGGAAACTGAAGCTAACATAAGTGCGAGGGTAACGTGACCTGCTTGAGGTGACATGGCTGGAGAGTGACAGAGATGGCACTCAAACCCAGGCCTTCTTGGCTTTGAAATCTCTGCTCTGTCCGCCCCTCCACATGGCTCCTGTCTAAGCTGACCCGAGGGCTATGATTTTGAAAATAGCCTCATTTTAGAAGATATGGGCCATTAGTGTCTCTTAAAAAAAAAAAAATCTCCCCTACACAGAACCCATACTTTTTAAAGATTTTTGTCTGTTGTCCATCTCTTATTACAACTTTAGGTTCGAATGAGATGTCCAGGATGTTCACACTGAATTTATCCAATGTAGTTTACAAAAAAATAAGAAAGTAAGAAACTTGGTATTTTTATTTCATGTCTGTAGACAGAGGTTTTTGAGTAGACCCTCTAAAAAATTCAAAACTCAAGATATGTCTTATTTATTCAACAAACATGGTTAGGTTTACTTTGTACCAGACACTATACAAAGTACTGAGGAGAGAGAAGGAGATGGGATTCCTGCCTCATCTGAGGAGCCCACAGCAGAAACAGGAAAGTTCCTTACAAAACAAAAACAAAAACAAAAACCTCACACAACAAAACAAAACCCACCAAGTGGGCCTCTGGAAACCCATAGGCCTGGGGGCTAGGTATGAGCTGCAGAGCAAGGCAGGGAGGAGTGCCAGAGGTCAGAGGGTTAGGAAGCACGGAAGGTAATGTCTAGGGCAGCAGAGGGTAAGAAGAGAGAGTTCCTATGGTAACCTGACCACCCGGCTGAATTGGCCGTCCCTAGATGGCCATTTATATAAAACAAGCATGCTTATCATCAGTCACACACAGCCTGCATTGGAAACGCTGCCTGGGACGGGAGGTCAGTCTTGTATAAAGTTTTGCACCATATATCACTTTTGACAGTTCCTGCTGCTAAGACCCAGCCGAAGTGGGTTGAATTATTTATAGACCCAGGTTCTTGGCCAAAAATGACCAGTTATTGAAGCGGCTGCCTCGTTAACTGACTTACATGTTGGCTTGTCACTCACGGGTGCTTTTTCTTCATAAGTAGTAGTGAGAAGCTGAGCTGGGGCTTTGGCCACCAGAGCTTTCAGACGGCCCGTGAAAGCGAAGTAAGCCAACTTATTTTAAAATATCTTTTCTTTCACTGTGCAAATTAATTCCATGGCATAAAGAGGGTGAGAAAATGCAGTAATGGCTGTGTCTATTTCAAGAAGGGGAAAGTAAGAATTTTACTCCTGGTGCTAAAAAATATTTTCACGTATCAGAAAAGGCACTTTGTGGCTATAAAGCACTTTTGAAAGCAGTATTAAGAGAGTGGTGGTAGAGGTGGTAATGGGGAGCACTTGAAAAATAATCAGCATTAATGTTTACTGATTTGAAAACGAATCGGCTCAGAACGCATGACTGAATTAAGGAAGCGAACACCGTGGCCAGATTTCCCTCCAAACTTGGCCAAATCCTTGTCTATCCATTTTAAACGTTTCAACGCTAGAGCAAGGACAGAGGCTCAGTAAATTTCCATTACATTTATAATCCAGGTGGATTTCAAGGATAGGTATAAGCTATGCATAAGCATGAGTTCACTAACGTCAAAAGGGAAGTCACGGCTGCGTATTTACCGCACAGTTCCCGCAAACAGTGGGGACAGCTATGTGCACAGCACCAAGGTTAGAAGGAGGTATAAAAGTTGTCAGGCAAAACAACCAAGAACACATTCGGAGGGAAGATGAAATTATATTAAAAAATTCACTACTTTTAGCAATCTAATTCTATGTACATCTGTTAACTACCAAGTTTAATGCATTTCTGTGTTCACAGATTGAGTGATGTGTGCCCTGCAATCATGCCAATGCCAAATCTTTGAATTTACTCGAAGTTCAAAACACAGATTATCACTTTTAATCCAGAGTTGTTATTTTGTGTTTGAAGAGCTGAGGTCTGTGATTAGAAAGAAAGAAAGAAGAAAAGAAAAAAAGAAAAAAAAAAAAAAAGCAGCTAACAACTAACTAGGAAAAAAAAGAAAAAGACTGGAAGAAAGCAGTAAATCTCTCCCTGTCTGCATTAAATAAAAATTATGCCATCTTTGTGAAAGCCATCAGGAGAGTAACCTCTATAGTTTCCATTGGTTTCTTTAATAAAAGGCTGATCTGCTCTAGCTCCTGACTAATCAGACTCTATTTACTTAAAAAAAAAGGCCAAACTATTTTTTATACCCGTGTCAGCTCAAAGATTGCTTCTTAACCAAAGCAAAGAATTTCTTATGCCATTATCTTTCCTCTACTACTCTGGAAGTTATATACTCTACTCCTAACTTACTGACACACAAACTTAACATCGTTATCCTTCCTCCTGAACAACGTAAGGCACTTAGAACACTTTAACATTAGTCACTCCTCTCCCTAAGTCGTGGATTATAATTGTCTCATAGTTTTGATATATGCTTTTTAAAATTTCATGAACTTTTATTATTTTTGTTTCTTATAATGTTTGTTAGCCACATATTTACTATTTTCTCATGTGTCCTCATCTGAACTGTTGATCCCTAGGCCTGTGCACAGCTATCCTCCTGGCATCTCCCTTTGTCATTCTCCTAGGAATTTTTTTTTTTAACAGCCCACATTTATAAAATTCTTCCTGTGTACCAGATACCATGCTAAGTACTTCATGTACATTTGAAATACTTAAGGAATATTAAACAAATGAGGGGAAATAAAATTCCTAGCAACCAAGAGAAAAATGGTAAAAGATATAAACAGGCAATTCTCAGAAGAGTAAATCACAACATATGAAAAGATTCTTGGAGTTATTAAAAATTAGGGAAAGATAAACTGAAACCATAATGAAAAGTCTGATCCCTTCAAGAGTACATAAGGATGGGGAGCATCAGGACCTCTTTAATGCACCTGGAACAACACTGGGAGACAATCTGGTAATTCTACTCTTAGATATGTACCCTGTGGACTCTCAGCATGTATACAAGGAGAGGGGAACAAGGATACTTATTGCCCATTATCTGTAACAGCAAAAACTGGAAAGAACCTAAGTGTGTGTAACAGAGACTAGATGAATCAACTGTAATGTTCTCCAGTGAAAGTAAATGAAGGAGCTATCAATAAGGATGATGACAAAGACCATGTCCTTTGATTGAACTCTCGTGAACTCTTTTGGATCCTCTTCCCAAATAGGCCCCAACTTTTGGGCTTCTGTGTTCATCTCTGTACTGTTCACTTTCAGCAAGAGTCCTTCTAAGTCATTTTTAACCAGAACGCCCCACCCTCCACATGTGATCAGGTTCCTCACCCTCCACCCTCCATAATCACCCTGGCCTGCCTTCAGCAAGTATCCTCCGCAGTCAATTTAGCCAGAAGTCTTCCTTTTCCCTGATTTCCTTTCAGTAGTTTTCTATCTATTGATCCCTACCAACAGTTAGAAGATCTATACACTCACTATCAAGTAGTGTCAAAGCTAGAAAGGAATCCAGTGTGCTAGTAGTGGAGGGATGGACACAGAGATCAATGGAACACAACTGAAGATACAGAAATAGACCCAAACGTATGTGGTCAGTTGATTTTCAGCAGAGGTCCAACTGCTGAAATTCAATGGAGAAAGGACAGATCTTCCAGCAAATGGTGCTGGAACAAGTGAATATCTGCATACAAAACAATGAGTCTCAATTCACACCATGCACCGTATAAAAAAAATTACCTCAAAATGGAGCTTAAATGTAAAATCTAAAACTACAAAATTTCTAGAAGGGAAGTTTTCCTTTCATCAAAATGGGAGAAGATGTTTGAAAAGAATATATCGGATAGTGGACATGTACCCTGAATATATAGGGAACATACAAAACTCTTAAAAAAAGCAAAAACACACAAATAACCTAAGGGCAAAAAATCTGAGACATTTCACTAAGGGAGGTATACACGACAAGATGCTCAACATCATTAGGCACTGGGGAAATGCAAATTAAAATCATAATGAGATATTGCTGCACACCCACTAGAATGGCAAAAGACTGACTATACTGGCAAGGAGACAGCAGAACTAGAACTTTCCTTCATTGCTGACAGGAATGCAAAAGGTATTGTCACTTTGTAAAACAGTTTGGCAGTTCTGTCATATAATGTAAAAATGCCATTCCTACGTTATCGTCAAAAAGTAGAAAAGATCCAACTATCCACCAACTTGTGAGTGAACAGACAAAGTATGCACATCCACACACGAGACTACTACTTGGCAATAAAATGAACTACTGGCATACACAACGATAGAAATGATTCTCAAAGACATGATATTTGGTGAAAGAAACCAGAGTTGAGAGACCATATGCTGTATGATGTCGCTTATATGAACATTCTGGAAAAGGTAAATCCATAAGGACAGAAATCAGATTGGTCAGGGGACAGGGAGTAGGTGGAGAGGCTGACTGCAAGTAACCTGGGGGAGGTTTTCGGGGAGATGGAACTGTTCTCTGTCAGTTCTGGTGATGGTAACAGAACTGTATGTGTTTGTCAAACTCACAGAACTATCCACAAACTGAACAATATATAAACTGAACCTTAATAAGAACAAAGGCATACTTCAAAAATATCACTCTGTCTGATGAGTGGAGAATGGGAAAGAGTGGAAGAGGAAACATCAGAGGCTGTTGCAATATTCTAGTGTAAGATGGCGGTGATTTGGACGTTGATAATAGAACTTTAGTCAAGTGGGTGGAATCCAAATATATTAGTAGGGTTGTATCATAAGGACAGGGTAATTTATGATGGGGTTAGATAGAGAGGATGAGGGAGAAGAACTATCAAGGAAGCCTCCCAGGTGTGCTGAGTTCTAGTACAGAATTTCTTGTATTTCCTGGAATGGTGTCATGCCCCTGTTCCTTTCACACAGGGTACCTCTTCCTGAAATAATTCCTTCATTTGATTCACTCCCATTCATCTTTTCAAGGGCCAGCTCATAATCACCAATCTGGACCGTAAGCTTCTCCTTTTATAGATCACCTTGTGAATATTCCTATCACAGCACTGTACTGAGATTGTCATTTTATTCACCTACCTCTTCTACCTTAAGAAACATTTTGAGGAAATGGTGATTTCTTTGGAAGGAACTAATTCTAAATATTATGATATAACCAGGACTTGTCAAACCCAGTGGCAGATTATAATATAATACATTTAGCATTATATTTATTAAGCCCACAGTGATAATAATGAATGTAAACATAGGATAACATGTTACTACTAGGGGCTCAATGAGCAAATATTTTCATAATTATCCTTGATGATGAAAGCCCGTGTAGTTCAGTGAGAAGAGCCCTAGGCTTGGGATTGGAAGATGTGATGCAGATCTGGGCCACTGGTGGGGCAGCCCTTGGCATGCCATCTTATCTCCCTTTGTCAGCTTCCCTGCGTACAAGTTCAAGAGTACACTAATGACAGAATGTAGATTTGAAGATTAAATAAGAGTAAGGAAAAGGGATCGGCACAGGACCTGGCCTAAGTTTTGCAGTAATAAATGTAAGATGACTCTTGAGAGCACTGCTTAGGGGTCAGTCTGCATGACTCCCTGGCCTTTCATCATGGGAGCTTAAGACAAAAGTCAGCCCCATTTTCTGTGCCTTATGGTCTAATAATTTTTAAAAGTCTCTTTGAAAGCATCTTCTTCTTCTTTTTTTTTTTTTTGAAAAAGATTTTAGTTACTTATTTGACACAGAGATAGGTAGAGAGAGAGAGCAAGCATAAGCAGGGGGAGCGGCAGAGGGAGAGGGAGAAGCAGACTCCCTGCTGAGCAGGGAACCCGATGCGGGACTCGATCCCAAGACTCCTGGGATCATGGCCTGAGCTGAAGGCAGATGATTAATGACTGAGCCACCCAGGAGCCCCTGAAAGCATCTTCTAAGTAAAGTTACTGTGTAGACTTGTAAGGCAAAGGAAGAAGAGTTTTAACATCAGTGCCTTCTACCACACTGTGAGAAACTGAGTGAAAACTTTCTGAGTATGCACAGAGGTCTTTTTAGCTACCAGACCCTGGTAGAATTATTCACATTTATACATACAGAATGATAATAATCAATTAAATATCCCTACCCAAAGCAAACTACCCTTACTACCTCGGCAAATTAGGAATTGGTAAATTTCTTACCTTTTGGGTAGATATCTTTTAGAGGGACTTCTCCTGGGGGCAGAATCCTGACTATCTGATTAGTATCTAAAAGAGTCACACAATTGCTCTGTTTTGGAGTTTCACTTTTCTTCTTTCCTTCATAGAATGTTCTGTCAGTGACACTTGGTTTATGCAAGGATGATGGCCTTTTCCAAGAATAGACTTCACTGGGTGACTGAAAGAAAGAAAAGATCAGAGTAATGAAATATAGGGGTGCTGGGCTCAGTCGGTTCAGTGTCTGACACTTGATCTCAGCCCAGGTCTTGAGCTCAGGGTCGTGAGATCAAGCCCCATGTTGGGCTCCAAAAAGAAGTACTGAAATACAGTTGACCCTTGAAGAACACGGGTTTGAACCGTGCCAATCCACTTACATGTGGATTTTTTACAGTACAGTAAATGTGTTTTGTCTTCCTTATGATTTTCTTAATGACATTTTCTTTTCTCCAGCTTACTTTACTGTACATACATAATGTACGTAACACACAAAATGTGTACATACACATTTGTATGTATGTAACATACAAAATGTTATCAGTAAGGCTGTCAGTCAACTGTAGGCTATTAGTAGTTAAGTTTTGGGAACTCAAGAGTTATTCATGGAGTTCTGACTGTGTGAAGGGGTTCAGTGTCCCTAACTCCCATGTCGTTCAAGTGCCAACTGTACTATAAATTACATTCACCACGTCTGGTACAATGCAGCCCTTTAAGCGGATACCAGAGGTAAACTTATATTTCACAAGTGTAAGAAAATCAAATTACTTCTTAACCTTCTTGAATTTCATATAGAAAATAGCTATTTCACCAATAATCATATTTTTCAGGCAAATGTGAAATATACAACATACTTTTTATGTTCAAATGAATTATAACTAATAGAGGGAATATAACAATATAGTTTAAAAATGAAATAAATATCTGATACATCTACTTTCTGGCATTACCAGCATTCAGAAGTCTCTGAGTGTGCCTTCCCATTCACATTTCCTTCTGTCTGTCCTAGATGTTTAGAAATCTTCTGGAATTTTGTGTATTTATTCCCTCTTGCTTTACTTAAAAAAAATTTTTTTTTTTTTTTACCACACATGTATTTATCCTTCCCTACCCCAAGATCATAGATATTTTCCTATGTATTCTCTAAACATTTTAAAGTTTTGTCTTTCACATTTAAGTCTTTAACCCATTTGGGATTTATTTTTGTGAATGGCATGAGACACAGATTCATGTTCATCCTTTATCCATGTGGATAGCTAACTGTCCAAATACTGTCAAATACCAAACAGCACCAATCAACAATGCTATTATAAAATACAGTTCTGAATATGTATGCATCTGCTGCTGGGCACTTCATTCCACCCTCTTTTTTTATTTTTTATTTTTTTTATTAACATATAATGTATTATTAGCCCCAGGGGTCATTCCATTCTCTTATTTATTTTTCTACCCCTACGCCCATACCATTGTCTTAGTTACTGAAGCTTTACAGTAAGCCTTGAAATTTAGTAGGGCAAATACACTGCTTCTACTTGGTTCTTCTTCAGGAACATCTTGGTTATTGTTTTTGCTCTTTCATAAAATTTTATGAGAGTTGGATTTGCTTTGCATACTTGTTAGTATTTGATATTTGTCAGTATTTTTTTATGTTAGCCATGTAGTTGTGTCTCACTGTGATTTTAATTTGCATTTCCTGGATGACTAATGATGTTGAACATCTTTTCATGTACTTAATCTCTGGATCCTCTGAAATCATGTGTTCAAGTCTTTTGCCATTTCCCCCCCTCATATTTACCTTGTTACTTCTTTTTTTTTTTTTTTAAGATTTTGTTTATTTGACAGAGAGAGATCACAAGTAGACAGAGAGGCAGGCAGAGAGAGAGAGAGAGAGAGGGAAGCAGGCCCCCCGCTGAGCAGAGAGCCCGATGCGGGACTCAATCCCAGGACCCTGAGATCATGACCTGAGCCGAAGGCAGCGGCTTAACCCACTGAGCCACCCAGGCGCCCCTACCTTGTTACTTCTATATCTATCTAAATATATTGAAAACTGTGAATTCACACAAATAGATTCAATTCCAATGCTGACTATAGGATTCATTCTAGTGTTCTTCCTTTCTCTATCTGTAACTCCCTTTTCCAATAGACTTCATGATCTTTAAAATATTTACTTTCTTGCTGAGTTCCACCAAATATGACTCATATCCCATCCCACTTCTAACCTTCCCTCTCAGGCAAATGCCTTCCTTACTCTGCTTGGTCCTGACAGTCAACACTGGGCTATGTGCATGAATGGATGCCCTCTTCACCTTACTTGGGCTCCTAAATCCTACACCCTACCTCCACCTCCTCAGGGGCACCACCTGCATCCTACCTGGAGTTCATTCCCATCACTGGTGGTTACACCTTCCCCCATCTGGGATGTCCTCACCTCCTCAGCCTCTGACCTCTGACCTCTGACACCTTACACTGTTTGCCCATTTTCTATATTGGATGATTTGTTTTCTTGCTCTTGAGTTTTAAGCAATCTTTGTGTGTTTCAGATACAAGTCCTTTGTTGGAAATATGATTTGCCAACATTTTTTCCCAGCCATATCTTTTCACTCTCTTAACAGTGTCTTTTATAGAGCTGAAGTTTTAGATTTTGATGAAATTCAATTTATCAAAATTTTGTTATGGATCATATCTGAGATGCTCAATAGAGTGTTTAATAGAAGTGATGATGGTATCTTGTCTTATTCTTTTTTCTTTTAAATATTTTATTTTTTTATTATTATTATTTTTAAAGATTTTATTTATTTATTTGACAGAGAGAAATCACAAGTAAGCAGAGAGGCAGGCAGAGAGAGAGGAGGAAGCAGGCTCCCTGCTGAGCAGTAAGCCCAATGTGGGGCTCGAACCCAGGACCTGGGATCATGACCTGAGCCGAAGGCAGCGGCTTAACCCACTGAGCCACCCAGGCGCCCCTAAATATTTTATTTATTTATTTGACAGACAGAGATCTCAAGCAGGCACAGAGGCAGGCAGAGAGAGAGGAGGAAGCAGGCTCCCTGCCGAGCAGTGAGCCACTCACTGAGCCACCCAGGCGCCCCTTGTCTTATTCTTAATATTAAAAGGAATGCTTTTAATTTTTCACTACTAAGGATGATATTTGCTATATGTTTTTTATGGCTATTTGGCATTAGGTTAAGGAAGTGATAAAAATTTGTAATAATTTAGGTGCCTCTGATAATGTTACAAAAAGTTAATAGGTGACATATCCCTTTATTGTCAGCTTTATGAAGAGTCAAAAGAAATTCACATCAAAGCAGGAAGGCACTGTGGTACAGGAGAAAGGATACAGGTTTGAGGGTAAGTCACCCTTGACCTCATATTCCAGCTCCTTTACTCATAATTTTTGTGGCCTAGGAGATATATCTTCTCTGTTTCTGTTTCTTCATCTATAAAACCTTATAAAATTGTTTTAAAAATTATCTGTCATGTATGAAAGGGTTTAGAATAGTGCAATGCCTGATTTTTGTATTAGGATCTAAAAAATACAACTGTTATCATAAAATGTTGAAAGGCTGCCTAACTGACCCTAGTTTTTCATTTAACAAATACTCAGTAACACCTCCTTTGTGTTGGTTACCATACTAAGTAGGGGGGGATAAAACTTTTAATTTAATAAGGTCACTAGTCCTACTGGTTATAAAGGATTTCTATAGGGTTAATACAAACTGTCTTATACTCAGTGCCAAATACTTTTAATTTATAACCATTTTTTTAAAGTAATAGTATATTTCTATACTAATTTCTTCAATCAGAAGATCAATATTTTAAATGACTCCACCTTCAGAAACACAACTCTAATATTTTCCCTACTGATCGCAGCAATCATTAAGAAATCGTATTAAACACAACTCTTATTCAGTCAAGACTGCCGTAGATACTGTATTTCAAAAACATGTTTCATTTTCAGTTATATAATACCATAGCAAATGCTTTTTAGTTGATAATTAGGAAGACATATGGCAAAATCCTAAGCCACAGGGTTCTGGATTTCAGATGTCTTAAACCCTGAAATAGTCACCATTCATTAATTACATTAAAAATCTGAGATTATGTGAGATTAGTATACCATCAAGCAGAGCTGCTATTTTTATCTTTAAATGATTCTATTAAAAAATAAAAGCCACAAAGGAAATTATGAAAATTAAATGTTAAATCAAAATACATAGAGCTACATCTAAGGTTATTAGATGACATCTTAGACTTAAATAACCTTTATATTTAATTTTCTCTCATTTCCATCAGGGGAAGATGGTGCCTCGTTTCACCAAAGTCAATTACAAATAGCTCCTTCTTTACAGATAACAGTACATAATAGCAGAAAGGACAACCTAAGAACAAATTAAGCTGAAATTATCACCATAATCTGGATGCTGCAAACATATGATAAAGCAGAGCAAAACTCAAAGGAAAGTGAACTGATGTTCACGAGTGTTGAAAACATTTAATCTATAGTAATGAGACCCCCAACTAATTAAACTTTAAAAAACTCTAGAAGACATGTTATTTCGTTAGTCTCAAATGTTCCTCTTGACAGATTACATGAGCACACATTAAGACAACATGATGTAAAATTACCATCAGTAGGTTAAACATTTCACTATGTCACAGGGACTCCCATGTATGGAGAATACTGGTTTCCCCTTACTAAGTTACATAATTACATTACCCTTTAAATGTCAATTTTAAAAAAGCAGTGAAACTCTATAGGTAGAATGCACTTTCTAATGACTGATTTGGAATACAGACTTGATCTAAAATGTATACCAGAATATCATTACATTTTTAACTAACCCTCAAACAGCCTTACACATCATAGCCTAAACTTGACAGAAGAAATATTTATTCAATAATTAAAAAAAAAACTGGTGCTTACCATGAGATCTGGGAAGCCAATAACAACAGTAGCATAACTATTCTCATCTGAGAGAATTCGGTTAGGAGAGGCAATCTTTTGTCCCACAGCTGAACTTAAATTTTCAGATGATAGTTGATCACTTGAAATTTTATGAGGTATGCTGAGATCTGCTTCTGAAGTGTCAGAGAAACATTAGATAGCATATGCCCCTAAAATGCTTCAGGAATTAATTTTTGCAAGATTTCATTCTCACCAACTCAAACAGAAAAGCACAAGTTAAAAAAAGAGAAAACACTTTAAATTATATTCATGGCCTTTTGTTTGAGAAAAGTCAGTTTTTACAATCAAGGCATCTCCTCTAAGTGAATGCAAGTATTTATTGAATTCAAAATTTGATTAGCAATATATATATTACCAGTAATAGCACCCTGCAGTAAAGACGTGAAACTGACCAAACCCACTGCTGGTAATGGTATGTTTTAGGTTTCTTTCTAAGTACTATTCACCGCCCCCCCCAAATGGTGATGAATTAAGTAGAAATCCTGAGGGTCTGTGTAAAAAATAAGAAAAGATGCTACGCTAGAAGACTAATGGACTTGGAACCTAAATGTATAGGGAAATTCTGATTTCTCAGTTCAAAAAATTCAAAGAAGTGAAAAGATAGTACATTCTTATTTATTAATTCTAATGTAATTACTAAGTTCTTTCTTTTGGGCATAAATTTAACATATGTTGATGTTATTGTTCTTAAATGATTCTGGAGGACTGTAAGGGCACACCACACAGCCCTAAGCACAAAGAAAAGGGAATTTACCTTGTATAACTCCAAATCCTGTGCTAGGCGGCTCCTCTTTCAACACGTACAGCTGGCAAACCCCACTATCCTCAGAGTCAATGTGTGCAGGCTTACTTAAAAGATATTTCCTGAAAATGAACAAAACATCTATGTGAAAAGTTTTTCCTCTTTAATAATTGTGAGTCCAGACTATGAAAGATCAGAATTCCACAACCCCTCCCCCAACTCCAAAGCTTTGTTTTTATATTCTGAGTATAATTTGCAGTTTCAGAGTTCTGTTGTGAATTAACACATAACTTCTCAACACTGTCGACAGGGAGCAGTGCATGGTAACAATGCAGTAATAAATAGGAACTAAAATCCAGTACTTCGTTTAAGAGGAAGGGCTTGCAGGGGGTTGGGGGGAACAACCCTAAAGTGACACACCCCCATTATCATGGAACCTGCTCTTGATATGATTTTGATCAGCCAGCACAACAAGTGAGAATCTGGCCTCTTACTTGTGACTAGCTGAGGGACAGAAGCCCTCAGCACTGTAATCCCCTTGATCTACTTATTTTTAAGAATTCTAAAATAGGGATGTATAAATAGCCAGAAATCTTTTACAGCAGGATATTTCTGCTTGTCACCCTAAGGGCAGAGAGAATCTGTATTTAGTCAGTAGAGGTAATGAATGAGGCAGGGGGACTCAAAATTCTCTGTGCACCCTACTTATGCCAAGTGCAGCTAATGTCCCCTTCCTCAAGACGTATATAGTCCAGTGCGGGGAAGCAGCACAAACATGAACGTAACTAAGAGCAACCAACATAAAATGAAGAAGAAACGTCTAAGAGGTGAATTCTGGGAAGCTCCAAAAATCAACAGCTCTAGGACGGAGACTAAGGCCCTCTGAAGAGAGGATAAATCAAAAATCTATTTTGAAGTATCTTTAGTTTGGCAAGAATACTGCGGATTCCCAATGTACTAATAGGAAAAAAAAATCTGAAGAATATGGATCATATATAAGTCATTATGGTTTTACTATTAATTTCCATGTCATTCTCTGAAACACTTTCATAATTACTCTGTGAAGTAATATTTATTTTAATTTTTCCCCGCCCTTTCTTCTTTCTCCTACAGAGATGCCAAATTCAGAAACTGTTAAAAGACAGACACTGGAAGTCAGAACAGTAAGGATTCTGGATAACTGATAAATATGGCTGAGCTATGGTACACTCCATGAGATGCCGTGTAGATCTACCCACTGGTTTGTTTTGTCTTCCACCAGAAGCCACTTGTCCTCTGCTACAAGAAAAACTGTCTTGATGTTGATGGGAAGTGAGATGGTGTGAGTTCGCCCTTCTAGGACATCCAGCACAGTCAAGCTGTTCCTGAAAGAGGAGAAGAAAACTATCTGAAAGGAAATGGTGAGGATAATGGTTGAGTAATGATGGCACAGTCATTTCATGATCTATCATGCAATGCTAAGAAGAAGGTGTTCAAAACTAAATAATGACAAAGAAAAATGGTAATTGAGACAACTGGGGAGGGCAGTCAGAGGGAGAGAGAGAGACTCTTAAGCACCCAGTACAGAGCTGGACATGGGGTTCAATCTCACGACCCTGGGGTCAGGACCTGAGCCGAAATCAAGAGTTAGAAGCTTAACCAACTGAGTCACCCAGGCACCCGCAGCACTGTCCGTTCTTAGGTCTGTTTTTAAATGTTCTACAGTGTGGGAAGAGTTGCTTTTACAATAAAACATTTGCAATTTGGTTACATTGGTTTTATAATAAGGAAGTATAAATGAGGAAAGAGAGTGGGCAAAATAAGGATTCCAGTTTAAATCTTCTATAACAAAGAGCTCACCCATTTTCTTTGTAGAATACTAGCCAGTTTTTGTGTGAAAATTCTTTACACATTTTATAAGTTTCCTAGAGAAAAAACAAAATATTCACATTAAATGTGTGAGATGCAGTCATGTCTCTTTGGCTCTTTTCCTTTAAATAAAGTTCTTTGACATATAAACATGTAATTCCTTGAGAAGCTACCTCTTTATTTACTTCGAGACTCTTATGGTAATGTGGATCAAATTATATTTTGAAAATTTATTTCATCTTTAGGATAAAAATTTTAAAAATAATGCCAAATATGGGTTAGAAATAAACCTGCTATCTGGTGATTAACTATGGAATTTATACCATGACATAAACATACAAGAAATGCTGTTTTTTTTTGTAGATTTGGATACATTTATAGGATTTAAATTATCTGGGTTTTTTTTTTTTTTTTTCATTGTCTTTTAAGACTTAATTATGTTCTTTTGCAGGGCAAAAAGTAAGTCTTACTTTTTCTGAATGGCAGAATAAATTTTCTTGGACTGGCCTAGTACTTATTTACTAGTTTAATTTAATTAATGTATTCAAACATTTATTCATCTAGTAGGTACAATCAGGTATCTTAGACATCAGTTTATTACATAAATCCAAAATATAAACATATAACTTGAAAACAGTTCAGTGTCTACATGGTCAGGAACTTGTCATGAATATCATGTTTTAAAAAGTTCATGATGTTCTATTATTATTATAGTTCAGTCCTGAGAAGTCTTCATGTGAACATGACGTCTACAAACAAGAAGTTATTGGTTACTTAATTATATGTGTATCTATGTCTATTTATAGGACATGAATATCTATAAGTGCACAGTAAGAGAATTCTCTTGTACGGTATAGTAATAAACCAAAGGTATGGAGAGGGATGGGCAGGCATGTATCTTTAAGGTAGAAAGCTCCAGAAATCCTTGGCAATTTGCTGGGCAAGTTGGGAGTACCTTACCGTCTCCTCCTTGTTCCACCAGGAAGGTTTCTTAGATGGACTCTCTTCTGAAGGGAGGACGAGACGTCGAAGGGCTTGGCCAGTGGTATCCAACAATAGGATGACATTACTCTGGAAAAAAAGAAAAGAGTTAAAAGCTCAAGATTTGTTTCTTTTCTTTTCTTTTTTTTTAAAGCAGCAGCCTCTTGGCAACCTGGTAATAAAAGATACAGTGGTAAACCAAAGGAAAGATGACAATACGAGTGAATAAAGACACTACATGGTTTTCCTTAATATAGAATGTAAAGTATGAGATGGTTGTAGGAAGGTATTTTAAATTATGTAATGCAGAATGTATTATTTTTGAAGATTTTATCTTAAAACCATCTCCTTCTAAATACAGACTACTTTAACCATGATTCTGTTTTATTGTATTCTTGAGGAAACTAAGAGGATTGATAATTTTTAAAGTCCATTTACTTTTGTTGAAACTACACTTAAAGAATATTTTGTTGAAAACTGTCTTATGTTGTGCATATTAAATCTCACTTTAGCTTTTCACATCCAGGTTTACTTCAGAAGAGACGTGCATGATAAAAAAGATGGGTTAGCAAGAAAAGATCAAGGATCCTAAGAACCTAGCTCATAATGAGTGCTTCTTCATTTTAAAATTCGCTAAGCTTTAATAACTCAGAGTTGGTACTGCAATAATATACAAACAAGAGATTTCTCCAGCAGTACTAATCACAGTTTTGCAAACGAAGTAATAATCTCAGTAATTAGCGTTTTTTCAAGAAAAAATTTTTTAAATAAACCTTAAGCATTAAAATCAATGAACAGAAACATATGAATAAGAACTTAAAATTGAGAAAACCAGAAAGGATGAAATATTTTATTTTATTATTTATTATTATCATTATTTAAAAGACTATTTATTTGAGACAGAGAGAGAGAGAGAGCACGAGGGACTGTGGGAGGAGGGGCAGAGACAGAGGGAGAAGCAGGCTCCCTGCTGAGCAAGGAACCCCGCCCCCACCCCTCCCAATATGGGACTCAATTCCAGGACACTGGCATCATGACCTGAGCCCAAGGCAGCCGTTTAGGTGAATGAGCCACCTAGGTGTCCTATAAGATGAAATATTTTAAAGAGATGCAATGAACTTGGCTTTCTTTGGTGAAAATTTAAAGACCCTTGAAGATTAAACAAAAAGGTTTACAAAAAGGGCACCTTTAAGTTGTCAGGCCTCATTGTTATACAACTGTTTTCTTTGTTTTGTTTTGTTTAAATTTGAGGCTCCTCCAGTTATCCTAACCCCTATGAACTTTTCATTTCAAAAACTTTCTTTGGGGGCGCCTGGGTGGTTCAGTGGGTTAAAGCCTCTGCCTTTAGCTCAGGTCATGATTCCAGGGTCCTGGAATGGAGCCCCACATCGGGCTCCCTGCTCAGCAGGGAGTCTGCTTCCCTTCCTTTCTCTCTGCCTGTCTCTCTGCCTACTTGTGATCTCTGTCAAATTAAAAAAAAAAAACAAAAAAAAACTTTCTTTGGGGAAAATGAAGCACCCAAGAATTAATATATAGTTTGCAAAATATAGGAAACAAGTAAGAAGTGTCTGTTTCCTTGCCCTTTAATAGTTACTGGGCAGCTTATGTTTAAAGCACAGAGGAGAACACAATGATGAATTAACCATGACCCTTACTCTGTCTTATATAGTCCAGTTGGAAATAAAAACAAATGCAAAGAGTCTGATGATTCATCTGCAAATCTGCGACCTCACCGTGTGGTTTCAAGTTTATTTGACGAGCTAATTTTATTGAACTGCTCAAGCATTAAAGTCGTATTTGTACCACATAGATTCCTTCACTCCGAATCTTGGGTGTATTAAAAAATCCCACTAAGCATGTTGACAGAGCTTAAGCTTCTCTGCAAACATCACTCTTTGAGTGCATCATTGGTATAATATGCAATTCCCCCTTCAGAATGTGTTAGGGATATTCATAAAATCATCACTTCCTATAAGAAGTATTATTTCTGGCCTCTGAAAGTTTGGAAATGATGGCAATACCTTAAAAGTTTTACTTAAGAAAATGTATTAAGTTAAAAAATTTACAGCCTCCATTCTAGATTAAATCTTTTATTTTAGCAAGTACTTTTTAAAGGAGAAAATCTTTCTCATATGATAAATATGAACATTAACATGAATTCTTAGCACTTTAGCAATTCGGGATAATATTAACTCTTCTAAGCAAAAGAAAGTCCTAAAAATAATGTTTGATTCCAAAACATGATTAAGCAGAAGAATAAGCAGATGATTAAACAGATACGATTAAGCAGAAAAAATAAGTACGCTTTTGCATTTTTCTTCCTTTTTAGGGTCTAATACTCATATGTGCATAATTTGGCAAAAGTGGCCTGAAAAACTGTATCTTTCTAAGTGAGAGAAAATATATATATTTCCAGCCATTGTTGTATTTAGACTGTTTTAGAAGCAATCGGCAACATGAAGGAGTTCTGTTGCTCCGTCCTTTTAGATGTTAATGGTTTCCTTCTGTAAGTGACTAATAATATATTCTGTCTGAGTTTAAAAATAGAATTTTGCGTCACATCTGAGTACATGTAACCGTGGCTTTGGTGCTCCTTCAAGGGGGGAGGGAGGAGAAGCAAGGGAGCAATTTTATTATGTTTGTATCTGACTGGGAGAAAAGTAACCTCTGGATGACCTCAGTGTCCTAAAGTCTGAAATTCTAAACTTTTTACAGATGAAATAAGTAATCTCATGGCAGGGAGGGGGAAGGGAGGAGGCTCTTTATTTTTAGGCATGGCAAAGTTTCCCTTTCCTCACTTATGATTTTATTTTAGCAAGGAAGTTTTGAGCAACTTTTTTAGCCAGGGAAATGCATCCATAGCAAAGCTTTATAAAGACAAGGCACAGAAGAATGAATGGGAGTATTTCTTTACAATATTTTAGCTCTGCTTTCAGGGAGGGCAGAATGGGGAAAAAGGAATTGAGGGCAGTGCACTCATTTGTTAGTTGATCAAAATTATTTACCATTTGTTAAATTTTACAGATGCATGCTGTTCATTTGGAATCAAAGAGGTCTTACCTCCTAACAGGGCCATAATAGAGAAGAGGCAGCTAAGATACCCTCTCTGGGAAAAGAGGCAGTTCAGAGTCCAGTGAAGTATTCTCATAAGCTGTGCATGCTTGCTCAAGGGTGCTGAGGTAGTTTTCTAGAAAACGGTTCAGATTGTAGTCAAAGGGCCAAGTCAGGTGGTAGAATGCAAGAATGCCAGGAGGCCAAGGGCTGCTATGGAAGTTAGGCACTTCTTTGCACTCAGCAGAGTATTAATCAGCAATGTTGCCAAATAGTTGGCTCTTTTGAGAAAATATAATACTTGCTAGCAACCGAAAAACCTAGTACTTAACAAAGAATTGGTATATGTAGGTTTGACAGTTAATTTGACAGCTGAAAATTAGGCAGGATTGTTTGAATAAATACTCCAAATTTAGATTCTTACTGAAATGCGACTGGCTTACTGAATTAAAAATTGCCAAGATATCTTGTGCTTTTTATGACAGATTCTTCTTGTTGTGGAATTCAATTCAATGGCATTGATATTTTATTAGAAACCTATAAAGTAAAACCCATATTCCATGCGCTGGACACAAATTTTTATAAGCAATATCTGGATATTTATAAACTCTGCCTGGAGGAAAGTGAAAATTTTTAAAAAAGTGATAATCAGAAAAAAATTTAATTCAGAATTTATGATAATTATTTATGCGAGGCCTAAAGTTAAAGTTGACTTCTGACTCAGTGAAACACCAACATGTTATTTTGCAATATTTCCTCTTTTAAAAAAAAAAAAAATTTTTTTTTTAAATTTATTTGACAGACAGAGAACACAAGTAGGCAGAGAGGCAGGCAGAGAGAGGAAGGAAAGGCTCCCCGCTGAGCAGAGAGCCTGATGCGGAGCTCGATCCCAGGACCCTGGGATCATGACCTGAGCCGAAAGCAGAGGCTTTAACCCACTGAGCCACCCAGGCGCCCCTATGCAATATTTCCTCTTGACTAGACATGGTCTAAAAGTATTGTTTCTTGGTAACACTTTGCTCTCCTGGCGACTTTAAATACTGTAAATAACAATACTGCATTTCTTTAATATCTCCCTATTGTGAATATTTTTTAATTATTCAGGCTATTCTTTTCCCCAAGTGGCTGCGGAGTGGGAGGGTGGATGAAATTTAATTCTGGTGGGGCCAATCCAATTGGGTTTGAATCTCAGTTTTCCCATGTGTTTACTGGGCAGGTTATCTGAACTCTCTGAGCCTCCACTTTCTCCCATGTAAATAAGGGTAAGGGAGGACTCAATGTGCTGCTGGAAGAATAACATGAAATAAAGTATGCCATCTTTATTTAGTACATTGCCAGCATTAGTAATCCTTGAGAGGTTCATCACTTGCTTTCTGGGACACCACACCCCTGGTCCATCCGTCTACTTGGCTGGGCACTCATCTTTAATACCCTTGGCTGATTTTCCCTGTGTCTCCCTGATTTCTTAGTATTTCACTGCCCTAGAGCTTAGACTTCTCTCCTCACCATCACTCCCTTAGTGACCTCTTTCAGTCTCATGGTTTTTAATAACATTTGTCTGCGAAGGACCCCAGATTTCTATTTCCTATTCTGAGTTCCACCGAACTCCAGACTCATCTACTGGAAGTCTGACAGGAATCTCAGATTTAATCCAAGGTCTAATCCCTGCCAAATCAAGTCCTCATCTCAACTGATGGTGACTCCATCCTTTCAGTTGCTCAGGCCCTAAACCTTGAAGTTGCCCTTAATTAACTCTACTCTCTTTCACCCCCCTGTATTTGATCTGGTAGGAAATCCTGTTGGTTCTACCTTCAATATACATCCAGAATCCATCATTACTGACAACCTTCCTTCTCTAAACTGCAATGATCTCTTGTTGGATCATGGCAAAAATTTCTTAACTAGTCTCCTTCATTCTGCCTCAGCACCTAAAGACTATTCACTGCAAAGGAGCCAGAGAAATTCTTAAAAATATAAGTCAGGTCATGCTACTCCTCTGCTTGAAATGCTCTAACACCTTCCTTCTCCTCCCCTAGGCAGGGCCCAGGACATTACAATGGTTGAGGAGGCTCTGCACCATCTGCTTCTCCATCCCTGGCACCATGCCCTTCCCCAGCCAGCTGAGCAACCTCTGTGACCTCACCTCCCTACACTATCCCCCTCACACTATCTTCCCCACCATATTTCTTTAAAGATGGAACAAAACCATGCTCCAGCCTCTGGGCCTTTGAACTTACATTCCCTTTGCCTAGAACTCTCTTATTTCAGGTATCTGTTCTCCCCCTCACTTCCCTTAAGTCTTTGCTTAAGCATCCCCTCCTCATTTAGGCAATCCCTGCTCATTCACCCTATTTTAAATGTCGATCTTCCTGCCAGCCTTCTATTTTACTCTCCCTTGCTTCTCATCTTCTAACTTGAGATACTGTTTAATGATTTCTTTAGCTTATTTAATGATTCCTACCTTCCTGCACCAGAATATAAGTTTTTCAGGCCAAAGATTTTTGTGTTCTGTTTGCTGCAGCATCTCCTGTAACAGGCACATGATACATATTTGCCGAATGAAAAATATGCTCGGTATGGCGGATACTAGGTGATAATAAGTATGCAAAAACCTTACACAAGCCTTACCTGCTGCTCATGGAGAATCACTTGACCCTTGAGGGGATTTCCCAGAGGTGCCACTGTCACAAATGGGTGCCAAACCCTACCGGCTATTCTTGGGAAGACATCAGAGAAGTCCGCCAAGTAGCCACTTTTCCCGGTCATGTTCATGAAGTATAAGGTAATGGGATTGCATGCAACTACGTAGAGGGTATTTTCCTCATTTTCTGGAATGACAAAAGGTGTTAATTTTGTGGTCTGCACAAGATTTTCTGACTGGTCAACATGTCCAGTGCAATCTGAATCACGAGACAGAGCACACACACAGTTGGATCTCAGCTGATGATCTGCAGATGGACTGATTAGGAGACAGATATCTATAAATTAACTCTGATTCTAAGCTTTTCTCTAACAAATACAGAAGAGGGAAAAAAACAAAGGAAAAAAGCAACAAAAACTCTAGTTTGCATAAGTGGACAATACTGAAAGAGAGAGTTAAGTGATAGGAAGGACAGCATCTGGGTTTTGTTTTTAAGGGCTAACTCTGACTGACATCAGCTGCCTGGAAGGATGTTTGGAAATGGTAAAGGCCAGGACAAAGTCTAACCAGAAAGGTGCTCCTGACTAGCGAAGCCTCTCACAGGTGTGGGGTGGAGGGTCATGGTGTACTTATTTCCAATCCCAAGAGATGCAACAAGGGGCCAAAGTTCAAACTTTATCTGCAAAATCCATATATATTCTCTACTAGTGAGTGTAAGATATCTTCACAAGAGCACCAGTCTGTTAACAAAAAACTCTGTTTTTTTTTTTTTTAATTGACTCAGAGAGAAAGATCACAAGTAGGCAGAGAGGGGCGTAGAGAGAGAGAGAGAGAGGAGGAAGCAGGCTCCCCGCCAAGCAGAGAGCCCAATGTGGGGCTCGATCCCAGGACACTGGGATCATGACCTGAGCCGAAGGCAGAGGGTTAACCCACTGAGCCACCCAGGCACCCCATCTCTGTATATTTTTAAAGCACATATTTTTATTTAACAAAGCTGATTTTAGGAATAAACAAAATTCATAGAACTGATATGAGCAAAAACTTGCTTCTGTATTTTTGCCTCAGCAATCCCCATTTTAGGCAAGTGAGTCTCTCCCTTTCTCCTGTCATCATCTGTGTCTAATAGGACCTTAGTAACTGCCATCAATTGAAAACTTCTGCCAAAACGTACTCAGGGCACACTGCATGAATCAGGAAGTAATGGCAACAGTCCAGAAATGCAGATGCTAAAAATTCACATCCTTTATTCGCCATTCTTTACAAGAACTTTAATGACTGCAAATCACTCCAGCTCTTTCATATTTCATGTAATCATCAAACTGGAACCCCTGCCCCCACATCCAATGTTTCTCTTTTTCTTTTCCCCTTCTATTTTTAGCACATGCCTGGATATGTTTAACTTTGTGCTACAATTGTAATGAGAAACAGATATATGCACACAAACTTAGCAGGGCCTAAGTGGATTCCACAATAGTATTTTGTTAGGTTATTGTAGGAAATTAGTTCTAAATTACATACAATTACTATCTAATCAAAAAATGACACAGTTCCTGAGTCTATCATAGACTTCTTGATGTTTAGAGGTTCTTTTAATCCCTCTTTTTAAAAAAAAAAAATCAATGCAGGAAGGAAAAATCAAAAGAAAAAATTGACATACCATGTGATGTAGCAATGTCACAGACTAAGTTAATTTCATCCAAAGGTAACTTCCAGGAGGCACATTCTTCAGTAAAGGTTTGGGCTCTTTCTTCATATCTTTCTATTGGATATTCCTGTATGTTTATAAAGGCTGGGCCCTATAATAAAGTAGTTATCTGGGTTAAGGAATTTAGGTAGTTACCAAAATGTAGAAAGGCTAAAGTTTTTCTAAAAAGAGTTCAAATTCAAATACTCAACATATTAAATTACCTCATCTCATTTTATTGACTGCTATGGTGCCTATAACAATAATAATACCACATACTTCCATTTATAAATGCTTTCATTTGTGCTATCTTATTTAATTTCTCACTTTCTTTTCTGTTTACTGACAAAATATACCTGATGTAAAATCCCATAGGCTTCTCATGACTGTATCCCTTCCTAAGTCAAGAGCAAGTTTTGAACTGCAAGTCTTAGGACCCAGGGCTGGCCAAACCAGGAGAATAATCTGTAACTGTATGAATCAGGGCCTGATACAGTTCCATTGTAAAGAATGATTATTATATCATTATATACATAATGAAGGGCTGAAGTAAAATATACATAAATAGTGACATTCTAAATTTTAAAAAAAAGCTTCCTGATAACCACTACCGTTATTTACAAAAGACAGACCATAACACACTTAATGAACATTAATCAATATAAACAGAAGGAGAAGAACTAATTTTATAATGTTATTGATATTAGGGCTGGGTCCTTCGAGATGAGAACTATATAGACATAACCACACTTTCAATATCTGCATGCTGTACAGTTCTTAATTAATCAAAAATGTCTGGGTTAGATAGTGACCCTTGTGGCTTCCCTGCCACCCTCGACCCTGCCCCTTCTGATCTAGTCCGAGTCTCAGGATCCGGAAGTCTAAAAACTACGTTCCTTATCCTCTCTGGTAGTAAGGGTTCCAGGTATGACTGAGGTTCTGCCAATGAAATGCACTTGAACGGTCCACGGGTCTAGTCTGAGCCACTGCCTGCTTTTGTAAATAAGATTTTACGAGGACACAGCCACATTTCTCTGCTAACATACTGTCTACGGCTGTGTCACCCCCAGCAAAGGCGAGTAGCTGTAGCAACAGAATCTGTGTGGTTTAGAACAGTTACTGTGTGGCCCCTTCCAGAAAAAGCTCGCTGATCTTGCCTGGCTATGTGGCTACCAGCCACAGGGGTGGTGGGAGACGCAGAAGCACTCATCCTGAGACTGAAAATCCAGCGGTGATCTGTTGACTTCTGTTTCTTCTGTCCCTTCTAATGACTTTATAAGCATCCAATTCCCCACAGTAAATCCCTTTCTGCTTCAAATATCTAAAGGAATTACTGTTACAACTAATGACTGATACTCTTTCCCTTTGCCTATTTACATGGAAACAAATATCATGGAGCCAGTGTTCTAGGATAACACACAACATACCTGACTCTAATTCAGGTTAGCTTTTAGGAATTCTATTAGCCATTAGCAATGATCTACATTGAGCTCCTTGGAGGCCAGACTGGCTTGAGACGGGGAGCAGAAGCTAAATCTAAAATTACCTTAGAACAAGTCATTTCTGAGATTGTATGGGTTTTTCTCAGGGAAGACAGAGAAAAAAATCTGTAACATTCAATATTTTAATGAAGAAATAATGATATCAACCTTTATGTCTATATGATGAGTTTCTGCTGGACACAACAGTTTTTGTATTCCATTTCTTGACTGGCCAACTGTCCAGTAGCCCATGAACGTCTGCTCTGGCAGAGGCAACCTGGCAAGAATGATTTGAAAAGTCAACATTTCTTCTTGTTTCCAAGTCATAGAAAAAAAAAATGAGCCGTCTATTATCAACCACATGAATAAATTTGAAGAATGCTTCACTTAGGAGTGAGTTATATTTTATTTTATTAAAAGATAGTCTATAGTACGACATTTAGAATATACTTTAAGAATTAGATTATACTCCTGCCTTTTGCAATGACATGGATGGAGGTAGAGAGTATTATGCTAATCGAAATAAGACAGTCAGAGACAGACAGAATACCATATGATTTCACTCATATGTGGAATTTAAGAAACAAAACAAGCAAAGAGGGAAGAGCAAGAGGGAGAAATTAAGAAATAGACCCTTAACTATAGAGAACAAAAGTGATGGTTACCAGAAGGGAGGGGTGTGGAGGGATGGGGGAAATAGGTGATGGGGATTAACGAGTCCACTTGTTCTGATAAGCACTGGGTCATGTGTAGAATTCCTGAATCACTATATTGTACAACTGAAACTAATATCACACTGTGTGTTAACTAACTGGAATTAAAATAAAAACTCAAAAAAAAAAAAAAAAGATTTCACATTTCTAAAACTCAGAAGGTAAAGTCCTGTTCTGTTTTTAACTTGATGACAATAATGAAGGTTTACATATTTTTTCCTTGAATTGGTAAAATACTTGGTGATTTAATACCTCAATTCCTAATAAACTATAGGAAGGATTTAGAGAAAAAAAAATGAAGCACTCTAACCATTTTTTAGTCTATTTTTTAAAATTTGGAATCAAATAATATTATAAAATAATATAATAATATTATATAAAATATATATTATATATAATATAAAAATAATAAAATCAAATAATTAATAGTACATAATACTACAAGTCCCATATTTGTAAGTTGTACAGGGCAATTTTAGCACTTTAACCTTTTCTTTTTCTTTTTTTTTTTAAACTTTGAATTAAGTCTGATATACATACAGAAATATTCACACCAATGTATCACTTAGCCCTGAATGCACCTCTGTATCCAGGTCATTATTTCCACTAAGGGAGCTACTGTCCTGACTTCCAATGGAATTACTGTGTTTACATTCTTTTTTATTTAAAGTTATTTTTAGATAAAGCGATTTGTCAAAATACAGCAATCCTATAAAACCACAAATTTTTTAGAATAAAGCCTTTTCATTTTAATCATATTATCTCTTATTCGAATTTTTTAAAAAAAAGAACCATTAATTTGTCATGTAGTTTATTATAAATTTCTTATTCCACGGCAAAAATGATTTAAAAAAAATGATTCAGAGTTAAAAAGTTGTTTAAAGGGACACCTGGGTGGCTCAGTTGGTTGGGCAGCTGCCTTCGGCTCAGGTCATGATCCCAGCGTCCTGGGATCGAGTCCCACATCGGGCTCCTTGCTCATCAGGGAGCCTGCTTCTCCCTCTGCCTCTGCCTGCCATTCTGTCTGCCTGTGCTTGCTCTCTCTCCCTCTCTCTCTGACAAATAAATAAATAAAATCTTTAAAAAAAAAAAAAAGTTGTTTAAAAATAATGCATGTGGGACTATCAACTGAAATACATGCTTGGGATGAGTTTGATGATCATTAAAAGAGTGTATATTTATATTTAGAGATTATTTTATTTTCACTAACAGAAGTATACAATATTTCCATATGCTTAATAAGACCATTTAAGGCTCAGACAGTTTTTACATAAAATAATGGAACCAAGCATTCTGGTGGAATATGCTTCTTGTCCCTTTGAAATGCTAATGTCTGCCATACACACAAAATAATTTTACAGTGAAATTCTTCTAATTCATATGACATAAGTTTCTCAAAAGGAGTTTTGTACTTTTTTAATCTATCATCTAAAACACATTTTAAGTGTCTGGACAATTATCCTGATTGGTCAGCCACTTCCCTGTTTACTAGAAATGAGGTGGGAGGGGCACCAAATCAGGGGATTAACAGTTATTGTGTTTCCTCTTTTAAATGTAATAAAAACACATTTCAGTGTCAAAAGGGCAGATCTTGAAAACTAGAATCTCTCCTTGTTAGGGAATGAGCAGCATTCTTCACTTGTTTTCAGCAGTTCACTAAAGGAGAATTAGATCTCTAAAAAGAGGAGAAAAGGAAGGAAGGACACACCTTATCTCCCTCAAGCCTAGAAGACTTAGTGTAACAAGACGCAGGAGGCCTGGGTTCTAGTTCTAGTTCTATTAATTAGCTCTGCAAACACAGGAAGGGAAGAGTCAGCTAACTGCTCTGAGCGTTATTTTCTTCCTTTGTGAAATGAAAGGGATGATATGTGCAAGCTTCCTTACAGATTTAGGAGTCTCTGATGATGGATCACTGGAGTGGGTAGAGGGAAGCGTCCGTGCTAAATTCAACAGCCCTCTAGTACCTTCGTGCTCTTAAGTGAAAATAGAATGAAAATACCTATACCTGCCAACAGAATCAGTGCCCTGACAGACAAGTCTGCTTTATTAAAGCTTATAAAAAGAGGGTCTAAATACATCCCCAATTAGCTCTTTGAAGACAACAGAAACAGTTACACATCTTGAAGTCTAATTAGAAGTGGACAATTGCTTTAAAAAAACGATCCCTGTGCACCTGGGTGGCTCAGTCGTTAAATGTCTGCCTTCGGCTCAGTCATGATCCCAGGGTGCTGGGATTGAGCCCCACATCAGGCTTCCTGCTCAGCAGGAAGTCTGTTTCTCTCTCTCCCTCTGCCCCTGCCTGTGTTCCTTCTCTCACTGTCTCTCTCTATCAAATAAATAAATAAATAGATAAAATCTTAAAAAAAAAAAAGATCGTTGGTTGACAGGTTGATATCTACCCTAAAAAATGGATTTAATAGCCTTTAATAATCTCACAAAAATATACAGATGCTTAAAAAAAAAACAAACCTTCGTCCACTTGAGAAAAAGTAACTTTATTCAACTTCTAGTTTTTATGCACGGTTTCTGGGATGCTCATGAGATCTGAGCAAACTCATTCAACATAATACTCATGGAAATTACAGGGTGCCTGGTTCCAACAAAAATTAGCACTAGCTGTTTGGTTGGCAGCATATGGGAAGGACGTTCAGGTACCCCATATAGAAACTATCTGGAACCACGTAACTAGATTGCTTTTGGCAATAACGGCTAAAACCAAAAGACACACGTGGGGTGTTCTGGAGTCATACAACAAACTGACTCCATCTTGCTTCTTGGTAACACGAAGTGTTGTCCTAAGACTTTTGCTGTGGGCTCCAGACTGGCCACCTGAGGTAAACCAAAGCCCCTCATTAATTTTTCACTACTAAGTCCTCCCAATAAGCTGTGGAAAAATCTATTACTAACTGTTTCCCCTTCAATAAGTCAGTAGCCAGGGGAAGGGGAAGCATTGTATTTGGGTGCATGAGCAAGCTTTGGTATTGGAAACATAATCAACACTAATTCGGGGCTAACTCTAAAGGAATAACCAGTTAACAAAATGCCCTATATTCCATTACTGAAATCTGTCATCCAATTTTAAGCACACTTAAATTGTTTATACCTGATTTCACAGAAATGACAGTGGCATTTTCCATGATTTTTAGATCCTGACACTTGTGTTGTTTAACTCTATTAAAGTCTTAGCTGGAATGATGTCTGGATTTGATTTTAAGGGGAAGGAGGATGAACTTAAGGCCTATAAATAGCACTACTTTTTATCTTCAATGTCATTCATGAATTTATGTTTTTTAAAACAATGAAGTATTTCAATTCATATGTTGTGATGTTTCTTAATCCCTTTTGGAAGTATTAATAAAGATCTGGAAGTAAAAGTTTGAACTGAAAGAAAAGGTGAATACCAAAATTATGACTCAGATCAAATTATACAGAAGGCAAACCAAAGTTTTTTTCTAAGCATGCACACAATTCATAACATGATGGATATGGACCCCAAAGCCGAGTAATAGAGTCTGAATGACATGCAAGAGATTTGTCTAAGATTGTTTCCATAAAGAGGTGATCTGGGGTTTTAAAGAGTATGTTCTGGGGAATTTCTGCCTTCTCTGAACATTTGCCAATACTATTTCTGGAGTCTGAAAGAAACACATGAAAAAGATTTGTATCTTTCTAGGGGCATTATGCAATTGGAAGTTGTTGATGTACCTATTAGTAACAATTCCTAAAACATTTCCTTACCACAAGAACTACTAATTTTCATGGGAATAGTGAAACCCCTCGGGGTAGTTCCACCAACTCTCAAAACTTCATCAATTACTACCATCTTGAAGAAGAAAAAGATCAACTCTGATTTTAGCAGTCCTCACACACCTGATGTTTTAAATCTAACCTCTCACAAAAATTAGTTTGGATTGTACCACTGAGTTTACCAGAGCCTTTCATGGAATAACCCTGACAAATATTTCCACTTTTGGCTCTTATGCCTTCCTCTCACTTTCCAGCCAATTTAGGCCTTTGCCACTTTGAACTGCTACTTGCTCTTCCTGAACAAGCTATGCATTTTCATGCCTCCATGAGGCTATTACCTCTTCCCAGAATTCCTCTCTGCTATTGCCTCTTTGGTGAAATCCTTCTCATTCTTAAGGCCCAATTCTAACATCACTTCTCCTTGCATCTCTTGCCCATATTTCTTTCTGAGAAGAATGAATCTCTTGCTCTTCTGGGTTTCCATGGAACTTTGCACATTTGGAGCTCTTAGAAACTCTTAGGATACAGTTCTGTAGAATTTGCTATTTTCAAATTTAAGGCCTGATAGAGAATAAAGTTTTTGAAAGCAAGGTCAGAAGTGAATCCTTCCAAAGATTTGTGTTTACTAAAAGAAAAAGTCAGCATAGTTAAAAAAAGGAAATAGAAAAGTCCCTTAAAACACTTTGTTATAATGGATCTTACTATTTCCCAGTTACACTCCCTTACTTGCTAGAAAACTTCTGAATCTCCCTGCCCTATAATCTCTTGTGTTGCTGGCAAGTTAATTTTGTTTTGCTGCATATGCTGTGCACACAACGAGTATGTGTAGGTGTGTTTCCTGTCTCTGCCTGGCTCTGCATTAGACACGATGGCTTTCACTTTCTAACTTAGACTTGTGTTCCTCTGCTGCCTAGGTCCTGCTGACGTCACAGAAATGAAGAATAATTTGGATGCATGAGATGGAAAAAGATCAGGGGAAACTTGCTATTCTTGGCTAACGGTTCTCAAATATGCGCCCCAATATCCAGAATGACTGTGTGGTCTTAGTGCTGGTGCCTTGAGTCACTCTGTGCCAGAGCGGACACTGTCAGCTTGCTCAGCACATCTCTGGCTTCCTTCCTCCTGGAAGAAGGTGCCAAAGTATGGTTCTGGGGCCTGGGATTCCTTTCTCTCCTCTTTCTTCAAGTTTTACTGCAAAAACTTCTCTTTGTCTGCCATCTGCTTTACCAACCACATCTTAGTATTTTCTCATCTTCAGTTCTTCCCTTTTCTAATTATCCACATCAAGAATGACAGGGATTGAATTTTCCCCAGTTGGAAATTCCCCATCCTTCCAACCCTCCCCACAGAAAACCTCTGTTATTTGCCACTAGAAGGACTAATAAGATGAGATAAACCAACCACGAATATAGCACTTTGAATATAACACTGCATAGCAAGGTTGGTACTTTACCTATTTTCCCAATGAGATGAATTCATCAAGGGTAAGGCTTACATCTTACTTGAATCCTTGACTCTCTGCTACTCAGAATCCATCCCCTTTGCCACTGAAATCTCTCTTGCTCTTAGGCCTCCTTTCCTTCCCACTGCCACAGGCCAGCCCTCACTGATCATCACCCAGATGAAGGCAGCTGCTTCCAGGCAGGTCTTCCTGCTGTCAGTTTCATTGGCTTTGAGTTTGTTGTGGTTGTTTTTAAAGGAAAAAAAAAAAAAAAGCAACCAAAGGAATCTTTCTAAATTACACATTTGACCATGCTACTTTTTGGCATCAAATTCTTCTGGGATTCCCTCTGACTCTTCTCTCCCTTTTAGCCCCATCACGAGGCATGCCCTTACTCCACCCTTTGAATCACCAAACTACCACAGTTTCCAAAGTGTACCCTGGCCTCTTAAAACGGTCTCTGCTTGAAGTGTTTTCTTCTTTTTTCATGGAGAAGTCCTAGTCATCCCTTAAGCATTCAGCCTGGTTAATCCTCCCTGACTCTCCCCGAGGGCAGAAGGCAGCAATCCTACCTCTCTGATTCTCTCTAGTGTGGCTTTAACAGAACACAAGTCACTCTTTACTTGAGTGCTTCCCCAATTAACTCTGAGCTCCCCAAACGCAGGTATGAACACTTCATCACCTTTGTATTTCTGACTCCCTACCTTGTGTGTATTGATGTGAGAAACAAAGGCAAAAGAAAAAATTAAATCTCCTTACTGCTGACAGCCCACTGACAAGTCTTTAAAACAGGTAGCATGACCTTCCTCTGGGAGCTCAGCTGCCTGGATGTTGACACTTTGCTAAGGGCAAAAGGCAATCTTAGCCTGATCCCCAGGATCCTCTTTAACAGATAAAAATTCCTTTGGAAACTTCCTTTATCTCTACCCCCTAATAGACATGTTGGCAATACGGCCCACTGATAGACATCTGAGGGGGTCTCCTGACTGAGGGTTTACTAAACAGTAATAAATGACCTTTTCCTAACAATAGCTAGCCCCCTCAGGATCCTGGAAACCCTGTTTCCAAAACACACTGGAGGCTTGTGCTGTCCCTAACCCCTCCGGACTTGAAAGTATATAATGGGCTACTTCTCCTGACCTCAGTGCAGCTCTTTCTGCCCATGGGTGTTGTCCCTGTGCTTTAATAAGACCACTTTTTACACCAAAGACATCTCAAGAATTCTGTCTCAGCCATCGGCTCCAAACCCCACCACTTTTTTTTTTTTTTTTAAAGATTTTATTTATTTATTTGAGAGAGAATGAGTGAGAGAGAACATGAGAGAGGAGAAGGTCAGAGGGAGAAGCAGACTCCCCAAGGAGCTGGGAGCCCGATGCGGGACTCGATCCTGGAAGTCCGGGATCATGAGCTGAGCCGAAGGCAGTCACTCAACCAACTGAGCCACCCAGGCACCCCCAAACCCCACCACTTTAAACAGCATCATTTACCAAATAAATGCTCAAGTGTTTCTTAAATAAATGAACGCCTGGCTACATCAGAACTGCCAACATCTTCACCTGCTTGCTTCTCATCTCAATGGCAAGTTGCAAACCACTACAGCTTTCTTCCCCCATTGCATCCTGATTACATGACTGAATAAATGATGCGATCTACTTTGCAGGTGTATTTGGAAGAACCAGCTAGAGGTGGAGAATGGGAATTTCTATGCAGGTAGGTGACAGATTATCACTTGCAAATGCTCAAGGGAATCCAAGGATATTCTGTGAGACTGTTTAAGACGGGTATGAAAGAAGATTCATAGACCTTAATGATTTCTATGTAGACTGGTTATATTTTAATTTTTTTCTGCACCCTCATAAAGGAGTTGAAAGCAAATAAAATGGTTGTAAAGCTACTTTATCATATACCAAGAGAATATGGGGCAAAGGCTATGAAACTATAAAACCCAATACCACACTTCTGCTCATAATAGTTCTGGGATGTCATTATGTAAATCTTATTACTTTTGAAAACTAAGAGCTCCTTTATGAAATGAAAGTAAATCACCATATAGAGTGGACTAGTACGCCTTAGAACTCCACGATCAGCATTGTGAGCTTATTTGTAAAAACAAGGACTACAAAAAGAAAATTATAGCATATAAGAGTTCAGAAAAATGGAAGGAGAAGCACAACACTTTAAGAAGAGACTCTTAATGCGATAAATAGTAAACCAATCATTATTCCTATTTTCAAAAATAAAATTAATGAAATTACTCCAAAGAGATGTCCCGATTGGAATGTTCTCTTGGATGCCTGTGGTACACCAAAGTTGGTTTTGGTGAGGAATGCAGCTGCTATTGATGTTCCAATTAATTACACAGGATAAGTCTTTAACATAGAAAACCAATTCCAGGCAGATACCCTTTCAAAGACATTCAGTCTAGATGAAGCTGTCCTGTCCACACGTATGCACAACTATTTTTATTTTTGTTGCTTTAAAAGTGTTGTCTTCCCTCACTTGAGAGGTTTACGTTGATGTCAACCAATGCATAAATTTACTTATTTTGTGTTGAAAAGCAATAAAAATGTCTGGTTAATGTGATTTCTCCTTTGCCATTGGTCAGGGTGCAAACATTCCACCCTGAGGGCAGGTGTTGCAGTTGGTGTACCAGAGGCAAAGATCCCCAGAGGCAAAGATCCCCAGATACAGCGATTTCAGAATAGATCTTTACTTCATCATTTTTATTTTATTTAAATAAGAAAATGAAAAGAATAATTCCAGTGCCTAGATAGTTGGTGGACATTTAAATAATAAAATATAGAAAATAATACATATGTTAGAATATTCAAACAGTACGGAAAGTGGGGCTTCCTGTCTCTATTCTGGGGGCCTCTCTCAAAGGCAACTCTCAACAGCTACCATTGCATTTTTAAAAAAATTTTTAAATTTTTTATTTCTTTTCAGCGTAACAGTATACATTGTTTTTGCACCACACCCAGTGCTCCATGCAATCCGTGCCTTCCCCAATACCTACGACCTGGTTCCCCCAACCTCCCACCCCCTGCCCCTTCAAAACCCTCAGATTGTTTTTCAGAGTCCATAGTGTCTCATGGTTCACCTCCCCTTCCAATTTCCCTCAACTCCCTTCTCCTCTCCATCTCCCCTTGTCCTCCATGCTATTTGTTATGCTCCACAAATAAGTGAAACCATATGATAATTACCATTGCTTTTTTAAGTTTAAAATGTGAACCCATTTAAGAAGTTCAGTAAAAATATTGGCTGGGGTGCCAGTCAGTTAAGCATCTGACTCTTGATCTCAGGTCAGGTCTTGATCTCAGGGTTGTGAGTTCAAGCCCTGTGCTGGTCTTATTTAAAAAAAAAAAAAAAATGGGACGTGATTCTTCATTTAGCAAATATACATCATAAGGAAACACATATAAAACCTTTTTAATTTCCTCAAACTTGTATTCCCTTCAGCTACTACAAATTAACAATTGGTAGATAATAGGTAGTCAGTGACAAACAGGCACTCAGTGCTTAGGGGGTACCTGGATGGCTCGGCTGGTTAAGCATCCAACTCTTGATTTTGGCTCAGGTCATGCCTCAGGACTGTGAGAACGAGCCCCGCAGAGGGCTCTGCACTGTGGGGGGGAGCCTGCTTAAGCATCTTTCTCTCTACCTCTGCAACCCCTGCACCTGTGCTCTCTCTCTCTCAAAACAACAACAAACAAGCAAACAAACAAAAAACAAAACACCACAAAACAAACAAGCCAACACAAAAAAAGAAACTAGCTTAAGAATAAACTGTGAAATTTAAGAAACAAGGCAGAGGATCATAGTGAAAGAGAGGAAAAAACAAAGCAAGGTGAAACCAGAGAGGGAGACAAGCCATAAGAGACTCTTCATCTCAGGAAACAAACTGAGGCTGCTGTCTGGGAAGGGGGTGAGGGGATGGGGTAACTGGGTGATGGACTTTGGGGAGGGTATGTGTTGTAATGAGCACTGGGTATTATATAAGACTGATGAATCACAGGGCTGTACCTCTGAAACCAATAATACACTGTATGTTAATTTTAAAAAGAAGAAACTAAGCAGAACTTAAAAAAAGAAATCAACAGAGTTAAGGACAAAGAATTTTAATATTTAAATATTTTATAGACATATATGTCTCCTAGGGGCAGGGAGAGAAAAACGCATAATGCTAACTTCACAGGGTAGAGATAATTTCTCTGAACGTTTGCTTTATTTAAAAATGACCATAACCTTTGAGAAGATTCCTAAATTAATCTTGTATTACAAATCAGGAAGGAATAATGGCCAGTATGCTTTTCATGTATGGCAGCCAAATAAAGTTTTCTAGTTTGTTTTTATTTTTCTAAATGAATTACCTTGTATTTTATTTCATGATCCTTCACTATGTCAGGAAAAAAAAAAAAAAGAAAGAAAACTGGGAATGAAGAAGTCTCTCAAGTGATCTTTATTGTGCCAAAGTCTATTTTGATCTACTTTCTGACTTACTTTTCATTGTGAAATATCACTGGGGGCTACACCCCCCCCAAATCTGAATCTATCAAAACTCTGAAGAGTTACACATGTATGACATCATAGACAGTGATGTTTCCAAGTTGCTTAACTAAAATCTCAGGGCACTTTTAAAACAATTTCAGTTAATTTTCAATATCCAAAGAGTAACTTTGAGTTGTAATTTGCATATCAGTCTGCCTTCATTTGTCCTTAGAATTGGAATTAAAATTATGTATATGTATACTGCCTAGAGCAATCTATACCTTTAATGCCATTCCGATCAAAATTCCACTGGTATTTTTCAAAGAGCTGTAGCAAATAATCCTAAAATTTGTATTGAATCAGAAGAGACCCCGAATTGCTAAGGAAATGTTGAAAAAGAAAAACAAAACTGGGGGCATCATGTTACCTGATTTCAAGCTTTACTACAAAGCTGTGATCACCAAGACAGCATGGTACTGGCATAAAAAACAGACACTTAGACCAGTGGAACAGAGTAGAGAGCCCAGATATGGACCCTCAACTCTATGGTCAAATAATCTTCGACAAAGCAGGAAAAAATATACAGTGGAAATAAGATAGTCTCTTCAATAAATGGTGCTGGGAAAATTGGACAGCTATATGTAGAAGAATGAACTCGACCATTCTCTTATACCATACACAAAGATAAACTTGAAATGGATAAAAGACCTCAACGTGAGACAGGAATCCATCAGAATCCTAGAGGAGAACATAGGTAGTAACCTCTTTGATATGAGCCACAGCAACTTCTTTCAAGATATGTTTCCAGGGGCGCCTGGGTGGCTCAGTGTGTTAGGCCTCTGTCTTCGGCTCGGGTCATGATCTCAGGATCCTGGGATCAAGCCCCACGTTGGGCTCTCTGCTCAGCAGGGAGCCTGCTTCCCTTTTTCTCTCTCTCTCTCTGCCTGCCTCTCTGCCTACTTGTGATTTCTGTCTGTCAAATAAATAAATAAAATTAAAAAAAAAAAGATATGTCTCCAAAGGCAAAGGAAACAAAAGCAAAAAAGAACTTTTGGGACTTCATCAAGATCAAAAGCTTCTGCACAGCAAAGGAAACAGTCAACAAAACAAAGAGGCAACCCACGGAATGAGAGAAGATATTTGCAAATGACAGTACAGACAAAAGGTTGATATCCAGGATCTATAAAGAACTCCTCAAACTCAACACACACAAAACAGATAATCATGTCAAAAAATGGGCAGAAGACATGAACAGACACTTCTCCAATGAAGACATACAAATGGCTATCAGACACATGAAAAAATGTTCATCATCACTAGCCATCAGGGAGATTCAAATTAAAACCATATTGAGATACCACCTTACACCAATTAGAATGGCCAAAATTAGCAAGACAGGAAACAACGTGTGTTGGAGAGGATGTGGAGAAAGGGGAATCCTCTTACACTGTTGGTGGGAATCCAAGTTGGTGCAACCACGTTGGAGAACAGTGTGGAAATTCCTTAAGAAATTAAAAATAGAGCTTCCCTATGACCCTGCAATTGCACTACTGGGTATTTACCCCAAAGATACAGATGTAGTGAAAAGAACGGCCATCTGTACCCCAATGTTTATAGCAGCAATGGCCACGGTCGCCAAACTGTGGAAAGAACCAAGATGCTCTTCAACAGACGAATGGATAAGGAAGATATGGTCCATATACACTATGGAGTATTATGCCTCCCTCAAAAAGGATGAATACCCAACTTTTGTATCAACATGGACGGGACTGGAAGTGATTATGCTGAGTGAAATAAGTCAAGCAGAGAGAGTCAATTATCATATGGTTTCACTTATTTGTGGAGCATAACAAATAACATGGAGGACATGGGGAGATAGAGAGGAGAAGGGAGTTGAGGGAAATTGGAAGGGGAGATGAACCACCAAAGACTATGGACTCTGAAAAACAACCTGAGGGTTTTGAAGGGGCGGGGCGTGGGAGGTTGGGGGAGCCAGGTGGTGGGTATTATGGAGGGCACGTATTGCATGGTGTGGTGCATAAATAATGAATTGTTACGTTGAAAATAAATAAATTAATTTTAAAAAATTATGTATATGTATAGTATTTGCCCCCATTAGCCTTCTAACCTTAAGCAATTGACATAACTTCTCTGAGTCTCAAATTCCTCATCTACAAAATGTAATACTAATACTATATGTGTGTGTGTATTTGTGTGTGTATGTATATATATATATATATATATATATATATATATAACATTATATATGATAGTTTTTTATGAGGATTATCTAAATTCATGTAAGCGAGTGTCTAGAAATGTGCTGGCACATAGTTATCTATCAGTTGTTTACATTATCATCATCACTATCGTTGTTAATTAATGTTTAGAGTATTCAGATTCCATTGTAAATCTATGAAATAGTAATTCTCTCAAGAAATGTGAAGTTGAGAGTGGCATATAAATGTAAGATTTTAAAATACTGTATAAGTCACTTAAAATTATGTTAAAAAAACAAGACTTTTTTCTTTTATACAAATGCTTTCCCCCAGCATGTTAGAGATCATAAATTACTCTGAAAAACACTTTTAGATTTAGAAGAACCACTGTGCTAATAGTATCTTTATTCCTAAATAAAAGATACTATTTTTGCGTGTCATCCTTGCACAGGGGCCATGCTAATCTTCTCTGTATCGTTCCAATTTTAGTATATGTGCTGCCGAAGCGAGCACAAAAGATACTATTTTTGAAGTCAAAAATAAAAACTCATTTTAAGGAAAAACAAGAAAACTTTGTTTCAAAATTTATTATCTATCCCTACCATAGCAGATAACTGATATGCTTTTAGTTGGGTCTTTAGACCTAGTTGTGTGTGTGCACTCATTTTTCCCTCCAACAATGACAATTGAAACTCAATAGATCAGATTATTTTTTTTAAGAGCTCAGAATTTAAGCCAAATCTTTCTATCTCTGCCTAAATTTCTCCCAGTGTGACTCCTTATTTGGCTAGGTCTGCCATCTCTTTGGCCTACTTGAAAGGAAACAATAAACAAACAAACAAACAAACAAAAAACTTCAGGAAGTACTCGTAGGAAGAGGCCAATGTAATGAGGGGGTCGAGGTAGCCAGTTCTGATCTCAGTACTAAGAACTGGCGATATATTACAGATCAGGAAGAGCTGTGTTACACCTGACAAGCATGGTAAAATAGCCACCTAGGAAGACTCAGTCTAAAAGTACCAGGTTCAGCAAAGGTTTAATAAAAAAGATAAGTCATATTCACCTCATAATAGGATACTGGGCCTTTTAAAAATGTGCAGAAACCTATGAGTTAGGTACCATCCTGCACTCTTCAGGAGAACAAAAGGAGAAGTGACAGCATCTCTTCTGGGAATTCACCAAAAAGCAGGAATGGGAACATCACTGAACAGCCAAAATACAGTCTGCAGCTGAGGAAGAAGGTGCTGTAGAAAATGGTACCAACAGTGCTCTAGCATCATCTGTGCCCATGTGAAAACTTCCTTCTTCTACAATGTCTGCCTTACATCCTTTCTTAGTTATACACAGTGGGTGCCAATTATTTTTCCATCCCCATCTTGAGCGTGAATGTGAACACCTTATTCTGGACTCAATGTAATTTTGCTCCCACCCAATAAACACTATGGTTGGATTAGAGAACAAGATGAAGAGGCTGTGGCAAGGATTTTTCATTCAGGGCAAAGTGATAGTAACAATAATTAAAATATTTTGTCTTTCTTTTTTAGGAACAGAAGCCCAATGAAGACCTTTTTCACTGGCATAATATATGCAGAGGTGGGCAGAAGCAGCCTGGAAGAACTGGGTTAGCAAAAGGTCTAGTGAAGTACAAGGTTTAGCAAAAGGCTTAGAAAAGTCAAAGCAAATTAGAAGACCACATGGGGACAACTTTAAAACTTCAGAGGTCCATGTGATTACTATTAATGATGTGCTACTCTAGGGAGAAACAAGAAAATGTATCACTCCTTTCTTATTTGTTTAAGGGGAGAAAATTAAGATTACATTAACATGCAAAGGGTGTTAGAATAGGAAGGAATCTTATCAATAAAGTTAAACTTATTAACTTTATGAAAATGACCCTATATTCTGGCTTCACTAGGACAGTCTTATTTTACATTTCTTTTTACAGTTATTATTACATGCATCCCCTTCCATTGTTAAACATGTACTAATTAGATGTTGTCGACTATAATTATGCTATTTAAAATGCCCTCATTTTGTCAACAGGCTAAGATGTATTTCTCCATCACTGACCAGGCACACAGGTTCAATATGTGACTAATTGTTGAATTCCCAGGCCATAACTTTGTCACTTACCATGCTATCCTATCCAAAGTAGATGACCGATTGTTCAACAGTAATAGACGTATGGAACCTGTGGATCTCACTTCAAGGGCAACAAAATGACATCACAACTCCTGAGCTGCCCTAGTCATTGTAATTTACCAGCATGGAAACAATGCTGTGAATGTGCAAACTGTAGTCTACTATTATCTCCAACCCAAGGGAAAATTCACTCCTCTATGAGTCTATTTTTAGCTATAAGCAGTGGGTGGACAACTAGCTGTTTCCATCCCCATCAGAGGCATGAGTGTGACCATCTTGTTTCTAGGCTTAATGTACTGTTTCCATAGATAAGTACTAGAATTGGAATTAACTTGCCAGAATTTTTCAGTTCAGAGCTGAGGACTGGAATGAATAAGTTAAACCATTTTATCTATCTTCCTTAGAAACTTAAAGTGCCAACCATTTTCTTTTGATTGATCTTACCAACTGATATATATTTTAATTTTTATTTCAAGTTGCTCAAGCATCCAAAAAAAAAGTTATTTTTAAATCATAAGTCTGGTTTCCATGAAGCCAAGACTCTATAGAAATTTGTTAACAGTAATAAAAACCATCTTACTTCCAATTGAAAATAAAGATATAGTTCATAAAAAAGAAGTAAAAACATGAGCACTTATAGAAGTTTGTACATTAAAGATAATATCTTGAACTCTCCAATATAAAAGGTATGCTATTAATAAGTTAGCAAACTAGTTTCAAAATGCCTACAAACATTGCTAATCAATCAGTAAAACCGTAGAGAAAATTGTATGTCTTAATAACAGATACCAAATGACTCTTTTCAAAAAAATTTACTCATTCATTAATAATATAAACCAATTCACTGATGATTTCAAACATAACTCCATCTTGTGCTTTTACCACAAAAGGGAAATATTTGTTTCTCTTTAAGAATCTTTGAAAAAACTGTTAAAGCTTTAACAACTTATATTTATTTTTATTTCTATATATTCTGACAAGTTTTTATAATAATGTCAAAGAATAAATAAATAAGAATGATATATCCACTTAGGATATATATATGTATATGTATGTATGTGTGTGTGTATAGCTGGACTAGTCATTAATTTATACTTAACAATTTTTTTTTTCTTTTTTAAAGTTTTTTCTTTTTAGGGGGAAGCAGGCTCCCTGCTGAGCAGAGAGCCCGGCACGGGACTCAATCCCAAGACCCTGAGATCACGACCAGAGCCAAAGGCAGAGGCTTAACCACTGAGCAACCCAGGTGTCCCAACAATTTTTTTCTAAGGAAGGTAGAGAGTGCCTCCTATATGAGACTACATTTAAGTAATAATTTAAAAGTTATTATTGTCCCTTGAGAATTATGGTAATTGACTATTTTTTAATAGAAAAGATAGCATTAGATGCATTATCACTTGAGTGACAAACATCTAAAACTGTGTTCTAGTGAATTTGCACTGAACTTAATTACAAACTATATCAGCTATCTTTCTGGTAAACAACGTATTTGCAGATTCTTTACTAAGGTTAAGTACGTAGCCCATAATTACAAATTAAAAGGCGGGCAATTGGCCTCCGTGAAACAAACCCACTTGTTTTCACTACGTCTTTCAATCTGTCGAGCTGAAATAAGAAACCAACATTCTCTTAAGTTAATACGATTATAATTTAGAAAATGATCACAACAGAAAAATATATGATGACATAAACAAGATCTTAATGAAATACATATTACCCCTTTATGTAGCTTTCATGTTTGTACCATGGTTTTGCACTAGATTAGGAAATGAGAGTCATAGTAATTCAACAAAAGGACAGAGACTGTTAAAGAAACAAATATTTCCCTTTATTTGATAACATTACATCTACTCATGGGACAGTCAAAATAATTAAAATTCTCAATTTACAGGCCTATAAATAATGCTATTTGACTGAAATCCAGCCAGCAAATAGCAACATACATGTGAAAAGCTTACTCATGGAATTTCCACCCCATGCCAGTTTAGCAGCATGTAACAGTAGTTCAGAATTATCACCATTTAAGAATCAGAATAGTAACCCCCAAGAGTATTTGACAATAATGAGTTTGCCTTACTCCTTCGCCAGCTGCACACTGGTTGGTTTTGCTCCGATAGGTATTCCATATTTGTGCAAAGTGTTAATCAAAATCTCCCTCATGTCATTGTTGTAGGAATCGAAGTCAAACACATTCCTAACCACGCTGGAGAGACCTTCAGTGGGAAATTTCTGTATTAATAAAAAAAAAATTCATTATGACACATGTGATTTATAAAACTGATAGAACAATAATGATTGAATCAACTTTAGCAAATATTTACAAGCCTTGTCAGGTAACAAGATAGGAGGAATATACACATTTTTCTTTTAATGTTTGCTCTGATAACTTAATATTTTCTTTTTCAAATAAATACTAGAATTTGAGGGGGCATAGCTCCTTCTCTCAAATGCTAAATCAGTGCTTAGATCCTGTCTGGTGACTTCCACTGCCTTTAAGATAAGTAGTAGATTGACAAAATAAAAAAATGCTATTTATATAGATAGAGGAGTGTTGAATATCTATACAGAAGTAATTAGAGAAACCACAGGTCTATGAATAAATGAAAGATAAAGGAGTAAGAAAGAAGTAAAGAAGAACATAGTAAGTACAGTGAATAGACAGATAGGAAATAGAGGGAAAGAAAAATATTACTAACAGTAAGATTCATACTGGCTGGGTACTCTGGGTCCTCTGGTGGCTCTGTCTTGATTTTCTTTAGGCTCTAGGAAATGAACTGGTCTTTCATGGCTTAATACGCAGAATGAAGCTTTCTATTTTTCTTTCTAGATTTTCCTTAGAGGGCTGGGGACAGGTCAGAGGTCATGAGTCATTAGGTTGTGACTTTCTGCTCAGAGACTATTATTTATTATACAAGTAGAACTGACCTCAGTTTTTTTGTTTTCTTTACCATGGTGGACTATACATTGTATTTGGCTACAAAGAACTGCATTTTCCAGTCCATTTATTCTATCTTATAGATCTTTCTTGCAGTATTTACAGGCATATCATAAATACTGTTGGTTCCTAGTAAGTTTTCTATCTTCACGTCTTTTGTCTTCAAAATAGAAATACTTTTCTTCACTCAGTCATTATTGCTTGTTGTATAAAGTCGAACAGTGGTAAAGTTTCACTGCATTTCACTCTCTTGTCTTCCCTCACCCCTCAAAAACCCCCACCAAATTTCCCAGCTCCTTGGTAATGGCCATGGCATAGAACCTTGCCTAAGTCAACTCAAAGGCTAAACGTCAACTGTTCATCAGTCTTCCAGATTTAAAATTTAGATTACAAACACTTCATATTTTATCTGAATCAGTACTATATCTTAGAAACAGAAAGACTTGGTATACATTAAGCAGTCTAAAAAAACACCAAGATTGATGGTTTCTTTTAAAACTTTATGCACAGGGGGATGCCTGGGTGGCTCAGTTGGTTAAGCAGCTGCCTTCGGCTCGGGTCATGATCCCAGCGTCCTGGGATCTTGTCCCACATCGGGCTCCTTGCTCATCAGGGAGCCTGCTTCTCCCTCTGCCTCTGCCTGCCATTCTGTCTGCCTGTGCTTGCTCTCTCTCCCTCTCTCTCTCTCTGATAAATAAATAAATAAAATCTTTAAAAAAAAAACAACAAAAAAAAAACTTTATGCACAGGGACGCCTGGGTGGCTCAGTTGGTTAAGCAGCTGCCTTCAGCTCAGGTCATGATCCCAGCGTCCTGGGATCAAGTCCCACATCGGTCTCCTTGCTTGGCAGGGAGCCTGCTTCTCCCTCTGCCTCTGCCTGCACTCACTCTCGCTCCTCTCTCTCTCTGACAAATAAAGAAAATATTAAAAAAAGAAACAAAAAACTTTATGTACAGGCATATGCCGTACCTGTAAATGTTTTACTATGTTGACAACTTCTCTGGTAGAATAAGGATAGTTAATAATCCCCTGGTCAGCTAAACTCCTCAGCTCTCCAAAGGCAGCCACAAGCTTCTGAAGGATGGGCTCAGGCACATTTGGTCCATATTGCCTGAGCATTCTGAGCTCTGAATGGGGTTTGGGATTATCAACTGCATGGCAGCTAAAAATATCACCTATAGGAGAAAAGAGATTCACATTCAGCATGCAAGTAATCCATTATAATGCCACAGGAAATACGGAATGACCATTTAAAGAGTCACTGGTTGTTCACCAAAGCACTTCCATTTTTAAATGGTAAAACTGCACAGACAGCCTGTCCAACAATAGGATGGTATAGAGAAGAAAGCAAATGACTGAAGCAAAAGAAAAGGAAATGGAGTGATGTGTGGTTTATTCTTCACGGATTTTTCTGTTAAAAAATTATGTAATATCTGAATACAATCCCACTGGGAGATACTCAAATAAAAAAAGCCAAAAAAGGGAAGTCTCCCTGTAGCTCTGCCAATCCCACTCCCTCCCCTATAGGCACCCAGGATTAACAGTTCAGTGTATTTATTCTTCCATCCCTGCATTAGTCTTTGTAAAAATGCACACATACAAACTCATAGTTTTAGTGATTAATTTTTTTTTCATTGGGAAATACTCTTCATATTGTTCTGAGACTGTGTTTTTAACTTTAACACATGTTGAATATTTTCAAATATTATATGCATCTATCTCATACACATGTCTTTTTATGTACACCAAAAAGGGAGAGTTGGTATCACCACTCCATACACAATTTATATTTTATGCAGATTGCTAGAATACACTTTGGAAGTTAGTTTTAGAAAAGTAAGCCTTCAGAGACAATGTCTAAATTAAAATTAAGAAAAAGGAATGTAGAAACACAAAATATTTCAAGTGTAATTTAGGCAACTGAGATTATCCTAGAACAGCATAATCTATGCTCAAGAGAGATGGATTTCTCATTTAAAAGTTCATGTAATTTTACTGATTCACAATCCAAGAGACCAGGGCCCAAAGGAAGTTAAAGTAAATAGATTTGCATTATTTAATATGTTCATTTCAGAAAGAACTTCCTAGTTCTTAAAAATCTTTTAAATCATATGGGTACCTGGTTGGCTCGCTGGTTAAGTGTCCTTTTTTTTTTTTTTTTAAAGACTATTTATTTATTTGACAGAAAGAGTGAGAGAGCACAGCAGGTGTAACGGCAGAGGGAGAGGGAGAAGCAGACTCCCCGCTGAGCAGGGAGCCCAATGCAGGGCTCAATCCTAGGATGCTGGGATCATGACCTGAGCAGCCACTTAACCGAATGAGCCACCCAGGCGTCTGAGTGTCTTGCCTCGTTTTTGTTTTGTTTTGTTTTGGTTTGGTTTTTTTATAAATTAACATAAAATGTATTATTTGTTTCAGGGGTACAGGTCTGTCAATCATCAGGCTTACACAATTCACAGCACTCACCATAGCACATACCCTCCCCAATGTCCATCACCCAATCTCTTGACTTTTGATCTCAGCTCAGGTCATGATCTCAGGGATGGACATTTGGGTTCTTTCCATTGTTTGGCTATGTAAACAATGCTATATCACCTATCTTTATACTTAAATCATTGCACAGGTAATTCTCTTGAATAAATTTGCTGATATGGAATTGCTAGATCAAGAATCCTACTAGGAGTCTGTGCCTGCTTCATACTGAGTATGAGAATTATTGTTATCCAGAATTACCTCCTTGCTATACAGAAGAGAAGTCCTTCTAAAAGGCTCCTGATGATGAAGCTTATCTCAGGACCATTCGGATCCATGCAAATCAGTCTTCTCAGAGCTGGTCTCAGACTCTCAGGGGGATGTGACAAAAACCAAAGACTACAAACTATTCCTTATTTTGTGTTTTATTCTAAGAGGCCCTAAACAACAATGTATAGTGTAGTTGTTTGAGAAAATAGGCTCTGGAATCAGAGAGACTTCGATATGAAGCCAAACTCTAATACTCCTACCTAAGTGATGCCAGAAAAAGAAGGATCCCTCTGAATATCCAATATTCTCCTTCTCTATAGTGGGGATAACAAATATTTTCACAAGGTAGTTGTGATGATGACACAGTACACAGCAGCATTCAGTGACAGCCACTTCAGCATTGTTACTAAGAATATTATTATTGTTATTAATATTTTTGTTATTGTTTTCATTATTGTTTTTACCTAAAGTACCGAAGAAATCATTGCCTAAGAAAGGGAATCCAGGTCTGTTGGCCAAGACAATCATTCTAAAGTCAGGATGAATCACAATAACATTTTCTCTTTCATTAACATTAGCAGAATCTGAAAAACAGAATTTCTAGTTAGTCTTTATTGATATCTGATAATTCTTAAGAATATCAAGTTATAGCCTTTAAAATAATATAAGGAATCATGCTGCTCCACATAAAAAACTCAAAAAATCTGGTTGTCACAATTTGGTTACAGGAAAAAAATACTTTCTTGAGAAAGTGTGCTTAAGAACAGAATGCTGATAAAGCATATACTGAATTTTACAGGGACTTGTATTTTTATGTAAATTCAATGTACATCTAAAAGGCAAACTTGTCCAAATATTATCTTGCAGTATTGAAACCTGACTTGAGATGCTATTATTCCTTAAAAAAAAAAAAAAAAGAATAAGAATCCATAATGAAGGATAATCCAAAGGACACTCAAAGGATGACCCAAACATCCTTTAGATTTCATGAGATCAGCAGCTGCATCACTTTGCCTGCCGTTAAGCAGCTAAGGAGTGACTTCTGGTTTAGATTACCTACCCTGAAACTTAACACAGAATAAAGGCCTTAAGCAGCTAGTCAGCTCACAATGTTGATTTATTTCCAATTAAAGGATTCTACTTCAGTTCTTAAAATAAGTAATTACAAGTTCATGGAAGTTTCCTTTGTGCAAATGTCAAAAAGGTAGTAAAGAAGTTGGGTATTATGTTCTACTGGCTGATGTACATTACAGATAGAGCTGCTAGTCTAGACGATAATTTCAGTTGGTAAAAACTTTACTGTGGTTATTTTCAGAAGGAACACTTGTCATCTGGGTTTATTTAAATTCCAGCCTTAGGCTGTCCATCTTTTAAAAAGGATAGCTGTGAGCACCTGCTATTTTATTTGTGATGAGTCTATAAGAACCTACACTTATCCTTTTTAATACAATCTTTCAAATATGCCATATATTCATGTGCTAAATACAATTAATATCCTTAATGTTTGATCCCTGTTAATTTTAGTTGTGGTAAATAAAGGGTATGCCTCACAGGCAAAATTTAATTAGTTAATTAAAATAAAAATAACAATAAAAAATGAAAACTTGAAAAGGAAAGAAAATGGAAAACAAGGCCCTAGAAGTGATGCTTTAAGAAACCATGTTTAGAAGGCCTTAGGGGATCTTGTGTTTAAAATATTGTATATAATTAAATTGGAGTTTAAAAATTAGGATGACTCCTTGTCTTCTAGATTACTCTTCTAAAATGTATTAGAAAATGTAGACAGTCACCAAGAGATAATCACTCTTTAACTACAGTTTTGTTTCAGCAGTTCTTTCTTGTTTTCCATTCAATATCCTCAAAATGTATCTAAAAAGGGCAGGCAGAATTTTAATCCTGAGAGACTGAATGATCTAAGAAGGTAGCATTCAGGCTGTCTAGCTCAAATTCTCATTTTTTGCATAAATTCACTGTGAAGCTGGCATGTTGGAATATTTTTATTATTTACTTATGTTTATATTATTTATGTTTTATGCTAATTTCCTAGGCTTTGAAATTGCCATCTTCCAATGATAATGTTGAAGAAGAACCTCTCTCATGATGTACCTGTATATTTCTAATGGGTTTTCTTTATATATTCTCTTTGAATATTGAAGATTTTAGTTATTTGTCTCAATTTTTTATGCTTACCCTGCTATTGGCTATATATATTTTCAATGGCTAGTTACAGATGTTCAAGTCTTTTCATCACACAAAAAAATTAAATTAGAAACTAGAAAATATTCTCATGTCACATCAGACAATTTGTCTTTAAGTTAAACAGACTGATGAGACTCATGGATCTACAGTTTTCCTAACAACAAGAAAAAAAAAGTAAATAAATAAATAAAAGGAAGAAGATAGTCCAAAGTGAGGATGGGCTGTGTGTATGTATGTGCAAGTGCATGTGCGTGTGTATATACATTTTATATGGATTCACCCATATAAAATCCCTGGTAATTTTTTTCTAACTGAGTAGTAATAAAATTAATTTTAATATTATAAGTCATAGAAACATGCTAGAGCTTTTAAAAAATCCAGATAACAACAAAAGAAAATAAATTGCACACAATAATGGATAAATGAGTATAATAAGGATTATAGTTGGTATTCGCAGAGTAGAAAAATATAAAGCTGATTTGTCTTAAAACTACTATGGAAATTTTCAAAGGTGCACTCCGGCAATAAAAATGTCAAACAGACAAAGACAGATTCCCATGTACTGACTTTTATAAATGACTGTCAATACAGACAACTTCAGTTCTAACGAACTTACGCTTGTTACTTGCAGATAAGTGGCCAGCTAAGTGTGCGATTTGATACCAAAGATGTGAACTTTGCATGTAATGAAAGCTTTGTTATACTCACTTGCAACAATGCGTCTTCCATCTGCTAGAATCATTTCTCCATTTTCCACTAGAGTTTTTAAAATACAGGTGACATTTGTTGGGGCTTTGTCTGCCTCATCTACTACCAGAACATGACCCAACTTCACTGCTTTAACCTTTAAAGACAGAACATTTATCATAAACAAACAAAATGAAAGCAAATGTTTAAAAATTTTTATCACTCATTGCTTTGGGTTTATAATAGTAGCTAGTTTTATTTAAGTTATGGATGTACTACCACAAAAAAAAAGTGTGTAGCAGAGCTGGAAACAAAATTTATGAATCTCCACCAAAAGCTTCACCTTGTTACTAAACTGTTAACTCTGCGGTAATCACTTTATTTCCCTTTAGCACCATAGTTATTCCTACGTTGGTGATGTCCACACTTCACACCCCAGAGTAGGGGAGATTTAAAACAAGTATAACAAATACAGAAATTAAAGTGCCTTGGGAGTTAAGAAGACCGAGACATCACAATCAAGAGTGGATATTAGACCACTGCATTTGTTAGGGCTCTAAAAGAGTGTAGGATTTTAATAGAGCAGAACGGTTGGTGAGGTGGGCATTCAAAATAAAAGGGAATCAATGGTCAAACTCAAGAAATCCTGGGCATACTTAGGGAAGAGTGAGTATGAGTAGTTTATCTTCGCTGAGGCAGAAATTAAATGTGAGAAAAGAGAGAACAGGGTCTGAAAGGGTAGATCAGGTCTCTGCTACTAAAAACTTGATTGCCAGACTGAGAAATACGTACTTTATCTCATTAAATAATAAATTCATAAAGACTTATGAGTTCAGGCATGACAGAAATGAAGCTTGGAGCTACACTTTCAGATGTTCTATATGGCAGCAATATGCAAATGGACTAAAAGGGGATTACTCTAATAATTTGGTAAAAAAGTGGTTTGGGGGACCTGATTTTAGAAAAGGCATGGAAATGTGGAAATCAAAAGCATTAAACTGATCTGAAGAATTTTTTGGAGGTATAAGCTATAGTCTTGGCAACTGATTAGATGGGAAGTAGGGAAAGGAAAAACCGGAATGAGCCTTAGGTCTTAGGTGTCTGATTAAATGGTGACGTTATGAAGAGAAAGAAGGTAGGAAGGGGGAATGTTCAATGAATTTAAATGTAAACACAAAGCTTATTTTTTTAATAGTAAGAAATTTCTCATAACATAAAATAAACCATACAATAAAATTTTCTCATTATATAGTTTTGGCAAATAATTTTAAGGAAATACAGATTGAGAAATAGTTGATTCCCTCTACCACAAATATTTTATTCATATTCTAAAACAAAAGCTGGTAAGGGTTTTTCTTTCTAATTTTAGGGCAAAAGTAAACCGAATTTAAAAAGAGGGAGAAAATATTTAACTTTTTTTTTTTTTAAGATTTTATTTATTTATTTGACAGACAGAGATCACAAGCAGGCAGAGAGGCAGGCAGAGAGAGAGGGGGAAGCAGGCTCCCCGCTGAGCAGAGAGCCTGATGTGGGGCTCGATCCCAGGGCTCTGGGATCATGACCTGAGCCGAAGGCAGAGGCTTTAACCCACTGAGCCACCCAGGCGCCCCGAAAATATATAACTTTCTAAGAATAATCCAACTTCAGCCTTCACATCTCTGTTCAGGGAAAGTCAGGCCCAACCTGGGGGAATTCAGGAAGGAGATTCTAAAGACTTCAATCACTTCGAAAACGTCTGACCACAGAGGTTCTCATGTTGGTGTATTTGTGCCATTGATACAAAGGCACACAGAGGGACACACCTGGCAGGCCAGCATTTCTTTGGGTCTTATATGAGAAAGTGAGGAATGGGTCTTTCCAGCTACCCAAAACATGGGGTTAATATTTTATGATTAAAATCTTAAAAAAATTTCTAGAAGTGTTATTTAATTTCAAACTCTGCATATTTGAAAAGAGCAAATTTAAAAAAAAATTCTGGAATGATAAAGAAATCATTAGAGGATTTCTATCATTCCCTATATCACTCCAAAGAGGGAACAGAATAAGAAAACATTATTTTCTCAATTATCTGTATTTAAATGTCCACTCCCCAAGTGACATATGAATGTTTTCCTGTTAAGACTGAAATCTATCAAAATATATGGGAGATTCACAAATTGCTGAAATACAACTACCATTCAGAAAAATACAGTCGAGAATATTCATAAAGTTGGATTACTAACCAAAGGTGAGTCTTCATACACAATTAGTCCATCTTTAACAGAAGGCTGAAGAGTAAGGGTTTGTACTGTGGTGTCCCTAAAGTTAAAACAAAACATTTTATAGTTAGTAAGAAAATATACTGACATGAGTAAAAATATAGCACAGGAGGACTTCTTTTTAAGTTTTTGTTCACCATCCTACTTTTCTCAAAATGAATAATAAAAAATGCAATCCCATTCAGCAACACTATTTTGTAGGTGTGAATATAAATTACAAGGGTTTCGGAATCCATTCAGGTTTTACAGATTACTCAGGTTCTTTACTTCTCTTTTTCCTTCTAGGAATTTCCCTTGTGACCACTTCACTCCTCAAAATTACCTTCTGAGGGTGAAGAGGGGAGGTTAAAAAGATATATTTGCATTAAAGAAACAGAGAATCTTGATATATTTGCATTAAAGAAACAGAGAATCTTGCATTAAAGAAACAATATTTATATTATTTGAAAAGAATTTTTATGGCGAGTTTGGTGACGACTGGTGAGCTCATGTGTCCAGTTAAAAGCAATTCTGTGAATTACACATTCTGGCCCAAACTGTCATCAGTGTGTGCAAAAGCCAGACTATCTCATCTCAATCCCAGAACCATAGATTTTTGAACATTTCTCCTAGGATTAAAGCAATCCTTTTCGTTTTCTTAAATCTCTTTGCTAGTATGTGCCAGACCTTCCTTAGATCAGGATATTTGAATTATTAATAGTGAGCTATGACTTCCTCACATGATGAGATATGAAGTTCACATCACCTAATAATATTTTTGCCAAAAATATGTACATAAGCTACAGGTGATAGGAAGATCTATACATGTTCAAGGGGACCAATTTTCTATCTTCATCTTCTACATATACTCTTTAAAATAAAAATTCCTATGGCCATCTTGATCATGTCACATGGAGAATTAAATTACTTTAAAAATGCGAATAGCACCTTTCTTTATAAGAATTCAAAGTTGTCTTTTCAAAGTACCCTACCACTTATTCAAGTAATGAATGGAGTTACAGTTGTGTTCTTTTGAGTACCTACTATGTGTGAGACTTGGGTTGTGATCCACAGACCTTTGAGGTATAATGTGCTTCTGAAATTTCTCCCCAAATGCTACCATTTATCGCATGTGTATCTCTTAAAAAAAACTAATAAATACCATACAACACTCACAAATAAAGCAAACTTGAGACATCATTCTAGCGAGTTTTTGGTTTAGCAAAACAAATTTAATCAAAATCAGTCAACTACCTTGAGAGTTGTGGGGTACTGGAAAGATGATTTTGGAGTCTGACCAATCAGGATTGAAATTCTAGTTCTTGTCATTTATTAGCCATCTGATCTCGGTAAGTAATACAACCCCCACCAGGAGGCTCAATGATGGAACACTGGGAAAGTCGCTGGCACAGCGTATGGAGGACAGAAAGAGTCTATGTACATGTCAGCTTTGGCAATTTGTTAATCTCATTCTTGCTTTTGTTGTGACTGAAAGTTCTTGCCTGTCTAACTTCCACCTATCTTCAGGTTTTAGCATAGTTGGTTCCTCCTTGACCCTTTTTAGACAGGTTAGGTGACCCTACTCTATGTCCCCTTTGAGCCCTGGATCTCCCTTATTCCACTAACACACTGTATTGTAATTACTTATTTTAATATCTTTCTACACAGACTATAAGATTTAAGACTGTGGACCACATCTATCTGTCCCTCCTCCTGTTCCTAGCATCTGATGGATGTCTGGTTCACAGGATGTATTTAGCAAATATTCGTTGAATAAATGAATGCATGAACAAAATGACAAAAATGCTAAAAGTTAAAAATCGACACCGTAGCTTATAATACAACATACAGTATGTGGATTTCCAAATTTATTGGATCATGGAGCCTCCCTCCCCTTTTTAACAAAGAATCTTGAATATAGAGCCTACTTTAGTAAATGTTGGATTAGATTAAGACTGACTCTCCTAGATGTTAGGAATCTTTATTTATAATATTTTATTATTTTATTAATATTATAATAAAACATAACAATATATTAATATAGAATATTTTATTATATATTTAACATATATATATTTTATTAATTTATAAGTACACATTAGAAAGTACAGTCATATCAAGAAGGACACTTGGGGTTGACTAGTCAAGGGATTACTGGGAATACAGTTTATGTCCATCATGGATTCCAACTGAGTTGAATTTAGACTTAGTAAATTATGAGTAACTCTGAGTAACTCCTCCACTAGAGTCCTCATTTACCAGGGCCTGAGTGGGTATACGGGCAACACAATTGTCAGCATTTACAATTTCTAGACTATCCAGCTTCTTTGCACCTAGCTTGAAAGGCTTCTCCCTCGAATTTGACTAACTGGCGACTGGCTTCTTCAGTGAATTCCCTGGAGATCTGGCCTATTGCCCTTCTTGACCTCTATTCCAAGCTCCCATTCTCATGGGTCCTATGGGTCTGATGCCTGTCGAGTGATCTACTGCTTCCTATAGCCCAAGCACTATACTTTACAAAGAAATCCATGTTTTTCTTTCATATTGGCTAAAAATAAAATTAAAATGTGTTTGAAATAAATCCTTGAAGATGTTAAGAAAAGTTAAAACATATAGTGACACTTTCTTGGTGCTTATCAACTTTTAGTAGGAATAATATATATTGTAATGATATCTAGTTATACACTCATTTTCTGTATTCCTGGGTCTTTTAAGTCTCCTGTAGGACATACTTTATGCTATCTTCTACTAAAAAGTTAATTTTTAGAGTTTTAAAGAAATAAGAACACAGTTTAACTAATTTCACTTGAATTTGCTGTTAATATTCTAGCAATACAGAAGGGGGGGTGAGGACGAGAAAGAGATGTGTTCACACAGATTTTTATAGCAATATAATGAATTTCTCACCTCATTCGTCACATATTTAATGGGCAACAACATGACATCTTCCAGCACCAAAATGGAAAAAGGAACTCTTATATCATTGTCAGTGGGAAGGAAATTCAAGCTGAATACCAATTTAAAAAAGGCAAATATAATTGTTCTCTAACACTTGAATTCAGATAGGATACAACTTGCCAAATTAGATTTATCAAAAGACTTCTGTGCTAGAAATAAAAATCATAGTTTGACGGAACATGCACAAATCAGATGATTTCCAAAAGGGACTACAAATGAGAATGAATACAAATGGAAAACATGCTTTTAGTAGAACACTCTGTAAGAAAGAGGAATTTATAGGAAAAAAGTAGTTTTGTTCTATTCTTTTTATTGATCCTCCATCCTCTACATCAAAGGAAAAGCAAAGGTTAGTAAAATATGTCAAATAATATGCAATTAGAGAAAATGTTCAGCTTATATGACAGTAAGTTTCACTGGTTACATAAGAGTGGAAAATACCCTACTATCTACTGTAGAGTACTAATACAACAAGAAAAAAAGCTTGTTTTTTCAAGGTACCTTACAATATTATAAAGTTCAACTTAGTTAAGTGATAAGGTAATCATTACCGTCACAAGTAGTATATGAACTGATTCTTAAAGTCAATATAATGATTCTTTTGCAGAAACATTGACTAAAATCATCTCTGTATTTAGGAACATCTTGGATCAAAAGATTTTAGTTCTCCATACAAATAGGCAATAGACCTAAGAAAATATTTTATTTGCTACAATTTTAATTCTATTACGATTTTTTCCTCTCAAGAACAGCTTTGAAGTAAAAGCTCATAAAAGTTTAAATGATTTCAACAATATTGGGGAGAAGGAAATTTAAAACACACCTAAATCACATTTCCTTAGCCTAAGGTTTAATTGAAAGATGGTTTTCCGGTATATAACTGCTATCTCTAATACTGAATTAATTAGACTGTTCAGCTAATTGCTGACATAAATGTTCTCACTTCTCCCTATCCTGCAGACCAAAGCTGTCTATCAATTAAGGTCTGTGTAGATAAAGGGGTTACTCAAAGAAATATGGTGCTAAACTCTATTCTTTTAACTCTTTTTTTTAAGAATTTTTTTTAAATTAGAGTTATTAATGTTTCGATAGAAATTTAATTTCCTTCCTGACGCAATGAAAGTAATTATATAAAGACCAGGTTTTTGTCAAAATCAGGAAAAAGAAAATTGGCTTCTGGAGAGCAAGCCCAATCTGTTCTTGGAATGTTGCTTGTAAAGGTACATTAAGCTAATACCTGCTAATTTACAGAGGAGCAAGTGATCTCAAATAGTGACGTTTATTTTGAAAACGGTATTTTAGGGGCACCTGGGTGGCTCAGTGGGTTAAGCCGCTGCCTTCGACTCAGGTCATGATCCCAGGTCCTGGGTTTAAGCCCCACATCGGGCTCTCTGCTCAGCAGGGAGCCTGCTTCCTCCTCTCTCTCTGCCTGCCTCTCTGCCTACTTGTGATTTCTCTCTGTCAAATAAATAAATAAAATCTTTAAAAAAAAAAATGAAAACGGTATTTTAGTAAGTTATGTTTAAATTGGTTACGGTCAGCTTTCTTTTAGGAAAACAACAGTAGTTAAACATAGGGCTGAAAGAAGAAAGAAGACACCTGAGAGTTTCAAACAGCTAATAAAAATTATCTCTAATTTCATAGTTCATTAAATAAAATTGGCTATAGGAACAGACTGCTTGTTAATATAAGCCAAACATGCGAAAGGAAAGAGAGAATATGGCACACAGGAGGCACTTAACAAATATGTGTCGAATATTTTTAAAAGAGAGATGATCATGAAAATAGAAATAAAGAGTAATTTTTGCCAAAAATAGATAAGCATAACATCACTGATTGAAAAGTAAATGATGCTGAAAGATATTTTCAAGTGAAAAAGAGTTCATGGCATCATCAAGAATATCATTTCCACAGGCTTATTTTAAATAATCAATGAAATAAAGGTAAGGGACATGAATAGTAATTTTCACCAATAAAACAGAGAGTGGTATTTAGACATAGCTAATGGCAACAAATTTAAGATTTAAACAATGTTTACAAACATTCTGGGCTCTCCTGAATAGCAACACACCGTTGCCTTCCTATAAAAGGCAAAAACATTTTGTCATGTTGAGAAACTTCCCAAGGCCCTCAAACAGAAATAGCCACTAATATAGCAATCCAGCATACAATACAAAAAAAAGACACAAATTAGCTGTGATTACTGCAGTGTTTGTTAAAAACCGGCACTGGCCTAAATCTGAGTCCTCCAACTTTGGTCAATCACTTAATCTCTCAAAGCCCAGGATTACTCATTTCTATAGATTTCTATAGGGAATTAAAACAGAGGGAATTAAAACAGAATATATGAGGAATGTAGTAGAGTAGAAAGCAAGGAAGCTCAAAATGGAGAGAGAAATAGTAGTATTGTTTGTGCTTTGAATGCTTTGAGGGAAAAGTCTTTTTAATAAGATAAGCAAAATATTATTTCTGCCAAAGTGACTGAAAAGACTCCAGCTCTTAAAATAGCTGTTTGGGAGGAAAAACAGTTTATTTAATAGTCAATCACTCATCACTAATGTGTCCAGATGCAAAAAATCCTAACAAACCATAAAAGAAAGGAAGACATTAGGGGGATAATATTTATGCAAGGAAGTCCACTGTGATGCAACACTCCGCCCTTCAGGGGTAGGTTCTCACTGGGAACAGCAGGTAGAAAACAGCCACAGCAAAGCAGTCATCCAATGGAAGCTAAACATTTCAAAATATGCCTCATTTTCAAAATCTGCTTCCCTCCTCACATCTCCTAGCACTATATTAACACTTCTTTAAAAAGAAATTCCTCCAATACTCAAAGCCATGCTGATAATCAAATCTTTTAACTAAATCTGAAAGTTCTGAGCTGTCCAGCCTTTAAAAATAAATCTACTAAAATGATATACTTAAAGACTGGATCTTCTGTCTCTACTCTGAAAACTAGCTCCCCGACTTGGTAAATTTTAGGAACTCAACATGATCTAATTTCTTTGTGGGAACTTCATTTCCCCTTTTCCAGCAAAAAAAGAAAAATGGTTATACCGGTCCCTTGTTTCCCTTTCCCCCTGACATTAAACAATGCATTTTCTAATGTTTTTAAAAAAGAATAGAAGAACAAAATGCAGATTCAGCTGCAAAGCTGAGTGAGTGGGCAAAGATACACACACAGATAAAAATGTGTAAGGCTGGGGAACACAGTGGCCACTGGGTAAATCTTTATCAGAAAATATAGTAATGAGTAATTTTTTAAAAGCCTCAGTAATTGGGTAATAACATAAAAGTGTGATAGAGTCAAAATTTAATAAGTGCATACCCTTCTATATCAGGATATTACCAAATCCTTCCCTCAGTAAGTATGTATTGAACATTTACTAAGGGGCATCACTGTAGATGTTGGAAAAGTATCTGTGAACAAAACAGGTAGAAATTCCTTCCCCTGATGAGCTTAAATTCATAATATATTTAAGTGAACTTAACTCGCCACACTAATAATGTGCCATCTTTGGTACAGTATGAACTAGACTTCACGTGAGATTAAATATCAAAAGATGTTTTACCAGCTATTTTATCATTTACCAGATATTTTCTCATTTTATTCAAAATGAAAATGAAATACCTATTTTATTTATTTATTTATTTATTTATTTATTTATTCATTCATTCATTCATTCATTCATTCATTCAACAGAGAGAAACAGCGAGAGAGGGAACACAAGCAGGGAAGCAGCAGAGTAAAAGGGAGAAGAGGCTTCCTGCCAAGCAGGGAACCCGATGCAGGGCTCCATCCCAGAACCCTGGGATCATAACCTGAGCCAAAGGCAGACGCTTAACGACTGAGCCACCCAGGCGCCCTGAAATACCTATTTTTGATCTCTTAAGACAAATGAGAAACAGCCTGCTGCTACTGAAGTCCATCAGAAGACTCATGTCCGCCAGCCCTCCATGATGCTGGCTCAGTACGTGTCTTCTGGTTAATAACCCGGAATACATTTTCCATGAAATACTTATTGCCTAAAACTCGCTATGTAAGTTGCATTTTGTATATGTCATAATATTATTCGGCATACTATAATCTTGAATTATCTTATCCTCATTTCTGACTGTTCATCAACTTAAAAAACTCACAATGCTCGGTGTTAAATTTATCACACTTCAAGTACTCAGGTCAAGTAGAAAAATAGGATGTAAAAAAGCATTGTAGCTGGAGAACTCTTAAAAGAAATCCATGTTTAAGTTTTCTGTAATATACCTACATTTTATTAAGCTTTTATCAGAGCTTTTTCTTAAAGGAAGATGCTACGGCATCATAAGGAAAACAAGTTATATCACATCTATTTATTTATTTATTTATTTATTTATTTATAAGCTATTTGCTTTTATTTTTTTTTTATTATGTTCAATTAGCCAACATATAGTACATCATTAGCTTTTGATGTAGTGTGTGGAGATGAGCACTGGGTGTTATAAGCTATATTGCTTTTAGAAGCAAAAGTTAAAGAGTTCATTTCAGTCTCAGTCATTTTCCAGTGCCATTTTATTTTATTTATTTTTTATTATTTTGTTCAGCAAGCCAACCTATAGTACTTATTTTATTTTTTTTATTTTTTTAAGATTTTGTTTATTTATTTGAGGGAGAGAGAGGGTGCACACGTGCAAGTGGGGGGAGAGGCAGAGGGAGAAGCAGACTTCCAGCTGAGCAGGGAGCCTGATGCAGAGCTCGATCCCAGGACCCTAAGGTCATGACCTGAGCCCAAGATAGAGGCTTAACTCACTGAGCCACCCAGGCACTCCCATTTTATTATTATTTTTTAAAGATTTACTTATTGATTATTTGAGAGGGGGAGAGAGAGAGAGGGTACAAGTGGGAAGGGTAGAGGGAGAAGGAGAATCCCAAGCAGACTCCATGCCAAGCGTGGAGCTCAATACGAGGCTGCATGTCATGACCTGAGATCATGACCTGAGCCAAAACCCAGAGTCAGATGCTTAACAGACTGTACCCCCCAGGAGCGCCTCTAGTGTCATTTTAATGGCAGAGAAGGAACACATACCTCCAAGGACTTAGAGGTCAGAGGATGGGAGCAGAGCTCTAAGCACATTTCTTTGTCATCTTAAGTTTTATCTTAAAATTTGATGGGGATTTTGAAGACTATTCCACAAAGACAGCTCAGTCACCATTAGAGAAGCGGCCATGAGGAGTTGAGCCAATACCTCCAGGAAACTGGGCTGAGCTGAAGAGAGCTGGCACAGCAGAACCAGGCCAGCCTCTGGCCACCTTTGCTCTCCCGGTTGCTATCTTATTTCTTGAGTCCAAATTAAGTAAATGAGAGGTTATAAGTGGCCATCATGTTTCCACTGCTTTATGAACTCTTCAGGCTAATCACCATGGAGGACCTCCAGAATGATACCACAAAGGCTGTCACAGCGCTCTCTGACTCGTGCTGGTGGGCATTCCATTAGCTCACCTTTTTCAGATATCAAACAGCCTGTGTCCCGTTGGGACTTGAAAAGTTCTCTCACCTGCTGGGCGATCTCTTCTACTCTTACAGGATGAACAGGAGGCTGTGGTTCATTTGTCCTGTTCTCTCATTTGAGTTTAGGGATTATTGGTGTTTATTTAAGGCTGTTAGTCAGGAGAGCTCTAGAACCACACCAAAAAAGGAAAAGAGTACTGAGTACTCAGTACTCTTAGTAAAGAGTATTAAGGTGAAACTTACAAAAATAAAAGGGGTGTTTATAAGAGGCAAAAGATTAGACATTTTGCTACTCCATCAGTGCTACTCAAATGTCAGCTTCTCAGTGCGGCCTTCCCTGGTCAGCTTATTAAAAACTGTAAGCCCTCGTCCAGCTCCCTCCTCTGCTTTATTTTTCCCCACAGCACTTTCTACCTGATATATGCATTTTAATTATCGTGTTCTCACTCTCTCTGTGCCTCTCTCTTTCACGAGCAACTAGAATGTAAACATAAAGGCTGGGGTTCTTAACTCTTTTGTTCCTGACATAATCACTCAAGCTAGAGAAGTGACCAGGATATAACAGGTGTTCCATAATGTTTGTTGAAACGTATGCCTTACACTCAACTATTTCAGTCACACATTCTAAGGCTGTAATGAATTATTCGGAGTTTCTTAAGCACTGTGCAAATTGTGTGTATTTTTTCTGATAAGTTTCTCTTCCCTTCTTCTCACTTTGCCTGGCAAACTATTCAGGCCATCCCTTAAAAGCTCAGCTCAAATGTTGTCTCCTCTTTGAAGCATTACTTGTTTCTCATTTCTATCCTCCTGGTTGAACTAACTGATAGAAAGTACTTTACACTGAAGTACTTTTTAGTTGCTCATATGCCTTTCCTAGACTGTGAAGACAAAGCATACCATCTATACACAGGGGGGTATCATCTATATATTTAGTGCCTGTCACCGTGCCTCATACCTTCTAGGCATGCAATAAATGTTTGTTCAAAGAATGAATGAATGCATGAGTATATTAAACAAGTATGATGTACTTCCAGCATGGAAGGCAGATTATTAGGTATGATGGATTCTAAAAGATCAGAGATGCTATTCTCAAGAAGCACACAGGACAGAGAGGTATACAACAAATATAATTCATGTCAGAGTGTGAGAAAGGCAACAACAGAAATTAAAACAAAGTTCAGTGGGAACAGAGGAAAAGGCAATTAATTCTGACTAAAAAGAACAGAGGCTTTTTTTCTTTTTTAAAAGATTTTTATTTATTTATTTATTTGACATAGACACAGCAAGAGAAGAAATAAAAGCAGGGGGAGTGGGAGAGGGAGAAGCAGGCTTCCTACTGAGCAGGGAGGCCGATGCGGGGCTCGATCCCAGGACCCTGGGGATCATGACCTGAGCCGAAGGCAGATGCTTAATGACTAAGCCACCCCGGTGCCCTGAGAACAGAGTCTTGATGATTAAATATTATTTTAACTAGCAGGTATAGGGAGAAAATGCTTCCAGGCAGAGAACAGACAAACATGTAGAAGTTCAGTGATACAAGAGAAATTTGGGGGAACACTGTCTAGAATATAGTTGCATGGAGGGGAGTAGAGCTGGCCAGGTGAGGTGAGCTAGAGTATTCAGTTTTCTTAAATGTCATGCTCAAGGTTTGATTTTCATCTCATGGAAATGAAGGACCAATCATCTGTTCATTTCAGAGAGAGGACTCTAACTGGATGTCTCAAAGATGGATGGGAAGGAGGAGACATTGCATTTACTCATTTGTTTAACAAATATTTATCAAACATCCACCACGTTGTCCAGACATCATGCTTGAAGGAGGTAGTTCAAAGACACATCCTTGCCCTTAGGGAGACCTTTATGATTAGCAGGGGAGACGGAGGTGGGAACATGGAAATGTGATAATAAATGACATGCACAATAGCAAAGACTGTTCTAGGTCAGTGGTTCTAAATATACTATCAGTAAAAGTTTTTTCTGATAAGATACATTCTAAAATATATAAAAACAGTAACAAAATCTGAGCTAAGATGAAATACAATACCTTAAAAATGCTTTTAGATTTTATTTGTTAATAATACAAAAAACTTCTTCTCATTAAAAATTAAAGAAGGATATTGCACAGCACAGGAAATAGTTAACAAAACCAAAAGACAACTGACAGAATGGGAAAAGATATTTGCAAAGGACATATCAGATAAAGGGTTAGTATCCAAAATCTATAAAGAGCTTAGCAAACTCAACACCCAAAGAACAAATAATCCAATCAAGAAATGGTCAGAGGACATGAACAGACATTTCTGCAAAGACATCCAGATGGCCAACAGACACATGAAAAAGTGTTCCACATCACTCAGCATCAGGGAAATACAAATTAAAACCACAGTGAGATACCACCTCACACCAGTCAGAAAGGCTAAAATTAACAAGTCAGGAAATGACGGATGCTGGAGAGGATGTGGAGAAAATGGGAATGCAAGCTGGTGCAACCACTCTGGAAAACAGCATGGAAGTTCCTCAAAATGTTGAAAATAGAACTACCCTATGACCCAGCAATTGCACTACTGGGTATTTACCCTAAAGATACAAACGTAGTGATCCGAAGGGGCACATGCACCCGAATGTTTATAGCAGCAATGTCTACAATAGCCAAACTATGGGAAGAACCTAGATGTCCATCAACAGATGAATGGATAAAGAAGAGGTGGTATATATACAGAATGGAATACTATGCAGCCATCAAAAGAAATGAAATCTTGCCATTTGCGACGATGTGGATGGAACTAGAGGGTACTATGCTTAGCAAAATAAGTCGATCAGAGAAAGACAACTATCATATGATCTCCCTGATATGAGGAAGTGGAGATGCAACGTGCGGGGTTTGGGGGGCAGGAGAAGAGTAAATGAAACAAGATGGGATCGGGAGGGAGACAAACCATAAGAGACTCTTAATCTCACAAAACAAACTGAGGGTTGCTAGGGGGAGGTGGGTAGGGAGAAGGTGGTTGGGTTATGGACATTGGGGAGGTTATGTGCTATGCTGAGCGCTGTGAAGTGTGTAAACCTGGCAATTCACAGACCAGTACCCCTGGGGCTAATAATACATTATATATTAATAAAAAATATATATTAATAAAAAAATTAAAGAAGCATATTTTCCAGGAGAACAAGGTGACTGATATACTTTAGTATTTGTGTGATGTAAAGGTCTAGTCCTAAATTCAGTTCGTTTTGAGACCCGTTAATGGCTACGGTAGCTGAAAAAGGACTCACAAAGACATGGAGATCTGAATAGAAGGGCAACATTGATTGTACTCCCTATAGCACAACATTCATCTTTCATTCTCATTTATCAGACATATAAACAATTTTGTTACTCAAGTTTGGGAATTTCCATCTCTCCTGATGTCTATCAATGGCTCTGCAAACTAATCAATGCCACATTTTACATTTTGAACAAATGGGTTCAAAACTCATGGCAACTCTTCATTTGTAAGATTTTTAAACATGTCAGGAAATTGTATTTCAAATTGTTTTAGTGTATAGATGAGACACTTGGGGAATATATGATCTATTTCTACATTTCCCACCTTCTGATACCACATGTGTGGGATTTCCATACCCAACAATTCTCTAATTCTCTGCAGACACCAACTGGGTGTCTACAGGGTAATTCAATTCTGCCACTAACTATGGGGTGAAGTTAGCACAGACCCCACTGGTCCGGGGCTCAGTATTGCGAGACTGCCCCCATTTCAGACACCAATGGCAAGTCCCAGGCCTTCTATACTTTGTACAGAACAGCTCTAAATCAGGGGTTTCCAGGACCCACTTTTCAGGTTCCACAATTTGCTAGAATAGCTCACAGAACTTAGGAAGGCACTGTACTTACTACTCCTGATTTATTACAAAGGATACAACTTAGGAATAGACAAATGGAAGAGATATATAAGGCAAGTTATGGAGGGAAAGGGGAATGTGCATAGAGGTTCCATGCCCTCTTTAGGCATACCACCTTCCCCAACATGTCAGTGTGTTCACTAACCCAGAAGCTTGCCAAACTCCACTGCTCAGGATTTTTATAGGGGTCCCATTAAGTAGACATGATTTATTAAATCATTGGCCATAGGTAACGGACTTAATCTGCTGTGCCCCTCTTCTCCTCTCCCAGAGGTAGAGGGGTGGAACTCAAAGTTCCAACCCTCTAATCAATAGGCTTGGTTCCTCTGGCAACCAGCCACCCATTTGGAAGCTATCCAGGAGGCCAATAGTTACCTTCTTTGCATACAAAAAGACACAGTCTCACTCCAGATAAGACAAGGATCTTAAAACTGGGGAAGAAGATCAATGTTATAAAAGAATGATACTTTTATTACTCAGGAACTTACAGGGTTTTAGAAGCTCCTACGCCAGGAATGGGAATGAAGACCAAACATATTTCTTACTCTATCACAATATCACAGGGTGAAATACATTATTTTCAGAACAAAAAAGTCTAACCATTGAAACAGTTATAAACATCTGATTTAAAAATGCTCTCTGAAAAGAAGTTTTTTTTTGGTGTTATTTTGCTTTGAGAGACAGAGAAAGCAGGGGAAGGAGAGGCAGAGAGAGAATACCAAGAAAGCTCCACACTTAGCCCACAGCTCAAAGGGGAGCTTGATTTCGTGACCCTGGGTACAGGACCTGAGCTGAAATCAAGAGTCAGACACTTAACCAACTGAGCCACCCAGATGCCCCAAAGATATTTTTTAAGTAGTTATTTCCTACTTTACTGCTAAAGCATGACTTTACCCTGAAGGATCAAATTAAATGTTTTTTTAATTTTTAAAATATTTGTTATGGGGCATCTCTCTGACAGTCTCTGAATACACATCAACACATTGTGACCTCCTGACATTCTAGAAGACAAATGTGTAGTTTTGACAGATCTTTTAAATACTTCACAATAAGACTGCAAGTGAGACTGCAGTGTAAAAATTTTTCATGGTTAGTTTCTATCTCCTTATAAAACACTGAAATAATTCTGGCTTTATTTTAAAAGTCTTGGTTTTATATGCAGTATCAAAGTGGAGACTCCTGTAGCACTTTGTGCAAATCTGCTTTCAACCTCTTTGTAGCCATCTTTGTTCTGAAACACTATGAAGAGAACACTACTCATGTGTGATGTCCTCTGTAACCTTACTCCAGAGACTTTTCTCTTTTCAATCAGATCAGATGTACTATTTGATGGTTTTACTTACATAATTTTCTGCCAATTTTGTTTATACATCAATACTCTTTTCAAATCAGAGTTATTTTTCAAGCATCTTTTAAACCACTGTCCATTCTGCAAGGGTAAGACTTTTCCAGGCAGAGTTGATGAGAAAGGGCATTCCAGGCTGTACGAGCTGCATGTGGCAAGTTATGGAGTCATGAATATGTATGTGATACTTGGGAATCATAAGCAGTTCATATGGCTTACACGTAAGTATGTGGGAGAGAAAGGGTGGAAGACCAGTGAAGAAGCAGATGGGGCTCAAACTGAGGAGTATGGACTGGGTGCTGTTGGCGGTGGGAATCATCAGAGGGTTCTGAGTAAGAAAGTAAGTGATCAAATTTATTAGTTGGAACAACATGAAACGTGAGAAAGATAGACTGGAGGCTGAGTTCTTAGCCAGGGGACTACTGTGATAATCTAGGCAAAAGATGAGGAATAGAATTATGGCCCAGAGGAGAAGGGAGGGAGATACTAATCTAATAGAAGGGTGGAATTGAAAGGACTTGGTTACAACTCTGGAGTGCTGGAAAAGAAACTAATGCAATAATCCAGGTACTACCAGTGACCTTGGGAAAGGAAAAGAGGACGATTTTACCAATTACCAATCACGTAATTAACACTGCTTTACTGACACTTGCCATTAACCAGGTAGAAAGGGAGCTGGAGGACACTGACAAAAGAAACTTGGTATGAAAAGATGGCTATTTTAGATTTGAAATGCCCCAGAGATACCTATGTTGGTATTTTAAAAAGAAGAATGCAGATACAAAGCCAAGAAAAGAAGGGGCAGAAGATGTGGCACTCACCTATATATGGATAGAAGATAACACAGACTTATAGAGAGGAGATTTAATTTTAACTGGCTCCCTACCACATGCCAGGCACTGTCCTAGTGACATATGTCATTTAATCTTTATAGTAACTCCCTAATAAAATTTGGCCTCAAAGAGGTTACCCAAACTCATGCTTTCTTTCTTTTAAAAATGTGAGGCTTCCAGGACGCCTGGATGGTGCAGTCAGTTAAGTATCCAACTTTTGGTTTTGGCTAAGATTGTGATCTCATGGTTGTGAGATCAAGCCCCGAGCTGGGCTTATGGTCAGTGTGGAGTCTGCTTGAGATTCTCTTTCCCTCTCCAGCTGCCCCTCCTATTCATGCTCTCTCTTTCAAATAAGTATTTTTTTTTAAATGTGAGGCTTCCATTTTCTTTTAGCTCAGTTTTATAATAAACGGCTTTATAATAAACCATTTATGATAAATGGTTTATGATTTTTTGACAGCGCATTCCTGAAAACCATATCTTAAAACATATTAATAGGGTTGACTGCAGCATTACTGCCATCTAACCAGTTATGATCAGAAACCAGTAAAAAGTATTAGTAACACTGTTTAAGTAATGCACAAGCAGAATTAGGGTCCTTGGTGGAAAAATGATAGTAAATTGTATACAACTGTCACTGAGAGTTGGTTAAAAAACCCTTACATTCAGAATGTGTGTGTGCATGTAAAATATAAAGGACACCTTTGTTGGTACAGTGTGCAAAACTCGTAGTCCTATCCCTTGCTTTAATCAGTTTCATTTGGCTGCAGGCTCACCCTGCTCTGTTCCTGATTTCCTGTTCTAATCAGGGAATGAGATACATGACTCACTGGTCTTGCTCAAAAAGGTTATAAATCTCATATCTGGGGATTTATAACAAGTCGCGTATACTTCTGCCTCTGTGTCCCCCATTTTCTGATTATCACACCAATATTCCCCACAGTATCCTAATTCCCTCTAATTCTACTCCCCTGGATCAGACCCTAGCTAGGCCCAGTACCTTGGGCGGTTTGCTAGAGTCTTATTTCAACCTATCACTAGCCCAAGTTCTCACCACCCTCTCTCTAGTCACTGTCACCTGTAATCTTTTATGGATGCATCTTGCATTGGGCCAATTTATCCACGGAGTCTCCAGAACACACAAAGCTACTGAAATGCTAGCCTGTCTTGCTGCAAATCCCACCACAATTATGAAGATGGTCATTGCTGGCAAATGTATCCAATGTATCCTTATCACATTAGCCTTTAAAACATTTTCACATAATTTCCATTCTAGCATCAATACTTCTGTTTATTGTATTATTTATTTATTGCATATTTCCTCTTCACCAGCAGAAACAAAGCTTCATGACAGCAACGACCTTGTCTGTCTTGTTCACTGCTGTATTTTTCAAGGCCTAGAACAATGCGAGGGACTGCACTGTCCCTCCATAAAGGTTTCTTGTAGTATATGGTGTCAGTGCCTTTCACAGATGGCCTTTACCACCAAATGCACCTAGCCCCTGGCTATTGCAGCAATAATTTCTGAAAGCTCATAGCTGTACCCTTCTCCAAAGAACTGCCGTCCACCAGTGGGGAGCTACTGTGTCCAGAAATGCCTGGGAGGTCACAGGTTCCTCTTATTCTCTCCTGAGTGAGGGGGAGGCCCATAACCAATGACTTACTGATACGGGGGCAAAAAAGGCTGACCCTCTTGCTTCCAGATGGATAACTGGGTAGTGTCATTCATGCTCTAGAGCTCTGTGTGAGGAGGCTGAGGTCAGACTTCAACTAAAACCATTTCTTTTCCACAGGTGCATCCTAACTCCTTCGCTTCTCTGCAAGTTTTTCCTCAAGGCACTCCCTCTAAAATTACTTACACAAACACTTCCATCTTAGGCTCTGCTTCTAGGTATTTGTTGACTGACTGAATGAATGAATGAATGATGTAAAAAGTAGAAACAATTCTTAGATTTTTTAGCAATGTGCTGAATTCTTCCTGTACAAAGTACTACAGACACACTGCAGTTACCAGAAAATACTTAACAGAGTTGTGAACTGAGCAATCCTATTAAGACACAGATGTACTTAATTAATCTAAGCACCTCATGCCATCACTGTCTGCTCTTGTCACTGCTGCCAGCATTTGAAGAGTCCAGCCGACAGCAGTATCTGCCTCACTTAAAAGGAGCAGCACCTAATAAAGCATTTTAGATTTTAATAAATAGAAAGACTCCTGAGAAGTAGAGGGCACTGGCCCAAGATACTTCTTTAGTCTCTCTGCTTACCTAAGGGTGCTGTGAGAGAGCGGCCACTCAAGCTTACAAGAGAGGCCGAGAGAGAGAAAAGAGCAGGTACGTGGTTAGGATGTGATGTTAAGTCTGTTCAGATAATCTGATATGGAAACAACTGTAAACTTGAGTTTGTTTTTATTTTTGTTACAACTAAGGACTGAAACCTTTTTTAATCATTCCCCCATCAGAGTAACCCTAATTTTATAATGGGAGTCAGTGTGAGAAAATAGTTCTCTTAGCAAAAATGTGTTTTACAAGTTAAAAAAAAATACCCACAAAGGATTGGAAGGTTATAAATTAAATTGACATTAGTGAATGACTTGAAGAGGGAGAGATGAGATTGGGGTGGTGGTTGAAGGGGACTTGAGCTATAATTACAGCATTTTATTTCTGTAAAAGGAAGAGCAGAATCCAATTTGAGAAAAATATTAATAGTTGTTAAATCTCAGTGATAAATCTGGGTAGGTGTTATATAGTTCTATTTACATTTTCTGGATTTTTTAAAGTTTTCCTCAATCTAAAAAAGTACGTAACACTTGACAGGAATGTGGCTATTCTCTAGGGATATAGCAAAACTAAGACAAAATGCACCGGGGATTGGTGGTTCTCAAACTTGTTTAGCTTGTGATTTAGGAAATAAAAATGAAAGATCTTCCTTGTTTCCAGTCTTCTCTTCTGAAACAGCCTGCGGCATGCTAATGGCTGGGACTTCTAGATTCAGGGGTTCGTGTGCAACTCTAACTGAGCAACCTCTCTAACCCTCAGCCTGTGGCTGGAGCACCGAGAGAGCTGACGCGGCATGGGCCTGCAGGGGACATGGCATACAAGGCCACAGGAACTCATTCAGTTTATGTTCTTATGAATTCCCAGGGTGACAGTTGATGAGCTTCCTCAGGGGAGGCAAAATAAGCTGGATAACCAGGAAAACTGGTCAAGAAAACAGAAAATGAAATTTTGTAAGATGTTACTATTGAAAAAATGGAAAAATATGGAATAACTGGCCAAAGGAAAGACCCTGGGGTCAAGATGAGCAAGGATTAGAAATACCATGCTAGAATTTAAGAAAATTAAGCTATTATCCATGGACTGAAGTCTAGAAAGTAAAACTTACTTTACTGACAATCTTACCACATGGCTGGTACTTGAATGAGGAATTGTCTCAAGTTTTTTTGTTTTTAAGATTTATTTATTTATTTATTTATTTATTAAAGATTTTATTTATTTATTTGACAGACAGAGGTCACAAGTAGGCAGAAAGGCAGGAAGGGATGCAGGCCTCCTACTGAGCAGAGAGCCTGATGCAGGGCTCGATCCTAGGACCCTGAGATCATGACCTGAGCTGAAGGCAGAGGCTTAACCCACTGAGCCACTCAGGCACCCCTAAAGATTTATTTATTTTAGTGAGAGATTGCACCAAGTGCAGAGCCTGATGCAGGGCTAGATCTTACAACCCCGAGATCATGACCTGAGCCAAAACCCAGAGTCAGACACTTAACTTAACCAGGTGCCCCACTAATTGACTGAAGTTCTAGCATCACGGAAATACTATTCAATCAACACAACAAAATCAAGAGGCAATATGGTGCAGTGGTTAGAGCACAGGGCTGATGCCAGGTCATAAGAAGCCTGCTCTGTAACCTCAGCCAAGTTATTTAACTCTTCTGTGCCTCAGTGTCCTCATCTGCAAAACGGAGAGGGAAACCATACTGATCTCAGAGAATAGTAGCAACGATGAGTTACAATTTGAAAACAGCTTAGAACAGTGCCCAGTTCAGAGCAGCGGCTGTGTACATGTTTGTTAAAGAAACAAAAATAATACGGAAATTTAAATGGATTTGAAGATTATCCAGAAAGGAGTAAAAAAATTATTACAAACCTGAACACCTATGTGGAAAGGTTGGAGGGACTGGCACAATTCCTTTAGTGAAAAAGAGGCAGTAGAAGACATTCTTAGTGGGAAAACTACTGACCAATGGCTGATAAAATTGGTTCTAAAATAGCTTTTCAAGTTCAGAGTGGGTAAGATGAGCCAGGAGTATCTCAGAGGTTTTGCAGAGCAGCTGATATGTGGCGTGTCTCCAGTCCTCTAATGCTCTTATCAGTGCTAAGAATGTCCTGATGGCTCAATACTAGTTTTTTTCTGTGAGACTTAGAAAAGCTCTTAGTTTTTCTATTTTCTGTCAATACATCTATTTTCCCTCTGGGACTTTGTGAATTTCTAAATTTAGACTGTCACATTCAGTTTTCTTCAGACTGAGGACAGTCTTGTATGTTGAATTACGCTGTGCCTGCATCTTCCTTTTGGCAACAACCCTTGCCTCTATGCACATACAGCCCACGTTATACCAAGCTGCCTCTCATGTCCTGGTTTTTAGATCGTACGTTTTCAATAACCATAATGCCCTGTTCTCTGTTCTGTACTTAGAAAACTCCTGCTGATTCCTTAACACTCCATCTGAGTACCACCTTCTTCAGACACCTTCACCATATCACACACATATACTCAGAGCTGGGCACCTCTCCCCAACGTTCCCACAGAAGCTGCACATGCTTCTTTCCTAGCTCAGATCCAGCATCGTACTGTAATGTTGTAGTCTCACCCACTGACAAGCAAGCAAGCTCCTCTAGGTCAAGATCGATATCATCATCTATACAACATCAGTGCCTTAAAGCCACTGACAAACAAGAATTCAGTAAGTACAAATTAGATAAATGAATTAATACATTATGAATAAACCAGACTCTTGCCCTCAAAAAGTGTCCTATTTAGATGGGGAGGCATGGCTGGGGAAAGTGGAGGGGATGCAAATGAGATGGAGAAATTAAATATAATGCAAATCCGAGTGAGAAAAGAAAGTGGGGTATGTGGCAAGAAACTAATGTTTATTAGTTTGCCTAAATACTTAAGTGCCCAAATTATGTCAGACACTGATTGGTCCTTTCCACACAGTCTCTCATTTAATTTTTACAAGCAGCCTGGCAGACATTATTATTTCAATTTGATAAGTAAGGAAATTAGGACTCAAGAAGTTCAAAGTCACGAAAAAGTTAATGGCACAGACAGGACCTGATCTTGAAAACTCTTATTCTTTCTTTCACAATGGTACAAATTTAGTTCTGTGCAGTTTCAGAGGATGGAAAAGTTACATTCATAATGACAAATCAGAAAAGATTCCATGTAGAGGTAAAAATGAACCAAATCTTGAAAGATTAGAAGAGAAACAGAGTACATTTTAGATGGAGGAATAAAGACAGGCATGGATACAAGCTCAAAACTTGTGAGTAGGACAGAATGGTCCAGTCTGGAATAAGCTGAGCAGACATGAAGGAAATCCCACTAAAGAAAAAGTATTAACTGTACTGGGAACCTGGGAACTCTGTATTCACAACGGGCATCACTATTAGAAAAATAATCAACCAAGAGCATATGGGAATGCTAATGATCTGTGCTGTCATCTTCATAAATGAAGGGGAGCAAATGAAAAAGAACCCTGGTAAATTAAGTATTTCAAAGCCCTATGATAGTTCTTAATATAGAATTGTACTTTTAGAGGAAATACAGCTACAGAAGGTGACATATCAAGTGTCCTCTTATTTGTCAAAGTAACATAACATTGTGGAAAAACAAGTAAAAAGACATACTTCACAAATATGAGACATGGAGTCTCTTCTGTTTGTAATACATACCATAAAAGTAATCATATCCATTAATCTTTTAAATTAAATCATATACAGGACAATATCTTGATTTTAATTAAAGAATGAATTAAGTTGCCCAGCTTGCTCATTTTTATGAGACTGATCATTCAAATATAAGATGGTAATACTTAAAAAATACACTGGTTGTATGTTTTATTCATGTATGTCTGGTGATGGTTTTACTTATCAAGAGAATGTGCTGAGTGGCCCATAACTAATTTTGTTGGAATGACATCTATAAACTAAACTGAATGTGAGTGATTATTTAGATGGTGACATCACAAATCCATGAAAAGGAATCTAAAATAAAGTAAAGACGTTAAGTAGGTCACCCATAGATCAGAGAAGTCCAGAACATTTTTCTGGACTGCTGTTTTTAGGTCCTTTAAAACATGTTTTTCTTAAAGGAATTTTATGACCTTAAATTTTATGGCAAATATAGCCCTAAAGTTGAATATAATGAAAAACTCCGCACATTGAAATCAAATTTAATTAATGAAAATCCTTTAATATTTTATATTTTAAATAGAAACAGAGAGTTTTTACTTTCAACTTTATATATTAAATATCAAATATTGCCAAACAGAGATACTTGGGTCTGTGTTAAAATGAGTAGATATTTTATTTGTAATAAATCATCAATCATATATGTAGCAATGGGTGCTATAAACAAAAACAATACAAATATTAGGCTCTGAAGTTTATTACACTTTGAATGTAGAAAGTTTTTTCATAGATAACATATCTGTATAGTTGTGTGGGCAATGTCAAAATTACCACAGAACATAAATAAGCAGCCCATAATTCTTTACTATTTATGGATCATTTGTTACCTTAAGACAAAAGGCTGGTATAAAAGACACTGTAGGCAGAAAGTACGGTGTGGTATCTCTAATCTTCTAAACTATTAAAGCACCTTGAATACCATCTTCTTCTTGCCTAAAGATATTAGAATATAGAGCTAAAAGATACTAGAAATGACCTTGTCTACCTTTCTTAATCAGAGATGAAAGAACTGAGACCCAAAGGGAAACCCAAAGATACACAGTTCCAGATACATAAATTAAAAAGTGAAAATCAATTATATAAGCATTCAATTAAAAAGTTTAAAAAAGAAATCAAATTAAACCCAAAGAAAATAAAAGAAAGGGTATAATAAGATAAAATCAGAAACTACTGAATAGAAAAGAAACATACAAAAGCCAAAAGGTGGTTGCTTGAACACAGCAATAATGTTGATAACCTCTTGACAAAACTGATCAAGAATAAAAGAGAGAGAAGACAAATAACCAATACCAGGAATAAAAATGAAGATATCATTACTGAGCCTAAGGACAGTAAAATATCATATGATATTATAAACAACTTTAAACCAACAATTAGAAAAACAATTCCTAGAAAAGTAAGACACCAAAACTTCTTATAACTATTAAAGATGATGAATTATAAGCAAAAGGCCTATTTACTATCAGTTTGACAGTGACATACACCCAGAAATAATTACTAAAGTACTTCTTTGCCTCCTTTTTTTTCTGATTGTGCTCCACAATTTACAATCAGAATTGACTGATGCAATTCAGCCTAATCCATCTTTCTTTAAAAATATTTTGGTGTTCAATATATACAAATGGGAAAACTGCCCCATCATACAAAGGGACTCTCACATAAAGTGACTACTTTCTTTCTGGGGCATAAATGTGTGAGCTAATTTCAACCTCTGATGTCATCTTTAAGAGAAGTTGGTTTTTTGCTTGACTATTTTAAAATCTAAAATTTAAATTCATTTGTTTTTGCTCTAAGTTAACATTACATGCTTAAGTGGCATCAGAATACGTACTAATTAAAAGTTTCAAGTAATTACGTATTTTTAATGGCCCCACTGTATGGTAGAAACTAAACACATGTAACCAAAATAAAATAGCTCAAATTCTCCTAAGAACAAACTGAAATGCTCACTGTATCATACTTAAAATGTAAAATATGGGTCTTTCCATGTGCCTTGTGGCTCAAAAACTAGAACTGTGATGTGATCAACAAAAGTTGCTCAGGTGGGGGGCACCTGGGTGGCTCAGTGGGTTAAAGCCTCTGCTTTCGGCTCAGGTCATGATCCCGGGGTCCTGGGATTGAGCCCCACATCAGGCTCTCTACTCGGTGGGGAGCCTGCTTCTCCCTCTCTCTCCCTGCCTCTCTGCTTACTAGTAATCTCTCTGTGTGTCAAATAAATAAATAAAAATCTTAAAAAAAAAAAAAAAAGGTACTCGGATGAGAAATTACAAATGAGTCAAACTTTGTGATTCTTTCATTATTTTCCTCAAACTTTGTCCATAAGGTAGAAAAACTGGTTTTAAAGCTTAAAGGTAAAAAGAAAAAATAGTCAGCTTTTCAGATTCAGGGGAACATAAAATATTGAAATAATTATAAGTAAGAATAGTATTATAGGTTCTTAAAGATAGAAATTATGTTTCTTATCTCTTTCGGTATCACCTAAAACACCTAGTCCTATAGTCTTGACATAGTAAATTCCTAAAAAAGAAAAAAAGGGAGTTGAAATTCTTAAGGCATCATTCATTCATACAAAGAATATCATGAGAAGTAGTGGAAATAGGCTGGAAATTTTCTGAAGTTATGTAGGTGACCTATAAAAGAGAGTTGGGTTGGCCTTGCCATGTTCATTCATTCATTCATGTGAATTAAAATTCACATATATTTTATTAAATTTATTCCTAAGTATTTCATGTTTTTATGCTGTTATAAATAATATTTAAAAAATTTTATTTTACTTGAATTCATTTAGCCAATGTATACTACATTATTAGTTTTTGATATAATATTTATAATATTCAATGATTCATTAGTTGAATAAAACATCCAGTGCTTTTCATATCATGTGCCCTCTTTAACTAAATACAAAACTAAAAAAAAAAACCCGATTTTCCACTGCCCATTGCTATTATATAAATATATATATATAAATATATATATAAATATACAACTGCTGCTGTACATTGACCTTGTATCCTGTGATCTTTCTTAATTCACTTATTCTGATGGTTTTTTTTCCCCATAGATTTCCTAGGATTTTCTGTATATACAATCATGTCACCTTTAAACAAAGACAATTTTACTTCTTCCATTTAAACATGTATTTCAGGGGTGCCTGGGTAGCTCAGTGGGTTAAAGCCTCTGCTCAGGTCATGGTCCCAGAGTCCTGGGATCAAGCCCCACATCGGGCTCTCTGCTCAGCAGGGAGCCTGCTTCCTCCTCTCTCTCTGCCTGCCTCTCTGCCTACTTGTCATCTCTGTCAAATAAATAAATAAAATCTTTAATAAAAAACAAAAAACAAAAAACATGTATTTCAGGGGCACCTGGATGGCTCAGTGGGTTAAAGTCTCTGCCTTCGGCTCAGGTCATGGTCTCAGGGTCCTGGGATCAAGCCCTGCATCCCTCCCCACTGAGTGGAGAGCCTGTTTCCTCTTCTCTCTCTGCCTGCCTCTCTGCCTACTTGTGATCGCTATCAAATAAATAAATAAAATCTTAAAAAAAAATAAACATGTATTTCAATTTTGTTTTTTTCTTGTCTTATTGCACTGGCTAGAGCCTCCAGCATAATGCTGAATAGTGAATATCCTAGCCTTTTCCCCATCACAGAAAGAAAGCATTTAGCTTTTCACCATTAAATATAAGTTAGCTGCAGGCTTTTCATAAATCCCTTTTATCAAGGGGCACCTGGGTAGCACAGCTGGTTAAGCACCTGCCTTTAGCTCAGGTCATGATCTCAGAGTCCTGAGACTGAGCCCCTCATTGGGCACCCTGTTCAGCAGGGAGCCTGCTTCTCCCTCTCCTGCTCCCTCTGCTTCTGTTTTTTCTCTGTCACATAAACAAACAAACTCTTTTTTTAAAAAAGGCTTCCTTTCAAGTGAGGAAGTTTCCTATTTTTAATTTGCTGCCATGTTTTATTATGAATGGGTACTAAATCTTCTCAAGTGCCTTTTTTGCAATGATTGAGCCAATCACATGGTTTTCCCCTTATGTTGTAAAGTAAACGAACTACATTATTTAATTTCAAATATTAAGTCAACCTTATATTCCTGGGATAAAACTCACTTGGTTATGATGTATTATCCTTTTTACATATTCTTGAATTTGTTTTGTTAATACTCATTAAAGGTTTTTGTATCTATGTTCATGGAAAACGCTGAACTAAATATAATGCAGGTCTGTTGCTGAAAAAATATTCTCAGCTTTTGTTTTTCTGAAATTGTCTTTATTTTTAAAGAATTTTTGGCCAAACACATTATTCTACGTTCACTTTTTTTCTTCTTTTGGCACTTTCAAAACAATCATTTCATTGAATTGTGGTATTTATTTCACATGAAAAATCAACAGTCGTTTTTATCATTTTCCCCTATAAGTAATTTGTCTTTTTTTCCTCTGGCAGTTTTAAAGATTTTACCTTTTAATTTATTATTATTATTATTATTTTTAAAGATTTTATTTATTTATTTGGCAGACAGAGATCACAAATAGGCAGAGAGGCAGGTAGAGAGAGAGGGGGAAGCGGGGGAAGCAGGCTCCCTGCTGAGCAGAGAGCCCGATGTGGGGCTCGATCCCAGGACCCTGGGAACATGGCCTGAGCCAAAGGCAGAGGCTTTAACCCACTGAGCCACCCAGGTGCCCCTATTTTACCTTTCAATTTAACAATGATTTGAGTATAATGTACTTTTTTGTGGTTTCTTATTTATCCCGCTTGAGAGTCATTGAGTTTCCTAGGTTGGTGATTTTATACTTTCAGACAAATTTGGGAATTTTCCAGCATTATATCTTCAAGTATCAGTCTGCCCTATTCTTTCTCCTTTCTTTTGAGACTCCAATTGCTTATATGTGAAACTGTTTTTTAGGGTTGCCATTCCTTATTGAGAATTCCTAATTATTCCCTTATTATGTTCATTTTCCCCCTTTAAATGCCTAAATATATTTATGGCAACTGTTTTATAGTCTCTGTCTACTAATTCCACTATCTGTCATTTTTGTGTTTATTTCTATTGACCAATATTCTTGCTTCTTTGTATGTCTAGTAATTTTCTATTGAATGCTTGACATTTGGAATGCTATGTGTTGTTGAATGGATTTTGTAATCTTCCTTCATTTCATGTTAAGTATGTTTGGCTAAGACACTTCCCCGCTAACATCTGTCCCCTTAGTTTTTAAAGTCATTCTGTTTGAGAAAAACTTCTAAAATACTACTAAATAGCAAGGATTCTTAATTTCTCAAGGCTTATGTTTTAACTTATTAAGGATGGGCATAGAGTAGCTTTTATTCTAGGGGCAGATTGGTTCTACTTCTAATGCACAGACTTTATAGAGTATCTTCTGAATACCAGGAGTGTTTAATGAAAGCTCCTAACCACCTGGAGCTCTGACAGTTGTTTATCTCACAGATCCCTGTAGTTGTAAACATCCTAGTATTTGTGAGTCTTGTTTTATAACCCTTTATTATGGTAGGACTAATCAGATACCACTTACTCTGTAACAGCCAGAGGTGTAAATCCCAAGAGAGAGCCTTTGACCACCTCTCAGCTTTATATTAGTTCTCTTCTCTTTTTCCTATGCCGCATTAGTTCTGTCTTCTTTTCTCCTACATTTTTCTTCTAAGAACATATCATTATTTAATGAAAGGACCCAAATGAGAAATTAATTCTTGCAAATCAACCCATGTTTTTTTTACACTACACAATATTTTTTATCTCCTGGAATTAAAATAACTCAATCTAGTTTTAAGTGGTTATTACTTGGTATATTCTTTGATTTCTCTATTTCTTTCTCTTTCTCCCCATCTCTCTCTCTCTCTCTCTTTCTTTCTTTCTCTCTCTCTTTTTGGTGGATCTGCTACTTATTTTTATTTTAGAAATATTCAGAACAGATTAACTGAGAAAGCTAAAAACAGTTCATGTCAAGAATATCTATCTGATTAAAAGGTGTCCCTGAACCAGCATTCTGACCACACAAAACTAAATGATCCATAAAGTGTTTATAAGGAAGGCAAGGAGACTAATAACTTATTTCTTCTACATTTTTGATTCCTTACCTCATATCTGAGATCATATAGTTTATTGTTTCTCCTTGTGAGCTATTTTAGCTTCCTTTTAGTGAAGGGTTTAGTCGCTACATATTTTTATTCTAAGAGCCTTATTTAAGAGCCTTTATGTTGACAAAATCTGCTCCTAGAATGTAATGTTCAACACTCTCTGTCCACAAAATATCTATTAATTCATGTTTATAAAGCATTAGTCACTAAAAAAAACAAATTTTGCAATGTTTTATTGCCTTTTAAGGAAAAGAGAGATATGAACAGGAGGAACAGAAATGAATCTGATTTATAAAATAGGCTTTTAAGAAAGTATTTTTAAATTGTGCTGGGAGAAAAATAAATGATTAAACTAGATCTCAAGAGGTTTGGGTCTTCTACTCTTACCTGTGCAGCTGGATGTATTCTCGGGGTCTGTTGAGCAGGTGAAGGAATCTGTCAACAATCTTATTTTTTCCGACACCCTGTAATTACACAGAGAACATTAAGTAAAAAGAGACTTTTGTGGAGGTAAAACAAGCCAGAAGATCTTTTGCCAAAACCTACTTTCTCAAAGTTTGTACTGTTTCCGCTCGTTATTAATGAAAATATGCACATATACATTTATACACACATACATGTTTACATATAGCAAACAAATACAACTTCTCTGACACAAAGATTTTTTAAAAAATTTACTTCTAAATACACTAGCTTTGTTTACATCAAATACACTAAACATGGTCTTATTTAAAAGGAACTTCATAATTATTTTTACCCTTCTACAGCTTGTTTTTTTCTGTTTCATAATTTTACACTTACATTTAGACATTATAATACAATATTAACCGCTTCAGATTTGAAGAAAGGCATCAAAAGGAATAAAGGAAGTATAAAAACAATGACTTTTCTTATCAGTTCTTTGGAAGTATGGTTTTCAGTTACAGGCAGATAAATATAATACTATACTTCTGTTTTAATCAAACGCTCCTTTCTTCTCTTTCTATCCTACTTTCCAGTCCTTCAAAACAGTAGAAACCTAAATTATAACCAGTGTTTATTAATAAGTCTCAACCATATCTACTCTTGCCAGGAATGTCCTCATTTCCTTACCACTTATTGATGCTGAGAGTTGCTGTCCTTTTGTGAAAGACAGACTATTAAAAATGGAAACTGCTCCCATGCCAGTTTCCCATTTTCAAGTTTTCAAGTAGAGGGGGACTCTTTTAACAAGTGGGTTGTGTGAGAAGAGTAGAAGTGGTTAAAAAGCTAAATTCCATATATTATATGTTCTAGCAATAAATAACTTATTAATTTCTTATACCATGCCAGACTCTATCCTAAGTATTTGCATGTGTTCTTTCATTTAATCATCATAACAGTTCCATGAGGGAGGTAATATGATTACTCCAACCTCACAAATCAAGATACCAAGACTCAGAAAAGCTAAGCAACATTTTCATGGTCATACAGCTAATCATAGGGGAACCAGGATTCAAATCCGGATCTGTCTGGCTCTAATGCTCATGCTTTTAGTCTCAACATAATGGATTATATTTCTTTCAGTCTTAAATTTATTTAGGTAAACTAGGCCTTGAATTTTCTCTTTCGCCACTTCCAGGAATCCATCCTAAAGAAATAGACAGATTCGGGGCACCTGGGTGGCTCAGTGGGTTAAAGCCTCTGTCTTCGGCTCAGGTCATGATCCCAGGGTCCTGGGATCGAGCCCCACATCGGGCTCTCTGCTTGGCGGGGAGCCTTCTTCCGTCCCTCTCTCTATCTGCCTGCCTCTCTGCCTACTTGTGATCTCTGTCTGTCAAATAAATAAATAAAATCTTAAAAAAAAAAAAAAGAAATAGACAGATTAGGGAAAGGCATGGTGCTGAGCAGTGAGGACAGAAGAAGCCCAATAGAAGGAAACAGGCATTATTATTGGTATTTCTGCTACATCCTCAAATATCTTATAAAGGCATTCTATAAGCACTAATGATAGAAATTCAAATCAACCAAATGAGTATTTATTGAGTATCATCAAAGTCATAGAACTGTGACAGTTCCTCTAAGATAAACAAATTCTCAATGAAATTATTAGAATTTGTCCTTCACAATTCTCAAAAGGAGGCAAGACACATATATACATGTGGAGCACAGAAGACAAGCCACCAGGGTAGATAAATAATTGTTAATTTATATGATACAGATTCTTTTTTCCCCCTTTCTTTTTTTTTAAGTAGGTTCCATACCCAATGGAACTCACAACCTTGAGATCAAGAGTCACATGCTCTACCAACTGAGCCAGCTAGAAGCCCCCTATGATACAGGTTCTCACAGCCTTAGAATCTTTCTCTCTTCTCTTCTCTTTGACTAAATATATCATTAAGATGATAGATGTAAGAGAGGTTAAGGGGACTGGACTGATTACCAACTACTTAATAAATAGGACAGAGGTATGTAGCACACATAGACAGTAGAAAGCAATTAAGATCCATTGTACATCCTCAATTCAGAGAGAAACACAATGAAATCAATGTTTAAAGAAGGTCAATATGACAACAATATGCAAAATATACTGACTGACAAAAGGAGAAACTGGCTCCAGGAGACGGGCTGTTTATTCAACATGGAAACAAATATTTATTGAGTGCTGGTATGTGTCAGGAGAGAGAGCAGTGAATAAGGCAGATAAGGTTTCTGCTCCTATGGAGCTTCCATTTCAAGAGTGTGAAGACAGACTGGAAGGTAGATTAGAAAAGTAGGTAGAAAGGCAGCAAGATATAATTAGACAACTAAATAAATCAATGAGACAATGATCAAATAGCAATATTCTCTATATACAATTAAGATAGGGTGAGGCAATACCAACTGGGTGGTCATTAATATTGATTTAGAAGTGAAGACTTTTCCATAGGTAACTGAAAGCTAAGATGTAAATGACAAGGAGCCAGTTCTAGGACGATTACAGATGAGGCATTCCAGGAGAAGAGTGGCTATAGCTGATCCCCTAAAGTGGAAATAAGCTCAGGATATCTGAGGAACAGCCAGTGTGTTCAAGTGTTGTGGGCAAGAAAAGAATATACAAGATAACTAAAAGTTAGTAGGGCTGTGGGGCACCTGGGTGGCTCAGCTGGTTAAGCATCCTACTCTTTTTTGGCTCAGGCCATGATCTTAGGGTGGTGAGATGGAGCCCTGCGTCAGGCTCTGCACTCAGCAGGAAGTCTGTTGGAGATTGTCTCTCCCTCTGCCCCTACCCCCTGCTCTCTTTCTCTCTCTAAAATCAATAAATCTTTTTTTTTTTTTTTTAAAGTAAGTAGAGTCTAATCAACTAAGTTTTACAAGCCAAGGTGAAGAAGTGGGACTTTATTCTATGAGATGAGGGGGGCATTTTTTAGCAGAGAAGTGACATGAACTAATATAGATTATAAAAAAAATCACTTTGGTTAGGTACAGAGAGTGAATTATAAAGGAGGAAGGAAGGAAACTGGGAAGCCAGTTGGAACGCTACTGCAAGAGTCCAGGTGAGAGATGGGGATGGCTTAGATGAGGGGGGTATAAATGAAGAAGGACGGATTCCAGGTGTTTTGCAAGTAAAGGTGACAAAACTGGTTGATGGCCTGGACACAGGAGGATAAAGGAGAACCACCAGAGATTAATTCTAGATCGTTCCTTGACCAAAAAGATGGGAAAGACTAGGGGAGGAAGACTTCTCCCACAGGAAAATCAAGAGCTAACGCTATCTTTTTCCAAAGCACTTATTATCATTTACAATTCTAACAACGTATTTACTTGTGTTTTATCCTATTCCTCAACCGTAAACATTAGCTCCTCGGGAGGCTTGTTTTGTCCACTATCGTATTGCTAGTGTCTAGAATAGCGCTGGCACAGAGTAGGCACTCGGCTATTGGTCAGATGAATTAATGATATCTCCCTCTCTACAGCTGTTTATGACAGCAACCCCTGTCGTCCTCAGTACTTCTCATTCCACCTCTCAATTTGTAACCAATTCCTCTCATTTCTGCCTCCAAAATATATCTTAAGTCTGCCAAATTTCTCTGGAATCTTTTTAAACCAAAGGAATGCCATCTTGTCTAGAACAGCGCTTTTCAAGCTTTGATTAGCAAATGAGTCAGCTTTGTGATCTTGTTAAAATGCAGACTGATTCAGTAGGTCTGGGGTGGGGTCAGAGACCATGTATTTCTAAGACATTTCCCAGTTGGCACCAATGCTGCTGGTCTGCAGACCATCCTTTGTGCAGCAAGAATACATACCTGCAATGATCTTAGAACTGAACTCCCTACATTCATTCATGTTATTTTGAATGTATTTTCCAAACCACTGCTGGAATAATCTTCTTAATGGATAAATTAGATCATGTCTTAGATTAAGAGTTAGATAAGCTCAACCCCATCTGATAGCTTCTCATTGTATTTAGAATAATTTTGAAAATCCTTCCTGTGGCCTGCAAATTCCTACATGCTCTACCCATCCCTCCAGCCCTCCTGTTCACCCTTTTCCTCACCAATACTGTTCTAGCCACACTCAACTTCCTCCAGTTCTTAAAAGAATCCAAGCTCTTCCTACCTCAGGGGCTTTGCACAAGCCCACCCTTCTCCTGAGGGAGCTTTTCTCTCACTAACCATCCTAGCCATTCTCATTCATTATCTTAATTCCCTTCCTCACAAAGGCCTTTACTACCTTCTCATGTAAGTCAGGTCCTTCCTCATCTCCCATACTTACCTGTAATTTTCATTCTTAAGCACCAATAGATTTATATATGCGACAACTTGTTTAAAGTCTCTCTTATCCACTGTTCTGTGAACTGAAAGTGCCATGCAGGCAGAGGCCAGGCCTATTTACTGCTCTATTCCCAGAGCCCTGCACAGAGTCTGACACAAAAAAATGTATTCAATAAATGTGTGTCCAATGATTGAATGAATACAGAGAATTTGGAAAGTACCAGAAAAGGGAATAAATCTCAGTAAGATAAATACTATGACCAAGTTTAAAAAGATAATGAATATTGGAAACTGTGACGAGTTATAGACCTGTAAAAACCGAACAAGGTTTGTAAATGATCCAATTTATACATTTCACCTACAAAAGAGTCAGTTACCAGAGCTGACTGTCAGACGGGTAAACACATGAAAGTAAGAATAATGGATCATTTCACCCTCTAGCAATCTTTCTGATATCTAACTGGATCTCTCCCCAAATAGTTATAAGCCTAACATGGAAACAAAGAGAAGGAAAATATTTTCACATTTGCATGTCTACTACAAAGCTCTATAAGCTTTAAATGGCGTGCTACAACAAACATAAAATTTTAAGTAGATACATTCAGATGAGTAAAATGTGTTTGTTAATATATCACGTCTGTTAACTTCAATGACTCCAGAGAAAAGCAAGTATCATAAATGCACTGTAATGTCAGAAATATAGAGGATTTCCTGAAAGAAACAAATCACGAAAAACTACTATCAGGAGTTTCTGCTCCCTTCCCACCTCCAAAGTTACTGAACCAGCCAGGCTTTTTAAGACTGCTCTTGAGCAACACACTGTTGTTATAGGGCCTTACAAGGACCATAAATGTAGGATGTGACATGATGTCCCCAGCTACCACTAGGGAGCTCTTCTGCTGTTTTCTTTATATTAGGGTCTTCAGAATGTCATGCTCAGCTGTCTTCTTGCTCCATATACTCTCTCTGGGCAATCTCACTTGCTCCCATGACTGGAGTCATCACACATGGCTCACACTTCTTTCCTAAGCTCCAGCTGAGATCCCCTGTCCCGAACTGCCGATTGAACTTCTGCAGATGTTCATACTGGACTCATTATGTTGCCACCGAAACCTATTCCTTTTGCTTTTTAATCCCAGTAAACAAGCATATTGCCATGTACCCAGATGCTCAGTAAATGAATCTTGGAATGCTTTTGACTACTCCGTTTTTTCCCATGACCCTATTAAAAATGTCACTTGAACCTGTGTGGTCTCTACCTGCAAAATGTTTTTATTCTTACTTCTCACTGCTTTCTCTCCTTCCTATCTTCCCTCCCTCCCTTTCCTAATTCATCAACTATTTTAACACATAATTTATAGGTACTGTACTAGCTGAGCAAGATATGAAGGTAAATAGAACAGCAACAACCCATGGCCACACTCACAGCTTACAATCTAGTAGGAAACACAGACAAGTAAGCAACTATAATAGATAAATACCCATAGCAAATGTTGTGATATGGGACACCCAAGGTGTCTGAAGATTTTAGCAAAGGGCTCAGGAAGGCCCACCACCCACCGTGATGTCTACTGGGGGACATTAAGGACTTAAAAAGGTAAAGGGGAGGAGGAGAAGGAGGAGTGTTCCAGGTGGAGAGAACAGTATGTGTGAAGACTTGAGGGGAACTGTGAGCTGCAGCACTGGACAGGTCTGAGAGAAGTCAAAAGCTAAAGCAGGAATGAGAGAAGAGAGTGGTTAAGAAACAAAACAAAAATGGCAGATAGGGTCTAGCCTTGGAAGCCACTTAAAAGACTCAGGACCATTTCCTAAAAGTACTGAGAAGCCACTGCAGTACAGGAGTCATCAGATCAAATGCTGATTTTTGAAAAATCACTCTGGTATCATGATCTGGCAGAAAGAAAGGACGAATGAAAGCACAGGAAAGCAGTTTGGAAACTCCTTCAACCAGTAGGAGATAATGGTGGCTTCAACTAAGAAGCAGAAGAAATGGAGGGATTTAAGAGATATTTCGGGAAAAGAACAGGATTTGGTGATGGACTGGATGTGGAGATGAGACAGAAGTCAACGTTTCTATCTTGGGCAACGGGGCAAGTGGGGGCAGGGGGGGCGTGGCTATTTAGTGACAAATGAAACATGGCAGGAGAAGTACATTTGCTGGGTGGGGGAGGGAAGTCTAGTTTTAAAAAAGACAGTTTAATTTTGGCTTTGTTTACTTTGAAGTGCCTGCTTCCCATATCTGCTCCTTCCTCTCCAATGCACTGTCCCTACTCAAGGGCAGCCCATCTTCTTGCTCCAACTCTCAGAAAAGATCCTACTTGGTGTCCCTCTTCGGGACTCACAACAGGCCAGCCCACGAGTTGTTTAGTTATTTTTCTAAAACAGAGATCTCATCAGGTCATTCCTGACTTCATTTAAAAGCTCTGATAGTTCCTTCGAAGAAATGCTAAAAGCATAACCTCAGAGTGATTTCTGTAAATATTCTGAGCAAAAAGGAACAATTACAGCGATTTGCTCTTTCTCCCATCCAAGTAGTAACCAGGCCTGACCTTGCTTAGCTCAATTTGCTCTTTCTAATCGTAGTTTTCGCCTAGAACAGAAAATCCCAGGATTACTGTAATTGAATAAATACATAAATAATATCTTATTTTTCCATCATAAAAGTTATACATACTCATTTTCCTCACTGGGAAATGGAAAAAACAAAACATTATCCAGTGTGCAACTGCCAAAACAAATCTGCTACCATTTTCATTTTGTTCCTGTGAATATTTCTCTTTACTTGTCATTATTCTGTATGTAAAAATGTGTGTTCTTTCATAGAAATTAGCATGAAATAAACAGTTTTTACATCATTATTAACTCTTACTGAGGATAATACTTAGTGAGTGAAAATTTAAACAGAGAAAAGGAAGCTGTGAATGAGAGATCCAAAATAATACACATTGTCTCCAGATACCTGGATGGCTCAGTTGGTTAAGCTGCCTTCAACTCAAGTCATGATCTCAGGGTCCTGGGATCGAGTCCCACATCAGGTTCCTTGCTCAGCAGGGAGCCTGCTTCTCTCTCTGCCTGCTGCTCCCCCTGCTTGTGCTCTCTCTCTCTCTGACAAATAAATAAACAAAATCTTTAAAAATACGAACTGTCACATGAGAATGGCCTTTCTTTTACATTACTGTTCTCACTGTGTTCTTTCTGACACTCTACTAGAGAGAAGGACCTTCGAAGAGGTAGGAATCTGATGGTGCTTTAACTATAGAATTAAGACAAGTAGGGAATATATTATGTCCCACAGATAGGAATCAAACCAAGGATCGGAAGTAAACAAGCTTCCAGTTTCTGTGAGAGAAAATACCAGGGGCCATGACTTTAAGAACTTTGCAAGATTCTGGGATTCTTTCAAATTCCTCAGGTTTATTATTTTAGTTATCCTGTTTCCTCAGAGAGATTAGCAGTGAAATCCTTTAAAGGAAAAGGCTGTAGTAGACTTGTCTTTCTGGACAAGAAGACCATCAGAACTTGGAAAACACCATCTGTATCTCATCAAGGAGGAGGAGGAGAAAGAAGTAGAGCAGGGGAAAAGACCTAAAGAGAAATGGAGAGCAGGCAAGAGAAGATGAGTCTAGGGATGGGATTTGGGCTAAGAGTAAATGTCCGAAATTAAACACTGAAGGATCCCTGCATTAGCAGGTAAACTAGCAAGCTTCTAAGTCAGCCCTCTGTAAACACACTCAAGTATGCATTTTTTTTTTTATTTTTAAAGACTTTATTTATTTGAGAGAGCGAGCATGAGCAGGAGGAGGGGCAGAGGGAGAAGGAGAAGCAAACTCCCCGCTGAACAGCGAGCCCTATTTGGGGCTCAATCCCAGGATGCTGACCTGAGCTGAAGGCACACGCTCTACAGACTGAGCACCCAGGCACCCCCTCACTCAAGCATGTTCCTAATCAACCAACAGCCTCCAGAACTTTTGTGCTTCCACATCTTTGTTTATGCTGTTTGTTCTGACTAGAACAGCCCATCCTTCCGCCACCCAGCCATCTTCATCCACTCACTCCTTAGCATTCTGATGAAATGTCTCACTTCCCGGAAGTGCCTGACTCCCATTCACTTCTCCCCTTCTGCTCTGAGCACCAGAATGGTTTTCTCCTTTGGATTCCTAAACCACTATCTGACAGCATTCAGCACACTGTACTCTAGTAATGGGTCAGGTGCCTGGGCAAGAGAACTGGCTCCATGAGGCCAGGATCAGCCCCCAGTCCATGTACCCTCCATGGGCGCCTCACATATAACCTGCAGGGAATAACTACTAAAATTTGAGAAAAGAAAGTAAGAAAGGAAAGGGAAGTCATGCAATGTGCTCCTGCTAAAGGAGGTAGAAAGCTGTTCCAGGAAGCTTCTGCTCCCTTTGTGCAAACAAAGAGGAGGAAGCTAACCTTTATGGAGCCCTCTGCTGTACACATACACACACCTTCAGTGCTTAATCACTTGAATCCTCACACCAGCCCATGTGAGTTGAAGGTAAAGTACCTGTTTCGGAAAGATGCAAATTTAATTCTAAGTAGTTAAGAACCCTGCACATGGTGGGATTTGAAGGCTCATCTATTCTGACTGAACGGACTGGGCTGTTTTCTGTTTTGCCATACTGCAAAAGGGAATGTCAGGAGGTTGCCTTCCTGAACTGATGTGCAAGGGAGTTTAGATCTTGATGTCACAGAGTCAATTTCAGTTACTCCAAGGTTATAATAGCCTAGAACATGAGTCCAGGAACTCCCTGTATGAAATCCAAGGTTCAAGAGGGAGAGCAGTGAGAAAGTCAAGTTGGATCTTTCCTTCTGCAGTAATTTCTAAAACAGACTCCAAGCGAGTGTTTACCACTGCTAGTGTTCACTTCCCTCACGTGTTTCCCTGAACTTAGGGCATTCCTTCCAGTTCGCCCTAATTCTTTAATAACATTTGTGGAGTCAGATCAGTCTGTATAATATGTATAGATGATTTCTGCAGTGTCCTTATTAGGAAAAAGTGCCCTTTTTTAGAAAGCTACTATATGATTGTCATTAACAACTACCAACAGCAGTAAAAAATAACAAACTAAAGAGACTAGTATTACAGTAAAACCAGGAGAAATAAATTACAGCTGCTTTTTTTAAACCTTAAAATGTCCACCAAATGTTGAATTTTCTAATTCCTTGCTTCCACCTGAAAACCTTAATATACTAGCAGTTAAGAGACTTGGATTATGCTCTCTGCTTCATCTGTCCCCAGATGAAGGTCTTTACCACCATCTAAGCCTAGATTTGCTCATTTGAATATAGAGGGGCTAGACAAACTGATCTCTAAACACTTTTTATTCTAATATTCTGTAATCCCATAATAAAATGTGAAATTACTGCTCTAGGAATCTCTGGAAGTCTATTTTTCAAATTCTCTCAGTGAACATACATTACTTAGGTAATAAAAAAAAATTTATTAAAACTGAATAGTGAACGATAGTACACATTTGCACAAATGTCTTCCCTGTCACAGAGCCAAGGAACAGTACCCAGAAGTCAGACGAGAAGACATACATTTCAACTACACTACGAGTTTGCATGGCTCACAAACACACCGCCTTATAAAGCTCTCTGTCAAAGTCATAACCTCTTTTTCTTTTTCTTTTTTTTTTTTTTTAAGATTTTATTTATTTATTTGACAGACAGAGATCACAGAGAAGCAGGCAGAGAGAGAGGAGGAAGCAGGCTCCCCGCTGAGCAGAGGGCCCGATGCGGGGCTCGATCCCAGGACCCTGGGACCATGACCTGAGCTGAAGGCAGAGGCTTTAACTCACTGAGCCACCCAGGCGCCCCCATAACCTCTTTTTCAAACAGGAATAACACAAGCCACATCCCTGCAATTTCTCTGAAATACTGTGTTGCTATAAATGGGAAAGGTATATACTCTTAGGTAGTTGGTCATTAGGTCTGACCAAAGGAGCCATGACAAATGCTGTTGGGGAAAAAGAATCAATGTATGTGCAAGAACAAAATACAGATTCAGAATAAGTGCAGGAAAAAAATTCTCTACGGAACACTGGATCGACAGACTAAATGTTAGAGAGAAGGTGGCAGAATAGTAAAAAAATTCCAGATTGCAATTCAAGCAACTTCACTAAGCAAGGGGTTGGAGAAGGGACACAACACAATATAACATAAAATAAAGATGAATGTCACTGTATTTGATAAACCCAAGTATTTCGTGGGCTTGGGACTCCCAGGCTGCTGGGGCTACTAGAAGCACAGCATACTTTGTTATCAAATTCCCGGCTGCCACTAACCAGCTGGGTACTACAGGCAAGAAGATTTCAGGACAAAGTGTTCAGTCCCTTCCAAGACACTAGACAATTATGCTGGCCTGGCAACATGGTATATTTCTGATGCTGCATGGTAGTAACCTGCCAGGGCTCAGTTCAAATGATTAATTAGCAAAATTCTCACATTCTTTCATTTTGGCAATAGAATATTCACAGTCTCTCAATATTAAATAATTCAACAAACATGACTTTACCAGAAGAAAAACTGAGTCCATGGTCACGGTAAGCCTATGACTAACAGGTGGAATGAGATACAAAGAATTATATGGAATTATATAGTAACAATGTGCATAGAGTTCTGCTTAGTTGGCACTAAATATATGTTTACTGATTTTCATTGTGTATAAATATCTTAAAGTCAAAGGCTATGAAGATCAGAAAAGAAAGCAGTTATTTCTAGCCTGGAAAAAAATGGATATGGCTTGACGTCATTGTACAAGTTAATCAGGAACTTAAATTGGTTTCACAAAATATACTCTACACAATATTTCCTCAGAAGTTTATCAATATTGATATAATTCTGAATAAAATGTTTATATTCATGAACATTTGTTAGCACCTCTCAGGATAAAGAGAACAGGAGGGTGTAGCTTTCCTTTTTCAAAGAGACTATATATTTTTTTTGCAGCTAAATACAATTACCAGCCTTTGTTTAAATGCTGATTGGAATAAACCAACTGTAAAAATGACACTTTGGAGATAACGGAAGAAAACTAAAAATAAGGTACGAGAGCATATTCAGGGATTATTATCAATTTGCTAGGTGTAATAATGAATTGTGGGCATATTAGAAATAAATATTGAGATATCTGTGAGAAAAATGCATTATGTAAAAGGATAATGTATGAAAAGACAACATAAAAAGTGTCGGGGGAATAGATAAAACAAGTTGGATAAAATGCTGTTAATTTTTGAGGCTACATAACTAGTACAAAGGGGTTTTATATACTCTACTTTTTTTTTTTTAAAGATTTTATTTATTTATTTTGACAGAGAGAGATCACAAGTAGGCAGAGAGGCAGGCAGAGAGAGAGGAGGAAGCAGGCTCCCTACCGAGCAGAAAGCCCGATGCGGGGCTTGAACCCAGGACCTGGGATCATGACCTGAGACGAAGGCAGTGGCTTAACCCACTGAGCCACCCAGGCGCCCCTATACTCTACTTTTTATAGAAAGTTAAAAAATGCCCTATACTCTGTATGTGAAGCATAGTCTTGGCCTACTATAAGCATTCAACCAAAGTTAGCAATTACATAGTATTATTGTTGTTGCTGTTGTTATTACTGTTACTAGTGTAAGCATTAGTGTGCTACAGTGAAAAATAAGTTTGAGCTTGGGAGCCCTACCTCTGCCATTAACTAGCTAATACGATCTTGAGCAAATATTTTAACCTTTCTGAGTTTTAGAAGGCTAATTTGTAAAATGTGGAACATAAAAATATTTACCCCAAAAGGCTGTTGTAGAACTAAATGAGATTTAAAAAAAAAGGAAATTGGAAATTATAAAATGTACAAATACTACCATTTTTAACCCTTACTCATAAGAAACTTCTAATTCAATTGTACATGAAATCAAATATATATCACAAAAACTTTAAAAGAGTGACAAATACTATAAAATCTCAGGAAAAATCAAGATTATTTCTATTTGGGGAAGACTTAAGAATGGCTTCACTGAGGAAGAAACATCTGAGCTTTTGAAAACTGGCAGGATTTTCCTTGGCAAAGACAAGGGGAAGCTCTGTATGAAGCAAACAATATGAAAAATGGCAGGGGGGAGGGGGGACAAAAAGGCCAGGTTTACTCTGGGTGGGTAAAAAACTCAAATTTGGAAGAACTAAAATTATAAAAGGAATTTGGAGCCAGGTCACAGTTTGTTTTGTGTGTCTGCCTATGAAAGAGATTTTATCTGATAGGCAAGGAGGAGCCACTTATAACTTTAAACAGGAAAATAAAATTAAAAGTTACTTTCTAATGATGGAACTGAAAAGAATACCTAAAGAATCAGCACTGTAAAAACATGAAACACATGAAAGTCAGAGACAGAGAAGATATCCTATATGAAAGTGAGCCAGAGCTGAGTTTTCATTTGATAATGAAGACATAACACAAAAGAATTTTGTTAAGAGCAAACAATATGAACTGTGGAATCCAAGGAGAGCCTAAGTGTGAAAATTTCACCAGACCGCTATTATTGGTAAAATGATACAAAGGGCTGGCTCAAAAATGAAGAAAGAAACAAAAACAAAAACAAAACAAAACTAAACAAAAAAAGGAAGGAAGGAAGGAAGACAGGAAGGAAGAAAACAAATCTGGCAAATTACTAGATTATATTCATTTAGAAGTCATTGTGAATTACTATGTCTCATTAATACAAATTAAAAGTTGATGACTTGCTTTGTAATTTTATCTAACATTATATATAGATACTTAGATTTTTATCCCCTAAAATATCACATATTAGAAAAATAAGTCTTATGTAAGGGGATACCTGAGCATTTTTAGAACACTATATTGCTGGAAGAGTTCTTACTTCAAATATCTGATAAAATGCAACTGTCTCTCAAAAGTCAAGCATTCTTACATAAAATTGTAAGCTTATTCTTAGGGAGTTTTTAAACAACATCAAAAAGTATTCACCTGTAGGTTGATTCTATAACCCCAAACATTCACAATCAATATTTTGTGTACCAAACAGAATACAACCCCTCTATAAATCAAAGAAAAGAAAATATGGGAAGAAAAGAGTTGGAACAGAAGAAGCATCACTGAGTCAAAAATAAATAAGGATTTCTCTTTTTCCATCTCAGTAAAGAAAAAATAAATAGAAACTCATGCTATGATTTAAAAAAAAAAAAAAAAAAAAAAAAAAAAAAGCCAGCCTGAGAACTCCTAATTGCACGAAAGGCACATGCGATGTTATAGTCGTGGAAAGTAATGCACGTAGCAGCACACATAAGTCATGCTACAGTATGCAGCATTAGTCCTAAGGGGCCGTGTGTAATTTCCGGCACCTATCCCTTCTGGCTGACAGGGAGCAATTCTGCTTTTCTTACTGGAAAGTTGCCGCACTGTGCCATAAAATCTGACACAGAAAATTGAAAGGATTAAAAAAAAAACCATCAATTTACCTCACCAAAACAAGATGTGGGCTACTTCATTTTGCAGTGTAAGTGATGTTTATGGAACTGTTTTCAGCTTCCCAACAGTTATAAAACCTTGTCTAATATCAGGTTTCTTCGAAAAGATAGTATTATATGGAAAGAAAAGGTGTGATTAGGCTTATGAAGATGATAAACCTTGACACACTTCAAGATCACCACTTACTCTTGAATTTGCTCATAGCAAAAGCTGTTCCTGGTAACAGAGCAATCTTTCGAGACATCTCTAAAGGTATAACTTCAACTATGAAAATGTTTCTTTCCTGGACTTCAGCCAGTTTCTAGTTTGCAAACAGAAGGCTAGGTAGATTGTATGTATCTATAGGAAGTTTGTATTAAGAACATTCATCACACTTTATTGTGGAATTATACCAGCCTGCTTAACCCACTGAGCCACCCAGGCGTCCCTTATACCAGCCTGCTACTGGCTTCTCTGCCAATACTGAATCCCCAAAGCTATACTTCTGATATATATAAATATATATATATATATACATATACATATGTGTGTATATATATATATATATATACACACATATGTATATGTATATATATATATATTTTTTTTTTGAGTAGTTATCACTCATTTCTAATGTTTTATGAAAGAGAAAGAAAGGAGCCTGATCAACTGCTAAAAATAGTTTACTCAGGTTCAAAATAAATCATGTGGGGGTGCCTGCGTGGCTCAGTCGGTTAAAGGGTTACCCAGGTCATACCCAGGGTCTTGGGATGGAGCCCCGCATGAGCTCCCTGCTCAGTGGAAAGTCGGCTTCTCCTACTCCTTCTGCCCCTCTTGCTGCTTATATATTCTCTCTCTCTCTCTCTCACATAAATAAATGAAATCTTTAAAAAAAATAAAAATCAAACAAAGCAAATCATATGATTAAAGTAGGCATTTTCTCACTTGTCACTTTGCATTTGAGTGAAAACACCAGTGACATCGCCCCATCAGATTCAGCAGTCCTCATTCTACTTCTCTGCCTTTTTCCTGTATTTGTTATTTTCTTTCACAAGACAGAAATAAGGGGGCAGATGAGAAGGTGCTTATTGAGATTGAGATTACTGAGAGGTGCTGAAATGCCACTAATAAACGAAGCAAGGCATTTTCAAAGCTGCTGCTGAGTTACTATGGCCTGAGTTACTATGGCTGCAAAAGCACACACTACTGAAAAAGAAATCTAGATGATCAGAACTCTGAGGCAAGCGCAGGGAAAGAGAATGCGAAACTCCATTCCATCGTCAGCAAAACACATCTCTGTGGGGTTCTTGCTCTGCATTTGCCAACAAATACTGCAGGTGGCTTCACGCTGCTTTGTACGTATCAAATGGAAGCAGTCAAGAGTCTAACTTTAATGAACCTGGAGGGCATCATGCAAAGTGAAATAAGCCAGAGAGAGAAAGACAAACACTATGTGGTATCATTTATACGTGGAATTGGAAAAAAGAAAAAAAAAAGTCAAACTCAGAAACAGAGTAGAGAAATGGCTGGGGGTAGGGTAACAGGGAGAGGTGGGTGAAAGGTACCAAATTTCATCTATAAGATGAACAGGCTCTGATTTATTCAGCAAACATTTGTTGAATGTCTACTGCATGCTACTCAAAAATAACTAAAGCTTTTCTCAAGGGGTTCTCTCTCTGTGCAGTAGAGATGGCAGGTAGAGCCATAAGTCTAAGGCAAGTCAAAAGAAATCAGTAAGTAGGCTGCTATCAGAGCTCAGGGAATGGGGCCAAAGCTTCAGGCCTGTGTTCAGGAAAACTTTATTAAAGAAGCATATTATAGAATATTATAGCCAGAGGGACCTTACAAAATACCAATTCCAATCCCATCATTTTATAGATAAGGGAAAAAAGAGAGAGAGGGAGAAGAAAAAAGAAAGGGCCATTGAAGAGTAATAACAATGTAGCTAATATCACCTAGAGAGTTGAAGAGCCTGGATGAGAAGGTAGGTCTCTGGATTCCCAACTTTGTGCTTTTCTGATCCTGTCGGTGTATAAACCTATCCAGTTGAATGGGCCACTTAACTATTTACTCTCTTCAGTAGGCCCTTCCTAGTTTCTATCTAACTTATTTGTTTCCTTCACTGACAGTTGCAAATTTATAAAATAAGGAATTCAGTCAATGAGAGCACATCGCCACTCTGGGGTTGGAAGGATTTCAAAAGGCAAAGATGAGGAAAGAAGAGAGAGTGCTGGTAAAGGTCAAAGGCTAGGATATGACACTGATAAGAAGATCCATTTTGAAAACAGTGTTAAATGTATCTGAGGACAGGAGTTTGAGGGGAGGGCTGAGACAGGTCGTAAACACAGTGGGATTAGACAATGGAGGACATCAAAAGGCAGGAGGACAGCCTAAAAGAATTAGTCTTGTCCACGAGATACTTCAATGAACACATGAGCAGAATTTACTTAGTAAATCTGTAAGTTCCTTCAACACTGGTACTATTACATGACACTGATGGTCTTAGAGGTTTCTAAAGAATGAACAAAAGACCCTTCTGATATGAAAAAGCCAGTTAAATGTAGCCCAAGTTATACTGAATACAAACTCCCTCTGTCAATTTTTCTTTCTCCAAAGCTGAGGTGACAGAATAAGGACAAAAGAAGGCAAGACACTATGATCTGCTGATGAAAGGTGCAGTCTGTGCCAGCAGTGACTGAGAGGCGTTTGTGGGGCCCCATGCCTCCAGCCTTGCTCTTCCTGAGAATCCTTAACCTGCCAGCTCTATCAGTGGGATCTCCTGTCCTCACCAAGTGATGGGGTCCAGGCATGGACCTGCAGAGTGGCAGCTGCTCTTCACTCTGCCCCACTACCTAGCACTTTGTCCTGCTGCCTTGTTCTCTTCTTTGGGACTGGAAATAGACTAGCGGTAGCACACTGGATTTCCCATCAACATGGGTACAGTGCTCTAGAGTAATTTTGAAGCACACTGCCCCTTTTCCATTTATCATGAAGTAGAAGCAAACCGCTGCTCCACCTCACCCTTATCCTGCGTAGCTCTCCTCAGTCCTCAGAGTCACGTTGCTCTTAGCTGAGTGGGTGCTATTTTTATGTCCAGGTTAGATACCAGGGAACCCAGCCTTGTAAGATAAGCAATTCACCCACAGTCATAGCGGGCTGGGAGAGGGTTCCTACTGCACCTCTAGCCAGCTAACATCCAAACCTGCGCATTCAATCAGTAAGCCATTCAATTGGCCCATTAAAAAAAAAAAAAAATCAACACTTTAAATTTTAAGTTTAAGGGACTAAATATATAAAGAATATGTATTTTTTTATAAGTTTAAACAAAAGGAAAAATTAGGACCAAATACCTTCTGAAAGTTTATTAAATCTGATAATTCAACTGGGGAACATTATCAGAAGATAATGATATCTATCTATATATAGATAGATATATAAATAGAAAATGTCCAAACATTATCAGAAGCTTCTAAATAGAAAATGTCCATTCTCCATAAACACATGCTGAATATCTACTATGTAGCAGACACTGTTCTAGGAACTGAGGATACAGAGATAAGCAAGAGAACTATGGTCCCTGCCCTTGAGGATCACATAGGTAATTTGGAAAGACAATCACTCTATATATAAACAGAGTAACATGACTAGTGATGTTGTGATAATGTGATAACAGGGAGATAGAAGGGTGTAAAAGTAGGGGAAACCTAACTTGGCTAGGAACAAGGGAAGACCCCTTAGGAGTTAGGGGAAGTGGGTGGAGAAGGGGACTGAGAGTGCTCTGTGTAGAGAAGAGCACGCACCAAGGACTAGGGCAGAGATAAGAAACTAAAGGAAGTTCACAGTGGCTCAAGCGACCACTGAGTGAGACAAAGGAGGGAGGGAGCCAAGCAACAGGCCTAGAAAGGCAGGCAGAAGCCAGATCCTGCAGGACACCATTAGCCATACTGAAGACTATACCTAAGAGCAACAGGAAGCCAATTTAAGCAAAAAAGAGAGACTTAGTCAGATTTTAGTTTCACAAGTATCACCCGGCTGCAGAGTGAAGGGCAGATCAGAGTGGGAGCTATACTGGCAAAGCACTGCCGTAGTCCAGGGGACAGGCGATGGTGAGCTGGGCTAGGGTGACAGATGTGCGAAAGAAGAGTCGATGTCTGTGAGGCAGAATGGACAGAACTCGATGGGTGACTGAATGGTGATTTCAGCTGTGAGATAATTCTAAATTTTAGAAGGTGGAAGATAATCTGTGCTTAATTAAAGCAGTCATTTAGTAGAAAACGAAGAATCACCTCTAAAAACATATCCCAACAAGGAGAAGACACTTACTGCTTTTAAGCTCATTATCATTTATACATTAGCACCTGAGTTCCAGCCACACATAACTCACCTGGTTACCAACCAATAATAGGTGCTCTCCGAGAAGAAAGTCTTTCAGCATGTCTTCCATCACTAACATGTGCTAGAAAAAAAGAACCAGAAGTTAATTGTGTTTTGTATAATCAAGATGGAATAATAAAGTTAACAACAAAGGTATCGTCGTGCTAAGTAAAGCTTCTAGAGTTTCAGTTCAAGATGGCAGTGTGAGATCCTGAACTCACCTCCTCCCATGGACATGCAGATTGTACAGTAACATATGAAATCATTTAATTAAACATGCATCTTGAAGCCTAGTTGTAACCTTTTCTTTTTTTTTTTTTTTTTTTTTCAAAAGATTTTATTTATTTATCAGACAGATCACAAGTAGGCAGAGAGGCAGGCAGAGAGAAAGGAAGGGAAGCAGGCTCCCCGCTGAGCAGAGAGCCCGATGTGGGGCTCGATCCCAGGACCCTGGGATCATGACCTGAGCCGAAGGCAGCGGCTTTAACCCACTGAGCCACCCAGGCGCCCCTAGTTGTAACCTTTTCTAGAGGATGTGTGCTCACCCTCTATGACACTCCAAAGCACTAGTGTATCCTGAAGGGGAGATTTACACGCATCTGGTGTCCTGGTTTGTATGTCTGGTGCCCTGGTTTCTGCAGCTGTCACCCCACAGATACTCCTTAATTACATGGTGGCTGGGTGTGGGGGGGAGTCTTGTATTTCTGGATCCCATGGGACTATGGCAATTGTAAAGATGGTTCTAGGCAGGCTACCAGCCCAGGACACTGCATAGACAGTGGACTGAGGCACAATCCTTAGTCTTCTGTGAAGGAGGCCTTTGCTTGTCCTGGAGCTTCAGCCTGAGAGCAGGCTTCAAGTCTGGCATACATTTAGAGGCCAATAGATCACTCTCAAGGAACACAGGTTATGGGTGGGTTATGGGTATCATCTTGGCTCTCTTTCTTTCTTGGCCTTGCCTGAGTTCATCAGTATCACCCAGGAAAGGGCCTATACACTTGTCTGGAACCCCAATCTCTATGGTTGTCACCCAATGGACACCTCCAGATCACCTGGCTTTTGCGGTCAGTGAGGCTTCCAGTCGTAATACACAGGACTGTATATATTTGCATACTTTTAAAAGCTAACACCCAAGGATGTGGTTTCCAGTCAGTCTAAATCTAAGCTCTGAGATACTCCCATGTGGGATACAGAGATCTTTGCACATCCTCAATTACTGGGAACTATTAAAAATATAATGGGCAGCTTGGACAAGGTCAAAGATTTAAGAGCCAATCAAGAGCTAAGGCAGGGTTGAATGACAAGGTTCATCTGCATGAGGCCACTCCTTTGAAAGACTGGGAAAAGTAGTCATCTCACATACTGTATAGAAATCAATAAAGTCAAGCAAAATGCAATAACAGAGGATATGTTCCAAATGGGAGAACAAGATAAAATCTCAGAAATAAAAAATTTAATGAAATGACATAAGTAATTTACCTGATAAAGAGTTCAACTGATGGTCATTAAGATGCTCACCAAACTGAGAAGAATGGATGGATGCAGTAAGAACTTCAATAAAGAGATAGAAAATATTAAAAAAAAAGTGTCAAACAGAAGTCAAAATGTTGAAGAATACAATAACTGAACTGAAAAGGTTCAACAGCAGACCAGATGAAGCAAGAGAAAGGATCAGTCAACTCAAAGGCAAGGCAGTAGAACTAACCCAATCAAAGCATCAAAAAGAAAAAAAGAATTACAAAAAATAAAGATACTTTAAATGACGTAAGAGACAACATTTCATGGACTAACATTTGCACCACAGGGCCCCAGGAAGAAGAGAGAGAAGAAGAGGCAGAAATTTTATTTGAAAATATAAAGGCTGAAAACTTCTCTAATACAGGGAAGAAAACAGACTTCTAGATACAGGAATCCCAGCAAGTTCCAAATAAGAGGAACCTAAGGACACCTACACCATGACACGTAATCAAAATGTCAAAAGTAAAAGACGAGAGGAGAATACTAAAAGCAGCAAGAGAAAAAAAAGTGTTACATATAAGGGAACACCCATAAGGCAATCAGCAGATTTTTCAGCAGTAATATTGCATGCCAGAAGGGAGCGGCATGATATATTCCAAGGACTGAAAAAAACCTTGCCAACCAAGAAGACTCTACCTGGCAAAGTTATCACTCAGAAGTGAAAAACAGATAAAGAGTTTTCCAGATAAGCTAAAGCTAAATGAGTCATCATCACTAACTCAGCCTTACAAGAAATGTTAAAAGGACTTAAGCTGAAAAGAAAGTGTGCTAATTAGTATTAAGAACACATATGAAGGGGGGCAACTGGGTGGCTCAGTGGGTTAAGCCTCTGCCTTAGGTTCAGGTCATGATCTCAGGATCCTAGGATCAGTCCCACATCGGGCTCTCTGCTCAACAGGGAGCCTGCTTCCTCTTCCTCTCTCTCTCTGCCTGCCTCTCTGCCTACTTGTAATCTCTCTCTCTGTGTGTCAAATAAATAAATAAAATCTTAAAAAAAAAAACACACATATGAAAATAAATCTCACTGGAAAGTAAATATATATAATGATAGATTAATCACTTATAAAGATAGTATGAAGGTTAAAAGTCAAAAGTAGTAAAAATAGCTATAAATATGATGATTAGTTAAGGGATATGCAAGACAAAAAGTCAAAATGTGACAGCAAAAACATAAAACATGGAAGGGAGCAAGTACATTGAGATTTACAACAGGATTAAACTTAAGTTGTTATCAGTTTAAAATAGGCTGTTGTAGATAAATTATACGTAAGCATCATGGTAACTACAAAGAAATAACCTATAGTAAATTCACAAAAAGTAGAGAGAGAATATAAATATAACAAAGCATCTGACAAAATTCAACATCCATTTATGATTAAAAAAAAAAACCCTCTCAACAAAGCAGTATAGAGGGAATATATCTCATAATAAAAGTCATGTATGACAAGCCCACAGCCAACAACATACTCAACAGTAAAAAGCTCAAAGCTTTTCCTCTAAGATCAGGAACAAGACAAGGATGCCCATTCTCGCCACTTTTATTCAACACAGTACCAGAGAAATTAGGCAAGGAAAAAAAAAAAGAAAAAAGGAAATAGGAAAGGAAGAAGTAAACCTGTCACTATTTGCAGGTGGTGGTATTAATATACAGAAAACCCTAGAGACACTATCACAAAGCTGTTAGAATAAACAAATTCAGCAAAGCTAAAAGATACAAAATCTATACCAAAAAAATCTGTTATTTTTCTATACACTAATAATGAACCATCAGAAAGAGACTGCATCAACAATTGCATCAAAAAGAATAAAACACCTATGAATAAATTTAACCAAGGAGGTGAAAGACCTGCATATTGAAAACTACAAGACATTAATGAAAGAAACTGAAGACCCAAATAAATGGAAAGATATTCTATGTTCATGGATTAGAAAAATTGATGTTGTTCAAATGTCATACTACCCAGAATAATCTACATGTTCAATGCAATCTGTATCAAAATTTTAATGGCATTTTTCACATAAACAAACAATCCTAAAATTTATATGGAATCATAAAAGATCCTAAAAAGTCAAAAAGTCGTAAGAAAGAAGACCAAAGTTGAAAGCATCACACTTTCAGATTTCTAACTATATTACATTATAGTAATTAAAAAAGTTATAGTAGTCAGCAAAAAAAAGCTGTAGTAATAAAAAAGCTATAGTAGTCAATCAAATTATAATATTTTCAGAAAAAGAGACACATAAATCAATGGAACATAATAGAGAGCCTAGAAATAAACCCATATGCATCAATGGTCAATTAACTTACTAAAAAGGAGTCAAGAAGGAAGAAAACAAGGGAGAAAGGACAGTTTCTTTGATAAATGGTATTGGGAAAATGGGCAGTCACATGTGAAAGAATGAAACTGGATCACTATCTTCCACCATACACAAATATTAACAAAAATATATTAAAGACGTGAATGTTAGGCTCTGAAACCAAAACTCCTAAAAGAAAACATAGATGGTAATAAGCTCTGTGATATAGGTCTTAGTGATGATTTTAGAATCTGTCACCAAAAGCACAAGGAATGAAAGCAAAATTAAACAAGTGGGACTCCATCCAACTTAAGCAGCTTCTGCGGAGTGAAGGAAACCATCAACAGAATGAAAAGGCAACCTAGTGAGTGGCAAAAAATATTTGCAGATCATGTATCTGATAAGGGGCTAATATCCAAAATATGGAAAGAACTCATATATCTCAACAGTAAAAAAACAACCAGTCCAAGTAAAAAATGGGCAGAGGATCTGATTAGAGACATCTCTAGGAAGACTTACAGAAGACCAATGGGTATATGGAAAAATGCTCTATATCACAGTCATTGAGAAATATAAATCAAAACCATAATAAGATGTCACCTCACATCTATTAGAATGGCTATTATCAAAAGACTAGAGGTAAGTGTTGGTGAGGATATGAAGATAAGGGAAACTGTGTATTGCTGATGTAGCCACTATGAAAATCAGTATAGAGGTTCCTCAAAAAATTAAAAATAGAACTATCATATGATCCAGTAATTCCACTTCCTGGGTATTTTTTTGAAGAAAATGAAAACAATTTTTTTGTTTGAATTTGAAAAGAAATTTGCACCGCCACAATCACTGCACCTTTACAAGAGCCAAGGTATGGCTTCCATACCTTGGAAACAACCTACATGTCTATTGATGGATGAATGGATAAAGAAGATGTGGCATATATATATATATATGTGTATATATATATATATATATATATATATATATACACATAATGGAATATTATTCAGTCATAAAAAGAATGAAATCTTGCCATTTGTAACAACATGGCTGGTCCTTGAGGGCATTATGCAAAGTGAAAAAAGTCAGAGAAAGACAAATACTGTATTATCTCTTATATATGGAATGTAAAAAATACATATGTGTATATTTGTAACATGTAAATAACATATATGTGTACATACACACACACACATATAACATATATGTACTAAAAAAATACCCAAGCTCATAGATATAGAAAACATATTGGAGGTTGCTAGAGGCTAGAGGTAGGGGTGGGAGAAATGGGTGAATTGTTTTTTTTTTTTTTTTTAGTTTAAATACATTGAATAAAAAAGAAAGTAAAACATCTATAATAATAGACCATACTCAAAACAATTTGATTTTTTAAAAAACCAAAAATTAATGCAGTGATTATAAGTTATATAACCAATTAGGTCACTGGTACTTAAAACTTGAAGTAGTCCACTTAAGCAAGAATAAGCCACTCACCATTATTTCAAAGGGTTTTCATAATTTAACTCAAATATATTTTAACTATTGCTCTATGCAGGGTTGGCTTATAATTTACTATTTAAATTAGTAGTTGCTAATAATGTAAATATACATATGATGAAGTTCTAGAACCTAGGTGAGGTTTGGTGGGCTGAGGTCCGGAGCTGATGACGAAGAAAGAATTCTTGAGACATCTTTGGTGCAAAATGGTGGTTTATTAAAGCACGGGGACAGGACCTGTGGGCAGGAAGAGTTGCTGCCCCAGGTTGTGAGGGATGGCAGGTTATGTACCTTGCTGTTGGGGGAAGGTGAGGGGAAGGGAGGTTTCAACGGAGCTTTCATATGCTAAAGAGGGCCTACACGGTGCAGGGATACCCGAGGCCTTGAGGCTTGATCAATATAGTCTTTTGGTCAGCCATTAACATCAAGATAGTTGGGAGATTCTTGGTGGGATGTCACAATCTTGCTATCAATCGTCTTTGTTAGTGAGATTTAGGTTCAGAAGAGATTTAACTATATTTACATTTCCTTCTACCTCAGCCTCCTTCAGTTTTGTTTATGGTGGGGAGGGAGACATTAGGGCTTGAGGAACTGAGTTATTTGCCTCTGGAAATTGTGCTATTGATAAGGTAACTTCTTTGTTAGTAGATCAGTAGGACATTTATAAACCAAGGGAGACTCCTATCTTGCAGGATTGTGATCTCTGCAAGATAACTATTTATTTATCGTTTATGGCAGTCAGGGGTGCCTGAGGAATGCTACACATATTACCGAGGGGGAGCGGATAGAGAGGGGGTGCAAGGTGCCAGCTTTTGCTTTGTCTTGAGCCAGCCTCCTGCTCCCTCATCATGTAGGCTTTCCAAAATAACTGGAGATTTCCATGGAACATTTTACACTGACTTGGTCTTAATCATTACTTTCAAAGGATGTGCAATTTTAGAATTAGAAATGTAGTATTTAGCTTCCACATTTTGTTATTTGAATTAGGACACAATATAATAAAAGAACAAGATTAAAGTTGTTCACAATAGCCACAAAGGAAATTACATTGCTCTTTTATATCTGGAAAAATAGGACAACCATAAGTAGGTCACAAAGGCTCATTGTGGGGGATGGGGAGTGTTGGAGGAAGAAATATAGCCCAGAACAATTAATATCCCTATTTCCTTCTCTTGGTTTTCTGTATCAAAACAGTTACAGCCTCATAAAGACTGAAGTTATTGAACCTCCCTAATTATGGAAAAGGCAAATCAACTGTTTGTATTTAATACTTGCTGCCGGTATTTTCTAGCTTGTTACTTGCTTTTCTTTTTTTGACTTGCTTTATGGATTTTTTTTTAACATCTCAAACATTTTCCTTTTAACTTGTCAAATTAAGCTGTACTTTCTTTCAGTTTCTTTCTTAGAAAAACAAAGTTTTTTCTTTCCTTCAAAAACATATATTTCCTAAATGTTTATCTTTGTAGTTTTTATTTTTCTGAAATGCTTGCAGATACACCATTGAGCTAGAGCTTTAAAAAGCTTGTCAATTTACTGTCCACTCTGGAACACTTTTTTAGACTCAAAAGAGACACTATTAATATAAGAACAACAAATGCAAACAGAAACTATTTTAGGGACTATCTTCAGCAAGCCTGTATTGTTACCCTACTTAAAATGGAGTCCTAGAATACCCCTTTTTCGGGGTTCTAGTGAGAATGTGGTCTAGAGACCTCTTCATTCTAACTAAGATGAAAAGTCAGGGCCAATTTCCAGATATTTAAGTCTTCCAGTAACAAAGGGGCTAATCTGCATGAGAAACAGAAAAGTTGGAACAAGCACCTGTATAGCCAGATAAAAAAGCAGTGTAAATACTGAAAAATAATTCAAACTATAGTTATATTCTTCTGTATTATACTCATGTTCTCCCTACTTCACACCCTCATTCCATCTAACTAGATTATTCAAATCAACAAACATTAGCTAAGGCTAAGGTCACTGTCACTGCCTATGTAATTCTTCCCTTAACCTCTTGACCCACTTAAGTACCACAGAGAATTTCTTTCTTTCTTTTTTTAAGATTTTATTTATTTGAGAGAGTGAGTGAATGAGAGAGAGAGAGAGACAGAGGGAGAGAGAGGGAGAAGGAGCAGGGGAAGGGGCAGAGGGAGAAGCAGACTTTCTGCTGAGCAAGGAGCCCGGAGGGGGGGTGGGGTAGTGGTGGCACAGCATTCCATCCCAGGACTCCAGGATCATGACCTGAGCTGAAGGCAGACACTTGACCAACTGAGTCACCCGGGGACCCCAACCACAGACAATTTCTTATAAGTTTCCTCTTCCAGTTAATTGTCCATCTCTCCTGAATCCCTCCTACCTCTCTAACAATTTCTCTCCATAATCTTTTAGGTTGGATCTTCCAACCTAATTGTTGTAGCAATTCCTTCGATTCTGATTTTCCCCACTTTCCTTCATTTGCTCTCTGTCAGTGCCTTTTTACATGCTCTCCCCAGGGGTCACGGTTTAGGGCTGAGTAGCTTGTGCCTACTTGTACACAAGGGCGATGGTGGGCTGTGTGAGACCTGAGTATCCACTTCTGTGCTTGAAGAGCTACTTCAGACCACTCTTCCTAAATCCTCTCCTCCATTCCACTGCTTCAGGCACCAATTCTATGCTGATCTTCAATAGCAAAACTTTCCTCCTCAACTCCAGCCTCATATTCTGAGCAACTATCAAACTATGTACTGTTATTTCCCAGTCTCTTCAACCTCCACATATCCAAAACTTGTCTCTTTATTTTTTTCTCAACTTCATTCTTTATCTTGTATCTTTTATCCTCATTAATAGCATCATTTTCTATCACCTGACCAAACCGCTACCATCATCTTCCTGCACACTTCACTCCTCCTTGCCAAGAGCCGGTTAAACACCAAGAGTAAGCTATTAAGCCACCCTAATGTCAAGGGTATATATCCCTTCCTTTCTACCCCAGTTTTCATTTAGTATTTTACATCTCTGGCCTAGATTTTTATCAGACAATTTGGCTTCTCTGACTTCAGTGTCTGTTTGAGACAATGTGTTCTTCATGTAACTGACAGTTACCTCTTCATTCAAAATCATGTCACTTCTTTAGGCGCACCTGGGTGGCTCAGTGGGTTAAAGCCTCTGCCTTTGGCTCAGGTCATGATCCCAGGGTCCTGGAATCAAGTCCCGTATCAGGCTCTCTGCTCAGCAGGGAGCCTGCTTCCTCCTCTCTCTCTGCCTACTTGTGATTTCTCTGTCTGTCAAATAAATAAAGTCTTAAAAAAAAATCATGTCACTTATTTTTTTTCAAAATTCCTTAAATGACTCTTAATACCTTTGAAACATAGGTTCATCTTTTTTTTTTTTTTTTGGCTAAAGGCTACTTATTTATTTATTTATTTATTTAAAGATTTTATTTATTTATTTGACTCAGAGAGAGAGATCACAAGTAGGCAGAGACGGCAGGCAGAGAAAGAGGGGGAAGCAGGCTCCCTGCCGAGCAGAGAGCCCGATGCAGGGCTCAATCCCAGGACCCTGAGATCATGACCTAAGCTGAAGGCAGAGGCTCAACCCACTGAGCCACCCAGGTGCCCCATAAAGGCTACTTATTTATTGATTGAGGTATAATTGACATTATAAAGTTAAATTAGTTTCAGGTTGTGCAATATGATTCAACATTTATAAGCACTATGAAATGATCACCACCATTTGCCACCTTGCAAAAGTTGCAAAGTTGATACGATTTTATTGCAAAGTTGATACGATTTTATTGATTATATTCCCCATGCTGTACATTACAACCCCATGACTTCTTTAATTTATAACTGGAAATCTATACTTCTTAACTCCCTTCACAAATTTAGCCTGCCCCCAGGACTCCCCTCCCCTTCATATATTCTTGATTTAGTCTTGGCTTCATCTCCTGTCACTCTCCTCCAACACTATATTCAGTCAAAAATTCAGAATAATTTTCTCTGCTCTCTTCTGTTTGCTTTTCCAGCAGACTATGAGCTCCCTGAGGGCGAATCTTGGCTTTCATCTTACACACTGCTCCACTGACTCTACCCACCGCCTAAAAAGCCCTGCCAGGTGTCTTCTCCACTCTATCCTCACGGTCACTCCCTTCATTCAGATCCTTCATAACTTGTACTTAGACTACTGCAATGGCCCCCTAACAAGTCTCTCTTTGCCTTGCTTCCAACTCATAGACAACATTAAAGAGTGAATGCAAAGTGAGCAAGTGAAAATGTGCTTAAAATCTTTCAGTGGCTTCCTCACTTCTTCTGAATCACATCCAGATTCCTTAATTAGCAAGGCCAAGATGTTCTGACCCTTTCCTAACCAACTGGCCTCATATCTTGTTACTCTTGCAATTTCAACCTCAGCTCTGTGTCAGTGACAATTAATTATATGTAGCCTCCTAAATGAACTACTCTGTCACATAGCCAAGTCTCTGCAAATGCTAGTCCATCTGCCTGAGAGAGTCAGCTTTGCCTGGTTAACTTATTTTCCACGATCATTCCAACCTGGGACCATCATCTCCTCAGTGCTACCATAGTAACCTGTGTGTACTTCCATCCCACTGTACAGGAATCATGTGTACTTTGTTGTCTTTCTCCCCTAACAGAGCCCTGGAGCTACACGAGTGTATATGTGTATGTGTGTGTACAGTAATCTCTTTATCCAAATACCTCAGGACAAGGCTTGATACATGGTAGATATTTTAAATATTTAAAATATTTAAAGGTCCTTCGGGTTAAGAGGCTATTGCTCTTTCCTCCAATTTCTCCTTACTACTGTAAGTATAACATTCTTTAATGACAGATTTAATAATAGTCCTCATTATGAACACTCAAAATCTTACTCCTTCTTTATTAACCGACTCACCGCATACTTGCTCAGCATTCATGATATGCCAAGCACATGCTATTTGCTGAAGACTCTAAAGAAAAACAGACTTGACTTCAGTGGTGTGGAAAACACATTTAAAAAATCAATCTCAATACCATGTGGAAAGGGGACCACAGGACATGGAAGAGGATGGTACAGAAGCTCCTACATATTCAAGAGACACTGAAGACTACTGCTTCAAAAGGAAGTACAGACTAAAAGGAAATCATAACATACGCAACAAAAGCAAATGTAATCCAAAGCCACAGTTCCTTGAATTGGTACAGCTCAAATTTTTCCTTAGTGGTTAAGTCATAATGCTTTATGAAGCAAAGGTACATCTGGAGACAGGCTACAGCAAGTCCCTCAGGGCCGTTGTGTAAAGTTCACAGCAGTGCGGTCCTCAGTGGCTATGTCACAGACACCATGGCAACAGACACTGTGTTCAAGGGCACAATGGCCCTCCCTGCTACTGAATTTCCTACATTCTCATATGCTGGGAGGTCTTTTCAACCTTTGGTACCATGGAGTTTTTCAAATTGTCACTTATAACAAAGTTTTCTGGCTCTTTTTTCTTTATCCCTTTCTCTTTCCACTACATGTGCAGAATGTGATACCATCAGTGCTTAGAAACAGTCTATTTTCCTTACACTTATGTTTTTGTCTTTCTTTGATAGGCAAGATTGTTTTCCTTCTTGTGTCTTAAAGGTAACTTCATTGCCAGCTTATTTGTCCACTGCTTGCATAAGAGCATTAATGCTCTGAAAGAGAAGTAAAACCTACATTAATTAATGGGCTATAGAATAAATACAAAACTTATCCAGGTTATGTCTTTGCATATGTTAGAGGTAGTAATTACATTTTTGACAGATGACAAAATACCAGATCAAGATTTTTACTGAGAGAGAAGGATTTTCCCAGATGCCTTCATTGTTAATATAATATAGGGAAAAGAATTATGGTACTCACTGAATAAAAAATATGATTGGGAAATGGCAGACAAAAAACTTAAGTTTTTCTAACTCCTTAATATAGTAAAAATAGCAAGTGGGGCACCTGGGTGGTACAGTCAGTTAAGTGTCTGACTCTTGGTTTCAGCTCAGGTCATGATCTCAGGGTCATGAGATCGAGCCCCAAGTGGGGCTCCACACTCAGTGAGGAGTAGGCTTGGGATTCTCTCTTCCTCTCCCTCTGCCCCTCTACTCATATCTTTTCTCTCTCTCTCTCAAAGTAAATAAATAAATCTTTAAAAAAATAGTAAGTAGAAATTCTTCTAACATAATGTAAGGTTATTATTTATGTTCAGATTAGGGACCAAATATTAAAGAAAAATTTAATTATGTTTCTTTTTATAAAATAAATATATAACCACTTAACAGAAAATTTGGAAAAGAAAAAACTCCTACATTATGGATAATTTTCTCTGAAAAAATTCTTATTAAGGTGAACATCTATAGTAAAGCTTTCTGGGTATATGCTATTTCTGTGTCTTAGCAGAAGGTCCATAATTACTGGTTAGTTTATAAGTGAGAAATTATCTACCTTCCTCCCTTAAAAAGGGGGGAAAAAAAAAGGAAAAGTAAAGAACAGTAAAATATAGGAATTTTCAGGAAAAGGAAAGGAAGATGAAGAAGAGAGTGCATAGGACACATCCTCTTTGAACCAGTGAAATAATTTAACAGGAAAGCAAAAGAGAGGATAAGGAATAGTTCGTTTTGTTTTTAATTTAATGACATATTCATTTTATTTACCTGGAGTCTAATGCATGTGCACATATAAAATATATTACCCTAATCACAGTAGTAACTCCTCAATTTTCAGGTGTCTTGGGAAAGAATTTAAAAGTTTATAATGCCTTAAATAAAAGATGTGTCAACACCTCATTTGGCATCATCTGAATTGGAACTTAGCAAATTAGAAAAATAATTAAACATTAGTTTCACTGCAGAGTTAATTACCATAATGTAAGAAGAGATTTATCCAGAAAGGCAAAGCAGTGATCTTACCTGAATGTTGTCATAGAACAGAACATCAGGCACTTTCATTTTCTCGTGGGCATTATAGATCGGTGCACTAACAGCCCCAATCCTCAGAGATCCAGATGCTATTTCACCTAAACATTTCATACAGGATAGAGAATTACTCGTAGTTCTGTACTCAGAGAAGCCAAGTCCAATGTGAACATAAAGCAACACAGCATCTTTAATTTAATATCTCATTAAGGAATTTCAATTTAACATCTAAAAGAAGTAAGGTTGAGGGACGCCTGGGTGGCTCAGTTGGTTAAGCAGCTGCCTTCGGCTCAGGTCATGATCCCAGCGTCCTGGGATCGAGTCCCGCACCAGACTCCTTGCTCAGCAGGGAGCCTGCTTCTCCCTCTGCCTCTGCTGCCACTCTGCCTGCCTGTGCTCTCTCTCTCTCTCTTTCTCTCTCTGACAAATAAATAATAAATAAATAAAATCTTTAAAAAAAATAAAAGAAGTAAGGTTGAACGTGGAAATAAAACATCATAGCTCTACATAAAATGCTTAAAATGTTCCAAAAGATAAATTCTATATAAAATATTGCATGTTAGCAAACAGCATAGAGATAAAATTAAAGAACCACTCCCCACCCAAAACTCCATCAAGCCACCTTCCTAAACTTGTTTTGTCAGAGACTTTAACACATAAAACAAACCAAATATATATTCAGGAGCTCTGAAATACTCTGAATATCATTTTTGGGGATCCACCCATTGAAAAACTCCAAGCGAGAACTCCCTAGAATTCTAGTTAAAAATACTGATTAATCAACCCCCCGCACAGACCTCTGAAATTACTATTTCCAGGGATGGTCGAGGAGATCTGTATTTTCAAATAAGCATGCCAGGTGCTATACAGTTATTCCATCATGATTACTATTGTATTATCTCCTATTTGCTTTAAATAGTTGATCTAGAACAGAATATGAGCTCCTTACAGCCAGCAAACCCAATAGTAATAAATTTGAAGTCAGGGAATACATCTCATACACATTATCTCCATGGTTAATAATTGTAACATTAATGGTGGTAGTTGTTACAGTAGTACTGATGATCACAACAGAAGCTATTATTTATTGAGGACCTTCTATGGGCCAGATCTCAAACCAGAAGCTTCGTTGTTTTTTCATATAATTTCATGTAATTCTCTTAACAATGAAACAAGACCTATGAGGAAGCTAAGGACATAAATTAAGTAATTTGCTTAAAACCACCATGGGCAGAACTAAAAACAGAACTTAGTATAGTCTAATGTTCTTTCTGCCAAGTGGGGTATATTTAATCCTTTGACTCCAAATAACACTCCATCCTGTGGAAATACCCAAGCAAGCAGAGAGATTATCACAATGCCTTAAACAACTGACCCATCCACCACCCCTGTACCTCTCCACCCTTTTAAGAAAACTACCCTTTTGTATTAAAACATTTTGAAACACAAGTGGAGAAGAGCAACGCTTGTGTTCTGCAATGCCATGAACGATTTTGAGCTAAAAATAATTAAACTGTCACCCTGTTTAATCAGTGCTGAGTGCTACACATTTGCCAAAGCACAGGAGACCTCTCTCTCCAATAGATCCTTTGCCATTTCCCTTTTTATTTACAAGTTCTACAGAGAAGAAAACCTATAAGCTGTCACACGGAGAATCTACTGTTTATTTACTACTGGCAGGGGCTCTGAAACAGACCCAATATAAAACTGCACAGACAAAGACCAGGACTGTGGCAGGGACTTCACTATATGCTTGTATGTTAAGATGACAAACGTAATTTCAGATTCAAGTAGCATCTGATATCATCTGTGGTTTATGGAACACATCTGTTCAGTAGATTTAGGGCTTCAGGACAATTTAATTCACTCATCTAATGTTTATTGTCAAAACTTCAAGCTTGAAAAGAGAAATGCCGTCAGAGGATGGTGATGCTTGAACTTCCCTGGGAGAAACCGGCTACCTGTCTCCTAAGAAATCTCATAGGATGGCATTATTTTAGTCCATCTGTCAAGGTCCTTAGTCCAGTAGTTCAAAACCTAATTTTGTCACGTCTATTGACCATAAATGTGACTCTCAGGAGAATATTAAAGACATATATTCTGATCTATATGTAAATTCTGCTATAGAAACAAGAATTGAAAATACTACAGTGTAATAATGAAAGCAACAACTTTCATATGGACCCCATAATACACTTGTGGCCATATCAGCATATTATTTGGAGGCAGAACTACACAGAAAGCCAAATCCTCATCAGAAGGTTATTTGGTGAACCTTGTTCTTGAAGAAGGAGAGTGCATTAAATGAATCCTCCTCAAGAAGATGACATTAAAGATAAATGGAACCAAATGAGTCAACAGTCTTTAGGTTCCTTATTCCTTACACAAGGCTTAGATGGGAACTGCTGACACTGGCCCGTTACCAAGACTGAACAGTCTATAGTCAGAATAATTCAGTCCATCGTTGGATATGTGTTAAGAGATTCAGTCAAGTAACTATACGAGTCAACAGATCCCAGAGTGACTCTGTCTCTTCGCGCTGGCTCTGTATTATCTGTACCCAGATCCATCAGTAGGTGGAGTTTTTAATTTTACTCTGAAAAAGTCATCTCATTTCTTTAACACAAATTCCTGTCTCAGTGTAGCCCCAACTATTAAAAACAGCTACTACAAAGACAGCCACAATAAGTCCTCATTAGAGAGGGGTCCCACGTTGGATTTTTGATAGAACAGGTATTAATCTCAAACAGTAGAGAACCTATTGTTGGGCTCTAATTGAAAAATAGGGAACTGCTATAGAAGAGCTAAACCTTCCCCAAATTCAAAATACTTATGGTTATCCATAAGAAAAGTACCACAAAAGACAATATGAGTGGAAATGGGAGAGTAAGAAGGCATGAAGTGGTACTCTAAATATTATTGTAGTTTACATGAACCCAGAACAGTTTCCTGAACATATCCCACAGGACTAGTGGCTCTCAAAATGTAAATGTTATGTAAAGGAAGGAGCAGTCTAGATCCTATGGTGAAATATATTTGGGGGGAAAAAAAGGTAAAACCAAATCATGGTGGTTTCTTTACAGCAGGGATTCTCAGAGCCGTGAATATGTTTGTATCAACTGCGACTCTTTGAAGAACAATCTGTATCTGGTATGCACTGAAATAAAGAAAATATTCTTTTTTAAAAAGTTTTTATTTATTTGAGAGAGAGCATGTGCACATGCATAAGCAGGGGGCAGGGGTAGTGGAAGAGGGGAAGCAGACTCCCCACTAAGTAGGGATGATCCCAGGACCCAGAGATCATGACCTGAGCTGACGGCAGATGGTTAACCAACTGAGCCACCCAGGTGCTCTGAAATAAAGGAAATATTCTAAGATTTAAATGGTAAATGGGTTTCAATTTAAAAATAAATAAAGATTGATTTCTTCAACCTAGTACATAAAACAAAGTAGATGAAAAACAAAACCATTTTTTATTTAAGTTAAAATGATACAAATGTTTGATAATTATTATTTCACTTAAAAAAGAAACAAGTCAAATACTTACATTTGTAATCCTCCAGTTCTGGTTCCTGATGATTATCAGTACTTATTTCTATCGTAGCATCTGCCAAGTTTTTTTCTAACGCTGACCTTGCAAGGCTTGGTAAGAACCTGGTGGGGCAGGAAGGACAGAATGATAAAGTCAAAGCTTTCTGTGGTTCCTAAAGAGCTTCTGGCATGTGCACACACAAACTCTCTCTTTCTCTTCTTCTTCCTCTCTCTCTACCTCAAGATAACCAATTAAGGAAGCTTAGTCTTGAGCTGTGAAATCTAAATAGTAAAAAATTTTGCAATAAATATAAACTTCAATATATAAACTGCAATAAATATAAACTTCAAGTACCTGTGAAGAAGAGTATCTTCTTAGCAGTATTCATGTATATACAACATCTTACAGGACAAGACTTAAAATGATTTTCTTTTCAAAATGGATTTAGTAGACCTCATAAATCTTGTTTAATTATTTAACTGGATTATCAAATTTTCTTAAATAGATAAAACAACATTTGAACTGGCTCCAACTTGGCAATCACAAATTCAAATTAGTGGAAGTGGACTAATGAGCTTTACTTCTTAACACAAATTATTCAATTTAGGATTATACAGCCTGTCTATTCTATATGTATGTTGTCAAAGCAAGAATCTGGTGAGTGACAGAGGCATTCTTCATCTACAAATAGATAGTATGAACATCATGGGCTTATAAGATCATGAAAATGGAGTTTCCCACCCACACAAATAAAACTGTATCTGGAACTTATGATCCCAAGGGAGCTTGCAGAAATAATTTTTAACCTATTACCTGTGCTGTACTACCATAAACTAACCACTACGTACCACGATATCCCAAGAAAACATACTAAGAACATCACACTTCTAACTTAGGTTTTCCATAGTTCAAAATCCTTTGTAGTGGTTCCCACGGCCCTGAGTATAAGTCTAATAAAAGAAATGCCGGTGTGAGTGAGAAGGCAAAAGAATGCGTGTGTGAAGAACTGATAGATTTCCTGTCTGTGTGACAGAATCGACATAGCTGACCCTATCTCCTAGCTGCCTCCTCGTTCTGGTTCCAGACTATGATGGGAGGATTTCTATCACTCTGGGTCAGTAGCTCATCAGTACAGCATCGAGTAAGACTTACTAATGTTCATCTCTGGCCCCTCGTCAGATTGTTGCCTTGTTTAAAACCAAGGCCTTACTTTATCTCTCAGACCCATTAAATAGGCTTTAATCTTGTTTCCTGAGCCCTTGTCTTGGCACTTCGCCCACCTGACCTGCCTCTCCCCACTAGACCATAAACTTGAGTCTGGTCTGGTGACATTAGGCTCTGCAGCTGTATCTGTTACTTCCTGTCAAACTACCTTGAGTGACAATTACACATTCAAGCTTGGACTGTGTGCTAGTCCCAGAAACCCCTTACATCCATATAGTCTGCTCTCAACATACCCTCACTTGTCCCCACACTGGAACATTTCTAGATTGCCCTCCAAAGCCCATAGAGAACAGCAAAAAAGGCACGTATGCCTCTCTTCCAACGTCAGTGACATACATTGCTTGGCAATATGATACTCTTTCCTACTGACATTGAACATGTTTCAGAGTTATTTTCAATCTCACACCCAGACAGCACTACCAAATAATCAGAGGCAGTATGGAAGTTGAAGTATGTTTACCTCTAGAATTTACATTTTAAAAGATACTGACTCACCCCACAAATGACAAGGAAGTATGTCAGGTAATATGGGGTCAACCTTTATTTTTCTAGCTTTCCATTTTTTCTAGTTAATGGCTTCTTTTTCCATTGCTCAGTGATATTTTCTACTTGCTTTTTCCTCCCCTTGTGGCCTTTTGTAAAATAAGTGAGTAAATGAGTGAAATATCATTCATCTATCCTACTTTCCTAGAACAAAAGCAAATACATATCCTACTGTAAAGTTTTCAAGGGTATTTATCATCATGAGCATCACAGTGCCTTTTAAAAATCATTATCATCATTATATTCATTTACTACAGCAAAAAAATACAATCAGAAGGGCTCCAGTCTCTATGATCTTGGCTGTAACAAAAAAACTATAGAATGATTCAACTACATTATGGGAAACACAAGAACAGAAGTAGTTCCCTGAGGCTAACTCAGGCTAACTATGTCATTGTCAGAGAAGTGAGAAGTATGAAATTATAGCTGATTAATGTTTTAAATCTCATTTCCCTGCATCTTTTCAAATATTTTTAGTCATCTGAATTAACTTCTTTGCATGCCTACTCATCCTCTGCCCATTTAGGGTTGATTCTTTCATCTCAATAATTTGAATACTTTATAGTCCTTGAATACTAATCCTTTTGTGATTCCAAATCTTATCAAACATCTCTTAGTCTGTGGCTTACAATTTGTAGAGTGGCTTACAGCATTTCTGTCATATATCTGGATTTTACTTTTTTGTATGGCATAAAATGGATATTTTTAATTTTTAATAACTTATTGACAAGTCCATCCATTCCCACACTGATTTATATAATGTTACTTTAAAAAAAATTTTTTTTATTTGTAATGTTACTTTTGATATATGCTAACTTCCTACAGATGTGTGGGCCTGTTTCTGGTCTCTGTAGTCTATTCTAATAGTCTATTTGTCATTCTTTGCACCAATATCGTACTGTAACAATGAATATAGCTTTATGATGGATCCTGATATCAGAAAGAAAAAGTACAACACCTTAATCTTCTTCAAAATTTCCTTTGCTATTATTTCCAGGCCAATTTTGAGATCAGCCTGTCAAATTCTGTATAACCTTAGTAGTATTTGATTAGGTCATAGCTATATAAAATTTGGAGTAAAATAGCTTTACAATACTGAAGCTTCCCTTCCATGAACATGGTATAGCTTCCCTTTTACTTAAGTCCTTTACAGCTTTCAATGAAGATTTGTGCTTTTCTTCATAAAAATATTACATGTAACTTGATTTGCTCTAGGTGCTCAAAGCTTTCTACTATTATTACGAATGTGGTGATTTTAAAAAAATCAGATCTCCTCAATTGACTGTTAGTGGAATATAGAAATGTCACTGATTTGGATTTATAAGTAATCTCACTAAACTCTATTTTTTTAATGACTTTATATGGTTTCTCTTGAATTTTTAATCTAGCCAATCAGATAACTTTGGGCAAATGCACTGGCTGAAAGTATAAAAAGGTGACATTGTTGTTCTGTTCCTAACTCTAAAGGAAATATGAGTATTTTATCATTAAGATGTTTGCTCTAAATTTTTGGTATATACTCCTTATCAGATTGTAGAATTATCCCTCTTTTCATGGTTTATTAGGAATATTCCTGGTTTACTAAGAATTTGGTTTGTTTTTAGGTTTGGTTGTTAGATTTTATCAAATCCTTTTTATTCATTTTTTAAAATAATATTTTTTCTAATTTCTAGTTCACTAATAGAGTGAACTAAAAAAATATTAAACTTTCTTCACATTCTTGAAATAATTTAAAATTGCTCATGATTTAAAATATTTCATGGTTTATGATTTTCCTTTCATACATTATTCTTGTCTGGTTCAGGTATCAAAATTATGCTAGACTCAAAGTGAATTGCTGTTTTCACCCTTTATTCTTTGGAAGAGTTTGTAGAATGCTTTGGGTATGACTATTTCATTCTGATATCTAAAATATTATTTCCCCTTAGGCTCCAAAACTGTTTATACTGGTTAGTATTGAATATTTATTCCTATTAACATACATCAATACCCATTCTGACTAAGGGTATTTAGTTACCCTTAGTCAGACTAAGATTCTGACTAAGAAAATACCGGGTAGGTAATTAATCTATCTCTCTGTCTATATTTTTTTTTTTTCAGATCATGACCCTGAAAAATAAGCAACTGAAGTGCTATTTTTCTAATTTTCATTTGGAAGCCTAATATTGTTCTACTTAAAAGAAAGGAAGAACCAATTCCATTATTTCTCATAATTATTAATTAAAAGAAATTACTCTAAAGACACTAGAAAGGAGCTTTATTTTACCTGAATACACCACAGAGAGAACAAATTTAAGTTGCAACACAGGAAGCATACTTTCACTATAAGAAAAATTGTCAGCTAAACTGGAAATTGATAGAGGGCAATTTCAGATTCTCCTAAACTGAGAATAGGTTCTTTTAATTCCTGTTTTTTTAAATCAAGGAATAAATGGACAATAGTCATAACCACCACAAAAATAATTGGCAGATCATATGAAAAGAGTCTAAAAGAAATCTGAGCTTCTTGGGCATTGTTATTAATCCTTATTATTCTTTGTTTTTAAAAAGATTTTTTAATTTATTCATTTGAGAGAGAGAGAGTGAGAGAGATCACAAGCATGAGCACTAGCAGTGGTGGTGGGGGTGCCAAGGGAGAGGGAGAAGCAGACTCCCCACTGAGCAGGAGCCTGATGCAGGGCTCCATCCCAGGACCCTGATTGCAGGGTTCCATCCCAGGACCGTGGGATCATGACCTGAGCTGAAGACAGAGGCTTAACTGACTGAGCCACCCAGATACCTCTGCCGCCTTTATTACCCTTTTAAAATAGTTTCATGCAAGTGTGATTTTGTAAGAAAATTCTATCAGCCAATATTTTATAATAATTTCCCAACAAGTATAAGAAATATTAGTATAGACTGAAAAGATATTAGCTTTGTTAAATTTAGGCAACAGGAGAGTAGGGAGTAGGGTCAAGCATGGAAAGTTCCAATGCCAAATTGGGAGGTGCTCAGTGTAATGCTGAAGAGCACTAGCTCAGAAGACATATAATCCAGAGCTCAAATCCCAAACCCAGTTTTACTTACTTACTACTCTCTAACTTAAGCAAGTGACTTAAATAGTTTTCTCATCTACAAAATCCCTCTTAAATGATATTTTTAAGGGGCACCTGGGTGGCTCAGTCCTTAAGCATCTGCCTTTGGGGCACCTGGGTGGCTCATTTGTTAAGCATCTACCTTTGGCTCATGTCATGGTCCCAGGGTCCTGGGATCGAGTCCTGAATTGGGCTCATTATTCAGTAATGAGCCTGCTTCTCCCTCTCCTGCCTGCTACTCTCCTGGTTTGTGCTCTCTCTGTCAAATAAGTAATATCTTTTAAAAAAAATTGTTGTTATGCCTAAATAGGATAAAATATGTTCTAACAACCAAATATGAGGTTGAAATAGCTACATATTCAGGCAATACTTTCTCCAGATGTGTGGGTACTATTTAATTAAACTTACATTACTCTTTTAGCAAAGACCCAGAAACTTGAATACACTGAGAAAGGAGAACACAGTTACCTGGAAAGGCAGGCTTTAGTAACTGCACTGTGAAGATTTTCATTAGGGTATTGTGACAGCCGACGAGAAATCCGCAACAGCTGTCTGGTAGAAAGTGATGCTGCCAGTGACTGTGCCTATCAAAAGGCAAAGATAGCCTGTTAAGAGTCTTGTTTCAACTTGGCTGAGAGACCCTTTAGATGGGTGTGAGAGCAGAATTCATTATTCCTGAAGGACAAGGCCAAACTTCAAATACATATGTACTGTTAATGAATTACAAATAAAAATAAATGAAAACCAATTTACACTTAAGGCAGCCTTACAGATAGTTTCTTTTTTAAATGTATAAACATGTTTATCAGTGAAATTCAATAAAAGTGTTTTCATTATACTAAGTGCTGTTCGTACATGTTTTTTTGGGTTGGGGGGTGGAGTAGAGGATGAATGAAGGAAAGATGTTACACAATACAGGCCATACCCGACTTATAAATAGCTTTTATGAACCATTAACTAATTATTCTTTTTTCCCCTGCCTACACAAAACTGAACTGTTCAGATAGTCTGAAAATGGTCAGAGCTTTAGGTAAATCTATGGCTTCTAAAATGGAGATAAGGAGGGGCGCCTGGGTGGCTCAGTGGGTTAAAGCCTCTGCTTTTGGCTCAGGTCATGATCCCAGAGTCCTGGGATCAAGCCCCACATCAGGCTCTCTGCTCAGCGGGAAGCCTGCTTCTTCCTCTCTCTCTGCCTGCCTCTCTGCCTACTTGTGATGTCTGTCTGTCAAATAAATAAATAAAACCTTAAAAAAAATAAAATGGAGACAAGGAATTGTGGACAGTTTAGTTTGCTAACCACAGAGGTGTGAGGTTTGTCCTGTGGGTGGCAGCCTGCAGTCTGAAATCCTTCCCTTATACTGCTAGAAGAATTTCACCTTGTTTTCTTATTCTTCAAAAAAATAAGAAATCCCATTAATAGAGCTGCTAGTACAGAACTCAGGATACCTGAGTACCAGTAAATATTTATCGATGTGATTTTGAAGTTATCTTGGTGGGCAGCGTAGTGTAATGACAAAGTTTATCAGCTTTGGAATTAGACAAATCAGTCCCCCATGCATTAGCTTGATGGATTATTCAACATCTTCAAGCCTCAGTTTTCTGATCTTTAAATTGGTGACAAAAACGCCTTTACCTTTAAGGTTGTGATGTGGGTTAGTATCCACAATCTATAGAATTTACCAAACTCAATCCCTAAAAAATAAATAATCCAGTTAAAAAAATGGGCAGAAGACATCAATAGACAGTTTTCCAAAGAAGACATACAGATGGCTAACAGACACATGAAAAAAAGCTCAGTATCAGTCATCACCAAGGAAATACAAACCAAAATCATGGTGAGAAAGCACCCTACACCTGTCAGAACAACTAAAATTAACAACACAGAAAACAACAATTGTTAGTGGGTAGGCAGAGAAAGGGGAACCCTCTTATACTATTGGTGGGAATGCAAACTGGTGCAGCCACTGTGGAAAACAGTATGGAGGTTCCTCAAAAAGTTAAAAGTAGATCTACTCTCCAATCCATCAATTTGAATCCCAATTTGAAGGGATACGTGCACCCCAAAGTTTATAGCATCATTATCAATAATAGCCATATTGTGGAAAGAGCCCAAACATCCACTGACTAATGAATGAATAAAGAAGATATGGGCTGTGTGTATGTGTGTGTGTATGGAATATTACTGAGCCATAGAAAAGAATGAAAGTTTGCCATTTGCAGTGACATGGATGGAGCTAGAGAATATTATGCAAAGTCAGTGAGTCAGAGAAAGACAACATATGATTTCACTCACATGTGGGATGTAAGAAACAAAACAGATGAACATAGGAGGAAAAGAAGAGGCAAACCAGAAAACAGACTCTTAACTATAGAGAACAAACTGAGAGTTGCTGGAGGGGAGGTGGATGAAGGATGGATAAATAGGGGATGGGGATTAAGGAGGGCACTTGTGATGAGCACTGGGCATTGTATGTAAGTGATGAATCACTAAATTCTATACCTGAAACACATTACACTGTATGTTAACAAATAGGAATTAAAATAAAAAACTTGAAACTAAAAAAAAAAGAGAGAAAAGAAAATTGCTCTAAAGCACTTAGCAGAGGTCAGACGCAGGGGTGCTCAACAAATGTCAGCAATTATTGTTAAAAGTCAGCCTCTTCAAAATGAAAAAAAAAAAAATCTAACACAGGAAGGGGATGTGACCTGTATTTTAGTATGAATTTAATGCATCAGATTATTATTGGATTAATTCCCAATTTAGATCAACAGCATTGGGAGACAGCAGTTTTCATTAAAAACCAGAAGAGAGAAGAACTTTCAAAGCAACGAGCCCTTTAGGAGGGCAGAAGAGGCCAGGGTGAAATGTCACGGGAGTGATGGGGGTAGTACAGTGGCCCTGAGCCCCTAAGGGAATGCAGAAGAGGACTCCGTGAAGTTAGCAGAGGGTTTTCGATGGATGGTGGGAGGGTGCCAAGATGCTGGAGAGACACTGCATACTGGCTTGTTTCAGCATTTCAATTAAGGTGATCTCAGTAGGTCCCAAGGAAGAACAAAGGGCAGGGAATCTCTCCTCCTGTGTGTATTTCACAGCTCCATGAGGTGCTGGTGTGCTGTGGTTAGTATTCTACCTCAGCTACAACACAGAATAAATGGTCCTCTGGGGACTAGGTTGGGAGCATGATCACCATTTATGATGTATCCCTTTTTCTATTAAAAAACACATTCTATGTCTCAAAGAACCCATTTATAAGCAAACATGTGGTTCATCCTTGTTTTCAAGAAATTTGCATTCTAGACATGGAGACAATATTTAAATATAAGAAAGCATAAATTGCAATTCAAAATAGCATACAATTTAATGCCAAAATAAGTGAAGCACTTGACAACTGCTAGAGGGGCTTAAAATGAAAATGTTCAAGTGGGCACAAGAAATGCTATGAACGAAGGCATGAGAGCAAAAGGAACAGGAGTAGATGCAGAAATGTGAGGAAACCAGCCCGGCTTTACTAGAGGGTCTTGTTGGCAAACTCGCTCCTAAGAAGCAAAGACCTGGGACTGACCCTTGGAGGAGTTTGGCCTTACTCCTAAAGGCAACAGGACTTTGTCATGTGCAAAGTGGTAATATGAATTTAGAACGATTAATCTGGTGGTAGCAAGCAAAGTAGCTGAAGGACAGAGAGAACTGAGACAGGAAACAGAAAGCTACCGCAATGATCTGTCTATAAAATGATAAGATGCAGTAAGGTTACTGGCAAAAAGGAGTGGAGAGAAGGAATCAACAAACGTTTCAGAGAGTTGGCACCTGATGGATATGAGAAAGAAGGATAAGGTTATTTGAGCCAGTATGATTTAAAGTATCAGAAGCGATGGGGCGCCTGGGTGGCTCAGTGGGTTAAAGCCTATGCCTTCGGCTCAGGTCATGATCCCAGGGTCCTGGGATTGAGCCCCGCATCGGGCTCTCCACTCAGCGGGAAGCCTGCTTCTCTTCCTCTCTCTCTCTGCCTGCCTCTCTGCCTACTTGTAATCTCTGTCTGTCAAATAAATAAAATCTTAAAAAATAATAAAATAAAATAAAATATTTTTTTAAAAAAAGTATCAGAAGCGAAATATGACTCAGCAATTCCCATTCTGAATACGTGGGCCCACAAAAAATTCCTACTTTAATCATGGAAAATGTTTGATAAACCACTCCAACCTGAGGATTGTCATGACAAGAGTCCCAACAAGCCACATAGTAACTTCCTCGTGTAACGTACACTATTCTAGCCTCACCCAAGAAGGACACTGAATACAGCCTTCAGGTTTCATTCCAGTGATCAGTAAGGACGTCTCACGAATTTGAAAAATACCAGCTTTCTCAGTTACAACACCGAAATGCTTTACAATAACACCCAGTGTTAAAAAAAAAAACATAGCAAAGCTTTATGTCAAGCCATGTAAGATGTTGAATAAAGGGTTTGCTTATTTCTGCTCTCATATTACCAATTAAAAATTGAGAATGCACTTTATTAGAAAATCCCTCATGTGTTTAACGTTTATAGCATTAAATTTCTAATTGCAGTTTTATCTTGAAAAAAGAGAGTGTGAGGATATGAGCACATTTCCCTTAGTTACCATGGTTATGGAGTTTAAGAGCACACCTCAAAGGTTTTTTGTATTAGCATGATGAGTTATAGTAATTCAGCTTAAAAATATGAAGGATCTGATTGGAAATTTTCTTCAATAAATTTTCACTTTTTCCTCTTCAAGAATTATTCCTTTTATGAAAATATACTGTTCTCAGGGAGAGAAAACTCTAGGGACAATGCACTAATAAATTAGCAATTATTTAATCACTTTATTCATTCATCCACTAAACACTAGTTATGTGTCTCTTATGGACCTGGCACCAGGTTGGAAAATGAGAAAGAAGAATAAATCACACTGTGTTCAGGGAGTTCAAGTACTAATTGAGGAGATGAAAATAAACCCGTGCTACGGCTACCACAGGTCGGCAACAGAGTCCTAAGTCAAGTGTTAGGAGAGCACGCTGGAGAGAGAGGTTACTTCTGTCTGAGTGGCTGAGACAGACCTGACAGCGGACAGGGAGAAAGTGCTTTCTGGTGTCCCTGGCAACGGAGGCATCTGGGTATATGCCAGGCTTGGCAAGCAGGAAGAAGGGAAGTGCAGGAGGGCTGAGAAGCTGTAGGAAGGGAAGCTAGAAAGGCAGCATGCAGTGTGATGGAACTGGGTGGGCATGCTTATTCAGCAGGCTGTCCTTCATCCCTTAACAGTTTAATGAGGGGGGAGGACTTAGGAACTGGATCTGGGAAAGGCAACTCCAGAGATACTATGGCTGAGCCATTCATTAATTTACTTAACAGACACTTGTTGACCAGCTACTACACAGCAGGCGAAATTCCAGATGCTGTGGATACAGCAGGGACCAAACAAAACCCCTGCTTTCTTGGAACTTAAATTTGAGTGAGGGGAAATAGGCAATTAAAAAAAGTGAGTAAAGCATATATTACGTCAAAGGGTAATAAGCCTTATGAAGAACCTTCAAGGGAAAGAGAGAGAGGAATGAAATGGGGGGCAGAAAGGTGATTTTAAATGGAGTACATCAGGCAGGCCTCGATGAAAAGGTGACATCGGAGCAAATTCAAACCTGTAGTTATCTGGGAAAGAACAATCTATGCAGAGGAAATACTGAGTGCCAAGGGCCCTGAGGCAGACACGGGTGGGTTCAAGGAACAAGAGAGAGAATGGTGTAGCTGAGAAAGAACAAGTAACGGACAAACTGGAGATGAAGTTATCAATCCCGGGGGCTATCAATAAGGGTCCTGTGAAAACTGGAAAATGGTCCCCTCCCCAAAGATATCCACATCCTAATCCTTGGAACGTGCGAGTTTTACCTCATATGGCAAAGTTAACTTTGCAGACCACATTAAATTAAAAGTTTTGAGATGAAGAAATTGTCCTGTTTTATCTGGGTGGCCCCTAAATGTAATTGCATGTACCCTTGTAAAAGGGAGGCAGACAGAGGTCTGAACAGACACATCGGAGGGAAGGTGAACTGAAGATGGAGGCAGAGATTAAGATCATGAGGCCCCAAGTCAAGGAATGCTGACCGCCACTGGGACCTGGAAAACGTAAGGGACAGATTCTCCCCTTGAGTCCCTGAGGGAGTGCTGTTGATACCTCGACTTTAACTCAGTATTACACATTCCAAACTTTTGGCACCTAGAATGGCGAGAAAATAAATTTCTGTTGCTATAAACCAGCAGTTTATGGTAATTTGTTATAACAGGCCCAGGAAAGTAATCGAGGGCCACATGAGGAATGAACTGTTGGTGGTGACAGCAGTCAAAAGGAAAGGGCAGTATTTCAGGAGAAAGATTATGAAACCAAATACTAGGACAATTACCGGCAATAGGTAAGAGAATGGATGAGACATCATGATGCTAAACTGATAAGATCTGCTATCAGGTTAAGTGGAGATCACGGGAAAGCAAGGAGACAGATTATTAACACAGCCAGAAAATTAAATAAGAAATACAAATAGATTTAAAGGCGGAAAGACAAGGTATGTTGGATTTATATTGATCTCAGAATATCTAGTTGGGAAGTGAAAAAAAACTACCACTTATTAAGCAGCTACTAAGAAAGAGATTCTTCACACACATTTTCATGTTTAAACATCACAACCTCCTTATGAAGTATATGGCACTTGTATTTTAGAGATGAGAACACTGAGATTCACAGTTGGTGACAGCCCTTGATCCTTCCAACAGATGCAGTGGTTTCCAACTTTTTAAACATCAAGTCCCTCTTTTTTATTCCCCATGTGCCCTGTGTTTTAAAAGACTTTGCTTATCAAACTGTACTTGTTAAAGAAGAATTAGTTCTTCATCTCTTGCTATCCAAATGCACATATAATCACAAACCATGCTTTAGATGACATGATATAACCAGGCTTCAGTATTAAAATTCCAGCCCAAAGCAAATAACATTTCCTTAGTCCTTTTATTCCTTTGTGCACAAATACATAATTTGCATTGGTCTATTTAAAATATTAATTATTGCTTAAAAACCTCAGATTGAAAACCTTTTCATTTCATCCCAATAGGGTATGAATTATATTGAGTGTATTGGATTTTTGACAGCAGGGGGAAATTTTGGTTATAGTGCAAAAGCGTTTTCAACTGTGAATGCTAAAATAATAGGCAAAAAATTTTCAAAGGGGTGGAGGGGCAGGATATGCCACCCCAAAATATGCCATTTTGACGTATTTGTTAGTTTCAATTAATGTTACATAAGAAACAGCTATTAAAAGAAGGGCATTCTAACCCTCCTCTGCCCCCCAAAAGCAGGAAATAAATCTGCCCTATGAAAGGAACCCTTTCTGTCCCAGGCAGGTAGGAGGCATCCTTATCACCAGCAGTAAGGAACACAGGGCCAAGATGGCAATATAAACAAACTTTGTTACCTTGTCACTAATTTACTACCTCAAGGCCAAACTTCCTGGTCTTGCCAATTCTTTACAAACTTCTTGTCTTTCTAAAGTATAAAAGCTGTCTGCTTTGATAACTGCTATAAGTCTAATATTTTTATGGGGCCCTGTACATATGGAATTAAATTGGGTTTTCTCCTATAGGTTTGTCTCATGTGAATGTAATCATTAGGCCAGCCAAAGAATATAAAAGAAAAGAAGGGAAATGTTTTCTACCCTTACACCATCCCAGAAAGGAAACACAATTACAAACATAGAATCGATGAGAAAAGAGAAGCTAGAAGCTAAAGAGAAAGAGGTCACCGTTAACAGAAGAGGTCACACTTGAAGCCATAAGACTAGATGAGATTGCTCAGCACAGGAGATCGGGGGCCAGAACTGAACCCCTAGGATCACCAAGCTCTAAAGCTAGTTTTCTCCTACGAGACCAACCATGAGTAGCTGAAGTCAGTGTTCAAACCACTGAAAGGGTAAAATATATGCACAGGGCAAAGCACAGCATAAGAGATGAAAATACCAGTTTGAAAAATAGATTTTAAAGCATTAAACTCTGAGAACATAAAGCAGCAGCATGTCAACAACAAAAAATCCTATGGGAAAAAGCCCAGACTTACCGTGGGATCCTGTGTCTCTCTGAGTTTGTGTGTAAATGTTAACAATCTGTCCAAAGCTTCCTGAGGTATATTTGGGACCTATGTTATGAGAGAATTGAGAAAAGACAGAAAGACTAAGCGGGGATATCTGATCAATCAACCAGAAATTCTGGCTACCTGGCAAACAATATTAGAATTATATTTTTAAGAAAGTCCTGGTGTGGGGCACCTGGGTGGCTCAGTGGTTAAGTGTCTGCCTTTGGCTCAGGTCATGATCCCAGGGTCCTGGGATCAAGCCCCACATCACGCTTCCTGCTTGGTGGGAAGCCTGCTTCTCCCCCTCCCACTGTTCCTGTTTGTGTTCGCTCTCTCACTGTCTCTCAGTCAAACAAATAAATAAAATCTTTCTTTTAAAGATTTTATTTATTTGACAGAGAGAGGGATGACAAGTAGGCAGAGAGGCAGGCAGAGAGGGGGGGCGGGAAGCAGGCTCCCCACTGAGCAGAGAGCCCGATGCAGGGCTCGATCCCAGGACCCTGAGATCATGACCTGAGCTGAGGGCAGAGGCTTAACCCACTGAGCCACCCAGGTGCCCCTAAATAAAATCTTTAAAAAAAAAAAAGTCCCTGGTAATGGGCAACATGTTCAACTTCTGGATAAATCTGCCTATTCATTTTCCCAGGAAACACTTCTGCCTCTTCTTTCTCTTTAACAATCAGGTAGTTGAAACCAAGCCACTCTTCATTTATAATTCCATCACCAGGATAAAACTGAAAGGAGCCTCTAACTCAATTAAAAACTGGCATAAAGTGTACCCATAAAAAAACTTTTTATAATTATTTCCCTGTTTGTTAGCTTTGGCAAGATTTTCTAAACTCTAATTTAGGCATTTTTCTTACTAAAACCAAACTCCTTCCTTCACTTAGTAGTAATCTTTTATCTACCAAGTGACATAGGTATTCTGCAACAAAGAATGGATGCCCATGCTGTTCATTTTTTCAAGGACTTTTAAACCACATACCTAACGGAATAATCAGTTTATCAATGAATTCTGGAGAACAGTTGCCTAACTAACACAGGCTGGTTGCTTGAACTGTGACAACTTTAATCTAATTAAATATTTAACTGAATTAAATTATGAGAAATTAAGCTGAAACAATGACATGTTTTATAATTTTAATTTAAAAAGGTCAGAGAGATATCAGAACAATGACTGGTATAATGTAACCACTTCAGAAGGAAACTGCTCAGGGTTTCTTTGGTCATACAAGTGACAGGCACTTGAAAATTCTACCTTCTTTTCAGTACATATTTTATCTTATTCGTTCTTTAAATCCTGTGATAAAAGCATCAGTATTATCCCCAACTTCAGGTGAAGAAACTATGGTTGAGTAATTCACCCAAGATCTGGAAGCTGATAAGGAATGGATCTGGCATTTATTTATTTATTTTTTAAAGATTTTATCTATAGGGGCGCCTGGGTGGCTCAGTGGGTTAAAGCCTCTGCCTTCGGCTCAGGTCATGATCCCAGGGTCCTGGGATGGAGCCCCGCATTGGGCTCTCTGCTCTGCGGGGAGTCTGCTTCCTCCTCTCTCTCTGCCTGCCTCTCTACCTACTTGTGACTTCTGTCAAATAAATAAATAAAATATTTTTAAAAAATTTATTGAATGTGGCTGGTGCTACTTTAAACAATGCAGTTCTAGAACTCCAAAAGTGTGAAGCACTTAAGGCAGACACTGAAATAATGCATTGCGCACACTGCACGCCACCAGATAACTAGTAAGTACAGGATACAATACAGTACTGAGGGGAACAGGGCGACTTCGTATTTTCTAAAATCTAAGGAACTAAAGTATATTTGGCCTCCCTTTATTTTTTTTTTTTAAAGATTTTATTTATTTATTTGACAGAGAGAGATCACAAGTAGATGGAGAGGCAGGCAGAGAGAGAGAGAGAAGGAAGCAGGATCCCTGCCAAGCAGAGAACCCGATGCGGAACTCGATCCCAGGACCCTGAGATCATGACCTGAGCTGAAGGCAGCGGCTTAACCCACTGAGCCACCCAGATGCCCTGGTCTCCCTTTAGAGTAGGAACTTAAAATAGTCATCTCTGGCTGAATAGAGAAGGAAAATGAATCCTAAAACTGCCTCCACATGAGGAAAGTGGAGGAGACGGCTTACATCCACAGTTCTCAAAGTGTGGTCTCTAGATCAGCAGCAAGGGCATCACCTAAGAACTTTAGAAATGCAAATTATCATGTACTGCCCCAGACCTAGTGACTCAGCAACTTGCATTTTAACAGCGATCCAAGCGATTCTGAAAAGTGCTTAAGTGTGAGAACCATTAAATCAGGAAATTTGGGAGTAAATGGGAAGAAGCAGCCAGAAATGTCCACCTCTGCTCTGACAGCTGAACTCAACAGCCTAGAGCTAGCCTTACTCTTACCATTTCCTTTATCACTTGAATTTCTTCACTTCTGACAAGTGGTTTCATATAATGGAAAAAGAACATAGTTAAGAATTCTGGTCCCAGCCACTGCTGTGTTGTGCTTCCAATAACTGGGGGCTCTGCCAAGGCGATGATTCTGAAGGAGGGGTGGACAGGAAAAATGGATCTAAAAGGGAAAAATAATAAAACAAACGAACATAAACTTTCATATTAGAAATTAGGTCATGGTAGCTAAAGCCTAGGTAACAATAAGCCTACTGCTGTTAAGACAGTCAAAGCCATTATCCACAGAATAAAATCAGGATGAAAAAAAATCAGGATGTCCTAGGAACTTACTAAAAAACAGGAAAAAAAAGGTGCCTGGGTGGCTCGGTCAGTTGAGTCCGACTTTTGATTTTACCTCAGGTCATGAGATCGAGTCCCACACTAGACTCTGTGCTGAGTATGGAACCTGCTTGAAATTCTCTCTTTCTCCCTCTGCAACTCCTCCACTCACTCTTCTCTCGCAAATAAATAAATAAATCTTAAAAAAAAAAAAAAAAGGAAAAAGGAATCATCTACTGCTAAAACATGATGTATTGTTTGCACAGATGATCTCTATCCCTGCACAAACCACTATTTGGATATGTTGTTATGTCTCCAGTAAATTTTCTCCATCGTCCCTTGAGACAAAATTCCATCCAGTTCATATTCATTACCTAGGTTCCTTTTCTTTCTTTTTTTTTTTTTAAAGATTTTATTTATTTATTTGACAGAGAGAGATCACAAGCAGGCAGAGAGGCAGGCAGAGAGAGAGGAGGAAGCAGAGCAGGCTCCCTGCCGAGCAGAGAGCCCGATGCGGGGCTCGATCCCAGGACCCTGAGATCACGACCCGAGCCGAAGGCAGCGGCCCAACCCACTGAGCCACCTAGGCGCCCCAAGATTCCTTTTCTTTATTCAAAAAATCTCCTGTCTTACAAGGAACCCACTCTATGTCAATCAGAGAAAGACCAAGGAGTAAGATCCAGGATGAAAACATTTTTCACAACACAGAAAAATTTGAGCAGCATAAGGGGCTAGGTTAAATTTAAAATCTGGATTGACAATAAGAATACTTAGGTCTTCAAAAGATAGAAAAAATTAAACTTTTATATAATTCACTCTTTTGTCATTTTATAGGAAATATTGTGATTTTTTTAAAAAAAAAGATTTTACTTATTCATTCAGATAGGGTGAGCAAGGGAGAGAGTTAGCATAAGTGGGGGGAGCAGCTGGCAGAGGGAGAGTCAGGCTCCCCCCTGAGCAACAAGCCCCGTGTGGGGCTCGATCCCAGGACCCTGAGATCATGACCTGAGCCGAAGACAGACACTTAACTAACTGAGCCACCCAGGCACCCCAGAAATACTGTTTTTAAAGTGACCTCTTTTATAAATCCCTGCTAGGGAATCTGAGGATGTAAATATTCTAGGACACATAGAAGAATAAGGTTAAGACTTTCCATCATTTGCAAAATGACTTGAGTATGTCTTGGAGACAGACTAGATACCCCTTATGATATAATCATGTGGGTGATATTGTCAGTTCTTATTAATTGTCCTCTAAACCCCAGTGGAAATATAACTTTAAAGGGGAATATCATCCTTGCTATGAGAAACAAAAGATAAAATGCAAACACTCACCAAGATCTTCACAAAAATAAAAATTCAGGTACATAACTGGCATTTCTCCAGAAATGGACTATTCATTGCCATTAATTATTATAACAGAACCCAACAGTTAAGTGATTAAGCAGCTAGAATATTAGGAGGTATGATATGTGTGGAGAAAATCAGATAAGTACTCTGAAGATTTAAGATAAGAAATGCCCTCCCGATATAACAGGTAAGTCAACTGAGACCCTGACTATATGATCTGTAATTTTAGAGGCCACACCATAATTTGCAAACCAGGGAGAAGCAGTTTTTAGGAATGGTCATATGAAAGGTCTAGAAATATTCATAAAAGCTACCAGATACTACTTCATTTTGCTAGGTAGGAAAAAAAAAATCCTTATTTACAGATATTCAAGCAGGGCATGGGAATGATCTGTCCAAAGGAGTTGTTCTGGGAAAACAGGAAAGAATAACAACATGAGGAGAATCCGAAAGTCCTGAGGATAGCATGATCACTGACTGAGGGCTGCCAGCAATTAGACAGTCACACAAGAGAATCTAGAAACAGAAAATTTTATGATCTAAAAGCTAAAAGGGAACGTTTTTCCATTTTCCACTTCTACCAAGTGATTTGCCATATTCCCGAAAACTCAGCTCCGTGGCCCCAAAACAGATGTTGGATTCATCCTTGATCCTCCTCTTTCCTAGCTGGGACAAAAGAAGATGAGAGAGACAGAGCTGCCTTTTTTTTTTGTGATTTGACTGCACAAAATTAAATCTGCAGATATAGTTTCTTACTCAAGATAATGAGGGATACTAAATCAGGGAATAAACAAAGCCAAAATCCAACACGTAAGCCAAAGGAGGAAGTCCAATTTATGTCCTTAAAAGATCAGGAAACAGGTACCACAGCTGAACTGTGAATTTAGGACTAGAAGAACAATTAACATAAGAACAAGCCACAGGACTGCAAGCTAGGTGGTCTGAATCTAAATAGGTGATCATTACTTAGAACATACACTGCCCCTGGCTTGCTTTTGGACACGGACTCTAGCAGGGTACATGAGTAAGCTGGACCAATTTAAAGTGGTCAGTTGATGTGTCAGGCAGAGCAGTGTACACTGACTATAAAAACAGCCAGCAAACTACTGAATAACAGGATAAGGACCGTTGTGTTGCTAGGTCTCCCCCAAAGGCTTCCTTACATATAAATAGGTCATATGGAAAGTCATTTCCTGATAATGACAGGATCTCCACGTCTGAAAGTTGGAGAGCAGAGTATTCCTGAGGATCTGCCATGTACTTTCAGGTGATTTAACTTACTGCATGTAATATGATGGCTGGATAAATGGTAAATAGTTGAGAATTAGGAAACAAGCACAGTTAAAAGTTAAAACCAAGGTTAACTTTAATTTCACTGGAATTTAACAACGAATAACAAATGAAACTAAAGCTATGGCTTAGCTTCAGATAAGTAAATATTTTATAAAGATTAAAGACTGAAAAAGCAAAATGCTTTTTTTTTTTTTAAAGATTTTATTTATTTATTTGACAGACAGAGATCACAGGTAGGCAGAGAGGCAGGCAGAGAGAGGAAGGGAAGCAGGCTCCCTGCTGAGCAGAGAGCCCGACACGCAGGGCTCGATCCGAGGACCCTGGGACCATGACCTGAGCGGAAGGCAGAGGCTTTAACCCGCTGAGCCACCCAGGCCCCCCGCAAAATGCTTTTTTTTAATTTGTCAAACATATTGATGAGAGTTTAATGAAAGATAATAACAAGTCATAGAAGAAAACATATAATAACATTTGCATAAAGTTAAAAAGCATAAAACCAGGCAAAATCAGACATACACATAGAGTTAAACTATTAGAAGAAGCAAGAGAATAACAAACACAAAATAATGATTATTTCTGGGATGAAGGAACATATGATTTCAGAATGCTATACAACTAGCTAATGTATGGTAATGTCCTGTTTGTTAGCTTGGTAAGTGGTTCAAAATTTTTGTAATGTTATTTTTCATCTTTACATTTATGTTATGTATGTATTACTTTAATATTTTTATTATATTTTGAATCAAAATGCTCTTTTTTAAAAAACGATTTCAAAAGTGAAAGTATGGAGGTCAATATGTTTGTTTGGGGGAGTAAATATAAGTTTTAGAGAGTAAAGCGCCTTCCACTGCTTCCATTGCTCCAGTGCAATAAAACAAGTAAGTTACTGATATACATAACAACAGGAAAGATCTCAAAATAATTATGCTGAGTGAAAGAAGCCAGATTAAAAAAAAAAGTATATACTGTGTGATCCCATTTATATAAAGTTCTAGAAAATATAAGATGTATCAAGTAACTGGAAGCAGATTCCTAGGAGTGGGAGAGGAAGGTGACATGGGTCAAGGGAGAGGGATTCCCCAGGAGTCTGATGATATTTTGGGGGGGGGGGTGTCATAGACATATTCATTATCTTGACTGTGGTGATAGTTTCATAAGTATCTATGAATATCAAAAGTTATGAACCTGTATACTTTAAATATTCAGTTTATTACATGTTATTATACCTCAAAAAAGCTATTAATAAAAGAAGAAAGACCCTAACATAGTCCACTCTTAAGGAAATTAGAGGGTAATTTTTGTCAAATGTATAGGAATTTGAAAGAATGGCACAGAAAGTTTTTATAAAGACATTAATCATAAACCAGAAGAGGATTTTGTAACTGGCCTTCTACACTATTACTAGTGTTCCCATTCTGAACCTACAGGCTATGCAACCTGTATTTCACCTTTATTTCCTATGCAGTATAGCAAACTGCATGGAACATTCCTTACTCATCCTTATACCACACAAGGTCTAGGGTGATACTTGGAAGAGAGCAGATGCTGAATAAGTAAATAAATGTTATTGCTGTTGTTAGGAGACATCACTACAAGAAACTTTTTGAAGACCTTTGATGGCAAGGAGAAAAGAAAGATAACTGATAAGAACTGGGAATAATGGTTTGTCACCCAAAAGCAGAGCAGCTAATCTAAATGTGGCCTTGAATGAATATGTTAGAGAAGGTGCATCCTCTCTATCAAAAACACCAAACCAAAACAAATAATAATGATCAGACTCTTCACAGACATGGAGTTTGGAAAAAATGGTTCTTTTTCAAAATCAGAATTTGCTTAAGGCTCTTTGAGAATCAAACACAAAGACTTGGGCATAAAATCCTGGATCTACCTTGAATTTTGTTAAAAACTTATATGGCCTAATTTGCTAGCAATAAGATGCTGAGGTTTCTGGGGAGGCAAGAGAGAATGCTCAGATCCTACCTGTTTTCAAGCATAGGAGTAAAAAAGAAAAGGGTCCAGAGAAGCTAATCAATCAAGGATTACACCCGATGTCCAATTATGATTGATCACTGGTCAAGAAAAAGTGGGAGATTATAAACTTTTCAGTGTTCAATCACAATCAATACAAATAAAATATACAATAAAATGTAAAAACATTAGAACATATATAATTATAACTGAGACTAGGCCACTAATCTTTATTGCTTCCCTGAGATAACCATAAGTCCTTTCTTGGCAAAATAAACAATTGGTAATGCACAGGCGCTTGGCCCCCTCATCTATGGTCTGACCAACGGCAGGAAGGGATACATTTAGCAGCCTATAGTATTTGTACTCCCCCTTTCCCCAAAGAAGTTTTTCTCATCAAAGGAAGCGGTTCTATTTTGGTCTTTATTTCCTGTGAGAAATGCAGGCATAGTGTCTGGTGTGCATGGCCATCATGCTATTTCTAACCACGGTGCCCACTTGATTCTTGGTGTCTTGCAACAAGAGAAGGAAACTGTATATTTCTGATGCCACATCTAAGGGCATATTAGCTACGTAATTACCTGCAAAGAATGCCTGCAGAGGGTTCTGATCAAGACAGATGATCTTGGTGAAGAATTAGAATAGGTCAGCAAAGGAGTCAAAAACAACTGTTTAGAAATTGGGTTTCACACTATAAAGCTGAAAGGCACCATAGCCCACTGACAGTAGCTGTTAATTATGAGACCCTGTGGTATCAGACTTGTAATAAAGGCAAAGTATTCCTGTTAGTAGGTTCATAAAAGAAAGCACTACTAGCTCAGAAGGTCATCTAAAACCAGATTAATAGAAATACCTTTACCTCGAGTTTCCCAGAATTTCCACAAGTTAAAATTTATTCACTTGTTCAAACACATTTTACTAAGTGGTCTACTATGTGTCAGGTACTGTAACATTCGAGACAAAGAGATGAAGGATAGAGTAACAATGTCCTGGGACATTAAAGTCCTAAGTTCCAGTCTATCCTGAGGCCCAACTGCATCCATGCCTCTCCTCTGACCACGTGAAATGCCCATAAATTCCTTTTGTAACAATTCAACTTTTTTTGGTTACTTGTAACTAAAGGAGTCCGGCTAGATATAAATATGAAAACTGGTCCCATCTGAAAACAAATAGGTATGGAAATTTACCAAACTGGGTCTAAAGACAAAGAAGCTCTTAAATCTGCTTTCCCTTCATTTTAACTTTGACTTTTTCCACTATCTCACAATTCTCTAAGGAAAAAAAGCATTAATAGCTGAGTTTGTTTAAAGACTATCAGAAATAATCATTTCGCTGAACTTCAATTCTGTGCTTAGGTCAGAGAAATGAAAGGACAGGTGATTCAGATGATGAGTTTCTAACTTATAGTCTGAATGCTAATGCCAAGAGTGTCATATTAGATATGCACAGCATATAGGATCAACCCTTGTTAGATAATGGGTCACATTACTTATAAGAGCAACTCATGAAAAACTAACTTCTTCAGTGAGTACAAATTCCCCACTTTATGCTATGCTATGTCCTTTTGGTCAACCTGTCAGCTCTCTACCTAGTAAACACAGCCCTGAAAGAAATACTGTCAACTAGCATAAACTTTACTATATTCCACCCTATTGGAATCTATTATAATCCTAAAAGAGAACATATTTATTCTCAGAAAGTAAGAAATGGGCCACAAAATTAATCAAGCTTAGCCAGAAAAGAAGAAATTTACTAACCATCTCATCAGAGTGAAGCAGATTCTGTAACATGACTACTTAGCAATGAAATGGTTACAATCATAAGAAAATAGTGTGTTTTGCAGGCAAAAAGAGGAGGAATACTGATAAGAAAGGAATTAGACTTTCAACTGGTGGAAATACCTCAGACAGAGGAGAATCAAGTGTTAGACATCTTGCCTCTGAGAAGTCAGTGAAGACCTGACAAACTGACAGATCATTAAGAAAGAACAGGAAATCAGAAGGTCAGCCCAGAAGGTTCAACATCTAACTGATGAAAGTTGCAGAAAGAAGAGACCAGAGGAAATGGGAAAGTGGGAGTGGACAGAGATCTAGCATGACATGTGAGCTACAAGTACGAAGGGCAGCAGGTCCAGATCAGGGCTGGTAGGAATGCACTATGGGACAAAGATGAAACTGATAAAAGCCTCTTGTGCCTCAACATGCTGAGAGGAGATTTATATTAAGAGGGGAAGTGTCTAGGATGAAAAAGGGATAAATTCACAGGAAACAGGGTCAACTTCCTCTTCTGTGTTCCCACAACATTATTGCAGAGATCTCTGATCTAACATTTATTTTTTTTTAGATTTTTTTTTTTTTTAATTTGTCAGAGAGAGAGGGAGAGCGAGCGCAGGCAGACAGAATGGCAGGCAGAGGCAGAGGGAGAAGCAGGCTCCCCGCCGAGTAAGGAGCCCGATTCGGGACTCGATCCCAGGACGCTGGGATCACGACCTGAGCCGAAGGCAGCTGCTTAAACAACTGAGCCACCCAGGCATCCCTCTGATCTAACATTTAAAAGCCTCATTGTAATTATTTATCTCTATATCTGCCTCTCTTCATATGTATGCAATCACTAACTTTAGGAAAAATAAAACGTATGCAAGAAAGGAAAAACAACTGTAGTTTACCAAACGACTCAGCTGTTGTATAGTCCTTATCCTGTGATAATCATGCAGACATTGAGTGAAGTTCTAAAGAAAATTATTCCACAACTACTCAGGAAGAATGAGAGATGGGAAGTATGTATATGTACTGGGAGGAGGAGTGGTAAAATGAGCTAAACCTTAATTTCCCAAAGGAAGAAATCAATCAGTAAGGCCTAACACTGAAAAATAAATCAAGAAATATCAATGAAAGCATATTATGATATTGCAGTAGTGATAAGTAGTGATGTATGGGGATGGGGTAGCTACACTTGCGGTGAGCATAGAAGAATGTATAAACTTGTTGAATCACTATATTGTACACCTGAAGCTAATGTAGCATTGTATGTCAACTATTCTAAAAAAAAAAAAAAAAAAGTAGATTATTTAATGATACAGAGGTAAGTACATGAAAAAGCAAACAGCTCCAAGTTTAAAGGAGTAGTCTCTGGGCTGTAGGAAATGGGAAAGTGTCTGAGGCAGATGATAGAGGACTGGTATTTTTCATAAAAAGCCCTGAAAAAGCTATCTGGCTCAACTTTCATGCATGTTCAACAGGGATACAAAATTAAAACAAAAATAAAAAATAAGTGAAGGAAACCAATTAACGTTCTTATGGCTTGTTTCTATCTACTCAGAGTGGCCTCTAGAAACAGAACTGAGCCTGGTTTGTATTCACAGGAGTGATGAAAATCAACAGTGATGAAGATGGGATGCTTTGAGAAGGAAGTACTTCTAACCGATGTGAGCCAAAACCTCAACCCGATGGTCAGGGCCACTTTGTTGCTGAAACTGTTCTCATCTGTAAAACCTCTTGCAACCATTAGGGAGAACCTGGGTACTTCTCAGGGAAGAGAGCTGTCATTTCCTGGCCATCAGACTACAGATACAGTGCTGCTGAAGTCCCAAGGGAGCCTGACAAGCAGACTTGCTGAGAGCCACTGCCCAGCTGCTTTGATTTAGCTCCCTGAAAAATATAAACTATTACCTGATGTGTGGTTCACGCTCACATAATATATAAAAGCTAACTGTTAAAGTAAAGGTATGAAATGAGAGGGATCTTTATAACTTCCTTCCCTAGACACTCCACCAAACTATTTACTGGGCTAGAGGAATTTGATGATGTGTATCCCAGAAGCATTAATAGCTATGTATAATCAAGTGAGTTTTTTAAATAACTTATACAGAGGTCATAAGGAATTTAATATATCCTCCCTACAGAAAATGTCCAAGGAAATTTTTAAACAAAACTCTCCTTAAAAGAGAAACACAATAAAAAAATACACTTAATTATCATTTGTAAGATTGTAATGTGTTAAATATGTCACCAAGCCCTTTGTGGGAAGGGGAAGCTTCAATTGAATAAGATTCAATCACGTGACTAGGTATTTGCCAAGGTAACAAGTGACTAGGTATTTGCCAAGGTAACAATCTCTAATTATGTCAAAATATCCATGGAAATGTAAGGAGACAGAAATATTTGCCAAAGCTCCTCTAAAGGAAAGTAGTATTTAGCTAGAAGAAATATCCTGCCATTTTTCAAACACATTGAAAATTTGAAAGAATAGAATATGAACACCTATTATCTCCTTCACCTAGATTTCACCAACTATGAAGATTTTACCACCTTGTGTTCTCATTCCCACTTGCTCTTTCTGTGTGTTGTGTACATGTATACACATGTACATGTCCTTTTTTTCCCCCTGAAACATCTGGAAGGGAGTCACTGACCTCTTTTTATATTATCCCTTAAATAGCTCAGTGTGCATCTCCTAAGAAGAGGAATATTCTCCTTCAAAACCAGAATACCATTATGATACCTAGGAATATTAATATTAACTCAATATCATGGGGTATATATATTCCATATTTAAACATTTCCAATTGTTCCAAAGTATCTTTTCTAGCTGTCTTCATTTTATTTCTTGATCCAGGATCCAGTCAAGACTCATATGTAGCATCTGGTTTGGACATTTCTGGAAGGAATGTGTAAGTAAGCCACAAAGAGTAATCCTGCATCAGGTGGCTTACCTCTGTAATAACTGATCGCTTCTTAGGAGGTAGGGCCCACTAAATTATGAGGCTTTTTTTTTTTTTTCCTGAAGGGATACAAAGTATGGGGCCAAAACTGAGTTGTTAGGACAAGAGGGGGGGGGGGTTACCTTCTTAGAGCTACTGTTCTTATGCGCATGTGAAAGTAAGGCTGAGAGTGCAGAACACATCTTGGGTAGCAAACCCAAGTGGTAAAAATACCAGATTAGGAGCCTGCTCAAGACACCAAATAATTAAATGATTCGAAGTTAGCTTGGCTTGACCCTAGGTTCTGAAGAAGAATAAAAAGAAGGCCCATCTGACCACAAGAATTAGAGCCGGGCCCCTAACATTACCTCTGCCGTAGCTGCTCATCAGACAGGTGCAGCTCCTCCTTTAAACGCATGTACCTGTCTTCTCTCAGCAGCCTGGAGCCATCGTAGAGGCTTAGCTCCCGATCGTGGATCAGCCTAAGGGAGAGGGGAAAGTCAGGGAACAAATTCATCGGTTTTGAACGCTGAAGTCACTAGAGGTGGAATCAGTTAACATTTTTTCCCCCAAGAGTTTATTTATTTGTATGACAGAGAGAGAGAGACATTGAGAGAAGGAACACAAGCAGGGAGAGTGGGAGAGGGAGAAGCAGGCTTCCCGCCAAGTAGGGAGCCCCAGTGCGGGGCTCAATCCCAGAACCCTGAGATCATGACCTGAGCTGAAGGCAGATGCTTAACCATCTGAGCCACCCAGATACCCCAGAATCAGTTAACATTTTAATCGTGGCTATTATTGTGGGCAATTGAGTCTAACAATTTTGTTAGATGCACCTTTTGAAATTTCAAGTTGGCTAGTGCTGTTATACTTGGCAAAATTTACTGGATTCTGTACCAGAGAGGAGTAGTCATGGTTACTAGATGTGGACAGAGGGGAGGAGAAGGATGAGGAGGAGCTGGAAAGGGGATGGAGGAAGGAGATGAAAAGCAGCAGCTGAAGGGGAGACTCAGGATAACCAGGAGGTGTGTACTGATGAACAAGGCAGGCGGTACACACCCGGAGTCTAATGTAACTCTTGAAGGGATAGTATAGTAGGATCAACATATCTCTGTCTTTGGAATTACAGGATTGAAAACATCAAAAATCTTTAAAATGAAATAAATAGTGCTATTTCATATGCCAACTCTGATGGTGACCTAACCGTCCACAGCACAAAGAGCACTATCTTCCAGATGTTGCAGAGGCTGAAAAGCACTACTGCTAGATTGCACACCAACCACGGAAGCCTCCTGACGGCTACGTTAGAGTTGCCCCACATGAGTCCCACTAGGTAAGCACTGAGGCCACGGAGGACTGCCTAATGCAGGGGTTAGGAGCATGGGCAGTGGAATAGTCAGATCTGTGTTCAAAGCCGGCTCTGTACCTTGTTAGCGGAGTGCCTGGGGAGGGGGAGCACTACTACTCCATGTCTCTAAACGCTCCTCTTTTATAGAATCAGGGCTGTCATACCAACCTCATAGTATTGCTGTGAAAATTAAACATCTAGAGTAAGGCAGACACTTACTATAATTGTTCTCAGTCTTGGCAGCACATCAGAATCTTCTGGGAAGGGTTTAAAAATGCCAGTGCTCAGGCCTCACTTGTATAGATCACTTCTATCTGAACTTGGAGAGGTGAAGCTCAGGCATCAGTAATTTCTTAGCTGCATTGCCACAAGGTGATTCCAGGGCTAGAAGCCTGAGAGGCACTGGCCTAGCACAATGCCCAGCACAGAGTAAGGACTCAATTAATGATAGCTGTTTCTTTTCCTAAGTGCTTGGCCTAACAGGCAACAGATAACCGATAAAAGGGGAGAAGTAGGGGCGCCTGGGTGGCTCAGTGGTTAAAGCCTCTGCTTTCGGCTCAGGTCAAGATCCCAGGGTCCTGGGATCGAGCCTCACATCGGGCTCTCTGCTCAGCAGGGAGCCTGCCTCCTCCTCCTCTCTCTCTCTCTGCCTGCCTCTCTGCCTACTTGTGATCTGTCTGTCAAATAAATAAAGATCTTTAAAAAAAAAAGGGGGAGAAGTATTACTTTTGTTTGTGTCTGTATTTATCTGTTTAGGAGAAAAAAAACTACTGTAAATCTGTGGAATATTTATGGCAAAGCACAAAACGTTTGTGATTATCACTTTCAAATGCTCTCAGGTTTAATCAGGAATAACACAATGTTTTTGGAATTTTTTTTTTTAAGATTTTATTTATTTACTTATCAGAGAAAGGGAACATGCACAAGCAGGCAGAGTGGCAGGCAGAGGCAGAGAGAGAGAAGCAGGCTTCCCGCTGAGCAAGGAGCCCGATGCGGGACTCAATCCCAGGACCCTAGGATCATGACCTGAGCCGAAGGCAGCAGCTTAACCCACTGAGCCACTCAGGCATCCCTGTTTTGGGAATTTTTAAATATACTCGGTATCTGCATCTTGTCAAGGACAAGAAACTGAATAGTTGGTTGGGGAAACAGATTATTCCATAGTTAAAAATCAAAAGTGTAGAAGTGACAGAATCAAAACAGATCAAATAAAAAATTGGTATCATTAATCTTTCAAAATGAGACAGGATAGAAACACTTCCCATGAAAGTTATACATAAAAGTCTTCTCTTAACATTACATTCTAGAGAAGTTAATTAGGAATTTTTCTCCACCCAAACTGAAATAAGGAAACAACAGTTACACAATGTTCAAGTTTATAAACACAAAGTGAGTTTAGTCTATATAAAAATATCATCAAACATCCATCACTCATTTTATTTTTTTATTTATTAGAGAGAGAGAGAGCACAAGCTGGAGAGAGGCAGAGGGAGGGGAGAAGCAGGCTCCCTGCTGAGCAGGGAGCCCAAGGTGGGGTTCAATCCCAGGACCCTGAGATCATGACCTGAACCCAAGGCAGACACTTAACTGACTGAGCTGCCCAGGTGCCCCTCCCTTACACATTTTATATAAGGAACTATACTTTCTCTCTCAAAAAAAATTCCAACAGGATTAACCAATAATTTAGATCTATGATAACAAATTGGAAGAAACGTGAGCTGCGGGACTTACTGTAAGTATCAATCAGTATATATGAAGTTTTTCAAAATTACTACCTAAAAGTTTTCTTTTTTCAATTCTAACTCAGAGAATTTTGCCACAGCAGTGTTTTTTTTCCCCCAAATCTTCAGTATTGAAAGTTTTACTGTACTGTGTTTACAACGAATAAAAGCCTCTGCTGTTCTGGTTGGATACAGAAGTAAGTTTCTCGTGATCTACGTGACCCAGCTTAAAAAAAATGATGACAGGGTTCCACGTCTACTGTTTACATGGGGAGTTTCTGTGTGTGTGTGACTCATACAAACCTTTGCAACACGGCAAGCGTGCCCGCGTTGACCCGGTGGATGCCATCCAGGAGGACGAGCTTTCCTTCCAGGGCAGCGTTCACAAGGGGCGAGGACCGCCATGCAGTGTCTCCGTTGGGAAGAGTGTATCTCTGCTGGAGCAGGTCACGTGCGGTCATGTCCTGAACCCGAGTCCCAGCACCCACCAAAGAAAATGCAGGGTGAATTCAAAAGAGATGGACGGTAGCTTATTTAGCTTTACAGTTACCACTCTGACCAAAACATTCCATAAACAACTGGGAAGTCACCTTCTCTAATCCACTAAAAAGAAAAACATTCAAAAGCTTTTCTTGGTCATTTGAAGTTCTTCCTGTTACTCATCCACATATTACAGTAAGAGTGAGCCCCCCCATACACTCTTTTTTTTATTTAGCTTCCCCCCCTCCTTTAAAATGTTCATTTGATATCTACACAGATGATGGCAGTCATTGCCACTTGACTGTAATGAAATTTAATTCAATCAGCTTTATTTTTGTGCAGGTTCCTTTTTAAGAATGAGAGGCCACACAAACTCAATTGGAGCCCTTTTCTCGCAGCTGAGTCCTCCTGAAAGGCCATGCATGCTAGGGACTCCGTATATTTAAAGAGGTTTGAAAATGCAGGACACTGAGGAGGACAGTCATCAGATGAGGTACAGGAATTGACAAACAATAACATGGCAGTTATAAGCAATTTTTTTAAAGGTTTTATTTATTGATTTGACACAGACAGAGAGAGAGCGCGCACACAAGCAGGGAGAGCAGCAGGCAGAGGCAGAAGCAGGCTCCCTGCTGAGCAAGGAGCCTGATACAGGACTCAATCCCAGGGACCTGGGATCATAACCTGAACCAGAAGCAGAGCTTAATCAACTGAGCCACCCAGGCATTTCTATAAGCAATTTTTTTTTTTAAGATTTTATCTATTTATTTGACAGACAGAGATCACAAGTAAGCAGAGAGGCAGGCAGAGAGAGAGAGGAGGAAGCAGGCTCCCCGCAGAGCAGAGAGCCCAATGTGGGGCTCAATCCCAGGACCCTGGGATCATGACCCGAGCCGAAGGCAGAGGCTTTAACCCACTGAGCCACCCAGGCGCCCCCTCTATAAGCAATTTTTAAAAGCACACACACACAATGCACTAGCACTAAAACAGTGTGACAGATTCAAGCAAACTATTAATAGCAGCGGCATAAAAATGTTCATTTTTTAAAAATTTGGCGGGCCATGTAATTGCAACAATTTTTTCTTACATGTATTAATGATGACAAACTAGTTTGTTTTCTGTTATCAGCTTCAGATAACTGTTGTGTAACTGATATCAAACAAAATTTCAACTTCTACCATCAATTTTATTCAAAAATTCAGTCTTTTGTAAATTCTTTGATATCTAACTCCAGTTTTTGTTATTTTTTAAAAAAGATTTTATTTATTTATTTGACAGAGAGAGAGAGATCACGAGTAGGCGGCGGGGGGCGGTAAGCAGGCTCACCGCTGAGCAGAGAGCCCAATGCGGGACTTGATCCCAGGACCCCAAGATCATGACCTGAGCCGAAGGCTGAGGCTCAACCCACTGAGCCACCCAGGCGCTCAATATCCAACTCCAGTTTTAAGAAGACAGAAAACTAGGGGCGCCTGGGTGGCTCAGTGGGTTTAGCCTCTGCTTTCGGCTCAGGTCATGATCTCAGGGTCCTGGGATAGATTCCCACATCAGGCTCTCTGCTGGGCGGAGAGCCTGCTTCCTCCTCTCTCTCTGCCTGCCTCTCTGCCTACTTGTGATCTCTGTCAAATAAATAAATAAAATCTTAAAAAAAAAAGAAAATTTAAAAATTTGCTTATATTCACAATGGCAACAGATCTACACTGAAACCAAGATTAAAACTCTAAGTCTTAATTATTTCAATTTTGTCACTATTAAAAAAGTACTGACTCAGGAAGTATGAATAGGCTTACATTGAATCATAAAGACACTTGAGAATAATAACATTCAAACTCACCAAATCCCCCAGCCCTAAAGATCTGTCTTTGACACATTATCAAAATTTGGCTTAACTCGTTAATTTTATTTAACTTTTTAAATGAACTTTAAACTCTATGCAAACTATATGAGCATGGCATTCTAAGCTGCCAATGATAGCTGCAATACTAAATTTAGCGCCATCATCAGCGTTTAATGAGATGGTTTATCGTAAGAATGAGCTCATTTCTATTCATGGGTATGCCACATAAGAACAGGAAAGGTGGGGCACCTGGATGGCTCAGTTGGTTACGCATCTGCCTTCGGCCTAGGTCATGATCTTGGGGTCCCAGGATCATCCCCTACCTCAGGTTCCTGGTGAACGGAAGTCTAATTCTTCCTTGCCTTATGTCCACCCTCTCCTCATCCCCCGCTTGTGCTCACTCTCTCTCTCTCAAATAAATAAAATCTTTTAAGGTTAAAAAAAACAAAAAGCAAAAAAAAAAAAAAAAAAAACAAACCCAGGAAAGGAATTCCTGTGCAAGAAAAATAGGACAAATCAAAATAAATGTTTGCAGATTATTATCATAATCAAATTATGAAAACAACCAAATACACACAAAAATCTTTTTAAAATTAATATAAGAACAGGTAAATTTAAAGAAAACTCTTGGTAGTAATTATTTCAGAAAAATATTCACTATAGAGTTACATCATATATTGTTCCAGAGAATAAAGCAGATAGAAAACATGTTTTAACACAGTAGTTCTAAATCAAAGATACATCAGAAATAGCTGGGGAAACTTTTGGAAAATACATAAGCATAGGCCCCATCACCCCAACACCTGGGTTCAGTAGATCCAAGGTGGGGCTTACCACCTGGATTTTACTAGACATTAATTACACAGATGATAAAATTAAATGTCCCCCAGGTGGGAAACATGACTTTAAAGAAGAAATATGAACTCAGTGTGAAATCGGGTCTCATCCTATTTATTTATACCCCTCTCTTATTCTAGTAAGAATTATGAGATTACACGAGGACATATGAAGTGTATAACAAAAGAGTATAAATTAAAAGGTAAAAAAAAATGAAGATAGAAGAGGAAAGAGTAAGTCTTGTTTCCTTCAAATATTCCTACTGGTGTTCAGAGAAGAGGTAACATGAAGAAAGAATCCCACTGATACTGTATTTTAAAATAAATGAATGGCTGTTAATTTTGAAAATGCCAGCTTCCCACTGAAAATTATGGTATCCTGACCCATTTTAGCTCTTGAGTCTTTTGCGTGGGCCCAGGAAAAGATGAGGAATGTGACTCTAGCATGAGAGGTTCAGACCCATATGGAGCTGAGGCTAGCAACTGGTAACATTTTTTAAAGTTTCAACAGAGAAAACTCCTTCCTCTCATACCAAGACATCCTGCATCATCGTTCTACACACACTATGAAAAAGCACTAATCCATCGGCTGATGATGCCCAAATCCTTTCATATCTTGTTAATTCACACAGTGGTCACAATAGCTGCCTCATTTAAATGAGTAAATATTTACCAGTAAAGATGATGAGAAAGACAACCAGGACACAGGACTCCTCTTTTACAACCCGGCAGTTAGAGACTCCATTATTCCGAACGTAGTATGATTATTTTTTGCTACACACCAAGGACTAACAGATCAACAGAGCTCAGCACTGCTAATGCTAACCACAACCACAGACCAGAAATATTTTCCCGTTGTTCAATCCTCACAGGAGTAAAAAATGGAAAACACTTGGCATTTCCTACAAGACTAGCTCAGTCCAGTTTTACCACCTAAACTCTTTCATATTCTCGTGGTAAAAAAGAGTCATTCTTCACTTCCAGTATGTCTTCACATTAAAATAAAAACCTTTCTGCAAGAAAGAAAAAAGCATTCCTTTTAAATACAAGCTGCTAGGTTTCATAATTAAATTCCTGTATAGAGAGAAAAGATGAAGATTGCAGCTTTGCCTTAAAGAGATAGTGGCCCCCTCTTTCCATAATATGAATTAAAATCAGAAATTATTTTTGATTGTGTGATAGTGCAAGAACACCAAAATAAAACAGAACTTCTGTGCAACTGAACCTAATCAAACCTAACTATTGACAAAATATTTTAGCATAGTGTGAATGAGTCAGTGATATGAATTAATTTCAATAATAAGCTAAACTTTAACATAGAGTAACAGCATCTCCATCTTATAGAGTATTTGGATTTTAGTACTGTGAAATTGTTGTAATATCTGTATTTATTTCAATATATACTGTATCATGAAATTGTTAAAAATATATCATTTCTTTATTCTTCCTGGGGCAAAATTTAAAAAAGAGTGTGTTTACTTCCTATGATTATTTTTAAAGTACACTAATAAAAATTTAAAAAGATGAATGTCCCAATTTTTGCATATATTTTTCTCATCTCTGAAACTCTTGAACTTAAGAGAATAAAAATAGTACTAATGATATCATAGAGCCTGAACCATTTCCTTTTTCTGTATTTCCTTAAAAATTTTAAAACAACAGGACATGAAATCCAGTTCCTTTAGCAGTACCATTGTCTAACCTTGAACACCTCACCTTCTCATTCAGATCCCTGGAAAATATCCACATATTTCTTAATTCAGTGTCATTTGGAATTTTGCTCTTTTATTTTTTTATTTTTATTTTTTATAATTTTGTTCTTTTGATTTGCAATGGAGAAACCCTACTGAAAAAAAAGTCCTATTAAAATGAGAAGCATGAAAAAAAAAAAAAAAATGAGAAGCATGGCTGCATGAAATGTACCAGAAAACATAGATCTGAACCCTAAAGTAATTATATACCTTATATGTTTTTAGTACTTTCTAATGATATATGTTAATTTTTCTGACATTTCCTTGAGAAACCTGGATGTAAGTCATTAGTTTGATGAAATAAATTCAATAAGCATCTTGTGTGTCAAGAGGCTAAAATAAGACTAGAATTAGTCTTATTCTGGGGGCACTCTCCAAAATGCCCCCAAATACAGCTAGTCTCCACTGCTGTTTAAAAACACCTTTGCATGGAGCACTGGGTGTTACACGCAAACAATGAATCATGGAACACTACATCAAAAACTAGCGATGTACTGTATGGTGACTAACATAACGCAACAAAAAAAATAGTAATAAATAAATAAAAAATACCTTTGTATACATGTGTAAAAGATTAAAATAAAGATGTTTTAGCTAACAGTAATTATAGCTCTAGGTGGATATGATTTTTCACTTTCTTCTTTCTGAATCAAAAATATACACTGTGGCATTCAAATTGTTTTGACTGGGCTAAGTATTATCAATTTTTTTTTTCACCCAAAAGATACCAGCTGAAATTCTATGGGCTTTCCAGGTCTAGCTCAAATAAGTTCCACTCAAATAAGCAAAAATATCCTGCCAAAAATATCCTGCCCGTAGAGTATAAACATTAAGATGATCCCAGATTTAAGTGAAACAAAGAATACACCAAGGCTAGCTGATGTAAGCCACCAATTTTGCAATAAGGCATTAATTATGTCCATACCTACTAGCGGCAGAATACTGCATAAACACTGTATAAACATAGAATGTTAATAAATTTTAGGTCCCAGAATAGAAATGAAGCCATTATTTAGAGTCTAAGCATGCTCAGTGAACAGAATGCAAGGCATGCTGCCGACATTCCTCAGTGTCATTTATGTTTGATCTTAAAGAAGCCTCTCATTTTATATATTGTAAAATTATCTGTAAACTTTTCCATGCTTCTCCCCCAAGTTCCTCTCTTAAAGACCTATTTTTAACTTGTCACATGTATAATAAATGCTTCCTTTATGTATACCATGAAGTATACATAAGCCTACCATGATTGTTTTAAGTGACTCTGCTATGGATGGGAAGAAGCTGCTTTTGGATGACTTGTAGCTCTCTTCACTATAACCAGTGGGATCTAGTCAAGATGATCTGCTCTGCTTAAACATTTATTCTATGAGCACTTATTCTAAGAATTCTAAGAACAAAATTCTTCTTACCAAAGCTAACCAGAAGTCAAACCCATTGTCTCACTAACAACTGATCCAACAAAAGAACATCTTAATAAAGTTGCAAAATAAAACATAAGTCAAGGTCAGTCAGTATATGTACAGAAAATGTCCTATGTATTCAGTGAAGATACACAACCAAACACCCCTCTAACCTTCCTATACTACAGAGGCTAGAAAATAAGAAACATTATTTCTTAGATGCTTTGCAAATAAAATTCTGTGATAACACAGGTTCTACCAAACATTCGCATGTGCACACAACTGGGAACTGAAGAAAAGTGGCAATGAGCAATGAGAGGGAGGTGGCAGCCAACTCCAGGGAACCTGTTCTAGGACAGCCATGGCTTCATGGCTGAAGCTCTCTCACTCTGTCATTCCTAACTGGGTAAAATCTAAACATTGTTCTCTGTCTCTCCCAGAAATTCTGAAAGCTACCTAATACCCAGTGCTAAGTCCCTCTCAGTACTAGATAGCCAGGATGGACTCTATTGCCCACAACAAAAACCACAACCTAAGGATAATATTATTTTAAGAATAAGCCAACTTATTAAAGCTTGTGCAGAAATGTTCATGAACAACGAAGTCTATGAAAGAGGGTGAAAAGACTTTCCAAAAGAAAGGGAAAAAGCAGAGATCTTACTGAGAGAACCCCAGGAACACACAAACTGAAGAACCACATTTTATTCAGATGGTACAGCAAACTTGGCTGCATTTTATCACAAGGGTATGATTCTATTAGAACACGTGGGAAAGTTGCAAATTCTAGCATAAATATTTGGAATGATATTTACCTTACATTAAATTAGTTTTTACAAGCAAGTAACAAGGGGCGCCTTGGTGGCTCAGAGGGTTAAGCCTCTGCCTTCGGCTTGGTCATGGTCTCAGGGTCCTGGGATCGAGCCCCACATTGGGCTCTCTGCTCAGTGGGGAGCCTGCTTCCCCCTCTCTCTCTCTGCCTGCCTCTCTACTTGTGATCTCTGTGTCAAATAAATAAATAAAATCTTAAAACAAATTTTTAAGAAGCAAGTAACAAGATATAAAAATCAAGGTTGTCATAAGTACTAATAAGCAGTTCAAAATTCAGTAAAGACACCTGAAACAGATATGGCATTTGGCTTATTTAGTCACACTAAAACCCCTTCTGGTAGGCCAATGTGGAAGTAGCAGGTACAGTATGAGGAAAGCAGCGTTTCAATCCAAATCTGCCACTTCCTTGTAATATGATAAATGGATCATGTGAGGAAAACAACTTTAGAATTAAATGAGATGTCTGGCACCTAGTGGGTATTTGATAAATAACAGCTGAATCAGAACCAAATGAAGAAAAAAAAATACAAATACATTGAAATTGAAATTTAACAATAAGTCTAAGTTAACAGTCCAAGATATTAAAAGAAGACAAGTGACAATGCTCTACGACAAGGAATTCTTATTTCAGGATTTAAAGTAAAGACAATATGGAAACAGGTAGGGATTAGTAAAGAAAAGTTGGCAAAGGTCAGATTTTAGCTGGTCCCTTAAAAATAATGTATATATTTCAGAATTATTTATCCACTCCTTCATATACTGACTGCTTATTGCATTCAAGTAACTGTTCCAGGTGCTGAGGATCCAACAGTGGAACAGATAAACATGGTGCAGAAGCACTAAATGAACTCTGTCAAAGAATACCTTTCCCTTGGCTGTTCTTTTTCTTTTTTTTTTTTTTAAGATTTTATTTATTTATTTTTGAGAGAGAGAGAGAGAGAGCATGTACACAAGTAAGGGAGAGGGGCAGAGGCAGAAGTAGACTCCCAAGCGGGAGTCCAATGAGGAACTCAATCCCAGGACTCTGGGATCATGACCTGAGTTGAAGGCGGATGCTTAACCAGTTGAGCCACCCAGGTGCCCTGCTGTCCTTTTTGACTATCTCTATGGTTTTGTTAAATGGCTTTCATTTCAAATACCTCAGAAAGTCCTATTTCTCCTACAAGATGGCTTGTAAATCAGCAATAAAGTTCTACACATTCAGAAAGTTGTTTGGATCCTGAGTAGTTGTATTTTTTTAACAGGGTAAAAACAGAAACCCAAAGCATTTCAGAATCACCAAAGGCAACTAGACAATAAAGCTGAGAGGATGTATTTACTTTTTATTTCCAAGAATAAAATATGTTTGCAAAATACACTGTACACACAAAAACTGTGAATTTCAAAATCAAATCTAAATTATATCCTTCTTTCTTTTTTTTTGACATACTCCTCATAAAAAGAATATAGATATATAACATCACCACTAATCTCATTAACCTCTAGCAAACTCATTCTTGCCATGATCTTCGATGACTACAAAATCCTGAGGACCCTTAAAAGACTGCCCTAAGGACTTAAAGGTATAAAATAAGTGGCCATAATTAATTTTCATAAGAATATTATGAATAAAAAGATATAAAGTATAACAGCAAATACATGAAACATGGAGGAAGGAATAAAAAAGGGGTTTTTAAAATGTATTTGAGCTTAAATGTCTATCTACTTAACATAGACTGCTATATATTTAGGATGTTATAAATGAACCTCATGGTAACCATAAAACCAAAAGTATAATATATACCAAAATAAATAAATAAGTAAATAAGAAATCCAAACACCATACTACAGAAATTCATCAATCACAAAGAAAGAGTGCAAGAAAGGAACAGAGAACTACAAAAATGACCAGAAAACCATGAACAAAATGGAAATAAGTACATACTTATCAATAACTATTGTAAACATAAATGGCCTAAATGCTCCAATCAAAAGACACAGTGTGACATAACAGATTAAAAAAAAAAAAAAGACCCATCTATATACTGTCTATAGGAAACTCACCTCAGACATGAAGAAACATACAAAATGAAAGTGAAGGAATATAAAACATTTACCATGCAAATGGACATGAAAGAAAATAAAAATAAAGCCAGGGTAGCAATACTTAGACAAAACAGATTTTAAAACAAAGACTGTGGGGCACCTGGGTGGCTCAGTGGGTTAAGCCGCTGCCTTCGGCTCAGGTCATGATCTCAGAGTCCTGGGATCGAGCCCCGCATCGGGCTCTCTGCTCAGCAGGGAGCCTGCTTCCTCCTCTCTCTCTCTGCCTGCCTCTCTGCCTGCTTGTGATCTCTCTCTGTCAAATAAATAAATAAAATCTTTAAAAAAAAAAAAAAAAGACTGTAACAAGAGATAAAGAAGGGCATTACAAAATGATAAAGGGATCACTCCAACAAGAGGATATAACAATTGTAAATATCTCTGCACCCAACACTGGAGGAACTGAATACATCAAACAAATATTACTGAATACAAAGGGAGAAATTAATGGCAATACAATAATAGTAGGGGACTTGACACCCAACCTACATCAATGGATGTAAGGAAAGTCAATAAGGAAACAGTGTCTTTGAATGACACATTAGACCAAATGAGCTTAACAGATACATACAGAACATTCCACCCAAAACAACAGATGACACATTCCTTTCAAGAGCACATGTGACATTCTCCAGAACAGATCACATGTTAGGCCATAAAACAAGTCTCAATAAATGTAGGAATACTGAAACCATGCATCTTTTCTGACCACAATGGTAGGAGACTAGAAATCAATCACAAGAAAAAAAAACTGAAAAAATCACAAACATGTGGAAGCTAGAAAATATTAAATAACCAATGGATCAATGAAGAAATCAAAGAAGAGCTAAAAACAAAAACAAAAACAAAAACAAAAAACCAAAACAAACAAACAAAAAACCCCCCAAACAAACCATGGAGACAAATGACATATATACGATGGTCCAAAATTGCAAAAACAGTCCTAAGAGGGAAATATATAGCAATATGGACTTATCTCAAGGAACAAGAAAAAGTTCAAATAAACAATCTAACTTTTCACACCTAAATGAACTAGAAAAAGAAGAACAAACCAACCCATGGTGAGTAGAAGGAAAAAGATAACAATGATCAGATCAGAAACAAATGACACAGAGACCAAAAATAAATAAATAAAAATAGAAAAAAAAAAATCAATGAAACCCTTAGCCAGACTCATCAAGAAAAAAAAGAGAAACAACCCAAATAAAAAGAGAAGGTAACAACTGACACCACAGAAAGGATTATAGTAGAATACTATGAAAAATTATATGTCAACAAATTGGACAACACAGAAGAAATGAATAAATTCTTAGAAACACAATCTTCCAAAACTGAATCAGGAAGAAGCAGAAAATCTGAACAGACCAATTACTAGTAACAAAATTGAACTGGTAATCAAAGAGCTACCAAAAAGTAATAATCTAGGACTAGATGTATTCATAGGTGAATTTTACCAAACGTTTGAAGAAGAGTTAGTACCCATCCTTCTCAAACTATTCTGAAAAATGGAAGAGGAAGGAAAGCTTCTAAATACGTTCTATGAGGCGAAAATTACCCTGATACCAAAACCAGACAAAGACACCACAAAAGGGAAAACCACAGGCCAATATCCAACAATACATTCAATGGATCACTCACCGTGATCAAGTGGAATTTATTCCAAGGATGCAAGGAGAGTTTAATATTTACAAATCAATCCACATGATACACATTAACAAAATGAAGGATAAAAATTATGATCATCTCAATAGATGCAGAAAAAGCATTTGACAAAATTCAACATTTGTTCATGATAAAAACTCTCAAAAAAGTAGGTTTAGAGGGAATATACCTCAACATAACAAAGACCATATATGAAAAACTCACCACAAACATTGTGCTCAATGGTGAAAAACTGAGAGCTTTCCTCTAAGATTGGGAACGAGACAAGGATTCCCACTCTCACCACTTTCATTCAGCATAGTACTGGAAGTTGAAGCCATAGATAGCACTCAGACAAGAAAAAGAAGAAAGAGGCATCCATATTGATAAAGAAGTTAAACTGTCATTATCTGCAGATAAAATGATCCTATATATAGAAAACCCAAAAGACTCCACCAGAAAACTATTAGAAGTGATAAATGAATTCAGTAAAGTTGCAGGATACAAAATGAAACCAGAAATTAGTATACCCAGAAATACCCAGAAATTAGTAGTACCATAAGTAATATAGTCAGGGATGTTGTAATAGTATTGTAGGGTGACAGATGGCAATTATACTTGTGCTGAACACAGCATAACACATAGAAAAGTTGAATCACTATGTTGTACACCTGAAACTACGTAACATTGTGTCAACTATACTCAAATAAAAAAAATTAAAAAGAAAAAACATAGCCCCAGGACCCTAATCAAAATTACTGCAAAGTACATTTAAAACAAAAGTACTGAGTAACAGAGATGATCAAGTGTAACAACGTGTTCTTACCAACAGTACTGGACTTCATTACACAGTGTCCTTAGATTCGGAGGTACTCCACAGAGAATCCCCAAATTTGCAAATCCTTCCCTCAAGCTTACAGATCCCATGTTTTTGGATCACCAAGGATGGTAAATGAAATACCTTTCAGGCTAGAGTTCCTTATTTGGCAGGATTCCTTGGTCACTTGTTTTCTTCCCTGGACTAATGAATTTGGTTTTATCATAATGTTTATTTTTATACACATGCCTAGAGGCCTCCTTCTGTGTTTTTAGAAATCTAATAAATACCTCATGATAACTAAATTTGTTAAGATAACACAAAAGTTTGTCTATTATTTAAGAAGTACACGGTTTCAATTAAATAAGGAGTAAGTGCATAGTTCAAAAAAATTATAAAAGATGTGAATATCAAATTTTGATATTTTTTTAAAAAGCAAATATAAAACCTATGGCCTTTTAAATGGCAAATTTGTGTAACATAAGACTCTTCCTTCGAAATGAATCTCTATAATTGCACAAATTTTGAGGCATACTTTGCATTTTTTACAATATATAAGTTGAAAGGATTATCGAGTTAAACCAGCTAATATCTTGCCTTTTCAATACATAACGTTTTGCTATGTCCTGTCATATAAACACTCCAAGTAGTTTTAGTTGTGAGCTTAACATAAAATACCACAAGTGTCATTACATGCAACTTTTGACTGTGTCTCTGTCAAAATGAGAACCTAAGATGCATTTTACAAAGTTTCGGTTATAAAAAAACACAATGTTGAGATGGAGTTCTATCAGTTGAAGACAACCACTGATTTTTTTAAATTCCTCCATTCCATTATGTTGTTTTTAAAAAGCTAGCAAGTAGAAAAACAGACCAATACTGAAAAACAAACTGATGTGACAACACTGGCATGCCAAAGCAAATCAAGCTAATGTGAGGGAAAGCATTCCAAATAAAAACAGATGGTAGTGTAGGGCCTCAACCCAGTTCCCTCTTATCTCAGAATGAGCCTCATTGTCTGCTGCTTATTGTTTTTAAAGATGTACAAGCTAGAAGAAAAAAAAAAAAAAGGCTTGAAAATGAGTAAGCTAGAAACTATTGTACAAGCTTTGGGTAATTTGAGGTATAGACTCTGGCACTTAACCTTTCTCATCCTTAATTTTGAAAGTCAGGAAATTCCACTTTACTGGAATATTTTAGAGTAACTACTTGGTTAACTTTTGGTAAATCACTTTGATCACTTCAAAGAGGCTACAGAAAGAGATTATTATATCATCACAAAACTTTATTTTGGAAAAACACAGAAATACATAGAAAATTATAATTCTAGAACTGAAATGAATTTGTCTCAAAATAGAGTCTCCTGATTTATTCTATAAGAACTTGTTCTCAGAAATCAGGAGTTGATCTAAATAATTATCTCACTTTTTCTACATTACAGAACACTATAAATAGAAAAGCTCTTAAATGTTTTTATGGGGAGAATGAGAACAATGTCTGAAAAATCACACCTATCCCTGACATACATAAAAATAAAAGCCATTCCACTTAAAATATTTTTAGGTTTCCTAAGCCGCTAAGATGGTGCATATTTCCATGAATATCTACTTCTTGCCAAGCATGGTGCTGTGGTCTAGCCCACTGGTTCTCAATTCTGTTGGGCCTAATATCCCTATTTTATAAACAATACCTTCAAACATTTGCTTTATAAGCTTGAAAAAATCCACAGACAATACAATGCATAATTTCAAATAAAAATACAGGACAATGCCTAACCTTTAGTACAAGGAAAATAACTTGTTATAAAATACTACATAACTTCAACCAATAAACGGTCACAACTACACCAAAAAATATAATGTTGAATTTGGGTGCTTACAGCTAGAAAGAATCACTATGGATATGAAAACTCTATCAGCTGATGCAGGTGTGGTATATTCGTAACTCAAATACCATAAATGGCAATACCTTCAGTGATGTGATCTTCTAAAATGGTCAGGGTGGTAGGCAGAATAATGTCCCTACACAAAGATGTCTGAGAGTCTGTGAATATGTTACCCCACATGACAAATGGAACTTTGCAGATATGACTAAATGAAGCGCCTTGAGAAGAGGAGATCATCCTTGATTACGCATGTGGGTCCAATCTCATGACATGAGTCCATGAAGCTGCAGGACCTTTCCCAGCTGGGGTTAGAGGGAGAGAGGGCAGCCTGAGAAGGACTCAGTGCTCTACTGCTGGCTCTAAAACAGAAGGCACTATGTGCGAGGACTGGAGAGAGTCCAATCTAGAAGCTGAAAAAGACACGGATGAATTCCTTCATAACCTGGGTATAAGGAAAGACTTTCTACCCATGACTCAAAACCTAGATGCAATAGAACAAAATATTAATAAATCTATTATGAGGCAAAGAAAAATAAAGCCAAAGAGCAACTGACACTGAGAGAAAATATATGTAGCATATAGCACAGACAAAAAGCAAAATGGCTAACACATTAATAACTCAAAAACAGAAAGGAAAAAAGGCCACTCAATAGAAAAATGGGCAAAAAAAAAAAAAGGTAATTTAGTAAGAAAAGACATGATATAATGTCCCTTAAAATTAGAAATGATTTTCAGAGATACATTGGGTGGTTGAGTCAGTTAAGTGTCTGCCTTTGGCTCAGGTCATGATCCTAGGGTCTGGGGATCGAGTCCCACATCAGGCTCCCTGCTCAGCGGGGAGCCTGCTTCTCCCTCTGCCTGCTGCTCCCCCTGCTTGTGTGCTCTCACTCTCTCTCTCTCTCTCTGACAAATAAATAAAGTCTAAAAGAAGAAAGAAAAATGATTTTCAATTCTCTCCTAATATAAGAAATACAAACTAAAACTACTCCTTAATACCATTTTGAAGTATCAAACTTGCAACTATTAAAAAGCTTGGTAGCCAGGGCACCTGGGAGGCTCAGTCTGTTAAGCATCTGTCTTCGGCTCAGGTCATGGTCCCAGGGTCCTGGGATCAAGCCCCACATCAGGGTCCCTGCTCAGTGGGGAGTCTGCTTCTCCCTCTCCCTCTCCCTCTCCCTCTGGCTTGTGCACATGCCTGCACACTCTCTCTCTTTAAAAAAAAGAAAAAGAAAAAAAAAAAAAAGCTTGGTAGCCCTGTCTGTCGGCATTGTTGATGGGAAAGCAAAATGGTATCATATTTATAGAGGCAGATTTGGCAATTCCTAACAAAACTACCCATGCATTTATCTATTGACCTCACAATTCCACTTACAGGAATTAATCCTGAAGATACACTTCTAGGGATACCTGGGTGGCTCAGTTGGTTAAGCGACTGCCTTCAGCTCAGGTCCTGATCCTGGAGTCCTGGGATCGAGTCCCGCATCAGGCTCCCTGCTCGGCAGGGAGTCTGCTTCTCCCTCTGACCCTTGCACTTCTCATGCTCTCTCTCTCTCATTCTCTCCCTCTCAAATTAATAAATAAAATCTTAAAAAAAAAGATACACTTCTAATAACGAAAAAACACATATGCACAAGGTTATTCACTGCAACTTCGTGTGTGATTATAAAATATTGGGAATCAAACCAATTATCTGTATATAGGGCATCGGTTAGATATGAGGGAATAATATGCAAATACAATGAAGAAGAATGAGAAAGATCGCTTTTGAAAAGGTATCTGCCCTTAGTTAGTTTACACTTTCTATTACAACATTCACAGATGATATAGAATTTTTAAGTTTTACTTTTTCATCTTGACATCTACTATATGCACACGAAAGGAACAGATTGTCAAACAGGAGTTTGCAAATGATGGGAGAAACAAATAGCTAAATTCCATCAATTTCAAGATACACACTTTTTAAATCAGGATACACCTTCAATGGACAGAATCTTAATACAGCTGCTGGTCAGCTAATTATTCTCTGCCCGTGTCTGAACCTGGTTTTGTATATCTACTTGTGGCGAAAAGGGGCAACTATAATCCATTCATGTTTTGGTCAACAAATTAAAGACCACTTGGGAAAAGAATATGAGTCATAGCTATTGCCTGAAAACATTTCGGTCAATCCCTTCTGTTAAAGTTAAGACCAATATCAAAATCCAAACGGCTATCAGCAGCTTGGAAGAATATCCTGGAAATAATGGACGAGCACTCTGTTCTTGACAAAGCATGGAAGATGCAGAGAATAGTATGTGAAACACATACACCACCTTTAGAGCTGAACCAAAAAGTGCTTTAGAAGAGTCAGACTGAAGGTAAAGAAGTTTTAAAAATGTTTCCACCATTTACTGCATTTATATTTTCCTTTTTCTGCATGCACAAGAGATACATGATCTAAATTAAGTCTAAAAGAGTTCAGTAAGAATAAAATAAAAATTCTAATTGATAAAGTCACGTCCTAATTTTATTTGCTGCATGACTTTCTTAGTAGAACACAAAATAATGGCATGTCTTACAACTGATAGCATACTGGCCTGCATGAAATACAGTACTATTATAGTATAGAACCATAGCTTTAAGAGCCAGTAAAACACACAGGAAGTACATATAAATCAAACTGGGGACTTACAGAAAATGCAGAGATAGCAGCAGTGGAGCTAAACTGTGAAGAGTAAGCAAACTGACCCACAGAAGGAGGTTCATACAGCATGAACCAAGGCAAGAAAGTATGGCTACCTCACACAGCCAGTCACACTCAGGAGACCATAAACCATTCTGTATGGCTGGAGTTAAAAGGTGAATGTTAGCTGCACGGGTTGAAGCCTCAAACCCAGCTAAGGAAGGTTTGCAGGGGCAGGAAAAAAAAAAAAAAAAGCAGTGTGCTAAGCAACAGAATTTGAATATTAGCTTCCAAATTATTAGAATTGATTCAAAGGCTTAAAGCAGGGGGAAAATTAGAAAGAACAAAATTTAGTGTTGGAACAATAAATTGGGAAAAACCCAGACTTGACACGGGTGGAAAGCCGAGAAAGTTAGAGTTGATAACAGAGGTGAGAAGGGCTGAGCCCCAGAAGTAAAGCTATGGTAGCAGGAACACACAGAAGTACTGACATAAACACCAATAAAAATGTGATAAGGTGGGCACCTGGATGGCTCAGTCGGTTAAGCCTCTGCCTTCAGCTCAGGTCATGATCCCAGGGTCCTGGGATCCGGTCCCACAATGGGCTCCCTGCTCCACAGGGAGTCTGCTTCTCCCTCTACCCCTCCCCCCCAGTCATTCTCTCAATCTTTCTTTCTCTCTCAAATAAATAAATAAATAAATAAATAAATAAATAAATAAATAAAATTTTTAGAAAAATGTGATAGGGTTCTCAGCAATTAAAAAGAACAAACTACTGAAACATGCAGCAGTGCTGATGAATCTCAAATGCATTATGTAAGTCAAAGAAACCAGACTCAAAAGGCTGTTTAAATCCATTTATATGCCATTCTAGAAAAGGCGAAATAGGGAGAGAACACCGATCAGTGGTTACCCATGTCAGCGAGGAGTGGCTACAAAGAGGCACAAGGGAATTTTTTAAGCTTATGTAATTGTCCCATTATCTCAATTGTGGTAGTGGTTATACAACCAAATGTGTTTGTCATTTGTGACATACACAAATTTTACTGTATGACTTTACTATATGTGAATTACACCTCAATTAAAAAACAAAAACCTGGGGCACCTGGGTGGCTCAGTGGGTTAAGCCGCTGCCTTCGGCTCAGGTCATGATCTCAGGGTCCTGGGATCGAGTCCCGCATCAGGCTCTCTGCTCAGCAGGGAGCCTGCTTCCCTCTCTCTCTCTCTCTGCCTGCCTCTCCATCTACTTGTGATCTCTCTCTGTCAAATAAATAAATAAAATCTTTAAAAACAAACAAACAAAAAAAAAAAAACAAAAAAACAAAAACCTGAATTAAAAACAAAAACACCAAAGGGGTGCCTGGGTAGCTCAGTCTGTTAAGCATCCATCCACCTTCCTTCAGGTCATGATCTCAGGGTCCCATGATCAAGCCATGTATCTGGCTCCCTCCTCAGTGGGAAGTCTGCTCATCTCTCTCCCTCTGCCTCTCCCCCTACTCATGTTTGCTCTCTCTCTCAAATAAATAAATAAAAATTTAATTTAATTTAATATTTATTTTTATTTTTTTTTAAAGATTTTATTCATTCATTTGTCAGAGAGAGAGAGAGAGCGAGAGAGAGCACGCAAAAGCCCGCAGAGGCAGAGAGAGAAGCAGGCTCCCTGCCGAGCAAGGAGCCTGATGTGGGACTCCATCCCAGGACCCTAGGATCATGACCTGAGCCGAAGGCAGCGGCTTAACCAACTGAGTCACCCAGGTGTCCCTAATTTAATATTTAAAAACAAAAAACAAAAAACACCAAAACTGTGATAAGGTAGAGCATAGATACATTTAGTCACGGATTACCTGTGGCTCCTTTTCTACTGCAAGACCAGAGTTGAGTTGTTTCAACAGGGTCCACTTGGTCCACAAAGTCCGAATATTTATGATCCAGCCCGTTAAAGAAAGAGTTCATCAACCCTAATATAGAGTAATATCACCCATTTGTTTGGCTCTCCTTAAAAAAAGCCCTTAATTGCCCATAAAAGGAATAGGAAGACAGTAACAGAATGTGCATAAACACGCTGTTCAGGCTAACTAGAGGAGAGAAATGAGTTGTTTTCTAAATACATCCTGAATTAAATCTCCAGAAGAAGAGAGTATATATTCAGTTCTAAATAACAGCCACAGATTGTTTTTAGAAATGTTCACAGAACCCTCCCATTATATTACCACATCTTCTGATTCAACCTATTGTTTAAATTATATGTTTGATGGATATTTTTTCTTGTTAAAGTGACAAGAGACTGGCTTTTTACTGAAGTAATTAGCTAGCACTCTAAAACTGCTTCTTTATATAACTTCTACATGAAACAACTAGCTTTCATGTGTTTGAGGTATAAAGTGTGCATTCAAATAATTAGAGACGTTATTACTTCATTTCTTTGAAGCTGCAAAATATGGATAATAAAGCTTGTGGCATTTTTACATAAAAATAAAGCACAAGCACTATGTGAAAATCTTAAAAACGAGTTAAGGAAAGAAATTATACCTGTGCCTAAAAACAATTCTGATGTATATGAGTTGTATTCATTATTCATTTCTAAAATGAAGGAATGTAATAAAGTGTTAATATACACAGGCAATAATCACAATGGCCACTTTGAAATTAGCTGAGCATAATCTTGAGTTGCCTTTTCCAATAATGGTGATATCTTACACAGAGTCATTTATACTCTGTTTCCAATAAAATATATTTCTGAAGTAGCTTGTGGAGTACAGCTGTAGTTTGTGGCTTTACAATTTGACTTGTAAAATTCCCTGTGTGTGCAACTGCCACCTGCTTATTAGTACCCTGATGAAATTTACTGAGGTAACTATTCTGTATGATGTATAATACTTATAATTTTGTAATTATAAATAGCATAATGCACAATAACTTATCTATGAAATTATGCAAACAACATTTAGTTATTGGTCCTTGTACCATGACTCTGACATTACAGGCAAGAAATATGGAATCATATTGAATAAAAACATCCCTTCAAATTAGAAGGGAAATTTTATTCTGCTAATCTTTAAATGTCTACATGCACTAAATTTTATACCTTGATGGACTGCAATAAATTTCAAAGCACATTCTATTCAAAGGAGGTAGGAGACAAAGCCACGTCATTAAAAAGGAGAATCTGAAGAAGACATGAGACAGGAGCCTTAGTAATCCTGGGAGTTGAAAAGGATTACTCAAGTCAACCATTTTAAAGTTCTTATGTGATGATGACATATATTGTTCTTTAAAAATAAATTTTATAATAGAAAAAATTTGAAGGAGCTGACGTAAGTAAAATCTCTGATAGCCTTATGAAGGTTAGTCTATGTGGGAAAAGAAAAAATACAAAGAAGACAGGAAGGATGACAGATGGTAGCAAAATAAGGAATCAAGAAAACAAGATGAGCTACACGGAATCATGTAGAAAGTCAGCCTCAAGGTTGAATATTAATCATTTAAGTGAATACAGCTATCTTAAAATCTTGATGAGAGAAAAGTACAAAGTCAAGGCAAAGACAAGAAGTGAGTAAATAAATCCAAGACATAGGGCAGTAACAACAAAGGAGAGAGAATGAAAGGAGGATACTTTCCACTGTATTTGGATAAACAGGAAGAAGTAGAGATTGTAGATTAGATGGAAGATAGAAAAAAGGATTTGGTTTGAGTTTAGCTATAGGAAGAAAAACTTAGCTAAAAATTAAAAATGACTCTAACATTTCAGTATGTTTTAGATAGTGATTATTTTCATTAAAAGTGCCATGAACTTATTTGTTCTTAAAATTTTTATTGGAGTTGACTTGGCTTTTATCCAACTAGTACTTTAACAAAAGAAAGAGAGCTCAGATCTGGTGCTGTTTATGATGGTGTGGAAAGAAATCTGGAAACACGCCCTTATCTGGTTGTGAAGGAAAAGAATAATAACTTGAATTTCTTCAATACTATGAAATCACTGGCTTCAACACTAAAAAAAGAATAACCAGTTAAAAGAATCTGACCTAACACTTGAGCCAAGTGATTTAAGATTTTTATAACCTATTATAAAACTTATTTTATGTACTGCCACAAATTTGTGTTAAGACTCTGTTTTTCTTTTTCTTCATATGAAATCCAGTTCTAAAAATAGCCAAGTCTAAAAATAAAGCAAAACCCACAGATTAAGTGTAGCTTTATACATGTACAAATAACAGGGAAATCTCCACATCTTCTAAGAAAACAGATGTTGGGTTACTTATTCCCACTAAATTCTCTATGCTGGCTCAAATGTTCAGAAATTTTTCATTAATATGGATTATGTTAGGGTGCCTGGGTGGCTCAGTGGGTTAAGCGGCTGCCTTCGGCTCAGGTCATGATCTCAGGGTCCTGGGATCGAGTCCCACATCGGGCTCTCTGCTCAGCTCTCTCTCTGCCTGCCTCTCTGCCTACTTGTGATCTCTCTCTCTCTCAAATAAATAAATAAAATCTTTAAAAAAATATATGGATTATGTTATTATAAAATCCAAACCCATCTTTAATTTTATTAAATTCATTCCTCTCTCCCATAGAGATCAATGAGCTCTACTAATACATATGAAAATGTGAACAAAAAAGGGTCTTATATTTGATCTCAGGAGCTTGGCTTCTATCATGAAAACCAACTGATGAACAATTTACAAAACTGCAAATGACCATACAGTGCCTAATTTATGCTTTGATCCAGTTCAGGAAAGAAGCTATATGGAGAGGGAGGGAAACAAACCTCACCTACATTTTTATATTTCTTTATCCTTTTCTGAAGTCTATGCTTTCAGAAACCACTTTTCTTCTAGATATTTCTAGAAGAAAAGCAAAATTGTAAAAGGGGTTTCCAGAATATGCAATTAATTTGCATAATTATCTCTGTGCCAGTTTCCCCAATCCTTAATGGTAGAATTTTCCTACCTTTGTTTATGCATCAATCAACAAACTGAACAAGAAAGTAAAAAACAAACAACCCCCCCAAAAACATTAAAATAGTATTTTTATTAGCTTGCTGTCACTCTCCAAAAATATATAAGAAATCTGTTCTCGGCCTCTTAAAGTAATTCTTTCACATATAAAGAAAACATTCTCTCTGGCAGGATACTTTGGGTAATTTTCCAGCAGAGCTGAGATTTGAATTGGTGAATACATACATACTCTCTTGCTTGGTTCTTCTTTTTAATGAATAGCAGAATGAGGTGACCATAATTTTCACAGCTCAAGCATATAATCTTAGGATAATTAAGCACTACCAAATCACCATAAACTGACTACAGAAACCTAATACAGAAACAATATTATCTAGAAAAATTTATAAAGCTGAATTATTTTCAACTTTCATTAGAATGGGGGTGTTTTTTTTTTTTAATGTGGAGAAAATAATAATGTGTCTAATTTTAGAAAAATAGTAAAAATAAATTAGGTTGGAGTTATAGAGAAAAGAAGTATCATCCTCAAAAGGTCTTCTTCATATGAGTTCAATGCAGTAGCACCTGGGAAATAAATTAGGCTTGTATTTATTCTTGACTTTAAATGGAATATAAAATATGAGAGTAAAATTTAACTAATGTGACAAATATATTAATGATTTGCACCCCCCATTATTTTGTAGAAAAGTATTTGCATTGGAAATTAGAAAGGTGATAGTTAAGCATTTGGTGAGGTGATAAAATGCCATCTTCAGATCACTTCTAACATGAGCTATTTAAGGGCAGAGACACATGAACTAGCACACTGAGCTAACCATCTGTTTTCTGATCTCTGCAAAGATATCAAGAGGAGTGATTTCATGTGACAGCAGGGTATTCTTCATGGCATCTTCCATATATTAAAGTTTAAGATAAACTCCTCTCCCAATTTCCTTAATTCTCTTTAAAAAGCCAGTAGGTCTACAGTCAATTTATAGAAACTCATTTCAAAATATATTTTCAGTGGGTTCCAAGACGTGCCACCTCCTGTACAGTGTAGAAATTTATTTTCTTTTCTCTACATGTTTATATCTAAAAACCAAGGATATCACTACTATTTTAATCTCATCACCTTTATTTTCTTCATGATTTCATAAACTTGGATCATATGCTTTTTCATAGATTTTATTTAAACTCTGGCCAATTCAACCAATAGGCACAAAGTAACCTAAAGCAGCACAGAAAGGAATCTTCTCAACACTCTGAAATATGAACCGCCAACATTGTCTATAACCCAAAGTCACAATAAGTAACTGGTTTAAATGCCATTTCTCAAAAATAAAAACAATCTTAATGTTCAGTATATTTAGTGTCAGTAACAATAAGAAAGCTTCATTAAAGAATAAACAAAAAATGCAAATACAACCTAAAATGTAAGTTAATAATATCACATCCACTTTAAAAATTGTTCAAAGAATAGAAACAGAGACTCTACTAGAAGTAAAAAGATATCATAACCACCCAAAGACTAAATTACAGAATCATAAATTAGAAGGATAAAAATGTCTTAGGAGGTATCATTGCAAACAAATACATGCGAGAAAATTCTACTCTGTAAAATTACCAACTCTAAGTTCGCTTTTTTTCATACTATATACAACATGTACATTCACAAAAATAATCTATTCAAAAATACTTAGGAATAAATTTAACCAAGAAGATAAAAGACTCATGGACTGAAAACTATGAAACGTTACTGAAATTAAAGAAGACAAATATCTGAGAAGACATTCATGTTCACAGATTGAAAGACTTAATATTAAGATGACAATATTATCCAAAGTGATCTATAGATTCAGCACAATCTCTCTCAAAATCTCAATAGCACTTTTCTTCATAAATAGAAAAACTTATCCTAAGATTCAAATAGAAACTCAAGGAACCCTGAATATCCAAAACAATCCTGGAAAAGAAAACAAAGTTGGGGTCGCATACTTCCTGACTTTAAAACTTACCACAAAGCTATAGCAATCAAAACAGGGTGGTACTGACATAAGGACAGACAGACCAAGGGAATAGAAGAGAAAGCCCAGAAATAAACTCTGGCATATATGGTCAATTGATTTTTTTTTTTTAAAGATTTTATTTATTTATTTGAGAGAGAGACAGTGAGAGAGAGCATGAGCGAGGAGAAGGTCAGAGGGAGAAGCAGACTCCCCATGGAGCTGGGAGCCCAATGCGGGACTCGATCCCGGGACTCCGGGATCATGACCTGAGCCGAAGGCAGTCGTCCAACCAACTGAGCCACCCAGGCGTCCCAGTCAATTGATTTTTGACAAGGATGCCAAGACTATCCCATGAGGAAAAGACTTTTCAACAAATGGTGCTGGAAAAATTGGATATTCACATGCAAATGATTTGAAGTTGGACCCTTACTGTATACAAAAATTAATTCAAAATGGACCAAGGGATCAAAGACCTAAACATGAGACCTAAAACTATAAATTAGAACAAAACAGAGAGAAAATTCATGATGTTGGACTTGGCAAAGATTTATGGCATATAACACCAAAAACATAGGCAACAATAACAAAAAGATAAATCAGACTTTCAAAATTAAAAACTTCTGTGCATCAATGGATAGTATGAAAAGAGTGAAAAGACACCTACAGAATGGGAGAAAATATCTGCAAATCATGACTGAAAACGGGTTATTATCCAGAATATTTAAAGAACTCCTATAACTCAGCAACAAAAAGACAACCCAATTGAAACACAAGCAAGAACTTGAATAAGCATTTCTCCAAATAAGACAGACAACAGCCAATAAACACATCAAAAGATACCTAATCTCATTAGTCATCAGGGAAATGCAAATCAAAAGTACAAGGAGTTACCACTCCACACGCTGCTGGTGGGAATACAAAACGGTGCTGCTTCTATGGAAAACAGTTTAACAGCTCCTCAAAAAGTTAAACACAGAATTACAATATGGTTCAGCAATGCCACTTCTAGGTGCATACCTAAAAGAACTAAAAGCAGGGACTCAAATAGGTACTCATACACCAATGTTTACAGTAGCACTATTCCCAATAATCAAAAGGTGGAAACAACCAGAGCTTTCATCAACATCTGAATAAAAAAGTAGTATATCCATACAACAGAACATTATTAAGCCACGAGAAGAAATAAAATTCTGATATGTGCTATAACATGAATGAACCTTGAAAACATCATACTAAAAAAAAAAAAAAAAGAAAACATCATACTAAGTAAAATAGAGACAAAATGACAAAAAGTGTATGATATTATTTAAAAGAGGTACCTAGAATAGGCAAATTCATAAGGACTGAAAGTAATAGAGACGTTACCAGAGTCTGGGGTGGGGGTGGGGGGTGGGGCTGAAAGTTATTGTTTAATGAATATAGAACTTGGAATACAAGAGTTCTGAAAGTAAGTCAAAGAAAGACAAATACCATATGATTTCACTTACATGTGGAATCTAAAAAACAAAATGAATAAACAAACAAAAAGCAGAAACAGACCTGTAAACACAGAGAACAAACTGGTGGTTGCCGGAGGGGAGGGGGTGGAGGGAAGGACAAAATGGGTGAAAGGGAGAGGGAGATACAGGAAAGAAAAAAATAAGTTCTGAAAATAGATAGTGGTGATGGTTACACAACACTTAATGCCAGTGAACTGTATACTTAAAAATGATTAAAATGGTAAATTTTATGTATTTTTCCACAATAAAAAATAGTCTATTCAATGAATATCTAATTATCTGCCATTTTGTTTAGATTTCCAAATTACTTCTAAATGTGTTCTGTGTTTGTGTGCACATGCAGATAAATTACATCTCTCTTGAAAAGCAGACCCAGATATGTTGTGCACATGAGATCTCCTAAAATGCACTTTCAAAAGTTCCAAATAATTATCACTGTACCCCAATTTGATTGTTGTTATTTATATACATCAAAATTAACAGGTCATAACTCAAGGAAGAATACTCATTAAGTTCTACTGATGGCCCACATATATATGTTCATAGTCCAAGTGCTAACAATGAATCTCATACCTGATAGAGCATGATGGGTTCTATGCTGTATCCTAAGTTATCTGCAAAGTTCTTAGCAATGACCGTTTTTCCACAACCCTACAAATGGAAATACAATCATTCAAGGGATAAGTCAAAACATCCAAAGCCAGCAAAGAGAAATCTGCAGTCAAACTGCTATTCTTACTTTTCCTCCAATTAAACATATGTCCTTAACCATGTGAGACTGCATCATCTCAGCCAGTAGTTGTTTATGGCTTAAAGTTTGTATAAAATGGTCTGATGCACAAGGCTGATTTACTGGCCTGGTCCCAGCTGGCACCTATAATTAAAGAGAAGTAAATATAATATGCATATGTTTTTCTCAAAGCATTAGTAAAAGGAAGCACATAACTGCCATTTAGAAGCCCCTAATAATTCCCTGCTCAATTCAATTCTATACTGGTTTTGATATTTCAATAGAGCAACAACTACTTTCTCATTCACAGATGTGATCATTACATTAGCCCTCCAAATCAATCATCCCTCTAAAATTAAAGCCCAGTGCTATCAAATATTTTCATAAGAATCATGTCATTTTCAGGCTATTTATAACTTATAATATAATATCACTACTTGAGAATGAAGGTTTTTGTCCAAATTCCAGTGCTAAGTACTGAATTTTAGAGTCCGTCTACTGGGACTCTCCAAAGTCACCAATGATCTCCTGATTTCTAAAATCCATGTCTACAAATCCTTTTCCACTTTGAGTTTACCACTCAGAAACATCTGTTCTTAAAATCTCTCTTCCTATCCCTCACACCTACTTCTTTTGTTTCCCAACTCCTTATTAGTCTCCTGGGGACCCTACAGTGAGAAGATTTCCTTGTTCTGCTGAAGACTCAATCATACTGTACATAACATGAACCCTACAGAACTGTAAGTTTGAAAATGACAAGATCAGATTTGAGTTTAGGAAAGATCATTCTGGTGGTAACATAGAAGGCAGACTGGAAGAGACTGAAGGCAATGAGGTCAGAAAGCCATTACCAAAGGGAAGTAAATAATGAAAGCTTGCTCATATCTCATGCCTCTGGACATACTGTTTAACCTGCCTAAAGTGTCCTATCACCTTTCCACTCCTGAGCCACTAGAGAATTCCTATATCATCCCTCAAGACTCATTCTTGACTCATTCTATATCCCCACAGACATTCCAATGCGGTCCTTACTCATCTGTCTCTATTGAGACCATCAGCCTAGTGAGGTCATTCATCTGAAGGAGACAGAAGAGTGTAATGAAACTGATCATGTTTAGAAATCTCATCTATGACATTTCTTAGCTGGTGACCATGGGTGAATTGATTACCCTCTTTACATCTCAGTTTCTAATCTATAAAATGGACCTAATAAAACTTGCCTCCAGGGTTATTGGGGGATTTAGTGGCATAATATATGCAAAGAGACAAATACAGTGACTAATACAGAGTGGGCACTAATAATTCTTAATACAGACCCTGGCTTATAGTAGACATAATCAACGTTCAATTTGATGAATGAATAAATACAGCAACATTAATAAATATTAATAATATCCCATTAAAGCACATAGAAAGTTTATAATTAAAGTGTACGCTGGCACATAAGGCAAGCATTTTTCTTTCCTACGTTCACTTACAATTCATTTAAGTCTATGTTTTTCATGCTCTGTTTTCTAGGGACAGTTTCTCATCACTTCTTGGGGTTCTCAGGGCTCTCAAAGGATTACAAGAAAGGGAGGCAGAGCAAGCAGATGGAGTTCTGTGACCAAATATCCTTCCCTTCTTCTAAACACTGCACAACTAGAATAGCTCCTCTTTTAAATAGTGCATGTAGCTAAGAACGATTTTATTTGAAAAGAGTGTTCCTTAGCTCCTAAAATATGTTTGAAAACACTATTTCTTACCAACGGCTTGGAATACACAATGCTTTATTCAGTACTTGATTTGATTTTCCCAGAAGTCAACTTTGGTTTTCGATGAAAGGTTATCCCTATTTTTTTCCTGAACTTTTCCAATTTACAAACATACATGACTGTGGAGACACAGATAGATACAGATACAGATATACAGATGTGACCCTACAGAACCAGAGGCTTACAAGGAAATCAAAAACCCAATTAGGTCATAAAAATGTGCAGAACAAAGCACATCTTAGAAAGTATAAAGCTCGACCTATTACCTGAATGGTCACCTCTTTGTCTGCTATCCGGACAGTGACCATAGCTTGGGGGGCAGGGCTCTCCGTCAGCCTCTCCACTCTCACCACCTCTTTAGGAAGCACGGAGCTTTCTGAATCTTGGAGTTCAAAGCGCTACAAAATTACAAGAAAATTGTGTGATTTACTTTTTATTTTAGTGTTAGTGCTGGATATCCAGTCTTCTGGATATCTTATTTAGAACTGAAACTCACTCTATAGTATAAAAGTAGAAGTAAAAAATTAATGACAATTTTCTTCCTGTTTTTACAAATGCCATTCTCCTTAAGCCAATTACTCAGGTGATATGCAAATAGTTCCTAAAATTTACTAAATGACAGGAAAGGGAGTCACTGAACTCCTGAGCTGGTAACAGTCTGCAGCCTACACTTCTTGTTAATCAAAGGTTCCAGTTTCCTGGAAAGGACGATGAGACTCTTGACAACATGTTAAAGTAAAATAAGACTTATTTTGGTTGACTTCTTAAATCAACTTACGTTAATGTTGCCTGAAATTCATGAAGCCAGAACTTCCTGGACACCATTCTGCTGTTTGCTTGTGTGTGGTTAGACTAACTGATTACGATAAATTCTAACAGGCTTCCACAGTATCTGGCACAGTGCCTGCTTTGGTGTATGTTCTCAGTATTTGTCAAACTGGATGTAAAACACTAAGACCACTGATTCTTTCTCCACGTGGACCGATTAGCAATGCTCTAACGCTTGGTTATAGTCCTCATTCCAGCTGGTTATATAAAGAATGCACACAAAGAATACAAACAAATTTATGGAAAATGAGAATAGTAATTGAAAATTAATTAAATCCTATGCCCTAGAATAACAGCATGTTCGATATGAAAAGATTAACTCATTTTTAGTATTTAACAGGCAGAAATGGTCCCCACCCCAGCCAAAATCCTACCTTAGTTTTAGAACATTAGCACAGTAGTGAAAAAACTGACCCTCAATGCAAGAACAGATCACTGCTTACTCAGCAGAACCCAAATCCAGAAAATAGATTTAGGGGAAGAAAATTATCTTCAAGCTCAATGTTCTAAGCCAAACAATCCAATTTAAGTCTTTTTGATGTCAGAAGTACTTAGGACAATATTTACTCCTTTACCCAAACCTAAGAAAAATTGTCTATTTGTGCTACCATTAAAAAATATAAGTCTTATGTAATATGCCTTTTACACATGCAAATTCCCAGAATATCACATAATTCGGTAGGAGCTCCTTTTGTGCTATAGACAATAACAATTACTGACAATTTAATTTCATGCAAAAAAAAAGTTAACACTGTATTTTAAGGGAGGTTCAATGGAGTAAGGCCTTAGTCAAGTAATTAAAGTAATTGAATTTATTAGAATTTAGAACCTAGAACTGTTAAATTCTAAGAAAACAAGTATGTTAGCTAAAGGCATGTTTTTAACCCCACCTATAATAATGTCAGCCTAACTTCATAAAGGACTGACTGCAGAGCACTTGTATTCCAGAAAGGAACACTAATGCCTTGAACCACTTGCTATAACTGGCTATGTCCTTATAAATAATTCAAGCTAAAATATTTCAGTAGAATCAAAATAGTAGGCTAGAATACCCTAAGATAGTAAAAGAACTCAAGTTGCAAGATGAATTACCATCTGCTGGCATAGGAAATTTAAAGGACTGTTAATCAAAAAGGTAACTGAGGAATGAAATACATATATAATTCTCACAGACTACATGTTAGCAAGAAGTAGAACATCAAATAAACCAAAGTTCATTTACTTTACCATTTTTTTTATTAAATAGTTTTTTTTTTAAAGATTTTATTTATTTATTTGACAGAGAGAGATCACAAGCAGGCAGAGAGGCAGGTAGAGAGAGAGGAGGAAGCAGGCTCCTTGCTGAGCAGAGAGCCCAATGCGGGGCTCGATCCCAGGACCCTGAGATCATGACCTGAGCCGAAGGCAGCGGCTTAACCCACTGAGACACCCAGGCACCCCTACTTTACCATTTTTACATTAATGAGTAGCTCCTATTCTGGAATGTCAATTAAACAAACAATTCTCATGTATTTTTTGATACACTTTCTTTGGGATTATGTTATTTGAACTATGAAATATAATTTAATAAAAGGAAATATTAATTATATGTTGATCTGTAAGGCCTCCATACTCACCCTCACAATTCCCAATCCTGTCCCTCCAAAGTATTCATTTTCTTTATACCTTTTTCTAGGCTGTGGAGCACTAAAAAAGAAATTCTCCATACCTTATTTCCTGGCTACCAAACAAGTACATAGCCCTTGGTTTCTGCTAGGCTCCTTCCCAAAGCCAATCAGCAACTAACACAAACTAACACTACTCTCCCTTAGGTGTCATCTGAACCAATTCATTCCTGTGTCAGCAGGTCATCTACAGGCCTCCTCCAACCACCACAGAGCCTTCAGGCACATACTCCTCCATTCTTTGCTAGAATATAAACTCCACCAGCAAAATTAAAATGTATCTATTTGGTTCACTCCAAACCTCCAGAACCTAGAATCATGCATGGGACATAGTCAGTGATCAATAAAGGTTTGTTATATGAACAAACAAATGAAATCCTTTCCCTTTCCCTTTAATCCTCAAAATCATCTATATTTTCATCAATCTTCACTTCTTTTCCCACCATCTCTGTAGAAAGGACTTCTGCTTTAATTATGAGTGAATGAAAAGCCACTGGAAGTCTGCTTTCTCCATCTCAGTTAACAATAACTCCATCATTCCAGATGCTGGATAGAAAAATATGTTCTTCGATCTTTCCAAACCAAGGCATAATGGTGCTCTGGAAACGTCTTTCCTGTCTCTCCCAGACCATATTTCCATAGATATTTTCCATGTATTCCACAGATTACATCCCTCCTTCCTATGAAGATGTTTGTCTTCCCATTTCAAGAAACAAAAAGTCATTTCTTGATTCTACATAATCCTTGAGTGACCCAGTTTCTCACCACCAAACTTAATTTACAAGTAGTGTATCATCACTGTCTCCTTTCCTCATCTCTGATTTACTATTCAGCCCACTGATTTTTCTTGGCTGGCATTCCCACCACTCCATGAGCACTGTTCCTACTAAGTTCACCAGTAATACCCTATTTGCCAAACTAACTGATTAAATAAATAAGTAAGTTTTCCTCCTATTCTATTGCTCCTTCCTTCTCAGTCTTTCCAGCAGGTTCTTCTTCTTCTTCAATTACCTGACCAGTGCACATCGGGGTACTTCAGGAGTGGAACTTTTGTATATTCTATGCTCACTTTTTAAATAATCTCATCCAGTTTGAGACTACAAACCATCTGTATGCTTTGACTGCTCTTCCTCTGCCTTATTTGGAGGTTCTTGGCACACTGTCCAATCCTTAAACGTTGGCTCTTCCAGTGTTCAATCCTCAGGCAGGATTTCTTCTCACCATATATGCTCCTCTTTGGTTCTTCCATCCATGTGACCAATTCAACTAACACTTGTACTTTATAAACTCTCAAGTATTATCTTTAATATCAAAACACCTCCAGATCCATACCCATGTTTTCAAGTCTATTAGACAGACCCACTCAGTCTTACCTAAGAAGGACTGAGAGCCAAGACATGGTACTAGAAGACAAATGTACTTGTTACTATACTGTAAGAAAAGTATACCATTCTCAAAGGATAGCAGATTCAGAGGAAGAGTATTTTCTTTAAGTTGTCAACTAAAATCTAGGAGTGATTTTATGACTACAGAAACATGTTTTCAGAGTATCAACATCATATGATGAGTACTATCCAAGGAATGAAAGACATTTTAGCTATTTTTATAGCTTGCTTAGGAAAAATAAAAACGTTTTCCTAATTTTAGCTGACTGCATTTTCAGTAATAATTTTTCCTGAATCCAAATGGATATCTAATTCATATTCAACTATCCATTAATTTCTATAACAATGCAGGTCAGAAAATGAGTATCAAGGAAAAGTTATTATATGTACATATGTACATTCTTGGTTTGCTATTACAATAGATATTTCTAATTCTTAGTTTAGTATTTTTTTTCCAATTCAAGAATATTGCCTTAATTTTCACCTCTAAATTCAAAATTATTTGAGGACATATAAAATTTTGTTCTGTGAATATTAGCTTGAGAAAATAGAGAAACTTAGAATAACAAATGGGCCACATGGACTGTCCCAGGACAGATAACAACAATTACACCAATCACTAGACTGCTACCATTTTTAAGGAGAGTGATTTAACATTCTGATCTAGTTGCATGTATCAGTGTGTAATGATAGTACAAAAGGAAAGTTCTTTAAGTTCAGATGAATGAATTTAAGCTCTCCACCCACCCTTATTTATCTACTAAGAAGTTGGAAAAAGAAGTACTGTTCCTTAACTAGCTATATACATTATTAAGGCAAGAAAAGATAACCACTTTTTCTAATCTTATCTAATTAATATCATTCCCTTTTCATTTTTAAGACTCTGAAATGAAATTTGGATGGTTTTTGTTTGTAATATAGACCTTCAGTCATTTTTCTCTATTCCCCATAATTATAAAAGTCAAAATAAAAATCAAACAAAATGAAGGAATATTAGCTACTTTCTTTAGAAAACTCAACTCCTTAAAGGTATTCTATAACTTTAACTCATTTGTATGACTGATTTTTTTTTTAATTCCAGTAGAGTTAAGTTACAGTGTTATATTAGTTTCAGGTGTATAATATAGTGATTCAACACCTCTATACACCACTCAGTGTTCATCATGGTAAGTGTACCCTCAATCCCCTTCACCCATTCCACCCACCCCCCTCTGGTAATCATCAGTTTGTGCTCTATAGGTAAGAGTCAGTTTTTTGGTTATTAGTCTTTCTTTTCCCTTTGTTCATTTGTTTTGTTTCTTAAACTCCACATATAAATGAAATCATATGGTATTTGTCTTGGTATTTGTCTTTCTCTGAGTTACTTCTCTTATTACATTATACTCTCTAGCTTCACCCATGGCCAACATTTCTTTCTCTTTTATGGCCAAGTAATAAATATTCCACTGTATATATAACCACACCAGTCTGCAGTCCCACCAACACTGTGTAAGTGTTCATTTTTCTCCAAATCCTTCCCAACACTTGTTGTTCCTTGGGTATTTGATTTTAGCCATGTTCACAGGTGTGAGGTGATATCTCACTGTGGTTTTGATTTGCATTTCTCCGATGATGAATGATGCCATGCATCTTTTCAGATGTCTGTTGGCCATCTGTATGTCTTCTTTGCAGAAATGTCTGTTCATGTCTTCTGCTCATATTTTAATTGGTTTGTTGGGGGTTTTTGGTGTTGAGTTGTATAAACTGTTTATCTTGGATACTAACTCTTTATTGAATATGTCATTTGCAAATATCTTATCCCATTTAAGTAGTTTGTTTTTCGGTTTTCTTGACTGTGTCCTTTGCTTTGCAGCAGCTTTTTATTTTGATGCGGTCCCAATAGTTCATTTTTGCTTTTGTTTCCCTTGTCTCAGGAGACATATCTAGAAAAATGTTGTTATGGCTAATGTCAGAGAAATTACTCCCTGTGATCTCTTCCAAGATTTTTATGGTTTCAGATCTCACATTTAGGTCCTTAATCCACTTTGCATTTGTTTTTAAATATGTAAGAAAGTGATCCAGTTTCATTCTTTTGCATGTAGCTTCCAGTTTTCCCAACACCATTTGTTGAAAAGACTGTCTTTCTCCCGCTGCTTATTGCCTCCTTTGTTGAAGATTAATTGATCATATAACTGCGGGTTTATTTCTGGGCTTTCTATTTTATGCTTTTGATCTATGCGTCTATTTCTGTGCCAGTACCATAATGCTTTGATTACTATGACTTTGCAATGTATCTTGAAATCTGGGATTGTGATCCCAGTTTTGTTCTTTTTTAAGATTGCTTTGGCTACTTAGAGTCTTTTGTGATTCCATACAAACTTTAGGATCGTTTGTTCTAAATACTGTTGGTATTTTGATAGGAACTGCATTAAATCTGTAGATTACTTTGAGTTGTATGACCATTTTAACAATATTTTTTCTCCTAATCCATGAACATGGAACAGGTTTTCCATTTGTGTCATCTTCAATTTCTTTTATTAATGTTTTATAGTTTTAAGAGAACAGGTGTTTTTGCCTCCTTGGTTATGTTTATTCCTAGATATTTTATGATTTGGGGTGCAATTGTAAATGGGATTTTCTTAATTTCTACTTCTGCTTCTTTATTCTTAGTGTACAGACATGCAAAGGATATTTGTATATTGATTTTGTATCCTGTGAGTTTACTGAATTCATTCATCACTTCTAGTAGTTTTTGGTAAAGTCTTTAGGGTTTTCTCTAAAAATATGCCAATATGAATGCCTTTTACTTCTTTTTGTTGTGTGAGTGCTGTGGTTGGGACTTCCAGCACTATGCTGAATAAAAGTTGCAAGAGTGGACATCCTTATTGCATTCCTGATCTAAGGGGAAAAGCACTCCATTTTTCACCATTGAGTATGACTGTTAGCTGTGGGTGTTTCATTTATGGCCTTTATTATGTTCAGGCATGTTCCTTCTAAACCTACTTTGTTAAGGGTTTTTATTATCAACAGAATTGTACTTTGTCAAATGCTTTTTCTGTATCTATTGAAATGAACCCGTTTTTATCCTTTGTCTTATTGGTGTTCATATATCATGTTGATTGATTTATATTGAAACATCCTTGCATCCCAGGAATGAATCCCACTTGATTGTGGTGAGTGATTTTTTTTTTTTTTTAATGTTGTTGGGTGCTCTCTGTGCCTCCTGATCTGAATTTGTTTTCTCCCCAGATTCAAGAAATTTTCAGCTATTATTTCTTCAAAATAAATTTTCTGCCCCCTTTTCTCTCTCTTCTCTTTCTGGGATCCCTATGACACAAACGTTATTATGCCTGATGGTGTTGCTGGGTTCCCTATTTTCATTTTCTATTATTTTTTTCTCTCTCCTATTCAACTTGATTGCCTTCCATTACTCTGTCCTCCAGGCCGCTGATCTGTTCTTCTGCTTCCTCTAATTTACTATTTAGTCCACCTAATGTATTTTTAATTTCAGTTACTGAATTCTTCATCTCTGGTTGGTTTTTGTTGTCTATCTCTTTGTGAAAGGTCTTGCTGAGGTCCTCCACTCTTTTCTCCACTCTTTAGTCCAGGGAGTAGCTTTATGACCATTAGTTTAAATTCTCTATTACTTATTTTCATTTCATTTACCTCTTTTGCTGTGAATTTGTCTTGTTCTTTCATCGGGGAAATATTCCTCTGTCTCTTCATTTTGTCTAACTCTTTATATCTATTTCCATGTGTCAGGAAAGTCAGTTACATCTCCAGCTCTTAGAAGCAGTGGCCTTACGAAGAAGAGACCCCATAGTGCCCTGTGATGCAAAGTACCCTGTTCACCAGAACCTGGCACTCCAGGGGTATCTTCTACGTGTACTGTGTGCATTCTACTGTTGTGGCAGAGCCACTTTAGCCTCCAATCCAGTCATCTGCAGTGGCTCTCCTTCCCTGTTGTAGGCAAGGTTTGATCCCTGTGCTGTTAGTGGACCAGGCTGGAGTCATCTGGGGAAGTTCAGGGCAAGAGTCACTTTATTGTGGTGCTCACACCTCTTGGAGCTGCTTGCACACTGCCAGGCTTATGGCACTACTTTGGGTGTGCTATGGCCAAGATGTATTGGAAGGGCTATGTCCACAGAACGCAGGGCAGGGCGCACTGTTACCAAGTTAGGTAGGGTGTGTTGGTGTTCGAAGGTGTCCATGTATCTAGGCTGGGAAGTGGGGGAAAGAAATGATACCTGCCAGCAATTTTGCTCTTGGAGAGGTCTTCCAAGCACCTCTATTTCTCCAGCACATGCTCTGAAATTAGTAAACAAATCTCCCTCCCATACACCCCAGTATTTTTCAAAATGCTCTTTCAATGCTGCATCTCTGTGGAACTATTTGGTATGCTGTCTCTTTAAGAGTGAGCACTCAGATTCCTATCACCCTCCCAGAGCTGAGCCCACAGATCTTCCAAGTTCCAGGTGTTAAGCCCTGCTAATTTTAAGAACTCACAAAATCAGCCCTTCTGGTTTTCAAAGCCAAATGTTACAGAAATTCAGAAATTCGTCTTCCCTGTGCAGGTCTCTGGTGCCTGGGGTACCTCGTGTGATGGCCTATTCTTTTCCCCTCTCTGAGCCAAGGTGTCCCTCCCTGCTACAGACAGTCTCCCAGGTCCATTTAACCCCTGACCACATATCTGCCCCCCTACCCACTTTGATGTGGCTTCTTCCCCACATTTAGCTGTGGAGAGTGTGTTCTGCCAGTCTTCAGATTGTTTTCTGGGTTATTTACACTGATGTGGGTGTTATCCAGTTGTATCCACTGAACAAAGTGAGCTTAGGATCTTCCTACTCTGCCATCTTCATTAGAAGTCTAATTTATAGGACTAGTTTTGAAATCAGAGATCAGAAACACATCCAAGTGGCTTCTTTATAAAAATAAATACCTTTGTTCATAACTGACTCTTCTAGGCACTGAATATCTTCTCTCAGTTGTGTCACAAAAAAGTTTACATTGCTTCATTTTATCAGACCTTCCCATGACATTTTCTTTATCCCTGACTACCCTTGTTCCGCGGGAATTGGGCACTGTGCTGATGGGCATCAAGGGAGCACATCAGGAATCACCACCTTTTTCTTAAACACTAGGTGCTCTATTTCAATGACCAATGCCAGCTTAGTTCAGATGTTGATTAAATCAAAGATGGATTCTAGTTCTTTTTTTCAGTGCTGATAATAAATCTTAAAGTGAACTAGTTATATTTTCCCCTTGCTTCTTTATGCTTTTCAATTAGATTCTGTCCCCAACTACAGTTCTCAGCATCTATGAGGAAGAGCTTTTTATTAGTTTTATTTATTACTATTATTATTATATTGTTATTGACACCAACAATCAATGAAAATAATGTTTCTTTGGCTAGCTGATATGTGGAGAAAAATCTGCTCAAGTACCTAGAATCTACTTCTGAGTTCTCACTATTACTACCTACATAAAGAATACTTCTTTCTGTACCCCCTTTGTAGATTCTGGGATAGAGGAGAAACAAACACCACTCTATTTGCCCAAGGTGGTAAAATCCTGGCCTCCAGAAAATGAAGGGCTTGTACACACAGAAAAAAACCTAGTGTTCACATTCCACCTGCTCCTTAGAAATCTGCTCTGTAAGCCAAACTGTAAAAGAAAAATAAAAACTGTCTTTCATAAAAAGGAATTAATTTGGGTAAGTCAATCTGCCAAGAGTCAACATGCTCAAATATATAGTTATAAGATATCATATATTGTGACCGGCCCTTTAGAAAACACTACTGTTAAACAATATAATAAGAAAATTATGCTATGCATACTTCAAAAAAAAATCATGCTCCATATTATGAACCACTTAAGATAAAAATAAGAACTTCATTAGCCACTTCCATAGTTTTATATAAAGCGCTTACTTGCAAGTTAATAATTTATTAGTTATATTTGTTTTTAAATTTTTTTATTTTGAAACACATTATTGCAGATATTCAGTTTTTTAAATGTTTTATCTTAAAATAATTTCAAACTTACAGGAAAGTTACAGGATTCAGTTGTACAAAGGGCTTCTATTTTGCCTTTACTCAGATTTCCCCAATGATTACCTCTGTAGTGCATTTATTCCCTCCCTCCTACCCCCATCAGCAACCCCACACCAGACCATTATCATTGGTCTTTTATTGAACCGCTGAAGAGCAAGCTGCAGATATGATGCCTCATCATCCTGAAACATTCTAGTTCGTATTTCCTAAAACAAAAACTCTGGCCAATGTAATCACCACATAAGCTTCCAAGTCAGGAAATCATTTTAATAGAACACAGCTATCTAATCCACAGACGTATTCAAGTTTAACTAACTGTGTCAACAATGTCACTTTTTCCCATGTGGTCCAGGATCCAACGTAGGAGCACACATTGCATTTAGCTATCATATCTCTTTAGTCAGGTTCAAACTGAAGTAGTTTTCTCAGTTTTTTTCTCTTTTATGGACTGGACAATTCTAAAGAATACAGGACTACTTTCATTACATACCTCAGCCTAGGTTTATACCATACTTTCTAATGGCCAAATTCACATCATGAATCCTTATCCAGAATATCCCTGAAATGAGGCTGAGCTCTTCTCACCTCAACACTCAGGAGGGACACAATGTCCATCTGTCCCACCTGGTCAAGTTGGCATTTACCATAAAAGTTATCATTTTCTTGTTTTGTAGTCAACTGGGTATTTTGGTAGGAGATATTCTTACATTATATCAATATCCTATACTTTTGGGGGAAGATATTTATTTATTTATTTATCATTTGAAGAGAGGGAGAGAGAATGTGAGTGTGTGCGTGCACGTGTGCGCGTGGTGGTCAGGGAGAGAATCTCAAGCAGACGCCTGTTGAATGTGGAGCCCAAGATGGTGCTCACTCTCATGACCCTGAGCCAAAATCAAGACTCAGATGTTTAACTGACTAAGCCGCCCAGGCACCCCAATATCCTATCCTTCACAGAACCTCCACCCACTAGCTTTAAAACCTTTAATGACCTTCTGCCTAAATCAACTACCATACTGATGGTTGCCAAATGGTGATTTTTCTCTTTATATAATTCCTTCTGCATTTATTCAAGAGATTTTTCTTCTCCCCCTTGTATTTATATATTCATTTATATCAATATGAACTTAGAGATTCCTATTCTGTTCAATGGCTTATAATCAACCATTATCATTGTTTATTTTGATACTTATGGGAGCCACTTCAAGCTGGTTCCTCTGTAACTCTGGCACATCAGCATCATTTGGTAGGCATTTCCTTACTTTCTAGCACAGTAAGATGATCCCAGTTCATTTCATTGTGTACTTCCCCTGTGCTGATTCTGAACCACCCCTACTTCCTAGGAGTCCTGATTACTCTTAGTTTAAGAAGTGTGGTATTTAGAAACCAATGTCTCAGCAATTGGCATGATCACTGCCACTGGATCGTCAGTTTTTAGGCCTTCGTAGAGGAGAGAACTAGGAAGTATGGGTCTGCATTCACATATACACACACTATCTGTATCTATTACTCTGTTTATATATATTGAAAAAAAATGAGTTCATTCTGATTTCTCCAATTCCAATGTAACACCTCAGCAGCCTTTCTTTCCTTCTCCCTTTCTATGTTTATAAATTATTTTTCCAACAGTAAGTAACACAGCTCTCATAATCCTCAATATATTGACCCATCTGCTCAATTGATTTACTTATTTGTTCAATGTAGTCAACATCCCAACCACACCAGTCACCATGCTTCACTATCACTGGCCTGCCAGTGCCTCCATGCCTAGAAAAAAAAGAGAGGGAAAAGCAAGGGAAGGCAAGGGAAAGGAAGAAAGATGGAAAGAAGAAAATAAGAAAGGGGGGAAGTGAGAAATGGGAAGACGGGAACAGAAGGGATGAAAAGAGACATGGAAAAGTAAAGGAAAGCGAAGCAGATACTTACTTTTTTTTTCATTTAAATTCAAGTTAGTTAACATATATGATATGTTACATATCTTTTTTTTAAGATTTTTTTTAAGATTTTATTTGTCAGAGAGAGACATAGAGAGCATGCATCAGCAGGGGGAGCTGTAGGCAGAGGGAGAAACAGGCTCCCTGCCAAGCAAGCAGCCTGATGTGGGACTAAATCCCAGGACCCTGGGATCATGACCTGACCCGAAGGCTGACACTTAACTAACTGAGCCACCCAGGTGTCCCAAGATACTTACTTTTAAAACACCTTCCACAGCCATCTTCCCTTCCTGTCCTAGTAAAATAGTGTATGGGTAAAGCCACTGGATTGCATGTTTGATTGACATCATAGGAAAGGAGTCCTATTAGGAGCAAAAATACATAGGAATGAGGAACATCTAAAACAATCACAGAAATTTTATCTGAAATGCATATGACATTGAAATTGCCTTATAAATAATAACAGTAGGTTTCTCATATTTTCTAGAAGTCTATAAAAGTAAATATTCATTACTTCCTCTTCTCTTCCTGTTCCACACCCTTTCCCTGGGTAAGCTCATCCACTCCTACCTTGCAGTTGCCATCTATCTGTTAATGGCTCTCATGTCTCTTGTCTCTGATCCTGACTACTTTCCTGAGCTATTGACTTGATCTCTCAATTACCCAGACAGGACTCTAGATATCCCATTGACCCCCATTCAGCATGTCTGAAACTAAATGTCTGAACACATTTCCCTACCATACTCATCCCAAAGTACCTTCTCCTTCACTTTTATTCCTAATCTGAGTTACTCTCATACACAAATGTACTTACCTTCACAGTTATAAATTACAAGCTAGAAGTTTTTTATTACTCTCAAAACTTGCCCCCAAATCAAACTGCTTTCTCAATTCCGTTCACTCTACTTTCAGAAGTCTACTAAAAGGGACAACTAGAGAAATTTTGGTATAAGTTGTCTATCAGACGGTATTATAGAATTACTGTTAACATGCCGAGGGGTATGATTAATGGTTCTGGTTATGCAGAATGTCCTACTTCTTACAAGGTGCACACTGAAGTATATAAGAATAATGACCACGGTTTCCTTTCAAATGGTTCAGAAAAAAAGAGGTGGCAATTAAATGTGACAATATGCTAAAAACCAGTGACTCTAGTTGAAGGGATTATGGGTGTTCATTTTACTATTTGTGAACTTTTTTTTTAGATTTGGGAATTGTCAAAGTAAAAAGTTCCAAGCAAAAACAAAAAGAACAAAATGTAGGAGATATGATAAATAGGAGGAGAAAACCTGTTCTAAATATATAGAGCGGTATAAACAACACCTGTGAAACCTACTCAGTTTCAGGATATATAAACAAATAGCAACAATAGTTTAGAAATAAATCTCTTGGATTTATTTTTATTTTATTTTATTACTATATATTATTATATATTACTATTATTATTTTATTTTATTTTTATTTTTATGCTCTCCTTAGCAAAATCTCTCACTGATGGTTACGGTTTCCCCCTTATGCCACCATGCTCTCCCCATCCCTCCTCCCTGCCAGCAGAGGTATCTTCCTCCAATATATAACTGATTACTATACACCTCACCTACTTCATAATATCTAATGGGCCCCTTCTTCCCCACTACAAAATCCAGACAAGTGCACTCACCATGCAAACACTGCACACAAAAGCTCTAACCTCTCTCTTCCCTATACATGCCTGTTCTAGCAATACGACTCAGCATTCTTCAAAAGTAACAAGCCCTTTTGTGATTCAACAGCTTTGTACGAGCTGTTCCCCCTGCATGGAGGGCATTTCCACCACTCCTGACACTACGGTCATGACCTCTTCGAAATCGTAGTGGACAATGTCTATGCTCCACCAAAGCCCTCAGATCTGTTTTTATCTTTTCGAAGCCTCTCACCTTTCCCTTCCAACAGCCAGCAGCGGCAGGGCTATTAAAGAAGACTACCCTTGAAGTCCTGAAGCCAGCTCTGCTCCAGGCCAAAAGAGCAGCTAGTGCCTGGGAATCAGTGTCCCTTGCGACGAGCAATGACTGCTGGTGCCCAAGTGTGAATGCCCCAGCTCCCTGCCTCAGTGGGGCAGGTGGAGGCAAAAGCTTACCCACAACATGCCTCTCCCAGCTCTTCATGCCTCTTCAGGCTGAGTCCTCCCTCCCTCTGTGGACTTTTCCCTGAGCTGCACATCTGCCCGCCTCCCCCCCACCCATAAAGCTGGAAGCTCTTCAAGGGCTCAGAACATGCAGCTGGGCTCTGTACAGTTTACTGCGCTGCAGCCAAGTAAGCTCAGGTCTTGTAATATTTATAAAATACAACAAGACAAACTGAAGTGGTCAATCCCCAAGGATTAACTTTTAAATGTAGTTTTTGCCACAAACTATACACATCATTAATTTGGGTATACATATCATTAATTTATTTTATACATACCAGGATTTGAACTGCAGCTGGTAAACTATCTAAAGGAAAATCTGGAAGTCCAAGAGTAGAAGATTCTTGGGAACAGAGAGTGGTAGCAAAGGACAGGAGCTGAGAAATTCTAGGGGAGAAAAATTAAGTGATGTTAGGGGCGCCTGGGTGGCTCAGTGGGTTAAAGCCTCTGCCTTTGGCTCAGGTCATGATCCCAGGGTTCTGGGATCCAGCCCTGCTCCGGGGCTCTCTGCTCAGCAGGGAGCCTACTTTTCACACCCCTCCCTCTGACTGCCTCTCTGCCTACTTGTGATCTCTGCCTGTCAAATAAATAAATAAAATCTTTTTTTTTTTTTTTAAAGATTTTATTTATTTATTTGACAGAGAGAAATCACAAGTAGGCAGAGAGGCAGGCAGAGAGAGAGGAGGAAGCAGGCTCCCCGCTGAGCAGAAAGCCCGATGCGGGGCTCGAACCCAGGACCTGGGATCATGACCTGAGCCGAAGGCAGCGGCTTAACCCACTGAGCCACCCAGGCGCCCCAATAAATAAAATCTTTTAAAAAAAAATTAAGTGATGTTAAATGTTATCCTAATAGCTTGAATATACAAAATGTATTCATTTTTAAAATATGAAACAGCTGAGCCAACTTAATTAATCTAAAAGATGATATTTACTATTAAATTCTCAAGAAACAACAGGTTCATATTATAATATTCCATTTAAAACTCAGGAGCTGGGGCGCCTGGGTGGCTCAGCCAGTTCAGTGCCTGCCTTCAGCTTGGGTCACAGAGCCCGGCCTCAAGTCTGCTTCTCCCTCTCCAACTCTGCCACTCTCTCGGTCTCACTCAAATAAATAAATAAAATCTTTTAAAAAATAAATTAAAAAAAACTCAGAAGCTGATTAAATATAGATATATTTCTTTTTTTTTAAGATTTTTTAAAAAATTTATTTATTTGAGAGAGAGAGCAAGTGGGCACAAGTTGGGGCGAGGTGGGGGGAGAGGCAAGGGAGAGGGAAAAGCAGACTCCCCACTGAGCAGGAAGCCCAACATGGGGCTTGATCCCAGGACCCTGAGATCATGACCTGAGCCAAAGGCAGATGCTTAACTGGCTGGGCCACCCAGGAGTCCCCAGATATATTTCTAAAATATGACAATATGTGAGACTTTCCACAACCTGGCCCACATTTATCCTGCCAGCCTCCCTTCCCACCCTTCTCAATGCAAACCTGAATTCCAGCCACAAGGAGCTTTTTATAGCCTCAAGAACAAGGCATACACTCTCATACCCCATGCTTTAAAAATAACTTCTTAGAATTCCTTAATTCCAATCTTTATCTGGCAAAAGTGTACTTATTCTTAATTCCAATCTTTATCTGGCAAAAGTGTATTTATTCATCTCAAATGCTGATGCCTTTTTGAAATTATGACCCCTACTATACAATATTAAACTAATACATTCCCATGTCTTTAAACTCTACCATATCTTGAATTTCTTGCCTTCAAGGATCATGTCTTATTAACTTTATCATTAGCATTTACAGCAACTACTAAAAAATTCTTCAAAGAATATTTATTGAATGGATGAATTAATCAATTCATCAACGGACAAAATAAATAAATTTGATGTTAAGTGTCCAGATATTTATATAAATGTGTGTGTGTGCACGTGTATGTGTATCTGTGTATGTGTGTATGTGTAGCTAAAATACTTACTTCTCAGCAGAAACATTGGCTCCAACTGAATACAGCAGTTTAAGTTGGTCCTAAAATAACATAGAAACATATCAAATCAATAAGGAATGTAACAGGCTAAAGGGAAACTTTTATAGGCACACTTCAAACTTTAAGTAGACACTAAGTAATAGTAAAAAAAATATAATTTTTGATATATGTCATTTTCTAAAAGTTAGCCTTTTTTAATCCATCAGATAGATAACGCCACAATAATCTTTCTCCCTAGTCTCCAGAGATTTTCTTTACTCTCTTTTTCTCTCCATTAACTACTAAGAGGGACATAAAAACATAGTAACATTTTTATAGTAACCAAATAGAAATAGAAAATCAGTTTAAGAAATAAATTATTCGGGGCGCCTGGGTGGCTCAGTGGGTTAAGCCGCTGCCTTCGGCTCAGGTCATGATCCCAGGTCCTGGGTTCGAGCCCCGCATCGGGCTTTCTGCTCAGCGGGGAGCCTGCTTCCTCCTCTCTCTCTGCCTGCCTCTCTGCTTACTTGTGATTTCTCTCTGTCAAATAAATAAATAAAATCTTTAAAAAAAAAAAAAAAAAAAAAAAAAGAAAGAAATAAATTATTCTTGTTCATACTTACCTTAAAGGGTAGATAATAAATATCTCTGGCCTGAAATCGAGAGCGGAGAGGGGGGTCTAATGGATTCCCAGAGTACTTAGGCACTGGCAAGCCCAAAGCAATGACGCGGAAGTTTTCACTAACCCGAACAATCTTCCAAGCGTCCAATTCTGTTTTGGTATGCTCCTGAAAGAAGATCCCAACTTACAGCAGAAATGATGCAGAGTACGACTGCAAGAACTGCAGGCTTAGGAATTCAGGCCCTGATTGCTGAGTAAATTGTATTTGGGAAACAAATACAAGCTTCAAAACCAAACCTTCAAGGAAGGAAGCAAAGTGAAATCAGGATCAGGGTGCCAGGAAGGCTCACACCATGAAGACTGGCGTTGAACAGAGAAGCAGCTAACAGTCAAGGAACAAAGGCAACGTGAGTCGTCAGATCTCCAAGCTGTGGTCATTAACTCAGAGAAACTGAGTGAGGAGGCCACTCTGAGTAGAGAGTGCCCATGGACCTCAAACAGACAACCATGTTTATGGGTCTATTTCTGCCAAGATACATTCATAGTAACAACTACCATGTATTGAAAACTCATTACATGTAAGTACTTTCAATGAATTTTGCTCACTTAACTTTTATCAGAATGCAAATAAATATTTAATTCATTTTTAAGGATGATCAAACTGATGTTCAAAGGAATTCTATAACTTGCCCATGGTCCTACAACTTGCATCTGGTGGAGTTGAGACTGGAAACAGTACAGGGTCTGGGGTTACAAACCCTGGCTCTAGCACTTGGTGTAAACATGACCAAGGGCATGTTATTATGCCCTCTGACCCTCAGCTTTGTCATCGATAAAGTGGGAATAGTATCACCAACATTACTGTGCCTAATGGGAAAACTAAATACAACAGTGTATGCGAAAGCAACTGGTCCACAGTAGGCACCTGTTATCTCATTCCTTCTCTCTCTGCTTGACCCTAACAATGGCTCTTCACTGTCCTCAGCTGTATAGCTTACAAAGCTTATGTGAACGTGTACGCCCTCAGCTTTCAGCATATCCGCAGGGGATGCGACCCATATAACTGTGTAGAAGCTCTTCACACGACACTCAAGGACTTTCCTGGCTCGAGTCATGTCCTATTCTCTCGGTCCCAGCAAGCACTGCACACCCAGCCCTCAGCCTGCCTTCCCTGACCCCGAGCTCCGCCACATCTCACAACCGTGGCTCTCCAGACACATCATGCTGCTTGACCAACGCTGCTCCACTTGCCTGAAACACCCTTTCCACTTTGCACAGCATAAACAAGGCATCATTTCAAGCTTAGCACAAACAACATCACTCTCTAATCCCTCCCTCCATCAGAACCAGTTTTGTACCCCTCCCCTGTATCCTATGCAAGGATCTGACTTCTGTACATTACCACTTCATGCTGCAGCCAAGCTCTTGAGAGGACTTAGATCTCTTAAACATAATAGGACAAATGTCTGTTGATTGACTGCATGAAATCATTTAAAAATATAATGAATGATTATTTCAAGCATAACCAAAATTATGACCCCATTTTCATCAACAGACTCTAGAGATACTATATCACCATGCACCAGAAGACAAGAGTCAGCATCTAGCCCTGCCTGAGAAACCAAGAGCATCATCTTCAGACAGCTGAATATTTTTCTTTCCCACTTACCCAAAAAAAGATCATCAGCATATAAATAGAATTTATACAAACTGATTTTATCTGTTTCCACAATAACGAAATCCTGCTATAATCACCTCTCTGAAACCATTAAAATTTTGAAGTATTCAAATTTAGTATATTGAATCTAACTAGAAATAAACAGGACTTAAATTATGGTACCGAAATCCTCTTATCATATAAATTGTCTTAAGGTGGTGGTGTTTTGTGAAAGGATCTTGCCTATCTTCTCTGAGGTTCTTATGAGACAGATTCTATTTACGATATTTACCAATGAAAATTAAGCATGTATACTGATACTTACATTGGGAAAAAACAATGTAGTACATCCTTCTCAATAATAAACACTCCTTGTATACTAAAACTCTTCAATTAGCAATAATCGTGCCTCAGATAAACCTCAATCGCTACGATACTGCCACTGTGCAAAGCTTAAAACTCTTTTGACCCCATATTTCAAATTCTTAACCAAAGTAATAGGTTCAATAACTTTGCATAAAATTCTAACACAAATAAAGAATATATCAAACTTCTAATTGTGAGTAAACACCACACTTAAAAAAAATGATCCCATATCTGACTATTCTTTTCCAAATCATTTACTAAAAATGCCAAATAACTAAATAATGATATAGAAGCCAATAATAGTTCTTTCGTAATTTGAAAGTATCTAATGAGAAAATGTTCTGCCTAACACTGACCTACTTTAAAAATAATAAATTTAATTATATTCTTATATTTATTTAAATTCGTATCTTTATAATATTAATTAAAATATAAAGTAAATTTAAATACATGACTAATAAACATATCTTTCATTTCAGTAAATTAATTCTAACAATATGAATGAATGATTTTTTTTTCTTACTGATTAAACCCTCAATTATCCTCTTCTAATTACATTAGTATGATGTCATCTTCAGATAGTTCCAAAACAAGACAACTATATCTCATGGTGAAAACACCATCTAGAGACTCCTATAAACAGTAAAGAAACAGACTGCTAAAAGGGTAGCAGGACAAGTTTCTGAGAAAACAGACTCACACAGTGGGAATCAGAAAGAGCTATTTCTGGTCCTACCAGACATGGAGCATCAGTTCAATCAGACCCTCTGGTGTCAACAACTCTTATTTAGTGCCTAGTGTGTCCTGGGCTTTCATCAGCTGTATCGAGAAGAAAGGAGACACAGATTCTGCTCTTGAGCAATTTGTAACCTACTTGGGGCAGTAAAATTCACATCCATGTATCTCTACCACACAAGTGTCAGAGAGACTGAATCCTAGAATGCAGAGGCAGAGCCATCAACCCCTGAACTCTGGGTTAGCCGGAGAGCTATAGCACAGATGGCGCTGAATGGACAAGGGTTGTCTTCTCGTCCTTTTGTGACATTACATGAACACCTTTCCCAAAGCCTCCGAAGGGCCCCGCACTTTCTTCCTATCAACTTGCATCACAGCATTTAAAGATTTTATTGCACTGATTCATTCATTCAACAAATAGTTATTGAGCAGCCACTAAGTGCTAGGCACTGCTCTAAGAGCTTGAGATAACACTGGCGACAAAAATCCCTGGTAGCGAAAGTTGTAATCTAGCAGAGGGAGGCAGTGAATAAACTAAAAACACAGCAAGGAAGTAATTCCTGTAGGATGTTAGAAGACTAAGGAAAAAATAGAGCAGAATCAGGGAGCGTGAGGGCAGAGGGGACACTGCAATGTCAAATTGGCGGGTGAGAGCAGGCTTCATTGAGAACATAACACTGGACCAAAGACTTGAAGGGGTATAGAAGGAAGCCAGACAGGTATCTGGGAGAAAATCGTTCTGAAGAGCAAAGTGACTTGCAAAGCACTAGGAGAATGCCTTCCCAGTGGGTTTAAGGTACAGTAAAGACAATGCTATCAGCTGGAGTGGAATAAACAAGGATAGCAGGACATAAAGCTAAAGAGGCAGGAAAAGCCCAGATCAGACAAGATCTATTTTGCACTGGAAGGCCTTTGGGTTTTAGAGTGAGGAGAGGGCTTAGAACAGTTTTAATCTGCCCCATGTTTCAAAGTGGACCTGGACCACTGCAGGGCAGCCGGAATGGAAATGAGGGTTGTTAGGGGTTTCTTAGAACAACTCAGGCATCAGATCCAGGCAGCTTGGACTGTCATGGTATCTTTTAAATATCTTTCATTTCTGTCAGTATCTACTGGATTTTGACCTTCTGGAGGCCAGGAACTACACTCAGTTCAGCTTTGTCTTGCCCGTACCATCTAGAAGTCGTTAGACTTCTGGTACATGGTTGTTGGGGGACAGAGAAGAAGATAGGAAAGGAGGGAGAAAAAGAAGAAAGAATTAAAAGGAGGGGGAAAAAAGAGAAACAAATAGTTATTACATAGGCAAAAAAAATAAAAATAAAAAAAAAACAGTAAAAAAATCTGGGAGGTCTTCTAATAGGATCTGCAAACTGAAAAGCTTGTCAAACTGCGAACTCATGAGCTAAGCAGTGTGCCACAGATGCGAGCCGCCTGAACGCTGTCCTCATGCCCACACAAGCATGTCTCACCACAAACGGCACCTCCTACAGCTCAGGAGCCAAGACAAAGGAGCTGGATTTTTCTGTTCTTACTTGGAGAAGTTTGTCGTAACGCTCTGAAGACATCAGGAAGCGTCCATCCTCAAGCTGCATCTCCCTATTTTCCAGCAAGTTGTTCAAAACGGGCAGAACATTCCTCTCCGCCTTTTCCAGGCCTTCCAAAACAAGCGTTCTGCCTTCTGTGGCTGCACGGACTGCACACTATTTCCAAGAGACAAAAGCAATATGAGAATATGAAAGATGCCAGAGCACGGCTTAATTTTACTTGTAATGCAAGTAAGTGAAGAAGTAAGAGATAAGCGAATAATGCAACCACAGATGATCAGTACCTTCACAGTCTAGTTTTACTAGGTAGTAGAATTTGTTGTATGCCTGTTCAGGAAAAGAATGCTTGTAACATACATAACAAAGACCAAGTAAATACACTTAATATAAAAAGAATTTTTCAGATTAAGAAAATAATATCACTATGATATACAAATGAGCATAATAAAATATTTTCCATTTCACTGGTTAACAAAGAGCTGCAAGGTAAAACAATATATTTTTAGAACTTCAAGTTAGCAGAGATTAAAAAAGAATGGTAATACTCAGGGTTGGTAAGGTTAAGGTTAAGGTTAAGGTAAGGTTAAGGTTAAGGTTAGACGAAAGGTAAGGTTAAGACGAAACTGGCACTTTTCATTTCCGATTGGTCTATGTGCAAAATGACAATGTTATGGAGAATAACTGGCAAGGTATTTTTAAAAATTTAAATGGTTATGTTCATTAATCCAGCAATTCTATTTCAAGGAATTTTTCTTAAGGGAATAGTCAGGAAAACATAGATGGAAAGATTTATAATTACCAAAAAAAAAAACCAAAAAAAAACAAAAAACCCCACAAAAACCCAAAAACAAAAACAAAAAATTTTTACCCCAAATGCCAATCTAGAAGACTGGCAAAATAGACCATAATAAATCAGTGTGATGGATTACTACACAGCTATCAGAAATAATGTTATAGCTCTATCTCTACTAGGACTATGCCATTTCTTACCTGATTACTAAACCCTAAGTAAATATGCTTCTTGTTTTAAGAACCTTGTTATAAAAAGTACTTAATTCATGAGTCCATGGGATGGGTTGGGGAAGACAATGACAATGCTCTAGAGATGGGACATTTGCTTCTTCCAGCAGTTGTATTACAAATCTGTGATAAAACATGAGGAAAAGCCACTACAAATTGACATTGGTCAACCTCAGCTGAATCATCACTATTACTTAGAAAATACTTTCTTCATTTCTTATAGAAATTATTGCCAAGCCAAGCTTCCAGTCCTTTTCATTTCTTTCTATGATGTACTTTACCATGATGATTAAAGTCATCAGAATTGTGATTCCATGGCTTTCCTTAACTCTATCACACAATCCCTTTGTGTCTTCCCTACTCTTATTTCTGTCTTTGACAATGTCCAAGGCCAGCCCTTTCCACCTTGAGCTTAGAGGCATCCACTCTCACCTTTTCCAAAATCTTCCATCAACCACCTCTTAACTGAACTTTTAACTTCCTTCTCTTCTGCAAACATGTCTGCACTTTACGAAAATCTATAGTCTCCTAATACCTCTCAACATCATCTATTTGTCTTCAAGTCCCATGAGGAATAGTCCCCATACACACTGACTCTACTAAGCCTCCATCACTCTTATTTTACTAAAACTGCTCACTTGCAAGCACCAAAAAAAGAAGGCATTTTCTTACTCTTCATGTTCTCCTTTCCTCCCACCCTCTTCCCTTGATCCTCTCTGTGCTTCATGTTCGATCTTAAGATATTTACCAAGTAGGTTTTTCCTCTGGCTTTCCTCAATCCTTCCTCTGACTCCTGCCCTCTTAAAAAAAAAAAAAAAAAAAAAACAAGAGCAAGCATTCCCTAAGGTTCTGCCCTTACCCTTTCCCTTCCTCTTCCCTCATTTGTTATTTCATTAGCAAAGCTCTAACATGCTCCCATAAATCCTCACTGGTTCACTGAGTAGCCATTATGTGACAGGTGCTATGTTATATGCTACATTAAGTAAACAGCAATAACAATAGATAACATTTTTTTAATTTTCTTTATCTCCTCTTTCTTGAGAAACATAGTATGAATCCCAACCTTCCTCCTGATCTCTATGCTCCCATTTCCAAATATCTTTTAAACATCTCCATAGACGTGTTTAAACTCAACACGCTGAATCAAATATGACTTCTTTCTAAACCAGGCCCTCTTCCTGGTGGCAATTTCAATTAAAGTCTCATTGAGGGTGCCTGGGTGGCTCGGTTGGTTAAGTGTATGCCTTTAGCTCAGGTCATGATCCCAGGGTCCTGGGCTCCCTGGAGTGGGGAGTCTGCTTTTCTCTTTCCCACTCCCCGCTCTTGCACTCTCTTTCTTGCACTCACTCACCCTGTCAAATAAATACATAAAAATCTTTAAAATAAATAAATAAGTAAAATCTCATTGATTCTCCTGCCACCCAAAATTCAGTACTTCTTATTCCTTAAACAATGCAAGTGTAACCTCTAAATAGTTTATGCGTTCATCTGCACTGTACCTTCTCAACGGGAGCCTTCCTTCACTCCCTGTTCACTTTACTGAAAGAATCAATTGGAACAGGCACCATTATCTCCGTATCTCTCATACTCTGTTGTGCTCAAGATAATCCTATTTTACCTGCTGGAAGTTAGAGACTGAATCATGCCATCTGAAAACTCTTTTTCAACAATGAGATCTATGATTATGCAACTTACCTCAACTTTATGAAGAATATTATTTTTTAAAATACCCCTAAACTTTTTTCGTATTAATTATTTATTTACACACCATTTGAGTGGCAATGAGTGGATGCTTTATAGTGCAAATGGATCCAAAGATAAGAAAAAGAGGATTATAAATTTATGAGTGGTATATATTTTTTATATGAAAAAGACTGAAAAGAAAAAAATCATACACAAAGGATCACCCAAGATTTTTAACTTTCTTCCCGACTTGCCCTTTGGATATGTGGTTATAGACTCGGTACATACACGCAAATTAAAAATTTTAAATGCAGGCAAGAGTACTGGCTAAAAGGAGAAAACCTTAAAAAGATACTTTTTAGTAACTAAATCTGAATCACTGAGTTTATAGAAATAATACTAGTTACTAATCTGCATCATCTTGTTTCCTGATTGTTCCTTAAAGTAGTCTATAAAAGTATGAAACTATAAAGTATGAAAATACTTTAATCAGTACTGTCAAACTTTAGTAATGCAATCTCATCACCTTTGTAAAGAAGAATGTTAAAAAAAAAAAAAAAACTACATACCAAATCCATTAAGTAATCGAATATATCAACATATTGTACCATGTGGTAAGTCTCAGACTTAATTGGACATGCTGGAGAAAAATTAATTGTTATAGGTTTTGTGCCAAACAGAGGTTCAAACAGCCCACCCTGTCTGCATCGATGCCCTTTTTACCCTCTGTCTGCTCAGCACATGAGTGTAGAGCCACAATGCTCAAGTTCTCCTTGTTCTTCCATGTGCCTGTTTCATCTCCCCAGCAAGATTCTCAGGTTCAAGGGGTGAGAACCCTGCCTTTTATGTCATCCTGGTGCAAAACTGGCTCACAGAAGGCTTTTGGTGTTTATGAATAAAAATGTAACCTCTCAGTTAAAAGATGCTGTTATGTAAGTTTAGGAAGGATTTTTATATGAAGGATAATAGTTATGTATGCCCACACTTGTTAGGAGAACAGAACAAATTTAACCGTCAGCATGAATGACTTAAGCTACATAGTTCAAAAATTTTCTATACGGATTTTTGAATAAAGGAATGGTGGTATACTTTTTCTCCTGAAATCTTAAAAAAAGAAGGGGCAATGCATACATATTTTATGTAGAATGAATACTTGTGATAGTTACTCAAAGCAGAAATTACATCAACCATAAGGATCCTTTCCTGCCCTTCAAGCTATAGAATTACCAGAGACCTAATTTTCTCAAATAGAAATCAGAAAAAATGCAGCAAGATCTTTCTGGACAAACCATATCAGTTTTAACAATCCAACATGTAGGCATGAAGAGTTTCAAGATAGAGGCTGCATGACCTAAAAATCAAAAACCATCTAAGCCTCTGTTCTAGATTTGCTTCTGATTTGATAAAAGACCTTAGGCAAACAATTAATCTGGAGGTCTGTGTCCTCATTTACTAAATGAGAATATCCTCAAGGGGTATTGTACATTGTCACTATCTATGAAAGAAAGCAGTACTGGAAATTAAATTTAAAGTTATCGGACCTAATTAAAATAGAAATTATTACTGATAAAACCACAATTTAATGAAAACAGATCCCAAAAAGCTTCAAGTGACTCGGAATGGCTACAGTTTAACAGCACTGAGGAAGCCAAACAAAAACAAAAATAATTAAACTTTAAGTTCTTTATTTTAAAATATGAGAATAGGATCAGATGAATTTTTCAGCGCTCTACCACTTACCTGCGATGGGAAATTTAGGCTAGTCACTTTACCTCTCTGAGCTTCCATTTCTTTCTTAAGCCACACCATTTATGGTGCTTATCTCACAGATTGTGGTGAAGATTAACCAAGATAACCTCTGGCTCAAGTAAACCTGTACAAAATGATTAGCTGTTGTACTGTTAATACTCTCATCCTTGTAGTCATGGTGGCCGTCATCATCATCATCATCGTCGTCATTCTTTCAGGGAAATAGATATGATACAAAGAATACAAACTTTGGAACTGGACAGATCCTGGTTCAAATCCCACCTCTCCTGTTTAGCAGTTGTATGACCATGGCCCTCTAAGACTCAGTTACTTTACCTATAAGATGGGGATGTCATCGCCATCCTAAGGATGTTTTGAGGATTAGATGCACTCATATAAGGCACCTAGCACAACAGAGGTCTCAATAAAAGTTGTTACTATGTCTTGATTTTTAAATTAATTTCAGTATAGTTAACCTACGGTGTTATATTATGTGCCCTGATTTTTCAAACGAATTATATAAATCTGTCAAACAGTTAACATTATATGAGTACACAAGAGTTGGCCTAAGCAAGATGGCAATATAGTAAGGAGCCAAGGCTTGAGTTCCGACTAACACAGAGGCCAGAATAAACAGAGAGCCCTTCTCCAACTGTCCAAGTGACAATTAGAAATTATTAGAACAATACGGCTGTAAAGGGTCTGGTGCAAGTAACAAGTAATTTAGCCACTCTCAACACCCTTGTTTCTAGGTGATGCTTTCCAAATTCCAAATACTTAATTTATCAACAAACTTCTGAAATACAACTTCGTTATTTTAACAGTGGTTACATGTAGAAAGTAGCTTCAGCATCCACAAATAGGATTAAGTTTATAAGTAACTGTTTTTCCCTATTTTGACAAAATAGAAATCTTATTTTCTGATCAACAGCACTGTTATTCAACTTATTAGGAGTTGCTTTTGATGACCTCTACTATTTAAGCAGTGCATTAAAAAAAGATTAATCCTTTTTTTTTTTATTAATAAGAGAGAATCAAGAATAATCCCAAACAGGGGCATCTGGGTGGCTCATGGAATTAAACATCAGCCCTTGGCTCAGGTCATAATCTCAGAGTCCTGGGAACCAGCCACACCTCAGGGTCCCTGCTCAGCAGGGAGTCTGCTTCTCTCTCTCTCCCTCCTTTTCCACCCCAGCTTGTGTGCACGCTTTCTCTCTCTCAAATAAATAAATAAAATCTTAAAAAAAAAAAAAAGGAATAACCCCAAACAGAAAAGAAGACATTAAAATACTATGTAATTGTTTAAAGTGCATTTTTATGCTTAACATTAAATATGTACCTCATACATTATGGAACTGGAGAGAATTGTGTCAAATGTATCAACAAGATTCTAAGGTGAAAAGAGTTCCTGGCTTAGGAAAAGTTAAAGAAAATCATTTTACTTTCCCCATACTGGCTTTCTACTCCCCAAATTATCTTCAGTGTCTCCTCTCAGTAAGACATTAAAACCGAAATGTTATTTATTTGTAGCTTAGTTAATTTATATTGGCTCATACTTGAGTAATGCAAGCAATTTTCTATTGCTTTAAAGTCTTCCACTCCAGCTCTTTGGAGTCACATGGCAATAAACAGAATTAATAAAGAGAATGTCAACAAATAAGGGGGGGAAAGTACATTAATAGGATCTTAAAGGGTTAGAATAACAATGATTTAGATTTTTTTCAGGTTATTTTATCTTCTGAGGCAAAGGACAGGTCATGTGGTAGCAAAATATCTTTAACTCTCCTTATGTCTCCATGGGTGTCAAAATACCAATCATATAAATTTTCTTATTTCTCTTCTTTAACCAATTATTTTTTAAAAGATTAATCTGTAACCCGCTTAGCAAGGTAATTATATAAAAAGTACTTAAAATACTTAAATTAACTCTACGTGAACAGATGGATAAGCTTTGGCAAATATTTACATATAAAGCATAGTATAAATTTCAACATTTTCTTAACAGACTATAACTTACTTCATCGGTACCCTTCTCTTTTTCTATATCCACTCAATTCATTGATATCTTATAGGAACAATAGCCAATAAATGTATTAGAAACACTCAGCCTGCTTAGTAATTTTTTTCTTTTTTTTTTTTTTAAAGATTTTATTTATTTGACAGAGAGAGAGAGATCACAAGTAGGCAGAGAGAGAGAGAGAGAGAGAGGGAAGCAGGTTCCCTGCTGAGCAGAGAGCCCCATGTGGGGCTCGATCCCAGGACCCTGAGATCATGACCTGAGCTGAAGGCAGAGGCTTTAACCCACTGAGCCACCCAGGTACCCCTGCTTAGTAATTTTTTAATGCAAATTAAAGCCTATTAATTTGGCAAAGTACATACAAATAAATACCCAGTGCTGACAAGAATCCATGAGGCAATCACGCACAGTGCACTGACTTAAGTGTGAGTTGGAACATCCTTTCTGAAAAGCAATTTGGCAATACATATAATTCTTGAATTATTCTTGAAAATGTCTAGACTGCTCCAAAAATGAACAGTATTAAAAAAAAAAAAAAACCTCTATGATGACAGGAATTTGTTTCTTTTGCTGTCATTCTAGAGAGTGCCTGACACGTAACAGTCATTTTGGTGAATATTTAAGAAATTCTCTCTATATAGTATATGTATACACACACACATATCTATAAAGGCATTTATGACATCAATACACATGTATCTATAAAGAGCATTTATAATATTATTAATCAGAAAGAAAATACAAATTCCCTACTATTGAATTACTAACCTAATTCTAACCTTCAGGAGTACAGTTCAGTTTAACCTCTGACTTTATGATCAATCATCCTTAATTTCGTGTGAATGAAGATAAGTGAAAAGGTTGATAGTCATGACCCTCAACTTGGAATTGGGGGTTTTGCCAAGGTTTCCAGCTGAAGAGTCAATTAGTAATTACTTGAACATTACTCACATGTGCATGCATCAGGCACACTGAACAACCCAAACTTTTTCTCCCGGGACCCACCAGATGGCCACAGGCATTTTTTCACCCATCTTGGCCTATCTAGGTTAGAGCCATCACCTACTGGTTAATGAAGATACTGCCTCTCTCTTGATCTCAGACACCAAATTAAGAATGTTTATTATTCTTATTGTTCTGTTATTATGGTTAAGAATATTAAACATGTTAAAGAAATTTCCAAATAAAATAAAGACCTTTCAGTCTAACAACATATGACCAGCTGGTAATTATCTGACAACTTCATCTATCTAGAACTCAGATGGGATTTATTCCTTCTGATCACTCAAAATAGATGTCAAAAAGATAAATACCTTTTCCATTGGTGTGCCCCCTCGTCTTATCCAAAACCTTTTTATTGTTAATTCACTTAAAATTTTAACAGGACTGATTATCCAAAGGAGAAACCTATCATCAAATAAAAGGGCCAATTATCTTCCAGACAGTTTTTATGTGCCAGAGATAAACAAGAAAGTTACATTCTGGTAGGAAATGCAGACAATAAACATGGAAACACAGAAATATTAGGTAAATTTACGTAGTGACAGGTACTCTGAGGATCACATTGTGTAATATGACAGCACTGTATTGTGTAAGGAGTGTGGGCATCATCAGTGATTACTAAAATGTTCTGAGAATTTATAATCTGAATGATGAGGAGGCAGGAATATATAGATCTGGGAGAAGATTATACCAGGCAGAGGAAATATTAAATACAAAGGTTCTGAGGCTGGAAAGCATTCAATCTATTTTTAAGAAAACAAGGCCATGAAGCAGGAGCCTAGAAAGCAAGGGAAAGAGGGAAAGGAGCTGAGGTAGACAAGATTAGGTCCTGCAAAGTACTGTGGCCACATTAAAGGGTTCAGATTTTATTTTGGGTGTAATAGGATTGCATGGATGTAAGCAAGGAACTGTTAGATCTGATTATGAACAAATAATAAGGAATATTAAGAGACAGAAGAAAAAATATGAAACTCAGATATAATCTCAACAAATAGTCTGAAGTAACTTAGGAAAAGGACCAATGTTCCTATGCCACAATTATAGGCTTGGAAGATGTCTGTGGATTACATCCCAAATAACGGATGTTCATCATAAAAAGTAGGAGTTGCCAAGAAAACATAAAGTGTAAGATATTACCATACACTTATAATAGCACTTTAAATATTTTATGAACTATAAAATAGATATCATCCAGAACTATGCTTTTTAAAATGGCAGGCACAGTATAATATTACACAGTGTTATCTAAATAATTTATGTTTCAAGAAATAAAAAGTTTTAAGGTTCCTTTAAACAATAAACATATAAAAGTCCATTTTCTCTTCTTCACTATTTGCATTACAACAATCAATCCAGATATAAAATTCATTCAAAATATGTTTTTAAATCCACACTCTACCAAACACCCAGTTCTTTCAGTGTCATTAAATCTATTCTCATCTGGGCGCCTGTGTGATTCAGCTCCATTAAGTGTCTGCCCTCAGCTCAGGTCATGATCCCAAGGTCCTTGCCCTGGGCTCCTTGCTCAGAGGGGAGCCTGCTTCTCCCTCTCCCCCTCTCCGTTTATGCTCTCTCTCTCTCTCTCAAATAAATAATTAAAATCTTTTAAATAAACAAATGAATAGATAAATCAATCAATCTGTTCCCATCTCCTCTCCACTACTTCGGCTGTAGTCTCGGTTTTCTATGCTCTCTCCAGCTCCTTACTCTCGGCCTCCCTAGATTCAGAAAAGAGGCAGGCATTGTAAAAGTGTGTTTTTTTTCCACATGTAATTAGAAATAATGTACAAAGTGAACCATGGCACTAGGTGAATAAAACAGATTTCTTTAAAATGTACTTCTGGGCTTCATCCACAAAGGATTACTTTTTAATTGGAAATGTGAACTCAGATTTTCTCACTACATGATGCTAAGTATGATCACCATCCTTTAAGGGGGAGACTGCCAAATCTCCCCATCTTAAGTATATTTTTCCTTTTTGTAACTAATAAAGTAATCTATAGACAATGTGAATAAAGTAATCTATAGACAATGTGAATATCCAGGTCTCCAGAAAGTCTTTCACTCAGTGGTTTTTTTACACTTATAGTAACTTGACCCTTGTATAACACATTTGAACTGAATCTGATCCACTTAAATGCATATTTGCAGATTCAATTTGATGAATTGAATTTGATCCACTTATATGAAGATTTTTTCATTATAGTATAGTACTATAAATGTTTTTTTGTGATGCTCTTAATAACGTTTTCTTTTTTTCTAACTTAGTTTATTGTAAGAATAGAGTATATAATACATATAATATCCAAAATCCATTTATCAACTGTTTGTTATTGGTAAGGCTTCCAGTCAACAGTAGGCTATTTAGTTTTGGGGGAACCAAAATTTATATGCAGGTTATTGACTGCTCAGGGGTCAGCAACCCTAACCCACTTATTGTTCAAGTGTTAAATGTATACTCTTTTAATTATAAATAGTGTGCTCATGAGGAAGCTTCAAATTTAGAGAACTATGAAAATTCCTTCCTCACCCTACCCCAGTTGCAGGGTCACACTTCCACACAAGTAAGCTCTGTTAACTGATTCTTGTGTATCCTTCTAGAAATTTCCAACATATACACAACCATTTACATTATTTCTTTTTTCCTTTTTACCACAAATAGGATCATATTACATACGCTGTCTTACAACGTCATTTTGATGCTTCATCCTAGACTTCTTTCCTATTATAACATTCTTTTTAATGGCTATAGAGAATTCTGCTTACTGTTATTTATTTAACTAGTTTAACTAGCTTCCTTAAATTTTTTTTTTAGAGAGAGGGAGAGACAGAAAGAGACAGAGACGGGAAAGTGGCAAAGGAAGAGGGAGAGAGAGACTCTCAAGCAGACACCAGTGTGGAGACTGATGCGGGGCTTGATCTCACAACCCTGAGATCATGACCTGAGCTGAAATCAAGAGTCAGGGGATTAACCAACTGAGCCACCCGGGCGCCCCTCCTAAGCATAATTACAGTTTTCACTTATAGTTTTATATATCAAACAATGCTACAATAAATACTGTTGCATACATAACTTTGCATATTTTATATGAATAACATTTGGAAGAAAAATTGCCAGAAACATAACTGCTGAGTCCAAATATACTTAATTTTTCTTTTGATAGATATTGCCACATTTTCTTACAAAACTGCAATGCTGTTTCCTCATCCCTTTTTCCCCATAAACAATGGACATTAGAAGATTCTTTAATCTTTAATAATATGAAAGGTCAAAGAAAAACAAAGGCCCACTAATGTTTTAATTTTTATTTTTATAAACAAGAAAGCAAAGCATCTTGTTATGAATTTCTTGGACATTTGAAATCTTTCCTCTATGAGACGCTGAATTAAGATTTCTGTCCTTTTTTCTATTAGGTATTCCTAATGAAGAACAATATTTAATATTTTAAGCTACACGTGTGAAGAAATGTTCAACAAGCTTCATTATAATATTGATAAAATATCATCTTAGTTGGTAATCTGCACCTAAGAACCTACCTCTCCCCCAGAAAGGATGTAGTACCTGGAAGTATATACTTAATTTCACTATGCTTAATACACCTTTACCTACCTGACTTTTAGATGGAGAATACTTTCTAAGTGTGCTGGACAATTTCCTATATTAAAATCTCGTTAATTCCTTTTTAAAAATTCAAATTTCTATGTGCAAGTACTAGGAAGCAATTAAAAATTAAGAAATCAGCATATTGATCTTTAGGTAACATTTTAGAACCATTAATTCATCTACACTTTCTACTTAGTGCTAAACCAAGAAGGCATTTCCAAGAACAGGAAAACCAAAATTCTAAATTAAATCTGTCTAGAGAAGGCACAGTACATTATCTTCACTATCACATGAGCTAGCTCTATTCTACTTTAAAAATAGATTTTGCATAGACCTGGACTAAACAGTCATGTGTTGCAGTGTGATAAGAACTTGCCTGATCAATGTAAAAAGCTGTGCCTCCTCGGATCTCTCGACGCTGTTTGAGATCGGTTTCAGTGGTGTCCCTGGACAAGGCAATGTATTCAACTTCCCGTCTGGTCAGCTCCTGTAGAGCAGAGAGTGAAAATGTCCCAAAATTAAATCCAATTCCCAACATATGCTTTGGAGCCAGTTATACGACAATGTTACTGCCCTAGAGAAGAGCATTCTAAATGGAATTCTGAATTACATCCTTCTGAGTCTTAGCTTTGAGAAAAATGCAGAACATTGAACGTTAATGAAAAACATGCATGTACCTCTCCTCGGAGCTCTACTTCTGCTGCATCCAATAGTTCACTACTTAATAATTATTTACTTCTGAAGCAATAATAATCATAGTCAGGTCTTGTAAATCTTAGTATTTTTTTTATAGAATTCTTTTCAAATACCACGAGTAGTAACTTGCTTAGTTTTTTCACAAATGATAGTCATTTAAGTAAGTAATGTTCACCTTTTTCTTAAAGGGCATCTACATTAATTAAGTCCATTAACCAATGTTTACCAACCATATGTGATATGTTGGGTTCACACTTTACCAAGTGTGAAAATAAGGTAAATATTAATACAAAGATCAACAGAAGAGGGAAAGAAAACAAACACAGCTCTTCAGGAAGGACAAGAAGAAGGATGAAAGGAGGAGAGGAAGGAGAGGGAAAATAGAATTCTTTCACAGAAAACAAACATTTTGGTTTGAAGGGGAAACCATCCAGAATTCATTTCTTTTGGAATAATTTATGCATCCCTAATGTCATTTTGCCCTGCATGTGACAATTATGTACAAAAAGTTTTTAACATTATCCTTGGTTTTACAATATTGAATTAAAAACAATGCTGCTCTCAGTTAAATAAGGCATACAATATGTTGTTATTAAACAGGAAGAACAAATTAATTTACTGACGTATAAAGAAGAAAATTGAATGAGCATGCCATTCATGGTAAAAGAGGATAAGTCCATACAATAGGATTTTTTCCCCTCTGCCTTATCTCCATGTAATGCTGATAAAAATATAGTGTCATTTTCATTTTGTTTTTATAATATACGCCTGTTTCCATACACCCATAAATTCAAGTACATATGAAAAGAAGAAAACATTTTAAATAGAGAAAACACACATATAATGATGAAGATATGGTGATACCAAACAATATTTTTCTAAATAAGAATGAACTGCCAGTGAAAGCACACTTTTGGACTAAAGCGGCAACTCCTCTTGTTAGTGGATACTTCCTTCTTGCTTCTGGAACACATAACTGGTACCATCATGTCGGGTTCACTGATTGGTTGAATGTGGTCACCGGAAAACCCTGTCAAAACTGGTTGACAAAGTCATACATACCTCTTATTGTTAATTTGTACCAGAGTAACACCCTGAACTGCCACACTGACAGCTCAGACCAGACAAGCACCAGCAGCTGCTTCCCAGGGATGGTCTGAGCAACTTCACCAACAGTACCAGGAGCAGCAGATAGAGGAGGCAGCAGGGGTCTGTTGAGTTTTTTGGGAGCTATCATAAAACTCCTACATGCATTAAATATAAAAGAGACACAGCTATCAAATTATTTCTACTTCATTTCTTATTGGTTCAGCAGGCTTGCCCCAAAATCTCTGCCTGTAAAGTCTTCATCTACTCTGGATATTACTAAGCGTAGGATCTGATATCTAATGGCAACAGTACCCACTTGCAGAGTTTGCAAGGAAGCTTAGGCTAGTAAGCTTTCTTATGTGTATTTCCACATCCTAAAGCTGCCTCAGTTCTGTTTCATAATTTAAAGTTTGTGGGGTTTTTTTAGAAATACAGGTTTCACACTTACAGACTTATACTGTATTTTGAACCAACAAGACTCCTGTAATCTCCCAGACTTTCTCATTCCACATTCCTAACAAGTTTCACAGTCTTGTCAGAAACAAAACCAAAGTAAGGTACTGTGGTCATTGTAATGAACCAGGTAGAATGGATTCTCAGCCGCTAACTCAGCATTCCTAGATAAACCACTTTGCCTTGTTTATTAATAAAATAAGGCTAATGCTACAATGACCCATTATATCTCACAAGCTGGTTCTAGGAACACATATAAAATATGAGGAAAAGTATGCGCTCAAAGAAGTTAGGTTCTGACTTGCCCATTTTTTTTTAAGATTTTATTTATTTATTTTTTTTTAAGATTTTATTTATTTTTTTTTTAAGATTTTTTTTTTAAGATTTTATTTATTTATTAGGCAGACAGAGATCACAAGTAGGCAGAGAGGCAGGCAGAGAGAGAGGAGGAAGCAGGCTCCCTGCCGAGCAGAGAGCCCGATGCAGGGCTCGATCCCAGGATCCTGGGATCACGACCTGAGCCAAAGGCAGAGGCTTTAACCCACTGAGCCACCCAGGTGTCCCTGCCCATTGTATTTTTATCATCCTCATCCTATATGATTTTAGAAGTACCAAAATAAAACTACTACTAAAATAAAAGAGTACAGAAAGCATATTTCAATAGCACAGAAATCAATTCTTTAATCTTTAATATCAAGTAACACAAGGAAGCTGAAAACAAAGTTCTTCTCTTCATCCTAAAAAATATCTTCAGAACAACTTCATCTGATAGCATTCTTCCTCCCATCAATAGAACAATGCCTATTAAACCTGGCAAATAGAAAAATAGTCCTATACATTTTTTTAAACTGTGTTGAGATTTTAATATTTCCATTCACTTTATAACTATGCTCAGAGAACTACAAACATTTAAGAGAATAATAGGTCAGAGAGAGGATTTGAAGTCTAGCTCCATCATTTACTAGCTGGATAAAGCTCAGTAAGCTAGTTTAATACAGTAAGCAAGTTTTAATAAACTCATTTTCTCCATCTAAAGGGAAAAAAGCATGTAACACATAAGAGCTATTTTACAAACTTGTGGCTTCCTTTGAAGACTATACAACATCAAAAAGTCAAGAGAGTTATTTGGCATATTAGAATGTGGATCTAAGAAAAATATTCCCTGAATAATATAAAACTGGGTTTTGCTTTGTAATTTCAGAGATTATGATCCTATCTGCCACTCATTGCCTGAATTTGAATTTTTTTTTTTTTTAATAAACATATAATATATTTTTATCCCCAGGGGTACAGGTCTGTGAATCACCAGGTTTACACACTTCCCAGCACTCACTGAATTTCTTATCTTACCAGAAGTTGAGAACTTTCTAGGTGCAGCCAAAATTTCCTAAAGCTATGAAAGATAAATGTACATTTGCTTCCCGGAATACTTATTCCAAAATCTTTATTAAACAGTTTATCAACCTGAAAAATTTTTTCAAGTAATGAATCATCCTTATATTTTTATAAATTCTTAATTTATTTTAGAACATAATTAATCCAAGTTCCCTTAGGAATCCATAAGAATCGAATGCTCACCAGGTATTGCATTGCAATAGAACGTCGAAGAGGCCCAGGAGGTCCTATTAGAAAGACATCTTGCCCCAAAAGATCCTTTTGCATTATCCATCTTAGATGCTGAATTACAGATTGAGCCACAGAGTCTGAAACTTCAAGAGGAAAATAAAATAAAACGAAATGCAAACCAGACTACTACTTATAATATAAATTTCCAAGCAATCAATGTATTTAGTATATTATATTTTAAAAAGCGTATCTATGTGTACACACATACATACTCATTGATACATACACCTGGCAAATTCTCACACTGCTTTATAATAAAACCATTGTTATCAATGTTAAAATAGGACAAAGTTTATGATCTCATAAACAGGCACATAATCCCACATTTATCAGTTTTTAAGAACATTTGAATGATCACCTATAAGTGTCACTAAAGAAATGAAAGTGATTTTCAAGGGCGATATAAGGCACTGGAATCATTATTTTATCACAGTTTTACAGTCCAGTGCTTTTGTTCTAATAAGGGACCATGATCAAATCATCCCAGACAATTAATGATTATCACAGTCTTGAAAAATTGAAGAAAACGATTAACTTAAATTGTCAATAGGTTGTGAGATCTACCAAACTTCACAGTGAGAAGTTTAAATGACTTGACATCTTCAGAACTTAAGTCTATTCTTATATACCAACTCTTGGGAATAGTAGACTACTTCATTCCAATGCCCTTCTAAGTCTACTATTAAAAATCTGCTCATCTTCTGCCTACCCATTTTATAAATGTTTGAATTAATTAATTAATAATTAATTATTATATAATATTAAATATTTTAAATATATAAATATATATTAAATACTAAATAATATATAATATTAATTAATTAATTAATTAATTTGTGTTTGCTCATTTGTAAATCACCCAGTGACCTAGGAAGTGCATTTCTAGGTATCTAAGAAACACTCTTGCCCTTATACATCAGGAGACAGATGGAATAATCACAGAATGTCATTCAAGATAAAACCGAATATAGCAAAGAAAAGGAAAACTTACTCATTCTTAAAAAAATAAAAATACAACTGGAAACTGGAAATGGATAAAATGCACATAAAGGAATACTACATAATGACAAAAACAGAATGAACTACGACTACTTCCAATATGTTTAACTCTTAAAAGGTATTCAGTGAAAAAAATTAAGTCACAGAATAAATCTCATATGATACTGTTTTGATAATACTCAATAAACTAGCAAACTGAATTCATCAGAAATCCATACATATGTAATAAAGCAGTGCTTGAGAAGCAAAAAAGCAAGAGAATGATAAATTCAGGATAATGGATACCTAGGCAGAGAATCAAAGAAATTCTCAGGGAGAATATTACCAAAAACCGGGAGAATTTCAATGGTTTTTGGTAATATTCTAGTTCTTAAATTGGATGTGGGTTACAGTGTCTCCTTTATTATTGTGTTGCATTTTACACATAAACACACATATATATGCTAGATAAGTCCCTTATATGTACTGGATATATTCCATATTTTTTACAGTTTGTTTAATCACCCAGTGAGGTCATGAAAGAATTCAAAGATCAAACTAAGAACACTTGCCAAGGCTAAAGCTGTGCTTCCCCCACCAACCTCAACAGCACAACTTTACAAGTGTAGCCTACCTCCCACCCCACCCACAAAGCTAACATTTAACCATTGGAAAAAAATAAACAGAAATTTCTCTTTATCCTGGTGAAATGATCAAGAAAAAGGCTGGGGGGGCAGCCTGGTTGGTTTGTCATGTCACTGGGATCACACTAAAGCATCTCATAACTTCCCCAAACCAAGTGCCTCTATGTCTGAAAATCAGGAGATTCATCACTTAAGTGGACATGCTTGGCTTCTCTCCTGTCCTCTGAATCCTCTACAACATGCACAGGGAGCTTATCACCCTCGAGGGGGCAAAAACTGGTCCTGGAAGAGGGGTTGAAAAAAATCGTTAGATGTTACAATGGTCTGTTGTCCACTAAAGGGATACTGTACGTAAAAGATATGTAGAAGATCTGTGGTATTAACATTTCATGAGATTGGGGAAAGACAAGTTGGGGGTTAAATGTCCTTGGATGAGCAATAATGAAAAACAGATTGAGAAACATTGCTCTAAGACCTAGACCTCTGAGAATCTACCAAGCAGTTTCAGATTGCTGTGGAAGCAATTCACCTGAGACTGGAGACTCGACTTCATTTATAACTATCAAATGTCCACTTAAACTATTTTCTTTCCTACTTCAGGCCTAAATCCATCTTTGTGATATATAGTTTACTCTTTCTTATTTCAAGATGAGTTAGTCAGCTTGCTGTGTAAGGATGACACAAGATAAAAGAGTTAAGAAGCTTTAACTTCTCTGTCATAAAATTACACAATGTTCCCTATCCCACGGATCTACTACCTCTTCTTAAGCCAATATCAAATATATAATTAAAAACATGAACACTTTTGGGATTCTTTTTGCTTGTTTTTACAAACCTCAGCTTACTTTGGCCACAGGCCCTCTCAGCGCTGTTCTTAGAGTTTGGTGTCACTTTGTATTTAGCTTTGGCAATGTGCCTGACCTTCAATTACCTGGACTTGACTATTTAAAACACGACCATTTCCAAAGTTCTAGAAGGTAGAGCCAAGTAGGTCTCTTCTGCTTCCTCCCACTGTTTATTATTTATAACTATTTGTAACTGTTCATAATTACAGTCTCCATTAAGTTCTATATAGTTCTATTCCATTTTGAATGCTTTGACCTTGGAACTATAGACATTTTTAAGACTTTTTTTAAAGTTGAAGGCAGCAGTTCCTAATCAAATGTGAGGTCTGGCCCTCACAAGTTGTCAGTATCAATTAAGTGCTGAGGTACAGGAATAATTTTTTTTTTAGCAAACTCATGAAGAGTCAATTATATCTATAATTACAGAGCCCTTTATATACCATGTACTTTCTCAAGCAGGAGAGAAAGGCACAGAGTTATCTGAAGTGGGAACTGAGTATAATCCTGAGTATGCTCACAGGAGTGGCTTCCACTGAGCATGATCCTCATGTGTTGAGAACCACTGGCCTAAGGAACATCTGACAATTCTCAGCAATCCTTTCCTTTACTCTTGCCACCCAACAGCGGTTCCCACCTAGCCACAATACTGCCACCACTCTATGCCTGCCAGAAGGCATCTGGAAATGTCTGGGGGTACTTTCAGTTGTTGAAAAGCTTTGGGGGATGAGGGATAATTTGGTACACTACTGACATTTAGTGATGCTTAATACAATGTCCAAGATAGTCCCATTGCCCAGTATGTCAGGGCACCCTTGCTGAGAAATACAATGTCTGAGTTTGGGTTTTTTTCAAGGTTTCTGTTGCTTGCATACCACTACTGAATTATTTCTAACTAGTCACAATTAAGTCTGGAGGAAGAGTTCCTCTTCGTTTCCCCTAGCTTCTGGAAGATGAAATTGTCAGGAAGGCAAATCAGTAGTGAAGAAATTCTACCTTTAGTTTGATCTGCTAGATGTCAGGATATCCAAGGCTCTCATCACCACATTTCAATTCGACATAAGTTTCTTAATACACATAAGCAGCTTCTGAATCCTGTAGCTCGCCCTGTAGTCTATGCTATACCTTCAGTAAGACTTCTTTTCCCTTACTTTTTCCTTCTCCAATAAACAGTCATAATAACAGCAATAATTTATTGCATCTTTTTCATGTGCCAGGTAAAAATACAAATGATTTTTCATACAGGATCTCTTTTGGAACTCACACCAACCCTAGGACGCAGCAGACTCTACTGTGTCAGAATATAGAATTGGGCCAAACTGTTCAAATCCCAACTCTGCTGTCTACTAGCTATGTAAACTTCAACAGTTATTTCAATTCTCTGTGCTCAGTTTCTCCATCTGTATAACAGATATAACAAAGGTACTTATTCATAAGGTCATTATGAGGATTAAATTAGGCACTTAGAACAGTATCTGGTAATAGTAAGTGCCATATAAGCATTCTTTAAATATTCATTACCTACATTTCATGAAAAGAAAATTGAAGTTCTTATTCACAGTTGCTCTTTGCATGAACCAGGACTTTGACCTAAGCTTCTGAGTTCAAAGCTTACACTCTAGCCATTATGTCCTACTACCCCTCCAAAATCTTTTTAACAGGCTCTATCTTCAGATCCAAGATTTTCCCTACAAGTGTGCACCTCATGGGGCTCCAACAAGTTTAATGGACTTGCTTTTCTGGACATCAGTACTATTTCTTGTTTGTTTGTTTTTTTTTTTTTTAAAGATTTTTTATTTATTTATTTGACAGAGAGAGATCACAAGCAGATGGAGAGGCAGGCAGAGAAAGAGAGAGAGGGAAGCAGGCTCCCTGCTGAGCAGAGAGCCCGATGCGGGCCTCAATCCCAGGACCCTGAGATCATGACCTGAGCCGAAGGCAGCGGCTTAACCCACTGAGCCACCCAGGCGCCCTATTTCTTGGTTTTTGAGAATGCCAATGATATCATGTTTTACTCCTTTTATTGAAAATTCCAATTTTTACACTATGATATGAGAGGACCTGTTTCTCTAAAAAAAAAAAAAAAAACCTCCCATTTTTACTTACTTATTTTTTAGTTTAGTCTATTATGTCAAAGAAAATACTTAATTTGTCCAAAAATTGTATTAAACTACTGAGAGAAAGCATCACATACTGCTGTGTGGTGTCTGTGGTGTATTTTACGTTAATGCTTCAAACTAGCTGTATTTTTAGGATGGCCTCAAGAAAACATTAGTCATACTTAAAAGCATTCCAGAAATAGAAACAAGATGTAAGACTGTACATTACGAACATCTGCAAAACAAACCGCCAAACTGCCATGCATAACCTCATATAAACACAGCCCTGCGTGCACGAGGAAACCCTGACTTCCATGTTTTCAGGCATAAGATGCTACCTTCCGGGAGGCCACATAATGATAAACTGATGTCAAAATAATACCAGAGAGCCTGATCCTATATTCTAACATTTCCCTCTCTAGGTAAAAATAAAACATCTGGTTCATGTTGGGCTACATTCCTTATTCAATCCCCAGCCAATACTTGTTTCACAAAAAAAAAAAAAAAAAAAAAAAAAAAAAGTGTACTATTTTTGCATAGGCATATTCAAGGGCTTTAAAATAAGTCTATTAAAGGAATCCAAATTATAATTTTCTCCCTCTGCAGACTTAAACTTGTCATACATGTAAAGATTAAAATTAAAATTTTAGAAAATTACACATAGTTCTCATTTCATTATAGTAAGTCCTTGAAAACTAGTGATGTTTTGTAAGCATCCCAAGGGGCAACATAATATAATGGAGGGGAAAAAAAAGCCTTTGAAGCCAAACAGACCTAGCTGTGATTTCTCATCCTGTCTTTTATCAGTGTCCTTGGACAAGAATTCTGAATCTTCCGGGCTTAAGTATTCTTATTTTCAAGAGAGCAGTAATAATACTTATCAAGTATGACTATTATGAAGATTACAGGTAAAGCGTCATGCCAAACCCCTCAGCCAGTGACAACCACGAATGGAAGAACATTAAAGCCTTATCCTCACCTGCAAAATCCTCTACCTGGTGTGCATCCTAGACAGCGGGCTGCACAGTGTGGACTCGGTGGTAATGAATGGGCTTCTGGGTTTATACTCAAATGACCATCTGGACCTAGAGCCCACCCTGAAGAAATAAAGGAGAAAGGAACCCAACATTTACCACATCCCTGACTACTAGAGCTTATGTTAGGTACTTCCTCATGGCATTTCACTGTATTCACCATAGTCATCCCACAAAATAGTTCAGGAAGAATCTGAACCCGAGTTTGCCACACTACCCTGCATTCCCTCCTACCACAGCACAGTGAGAGATTTCAAAAGAATCACACCTAATCTCAGTGCAAGTGCATGTTCATTTACTAAATTGTCACCTATCACATATCATTCTGTACTTGACTATGATGGATGTCAAGGAAAAAAACATAGAGTATGTTTAGAACTGAAACCTACATCATTTACCACATGGGCTAACCAAACTAAGAAATTAAATCATTTACACAGCTACATTTGTTAAGGACCTACTCTATGGGCTTAGCACCAAAATGAATACGATAAGGTCCTCTGAAGGTGTCAAAGGAAAACACTGCATATATTTAAAGCCTCAGCTTATATAAAGCCACTCATCTATAATGTAGACTGATGAGTCTGATCCAATATAGCTGTAATCCAAATTAAATGAGAAGAAATACTGGCCAGCACAGTCCTCAGAATAGAGAAGCCATTTAGTTTTTCTTAAAACTGGAAAAACACATCGATATACATTAAATAAATGGAAGCATATCCACATACAATGATTAAGGGTGAAGCTGTTTATTTTTTGTGTAGAGATATTGGAACAAGAGTATATATATGCATGTTTTTCTTGTATTTGCATAGAGAAATACAGAAAAGATATCCCTGCAACTAATAATGTGGCAAATAATGCAAATAGAAACAGGTGAAACTATGATTTCTCAGTGTGCATTTTTTATATTGTTTCAGTTTCTGAACCACATAAATGTACTATTCCTACAAAAAAAAAACTAAGTTACTTTTTAAAATCAAGTTTTAGAAAACCCTTGAGACAGGAAAATTTTTATAATATAATGCTTTGTGAAAATGGTCACAAAATAGTACATAGCGAACATTTTCTTGAATGATGCAGGTAAGTACAGTCATTTTTTAAAACACTGGGTACATTTATAAGATTTGACTCACACAAAGTATATTCTCTGACCAAAATTAAATTATATTGCAAATTAATAATAAAAAGATCTTTGGGGGCACCTGGGTGGCTCAGTGGGTTGGGCCTCTGCCTTCGGCTCAGGTCATGATCTCAGGGTCCTGGGATCGAGCCCGCATCAGGCTCTCTGCTCAGCGGGGAGCCTACTTCCCCCTCTCTCTCTGCCTGCCTCTCTGCCTACTTGTGATCTCTGTCTGTCAAATAAATAAATAAATAATCTAAAAAAAAAAAAAAAAACTTTAAAAAAATCTTTGGAAAATCTCCAAATATTCAGAAACTAAACAGTACACTTGTAAATACCACATGGGTCAAAGATGAAATCAAAAGGGAAATTGCCAAGCACACTGGAACAAATGAAAGTAAAAATACAACGTAGCCAAATTTATGGCATGCCACTAAGGGGAGTACTTAGGGGAAATTTTATAGCACTAAAGGCCTATGTGGAGAAAAAGGAAGGATTTCAAATTAATGGCCCCAGCTTCTGCCTTAAGATACTAGAGAAGGAAGAGCAAGTGATACCCAGAGAAATGAAATATACACTGATCAGAGCTTAAATCAATGAAATTGAAAGCAAAATAATTTTTAAAAATTAATGAAACCAAAAGTTCATTTTTTGAGAAATCAATAAAGTTGACAAATCAGGAGAGACTGATCAGGAAAGAGAGAAGAGAAAACAGTATGGAGGTTCCTCAAAAAGTTGAAAATAGAGCTACCTTACAGCCCAGCATTACACTACTGGGTATTTACCCTAAAGATACAAATGTAATCATCCAAAGGAGCACGTGTACCCCAATGTTTAGAGCAGCAATAGCCAAACTATGGAAAGAGCCTAGATATCCAACAACGGAAGAATGGATAAAGAAGATGTGATACACACACACACACACACACACACACGCACAGAGGAATATTATGCACCATCAAAGAAATGAAATTGTGCCATTTGCAATGACGTGGATGGAACTAGAGGGTATTATGCTAAGCAAAATAAGTCAATCAGAGAAAGACAATTACCATATGATCTCACTGATATGAGTAATTTGAGAAACAAGACAGAGGATCATAGGGGAAGGGAGGGGGAAAAGGAAATGAGATGAAACCAGAAAGAGAGATAAATCCTAATAAGAGACTCTTAACCTCAGGAAACAAACTGAGGGTTGCTAGAGGAGAGGGGGGGATATCACTTCCTGATTGCAATCCACAAATGGGAGAAAACTTCCTCAACCTGATAAACAACATATATGAAAAATCTATGCCTAACATACTTCAGGGTGAAAGGTAGAATGCTTGCCCCCAAAATCAGAAATAAGACAATATTCTCTCTTCTTATCACTGCTATTCAACATTTACTGGAGGTACTAGTAAAAACAGTAAGGGAAAAACAAACAAAGAAAGAGCCCCACCCAATTAAAAAGAAGCAGTATTACCTTTATTTATATATAACAAGACTGTTTATATCAAAACTGTGCTAAAATCTACCAAACAAGCTCTAGAATTAATAAGCGAGTTTAGCAAGGTGCCAAGATACATCAATATACAAAAATCAATTGTACTTCTATGTTGAAATTAAAAAAACAACATCATTTATAGTAATAACATCAAAAAATATGAAATACTTGAATGATGACTGACAATGTACACAAAACCTATACACTGAAAAAAACAAAAGGGGTACCTCTAGGTGGATCAGTTGTTTAAGCACCCAACTCTTGATTTCAGCTCAGGTCATGATCTCAGGGTCCTGGGATAGAGCCCTGATTCTGGCTCTGTGCTGGGCTTGGAGCCTGCTTAAGGTTCTCTCTCTCCCTCTGCCCGCCTCCCCAACCCACCCCCATCCCTCTCTCTCAAAGAGGAAAAAAAAAAAAACACTGTGAGAAATTAAAGATCTAAATAAATGGAGAGATACACCTTGTTTATGGGTTACAAAACTCAATATTATTAAGATTTTGAATCTACAGATTCAATGCAATCCCAATCAAAATCCCAGCAGGCTTTTTTTGTGGAAACTGACAAGCTGATTCTAAAATCGTAAAGGTCCAATGGACCCAGAATAGTCAAAACATCTTTGTAAAAGAACAAAGATGGAAAACTAGTTAACATTACCTGATTTCAAGATTTACTGTAATACTTTAGCAATCAAGATAGTGAGACTATGGTGTTAAGATAGAGATCACTAGAACAGTCTAGAAACAGACTCACAATTTCTGACAAAGGTATAAAGGCAAGTCAGTGGAGAAAGGATAGTCTTTTCAGCAAACAGTGCTGAAACAATTAGATATCCATATGCAAAACATGAACTTTGACCCACACCCTATATAAAATGACCTCTGACTCACGCCATATGTAAAAATTAACTTAACATGGATAATAGACCTAAATATAAACTATGTATACAACTGTGAAAAGATCTGGGAGAAGAACAAGAAAAAAATCTTTGTAATCTTCCATCAGACAAAGATTTCTTAGGTATGACACAAAAAACCACAATCCATAAAAGTAAAAACTGATAAATTAGATTTCACTAAAATTTAAAATGGCTGCTCTTCAAAAGTCACAATTTAAAAAATTAAAGGACAAGTTGCCGACTGAAAGAAAATATTTGTAAATCTTATATCTGGTAAATTTCTTATATCCAGAATGTATGAAGAAATCTCAAAACTTGGGTGCCTGAGTGGCTCGGTCAGTTAAGCATCTGCCTTCAGCTCAGGTCATGATCCCAGAGTCCTGGGATCAAGCCCCAGGTCGAGTTCCCCTGCTCCACCAGTGGGGAGCCTGCTTCTCCCCTCTCCCTTGGCAGCTTGTGCTTCCTTGCTCTCTCTGTCAAATAACTAAATCCAAAAAAAAAAAAAAAAAAAAAACCCTCAAGACTCAAAAGAACACAAACGCTCCAATAAAAAAGTGGGCAAAAGATATGGACATTTTATCAAAGATATACAGATGGCAAATAAGCACATAAATAAATGTTCACCATCATTAGTCACTAGGAAATGCACATTAAAATCACTAGGAAATGCAAATTAAAATCAATAGGAAATACCACTATATACCTATTAGAATGGCTGAAATTAAAAACACTGACCATACCAAGAGCTAGCAAGAAGGCAAAGGAACTGGAACTCTTATACACTGCTGGTAGAAATGGAAAGTGACACAACTACTTTGGAAAAGAGAATGGCAGTTTCCTGAAAAGTTATATATCTACTATGTGATACACCATTCCACTCAGGCATTTACACATGAAAAAAGAAAGCATTATGTCCATATAAAGACTTACACATGAATGTTCGGAGCACCTTCATTTAAAGAGCCTCAAAACAGTATGATGAATGAATGAATAAGCAAACTAATTACTCAGCAATAAAAACTGATGAACTATTGAGACATGCAACATGAAAGAATCTCAAAATTATGCTAAGTGACAGAAATCAGATAATATAAAATGCCTATAAGAAAAAAGATATTATAATACATATTACATATTAATATATAAATATATAAAACATATAAATATATAAATAAAAGTGAACATATAAATATATATTTATAGATAATAAATATATTTATAGGTAATAAATATATATTAATATACATGATTCCATTTATATAAAATTCTAGAAAATACAACCATACCTACAAAGCAGATCAGTGATTCCCAGAAAATGGAGGAACCAGGGGACATTATAAAGGGGTTTGAGTACACTTTCGGTGGTAATGAATTTATTTGATCAATATTTTGACTGGTGATGTTTCATGGTTACATACATATATCAAAACTTATGAAACTGAAAAGAAAAACAACTTATGAAACTGTACATTGACATATGTGAAAATCATTATATGTAAATTATACTTGGCAACATTTTTCTTAAAAGACTCGAATAACACATTAAGATGTTAACAGTGGTTATAATTAGACTTATAAATGATTTCAGTTTTATCCTTTTGTTTTTCAGGATTTCAATATCCCAAGTTTTTTGTATTCATCATGTTTTATTTTTGTAATAGGAAAAAAAAGTTTTACAGTTTGAAAAACCACATTGCAAAGTAACAACAGCCTTTCTGGAAGTAGAGAATAACTGATACACAGGGAAAGCAGTAATATGGCAAGTAACATCTATTAGAATATTTGACAAATCAATTGATCAGAATTTAACACCCAAAATTCAATTTGCAACTCAGCTTCTTATAAAGTTCTTATCATCCATAACATACTGTTACATTGTGATAATTTACTGAAGATATTTTTGTTGGCCTTAGGGTAGCTGGTCATATTCATGACAAGACTATACCAACCAAAACCACAAAATTAAACCAAAGGAATGACCTTTAGTTATGAACACATCTCAGAAGAACCAAGAAAGAATTTTTAGGTCCTGTCAGATGAATCCGAGTTCTTTAAACACAAAGCATGAACATTTTATTTTTATGACTCAGGTTCACAGAGAAAGCAGTTATAATAGATGTATTCTTTAGTAAGTTTCACTTTAAACATGAGGGTTTTATCAGCTATTTTTAAAGTTATAATCTAATACATGCTTACTGTACCAAAGGAAAAAATCCAAAAATGTAAAAAGAAAAATGATCTCTCTTGACCCCTTCCATTCGCAGCCTCACTCCTAACCCAATGCCCTAAAAAAAACCTTAAAGTTAAAAACCTGGAGTGTTGGGGCGCCTGGGTGGCTCAGTGGGTTAAAGCCTCTGCCTTTGGCTCAGGTCATGATCCGGAGTCCTGGGATCGAGCCCCGTGTCGGGCTCTCTGCTCGGCAGAGAGCCTGCTTCCTCCTCTCTCTCTGCCTGCCTCTCTGCCTACTTGTGATCTCTGTCTGTCAAATAAATAAATAAAATCTTAAAAAAAAAAAAAAAAAAAAACCTGGAGTGTAGCCTTCCATACTTTTCTCTGTGTACAGAAAGACATCTGACATACCTGTGAAAGTATTCAAGTTGCTAAAAAAAAAAAAAAAAAAATAGTATCAGACTTTATACACTACCCTAAAGTCCGAAACCATTTTTTTTTTTTCAGTCTGCAATTTTTGCTTAACAATATGGCATGGACACCCTCAAGGTCCATAGATATAAATCTAACATTATTTTTTAGTAGCTGCAGAAGTCCATAACATAGGTAAACAATTATTTATTCAACTATTCCTCTACTGATACATTCATTGCTTCTTGGTTTTGTCACTATGTAACACCAAAATGCTGGAATACATATTGTGTACAAATATCCTTTACACACTGATTTTTTCCTTAATGAACATAACTGACAAAGAAACTGCTACACCAAAGATATATATTTTTTTAATTTTATTTTCTTAAAGATTTTATTTATTTATTTGAGAGAGAGAGCGAGCGAGCATGAGTGGGAGGAAGGGGCAGAGGGAGAAGGAGAAGCAGACTCCCCAATGAGCAGGGAGCCTGACGTGGGGCTGGAGCCCAGGACCCTGAGATCATGATCTGAGCTGAAGACACTTAAGACTGTCACCCAGGTACCCCTATTTTCTTAATTTTAATAGCTACTACCTTATTACTTTCCAAAGAAGTTATATCGACTCACACTTCCACCAGCAATGTCTGACAATACCTTCTCCCTGCAATCTTGTAGGTACTGGACATTATCATACTTTTTGGTTTTTTAGATTTATTTATTTATTTGAGAGAGAGAAAGAGAATGCACACATGCATGTGTGAGCAGTGGGAAGGGCAGAGGGAGAGAATCTTCAAGCAGACTCCCTACTGAGCATGGAGTCCCACATAGGGCTTGATCCCACAACCCGTGGGATCGTGACCTGAGCCAAAACCAAGAGTCCCACACAACCGACTGAGGCATCCAGGCACCCCTACTATACTTTTAAATTTTGGCCCAGGTGATGCATGAAAATTGCTCTTATATAATTATATAATTTGTATCTCTCTAACTATTAAAGAGATTTAGAACATAGCCATTTGGATTCCCTCTCCTGTGGCATGGCTATTTAAATCCTTTGCCTATTTTCTACCAGATGATACAGTGTTTCTTAGCAATTTCCGAGATATATTTGTATATTAGGGGTATTAATCCTCTATCATATGTGTCAGATATCCATTAAAATGTGACTTTTAACTTAGGGGTTTACTACTTCGATCCATTTTCTCATTCAAATAATGTCATCAATAGTGGTTAAATGACCACACAGATCCAAAGAAGCCTATTTATATATTACATAGTTCAAAAATTGTACATCTGCAATGAAAGTTGCAGAAATCATCAACGGAAAATAAAAAGCAACAAAATGATCCAAGAAATGTAAAGTTGTCTTTAGCATGGTGCCTGGGAGAAAGAACACTAAAAAAAATTTAGGCACTGAATAAAGATTGCTGTGAGACTCTGGAGGAGACTTCAGGCCATGTCACAGGGCTTTAAAAGTTGATGGGACTCTTCCCTTTGAGGGCTCTATTCTAGCTTAAGAAATCTTAAATGAAATTCTTTTCTCCAAATAAGTTCTCATGTAATGAGTAGCAATTAGTTAACTATTGAAGATACGGCAAATCTTCAGGATGGGAGGCTTTGCTCCTCAGATTATTGAAGCTCTGTCTCTATTCCGTAAGTGAATCTTAGACACCTTCCTGGAGGACTTTTGTGTAAGCTTTGCCACTCATTCATTGAAACTGCCAAGTAGCTGCAGTGATTGTTCAACATTATCCACAGACCAAAAAAATGACAGTTTTCCATGCTATTCTGTCATTTACATGTTGATTAATTTCTCAAACCTCTTGAAATTATTCACAAACACCCCCCTCCCCCCTCAAAACCTTTCACACTATTTCACACTTTTTATGCCAAAATCACCACTTTTAAAGTACAATGTTGTAATTCTTACAGAAAACATTTGTGGGCCCTAATTGCTTGGATATGAGTCAGTGTGTCCAGCAAACCTTAAATGACCTCACATATAATTGGTTCACAGACTGCAACAAGAAAATTATGTAAGGAAGCAGAAATATAACTCTGAAGTCGACTTTAAAGTCATCTATTGAAACCTGCTACCCTGGAGCACCACCTCGTAAGGCAAACGCTGGAAGAAATATCAGCTTGATATAATATAGTTTAACTTCGAGAACAAAAACATGAAGGAACCCCTTTTCACCAGGTGACAATTTCATCTAAGCCTTGAGATGCGCTTTTCATACAAAAAGGCAAAAATCTTCAATTACTCACTTCAACACTAGCAGGGGAGAGACTAGGGACTAAGATGATAAGTGGGAGTTATAATGGTTAAGGCAGGAGGTGACAAGACCTAGATAATAAAAAACTGAAGAACAGTCCAACTCCTCTGTCTGTTATGTGGCCGGCACTGGGGTAAATGCTGCGTCGAACACTGTTCAAATGAGAAGCTGACAACCGACTATAAGATACAAGCATTCGTTATCTTAGTCAAATGGTCAAAGAATTAAGAATTTTTATTTTCATGACATAATACCACTTTCACGTGGTTTTAAACTGAATTTTAGACTTCCACTTGAGAATATTCCCAGTCTATAGCATCTCTGTTGGCTAACAAGATTTCTACCACTTCCATTAAATTAGGGTTAAATATGAGGGTTCATGTCTCAACACTGTGATTTTTATTTCCTAATTACTAAAAGACAACAATTGATTTTCAGTGCTCTGAATAACCTTGGAAAGGACAGAAATAAAATAGCACCACCATGCCTCAACTATTTCAATATTTTCAATATTTACCACACTCTTAAGTTCCAAAAGAGTTATCTAACATACCAGTCTTCTTTTCATTCCCAGACTTACTCTAAAGTAGCCAGAAATACTGGGACAGACTATTTAAAAAAAAAAAAATCAAACTGAAGTCAGGAAATCTGGGCTTTGCTACTAATTAATTAGTCTTCTGACCTCTTTCTTATGGTCCTACTTTCCTGGTTATGAAATGAGTTTCAGAGAGGATGGTAATTGCTAAAATTCCTTTCCTTAACAAAAATCTGTCATTTGTTTCATTTTAAAATGTTAAATATGCAAAAGCAAAGAGCTAAACTGAAGCATAAATATGGGTGGGAAAGTAACAGGGTATCAAAACTTCATTCAACAAAACACCATTTTCAAAATATTTTAAAATATTTTAAAAAGTAACTCCAAAAGCGGGGGTGGGGGGGGAACTATCTAGTTTCTCTCAAAACCAAAACCATAATCTCCAATCAGTCATGTAATAGCAAGAGTGAAGCCAAACAGCTATGATTTTTCCATCTTGGAAACCATCCCTGAGAGAGGGAGAAGTAGTTGAAAGAATACAATATTTGAACCTAATATAGGAAGTAGATGCTCCAAAACATGTTTTACTAATAAATAAATATATCTACCCCAATTAATACATAGAAACCATGTAATACTTATGTGGCCATGTGAGATTTTGGTTTACTTATTAGCTCAGCCACTTTTCCCATTTCAGGTTAACCAAACTCCCAATAGTCTTTCCCCTACAAAAGGGTGCAGCTCCTCATACAAAGGACTAGTAGAGACAATGTTAATTTACTACAAGGTATAACACACCACTATTATTTTGATATACAAACAATAATGTACCTAAGGATACTTATATTATTATGAATATGGTGGGAACAAGGATAAATGCATGACAAGCACAGAAAAAGCAAACCAAAGTCTATACACCATCCAACTGCTTTCAATATAAACTCTTTTCTGATAAATTACAAAGGGTAAGCTACTAACACCTAAACATAAAAGAAATGAAAATTTTTAATTGCAGAAGAGATTTCTGAAAACAGCAACAGAAATTCAAAGTATGTTAAAACAGAAAATGTTGGGGTGCCTGGGTGGCTCAGTGGGTTAAACCTCTGCCTTCAGTTCAGGTCATGGTCTCAGGGCCCTGGGATCAAGCCGCGCATCGGGCTTTCTGCTCGGTGGGGAGCCTGCTTCCCCCTCTCCCTCTGCCTGCCTCTCTGCCCACTTGTGAGCTCTCTCTCTCTGTCAAAAAATAAATTTAAAAAAAAAATTCTTTGAAAACAGAATATGTTGAGGGCTTTTCTTCATTTGCTTTTCTGGGGTTTTTTGGTGACAAAATATTTGAGTCTTTCTATATTTAAAAACAGATACCTTTTACACATGGAACTTGATCTAAGCCAACTACTGCTATATTGCCTCCCCGCCAGTCATTTGCAAAATATGAAAATATATTCATTCAAAGCATATGTTTGTAAGTCTTAAAACTGATATTGTTACTAGGATCCCTTGAATCCTTAAAGCTGGTATAGTCTTATTATACATTCTCTCACTTAATAAGATCCTCAGTTCCCAAATGATTAAGCATCTATAGCTATGATAAAATATTTTAGCAGACCCTCAATAGGAGAGAGACAGTGCCATCTTAGTTGTTAAAAGAAGGGAAGAATAGTGCTATCCCCAGCTGACAGCAGTCAAGCAATGACTATGATTCATGTCTAGGTAAAGCTTGAAAGGCCAACATTCTTTCCACACTATAAACACATAGTGTGTTTTTAACACACTATGTTTTTAACACTATATAAAAACTATATATAAAACTATATAAAAATATATATATATAACAATATAAAAACACTATAGTGTTTTTAACACTATAAAAACATATTGTTTCAAAGTTTTATCTTTGAAAGAAAATTGAAGCTTTTTTGAAGAGCCTACTGCCGCCATGTGTGATCCTGGAAACAACCTAACTAAGGACAAATTCAAAATCAAATCTAGAGAAGATTCCAGATTCATTCTTTATTTTTTAGAGAGACAGAAAGCCAGGAGAAAGGGAGAGGAAGACTCCCAAGTAGGCTGTACACCCAACATGGAGCCTGACGTGGGGCTCAGTCTCACAACCCTGAGATCACGACCTGAGCCAAAATCAAAAGTTGGTTGCTTAACCAACTGAGCCACCCAAGTGCCCCTCCAGATTCATTTTTTAAAAGTAAGACTGAATGAAGACGAAAATGTTTTTAACATCTTTTAAGCAGAATCATAGGAGCCTTCAGTATTAACCATGTTCAACAGTGTTACAAGGATGGGACAATGGGAAGTAAGAAGGAACAGAATCAGGAGACTGAGGAAATGGTTGTGTCAGGGACTCATATTTATTGAGCACTACGTCCCAGGCATTATCCTACTCATTTTACACAGGCTATCTGATTCAATCCTTAAAATATATCCGTAAGGTTGAAATCATTGTTTCTACACTGGCAAGAAAATCAGAGCAGTTAAATGACTACAGAAATAGAAGAAGGCGGAGGAGGAAGAAGATGAGGAGAAGGAAGGAAGGGAAATCCATATCTAGGAAATAGTACATACAAAATCTCAAACATATCCTTTTCCCTCCAAACAGATGCTTCCATACAGAACACAAACTATGTAAGGGTTTTCCTACTGTCTATCAAGAGTGGATATTATTCCTCACTTCCAAAGTTCATTATAAAAGTTAGCTACATTCGTAATTAAAAAAAAAAAAAGGTCCAGAAATCGGGGAAAAAATGAGTGTTTTCAATCATCATGTAAGGTGTTCTAAATCTACTTTGTTAAGTTTCTCTAGGTAAATATAACAACTTATTGAAGATTTAAGTCCCTAGTCTCACCCCCAGAAAAGATTACCTATCAATTACAATAATATGATTAGGCATAACCATTAAATAATGAACACTAGAAATAAATGCTCCTGACTCCCGCTTCTAATTAGGAAGAAGAGAATTTTACTTTCAACCTGACAATAAGAACAAGGCAGTTAATCTGTAAAAATCACAGTTTCTTAAAACCTACCATACAGCTAAGAATTCAAAGAAACCTGAATGAACTAAATTCTAGAGAGTAATGAGCATTTTCAAGGAGAAGAGATGCACAGCTAACGTACATCCCGGGCAGAATGGTAGGAGGAGGAAGAATCCGCCATAGGTGTATCAAGAGAAGCAAGCTGAACTTCCAACAAACCTAAAATGGCCATATACGAGCTGAGATGATGAACTCATGTACTGAAAAGTCTCAGTCACAGAGGAATTGGCACCTACCAACTAACTGGTCTTCACTGAGTACACAGGGGCACACACTAAAAACCAGACAAAGGGCAAGAACTGAGACAGATTCTTCCTGAAGAATACTGCACCTTTTGTTAATGCAAGGCAACAACCCAGTGAAGCCTGGGGATGGGACAGAAAAAGCAACAGAAATCCCTTCAAGGCACTTCACGTCTTTATACCTATAAAGCAGCAGTTCTCATTAACCATGTTAGGGCAGAAGAGCTAAGATAAATTCCTCTGTGGCACACTTGGCCTTCATTGATATGGCCTTTGGAGGCTGGAGAAGGGCAACAGCATAAAGAGAAATCTGGGTTGGAGAAAGGAGAATGCAGGACTAAAGGGCAAAACTCCCGAGCAATCCAAAAACTCAGCCATAAAGCAAAGAGAGATGAGCCATGGTTTGTAGTGCTGGAAATTCAGCTATAAAGCATAAAGAAAGCTCTGGAATCTCACCAGAATTCACATGCCAGACATTACTAAAGAGAAAGTCCTGATCTCTTCCTCAGTACCTCTGAAGGTAGAGATAAGTAGAATCTAACTAATCTACAACAAAGCCCAGTCAGAGCTCAAGCATATATTGGTCTGACTCTGCATTCCTCCTCCAGTGCCTACCCCCACAAACATGGGACTTAGCAGATGAAGAGGCATGCCCTTTTCTGGGGTAAATATCATTTACTTTAGTCTCTACCATTCTTTTATATACAATGCCTGGCATACAATAAAATATTATGAGACAAACAGAGAAGCAAGAAAATGTGATCCACTACTGGGTATTTACCCAAAGATACAAACGTAGTGATCCGAAGAGGCACGTGCACCCGAATGTTTATAGCAGCAATGTCCACAATAGCCAAACTATGGAAAGAACCTAGATGTCCATCAACAGATGAATGGATAAAGAAGATGTGGTGTATATATATACAATGGAATACTATGCAGCCATCAAAAGAAATGAAATGTTGCAATTTGCGACAACGTGGATGGAACTAGAGGGTATCATGCTTAGTGAAATAGGTCAATCGGAGAAAGACAACTATCATATGATCTCCCTGATATGAGAAAGTGGAGATGCAATGTGGGGGGTTTGGGAGGCAGGAAAAGGATAAATGAAACAAGATGGGATCGGGAGGGATGGAGACAAACCATAAGAGATTCTTAATCTCACAAAACAAACTGAGGATTGCTGGGGGGAGGAAGGTCGGGAGAGGGTGGTGGGGTTATGGACATTGGGGAGGGTATGTGCTATGGTGAGTGCTGTGAAGTGTGTAAACCTGGCGATTCACAGACCTCTACCCCTAGGGCTAATAATACATTATATGTTTATAAAAAAATTTAAAAATTTTTAAAAAATGTGATCCATACTCAAAAATCAATAAAAGCAGTTCTAAAAGTGGCCTAGATGCTGGAATTATCAGACCATGAAAAATATGTTAAAATATCTAGTGCAAAAGGAGGACAATATGAATATATTCAAGCATGAGAGATGGAAAATATAAAGAAAATGTGAATGGAGGTAAAAATGAAAAATGTGTTAATAGAAATGAATGAATCGTCCAACAGGATGAAACTAAGACTGCACAAAGCTGAAAAGAAAATCAGGCCAAGAATTATTAATTATGGCCAAGAATTTTCCAAATTAGCTTCCAATTAATATTCCAAATTAATTTCCAAATTAACCCAGAGACTTAAGAACTCAGACAAAACAAAGAAAATAAATTCAAAGAACATACCTATGTACGTCAAAGCCAAACTTTTCGTTAAAAAAATAAGAGATAAAAAGAAGAATTTTTAATGTAGATAGAGAAAAAGGACAAATAACAACTATGGGCACAACAAAAACAACAGCGGACTTTTTATTAGAAACAATAGAAACCAGAAGACAATAAAATGATGTCTTTAAAGAACTAAAAAAAAAAAAAAAAAAAAAAAAAAAAAAAAAAAAAAAAAAAAAAAAAAAAAAAAACAGAATAAAAAAGTGGCATTCCGGGGCACCTGGGTGGCTCAGTGGGTTAAGCTGCTGCCTTCGGCTCAGGTCATGATCTCAGGTCCTGGGTTCGAGCCCCGCATCGGGCTTTCTGCTCAGCAGGGAGCCTGCTTCCTCCTCTCTCTCTGCCTGCCTCTCTGCTTACTTGTGATTTCTCTCTGTCAAATAAATAAAATCTTTAAAAAAAAAAAAAAGTGGCATTCCATTTCCAGTGAGGGAGGAAGTGAAATAAAATCACATGTCAAGATAGACAATAGATGAGGGGCCCCTGGCTGGTTCAGTCAGGAGGGCATGCAACTCTTCTTATCTCAGGGTTGTGGGTTTGAGCCCCACATCGGGTGTGGAGCTTACTTAAAAAAAAAAAAAAAAAGAGGGGTGCCTCGGTGGCTCAGTTGGCTAAACAACTGACTGTTGATTTCACCTTTGCTCCTGATGGCAGGGTCCTAAGACATAGGCCCCTTTCCAGCTCTGTGTCCAGCAGGGAGTCTGCTGAGATTCTCTTTCCCTTTTTCTCTGCCCAACCCCCTGCTCATGCTCTCTCTCTCTCAAAATAAATGAGTAAAATATTTAAAAAAAAAAAAAAAAAGACAACACATGAGAGAATTCCTATCACAAGCCTATTAAAAAGAAGTGCTAGAAGAAACTCTTCTGGCTGAAGGGAAATGCTTTCAGATGAATGTCTGAATCTGCAGGAAGAAATGAAAAGCTGCATAAAACATGGGTAGATATTAAAAACTTTAAAAATCATCTCTGGGACGCCCAGATGGCTCAGTGGGTTAAAGCCTCTACCTTCGGCTCAGGTCATGATCCCAGGATCTTGAGATCGAGCCCCGTATAGGGCTTTCTGCTTAGCAGGGGGTCTGCTTCCTCCTCTCTCTCTCTCTCTCTCTCTGCCTACTTGTGATCTCTGTCTGTCAAATAACTAAATAAAATCTTAAAAAAAAACCTCCATTTTATACATATATGTTTAATTTAAAATTCCACTAATTGCCTAAAGTAAAAAATAACAATATTGTGATGTTTTAGCATTTATGGAATTAAAATATACAATAGCAAGACTACCAAGCAAGGTTATGAGAGGTAAATGAAAGTATAGTGTTGAAAAGTTATCACATTGTCCCTAAAACAGATCTATTACTTAAAAGTAGACTATGGTAAGTTGAAGATGTATATTATAATCCCTAGAGAATCACTGTTCAACAGAGTACCCACTAGTCGCATGTAGCTATTTAAATTTGTTTAAATTAACAAAAATTAAATAAAATCTAAAATTATTTTCCTTGTTGACTGCAATGGTCACACTCTGAATGGTTAATAACCATATGTGGCTAGTTCCTGCTATACTGGACAGCACAAATATAGAACATATCCATCACTTTAAGAAGTTCTATTGGACAAACCACACTAGAAAAAGAGGCATAACTAGAGAGCCAATGGAAGAGACAAAATGGAAAAATTATCTCTGAAAAGAAGATAATAAAAAAATGTATATAAAAATATAAAGAGGACAAAAAGGCAAAAAAAATCAATTTGGTCGACATAAACACATCTACATCAATTAAATATAAATTAAATATAAATGAGTTGAACATTCCATTCAAAGAAAGAGCTTGTCAGAATGGATAAATAAGCTGTTCATAAGACACACTTGAAATATAAAGGCACAGACTAGCTCAAAGTAAAAGAATGAAAGAGAGCATACCTAACAAACACTTAGCACAAGAAAGATGGTGTGGTTTACATTACTATCAGACAAAATAAACTTTAAGAAGAAAAACTGTTACCAGACAATGACAGCATTGCATAATAATAAAATGGGCCATTCATAAAAAGGACACAACAATTATAAGTGTGTACATACCTATAGAGAGTTTTGAGATACACAAAATAAAAACTAGTAGAATAAAGAGCAACAAATCTACAATCAACAATCATAATTGAATGTTTTAGCACCACTTTATCAGCCACTGATTGAAGAGGTAGATAAAATCAATAAAAACATAAAGGACTTGAACAATATTGTCAATACTGACCTAATTAATATTTACAGACAACACCACCCAACATCGCAGAATACTAATTCTTTTCAAAGATGACATGAAACACCAACAGAGCCCTTAATGCTGATCATTAAGTCTCAGTAATTTCAATTTCAAAGAACTGGAACTCTAGAGAATATGTTCCCTGACCATAATAGTATTAAATTAGATACTCTGACCTTAATATTAAATTAGAAATCAGTAACTGTAAGATAAAGAAAAACAAACCAAATACTGAAAATGAAGCAAACATACCTCTAAATAAAGAAAAAATCTGTGACCCTTAGAAATGTCTTGAACAGAATAATGAAAACTTAAGATATCAATATTTGTGAGGTAGAGCTAAAGCATAGTTTAGATGGAAATTTACAGCTTTGGACAATTAAATCAGGAAAAAAAGGGGCAAAAACAATAATCTGAACCTCTACCTTAAATAGTCAGACAAAGAATAGGAATCAAAGTAAATAAAAGAAAGGAAGTATTAAAGAATGGAAATTAGTGAAATAACAAATAGATAAACAATAGAGAAAAATCAATAATGAAAAGCTATTTTTATCACTGATAAATCCCTAGTAAGACTAATTAAAAAGAGAAAGAAAAAACCCACACATTTCCAATATTAGGAATAAAAGAGGGAGTAGCAATAAAGACTCTACAGATATTTAAAGCATAATAAAGACTACATTATTGAAAAAAAAAGTAAAAAATTTTTCAAACTAAATTTTAAAATCGGACCTACCCCTTTAAAATAAAACAGAACTATAAAGTTCTTTCCAATTTTAGTATATGTGCTGCCGAAGCGAGCACAGAACTATAAAGTTCTTAGAAAAAAAAAAAACAGACTAGGGGTGCCTGGGTGGCTCAGTGGGTTAAAGCCTCTGCCTTCAGCTCAGGTCATGATCCCAGGGTCCTGGGATCGAGCCCCACATCGGGCTCTCTGCTCAGCAGGGAGCCTGCTTCCCTCTCTCTCTCTGCCTGCCTCTCTGCCTACTTGTGATCTCTGTCTGTCAAATAAATAAAAAAATTTTTAAAAAACAAAAAAGAAAAACAAAAAAAACAGACTATCTTCACAACCTTGAGGTAGGCAAAGATTTCTAAGACATAATAAGCACTAACCATAACAAAAAATAAACTCTATGTAATCAAAACCTCTGCCAACTAAAAGATAACACTGAGAAAATGATTAGGTGAGGGAGAGACTGAAAAAAATATTCATAATACATATATATGACAAAGAACTTGTGTCTAGAGTATACGAAGAACTTTTACAAGTCAACAATAAATAGGCAAAATCTGCTTTTTTAAATAAGCAAAATATTTTAACAGATACATCACAAAAGATATATAAATAACCAATAAGCATTGGAAAACAAATTGAACATCATACTCATCAGGGACATGTAAACTAAACGTGCACTACTGGTAGAGCAAGGCAAGGACCTCTGAAAATCCACTCCTCCATAAAAGCAATAGCAACACCGGCAAAAATTGTCAAAATTCATTTTTTCAGAACTCTAGAAATTAACAAGAGACTTTCAACAATCTAACAAGCATTATCCAAGAAAAATGTGTGAACCTTGAATGAACTGTAAGTTTTGTGGTCTTTTAACTTGTCCTGTTCCCACCTCTCTCCCCAGCTCTGGAGTAATCTTGATACCAACCACTCACAATGTTGGTGCAAACCAGCAGGCTGGCAACCACCGAAGGGGACAGAACACAGTTGCAGCTTCCTAATCCTCCTGGCCCTAGAAAACTATCCCTACTTGACTCCTCTAACAGCTCCCTGAAAAGCTCCTTTTTTAGAATTTGACTTCATTTGACCCACTCGGAGCTCCCAGTGTGTAAACAACACTACCCCTGGGTGTTTGTCCAAAAAAAAAAAAAAAAAAAAATTAACAACTGTTTAACATCACAGCTGCCTGAGGCACTAAAACCAGTTGGAGCTAACAAAAGGATGACCAAAAAACAAACAAACAACTTAAAAGGAAAAACTGGGAATAAGATGTCCAAAGGAAGGCCTGAAAAACTACAGTGTATGTCTAGGAATCTAGAAGGCCATGAACATGTCTGGGAAAGTTCTGAGAAGGGCCTAATGGCTCACCTCTGGCTGACACTGAAGCTTTGCACAAGGAGGAAGACAGACTTATAAGCTGCCTCTGGAACTTTGCTGGAAATCATGTCCAACATGCACACACAGGCCATGGTCAAAAATCGGGAGAAGAGATTTGTTTGAGGCATTTAAGAAATCTCTGTATCATCACTGGCGGGCCAGTAAGCTAACTGAGCAGAAATTTCAGTGGCTGCATATAACAAAGAGTACAGATTTCAGAGAAACAGTCTACATACGTCATTAAACAAACGACTAGAAAGAAATCAAACCCTAGGCAGGGGAAGGAAGTTGATGCCCAGAGTTGTCAAATTATACTATTTAATAGGTCTTCTTTTCAAAAAAAAAAAAAAGGTACGAAACACAAAGTAATAGGAAATTATAGCACACACAGAAGAAAAAAGCAGTCAATAAACTATCTTTGAGGAAGCCAGACACTGAACTCAGTAGAAAATACTTTATTTTTTTTAATTTTTTTTTAAAGATTTTATTTATTTATTTGACAGAGAGAGAGATCACAAGTAGACAGAGAGGCAGGCAGAGAGAGAGAGAGAGAGGGAAGCAGGCTCCCTGCTGAGCAGAGAGCCCGATGCGGGACTCGATCCCAGGACCCTGAGATCATGACCTGAGCCGAAGGCAGCGGCTTAACCCACTGAGCCACCCAGGTGCCCTAGAAAATACTTTAAATTAGCTTTTATAAATATGTTCAAAGAACCCCCCCCCCAAAAAGTCTAACAACTTAAAGTATGACAATAATATCTCACTAGAAAATATCAATAAAGAAACAGAAATTATGGGGCGCCTGGGTGGCTCAGTGGGTTAAAGCCTCTGCCTTCAGCTCAGGTCATGATCTCAGGGTCCTGGGATCGAGCCCCGCATCGGGCTCTCTGCTCAGTGGGGAGCCTGCTTCCTCCTCTCTCTCTCTCTGCCTGCCTCTCTGACTACTTGTAATCTCTATCAAATAAATAAAATCTTTAAAAAAAAAAAAGAAAGAAACAGAAATTATAAAAAAGATTCAAAGAGAAATTCTAAAGTCAAAAACTACAATAAGTGAATTGAAAAAAAAAAAAAAAATCACCAAAGGGGCTCAACAACAGATGTGAGAGGACAGAGTAATCAGCAAACTTGAATAGGTTAACTGACATTATCCAGTCTAAGAAACAGAAACAAAAATGAATGAAGAAAAATTAACAGGCCCTCAGAAACTACGGGACACCATCTAGTGTGTTAACGCACACATAATGAGAGTCCCAGTAAGAAGGGAGGAACTGGGACGCCCGGGTGGCTCAGTCAGTTAAGCTGCTGCCTTCAGATCAGGTCATGATCCCAAGATCCTGGGATCGAGTCCCACATCGGGCTCCTTGCTCGGCAGGGAGCCTGCTTCTCTCTCTGCCTCTGCCTGTCACTCTGCCTGCTTGTGCGTGCGCACGCTCTCTCTCTCTCTCTCTGACAAATAAATAAATAAATAAATAAAATCTTTAAAAAAAAAAAGAAGGGAAGAACTAAGAATGAAGAATGATTACAAAAGAACTCCCTCAAATTAATGGAAAACATTAGTATGCATATTCAAGAAGCTCAATGGATTCCAAATAAGTCTAACTCAAAGAGACCGCACTTAGCCACATCACAAACTATCAAAAGACAAAGATAAATGGACTATCTTGAGAGTGAAGACAAGTGGCTCATCATTAGAAGGGATTCTTGATAAAATTAATAACTGATTTCTCATCATAAACTATGGTGGCCAGGGCCAATAAGATGACATATTCAAAGTGCTGGGGGAAAAAACCTATTAGACAAGAAAGGTAAAATTAAGAATAATAATAAAATTATTATTTTTTTTTTTTAGATTTTATTTATTTATTTGACAGAGAGAGATCACAAGTAGACGGAGAGGCAGGCAGAGAGAGAGAGAGAGGGAAGCAGGCTCCCTGCTGAGCAGAGAGCCCGATGCGGGCCTCGATCCCAGGACCCTGAGATCATGACCTGAGCCGAAGGCAGCGGCTTAACCCACTGAGCCACCCAGGCACCCCTAAAATTATTATTTTACCAATAAAGGTAAAATCAAGAAATTTCTAGGGGTGCCTGCGTGGCTCAGATGGTTAAGCATCTGCCTTCAACTCGGTTCATGATCCCAGGGTCTTGAGATCGAGCCCCACTTTGGGCTCGCTGCTCAGCAGGGAGCCTGCTTCTCCCTTCCCTTCTGCTGTTTTCCCTGCTTGTGCTCTCTAGCTCTGCCAAATAAATAAACAAAATCTTAAAAAAGAAAGAAAGAAAGAAAGAAAGAAAGAAAGAAAGAAATTCCCACATAACCAAAACTGAGAGAATTCATCACTAGTAGATCTGCCCTACAAGAAATACTAAAAGAATTCCATCCTTCAAGCTGAAATGAATGCAAACTAGACAGTAACTCAAATGTACACAAAGAAACAAAGAATACTAGTAAAGGTCATTACATATGTAAATATAAAGACAGGATAAACATATTTTTATTTGTAATTCTTTCCTTCTGATTTAAAAGACAACTTCATATAATGGTAATTATACAAAATTGTGATGATAGATTTTAACATATAAAGATATATTTTGGATGACAATAATAGCAAAAAGGAAGTAGAAGGGAAGAGAGCTATTTTAGAGCAAAGTTTTTGTACACAATTGAAATTAAGTTATTATTAATAGGAACAAGTGTGTTTCAAGGTAAATTGTCAATTGTAGTCTCTAGAGTGAGTACTGAGAAAATAACTGAAAAAATACAGTAACAGAAAAGTGAGACAGAGTGGAGAGGACAGATGGCAGAGTCATTTAGGAGAGTCACTGGAAACTTACATTAGATGAAAGTGCGATATTTTCCTTCAAGGAGCACATAGTCTAGTGGAAGAATCTGAAGAGTGAACAAAAAATTATCTATTTTGTGTCCAGTGACTGGAAATAAGGAAGGAGAGTAACAGGAGATGAGGCTGAGACTAGATCAAGAAAGGTAAGGAGTGACCTTGGTTCCTAAGGTATGAAGTCATTTAAGGAATTCTGAGAAAAGAAGTGACATGATTTTGAGCAAACAAGTGACTGTGCGTCATTAGGGAGATGCAAAACACAACAAGATAACCACTTCATACTGGTGAAAATGGCTATCATAAAAAGGCAGTAGTAAGTGTTAGTAAAGATGTGGAGAAACTGGAAGCCTCAGACATCGAGGTGGGGAATGCAAAACCGGGCGGCCTCTGTGGAGAACAGTTTGATAATTCCACAAAATTTTAAACATAGAGTTACTGTCTGACCTAGCAATTCCACTACTAGGCACATAACCAAAAAACCTGAAAACAGATGTCTGTCCAAAAACTTATATGAATGCCCATAACAGTATGATTTGTAACAACCTAAAAATTGAAACGAACCAAATGTCTATCAACTGATGAATGGATAAGCAAAAAGTGATAGAGCCATACCATGGAATATTATTTAGTCATAAGAGGAATCCAGTACTGATACATGCTACAACACAGATGAATCTTGAAACATAATAAGTGAAAAAAGTCAGATGCAAAGGCCACATATAGTATTATTTCATCTATATGAACTACTAAGAGTAGGCAAATCTACAGAAACAGAAAATATATTAGTGACTGCCAAAGGCTGGGGTGGGAGGAGTGGTGTATACAGTTGTTGGAGGTCAAAACAAGGAGTGACTGTTAATGGGTACGAGGTTTCTTTTGGGTATGATGAAAATGTTTTAAAGTTAGATGGGGCACGGTTGCATAACTCTGTGAATATATTAAAAACCACTGAGTTCTACACTTTAAAAGGTAAATTTTTTTAAAAAGTTAAATTTTATGGTATATTAATTATACCTCAATAAAGCTGGTATAAAACAAAAACCACAAGTTACTATTTCATACTTAATAGAATAAGTAAAAGGAAAGACTAGAAATTCCAATGTTGGCAAGGATATAGAACATCACTGTTGGTCAAAGGGTAAAACAGCATGACTATCTTGGAGAATTGTTTGGCAGTGTCTTATAAAGTTAAACAGCCATCCATCCTATGACACATCAATTCAACTCCTACTTATTTATTCAAGAGAAGTGAAAAGTTATGACTACAAGACTTGTACAGGAATGTTCATACCACCTTATTCATAACAGTCTTAAAATGGAAAACCTCCAAATGTCTATCAACAGAACAGGTAAACAAATTGTGGTATATTTATATGATGCAATACTACCCAGCAATTAAAAACAAACTGGTAAGGATGGGAATATGGGTGAATTTCAAAATCATTATCTTGGTAGAAAGAAGCCAAATACACACCCAGAAAAACTATATCATATGATTCTATTTATAGACAGCTAAAGAACAGGTAAAGCTAATCCATCATGGTAGAAAACAAGAACTCTGGCTTCCAGGGCAGAGCAGATGGAAAGAAGCACAGAATATTCAGGGGTATAACAAATAGCATGGAGGACAAGGGGAGATAGAGAGGAGAAGGGAGTTGAGGGAAATTGGAAGGGGAGGTGAACCATGAGAGACTATGGACTCTGAAAAACGATCTGAGAATTTTGAAGGGGTGGGGGGTGGGAGGTTGGGGGCACCAGGTGGTGGGTATTGTAGAGGGCACGGATTACATGGAGCACTGGGTGTGGTGCAAAAACAATGAATACTGTTATGCTGAAAATTAAAAAAAAAAAAAATTAAAAAAAAGAATATTCAGGGGTGATGAAAGTAAATCTTGGCAGTTATACAATTTTATAGAATTGTCAAAACTAACCAAAATGAACACATTAAGATCTGTGCATTTTATTATATGTAAATTTTATGCCAATTTAAAAAATGAAAGAATAGTACACAAAAAAATATTTTACTGAAATATTCAAGGGTGAGGTGATAGGATGTCTGGGATAGGTTTTAAATACTCCAGAAGAAAAAATGGGACTCAGTTAAAAGATTGATATACATGGATAAATGTTCAAAATAAATGATAAGTACATCATGTTTATACTTTTTTCTAGTTTTGCATATGTTTGAAAATCCCCATAATGAAAAGTTAAAAGCTATTCATTCATAAATAAATAACTATTCCTTACTGTAGTTCTGAGGCACAAGTTCTGGGCTCTTTGGAGTTTTCAATTTGTAGGATACATCTCCAATATTAACTGTATCACCTAAAAAGAGAATAAGGAAACACACCATTACAAGAGACAAGAAAACTACACACTATGCCCTTCCCAATGATGACTGCCCTGCCCTACAGAGAAGGACTCTATAGAAATGTACCCACCTCTGCCTGTGTTCAGCCCCATAGACACACCTGCCTATGTCAACCACTATGCTCTAAAACTTGTATCCAAAGTATAAGTTGTATAATGGAAAAGGGAAACACGGGTAAAATTCACATTTTAAACCCTACATTAGGAAAAAAAGCAAACAAACAACAACAACAACAACAAAAAACCCTGAAGTACAACAGAATTTTATTAACCAGCCTTATTTTCTCATTAAGAACAATACTAATAAAGTCAACAATACAGAAGGATACATTTTGCTTAAGATCATCCGAAACATTCATAAGGTGGCATCTTTTAACACAAATTATAACCTTTTTACATCCTTATAGGTTCTTATTTTTACTATATACAACTTCAAGTTTTCTAGCAACATAACCCAAAAATGCAATATTTCCAGGAAAGCCCCAGGCTATATGCCAAGATTTCCTACATGAAACAAGCAAAAGAGGCAAAAGTTCTCACTTCTACTTGGTGCTAATTTTGTTTAAGTAACATTAATTTCTGGCGGTCTTCCAAGGTACAGGACTAAACCAAACCCTCTCTGCTTTGCTCTCCCCAAAGTAAAATAGATATAGTGATCCCATCTGCACCTGGGACTTCACTTAGAAAGGGCTGAACGACACTTAGAAAAAGTAGCTGTATAAAACACAACTTTCAACATTGCCAGCTGGGAGCTAGTTAGGTAACATGGTGACTAAGGCCTTAAATCACTGTAATAGTAACAAAGCAGCCAACATTTTTTGAATGATTACTATCTTCCAAGTACTTTATACATTCCCAGAATAACCATGTGAGACAGAGGCTTCACAAGTGAGGAAATCTGTAACCCTGTTGAAAAATATATATATATTTTATAGATAAATGTATTACAGCTATGTGACAAGTTGAGAGAAAACATCGTGTAAAACACAGGTATACTTATACTTTCCAATACAGAAAACATGTATGTTTAGAGTGTAAATCAAAGGACTTTTCCTCTAAATTAGTCTAGACATCAGCTAATACTTATTGAATACCGGTTACTTGGCAAATATTGTTATAGACACATTCTTTATGTTACTTCATTTCATCTTGACTCTAAGTAACCTGTGGTTCCCGCAAGTTATTTCATATAACTTCTCTAGCAGAAACCCCATCTCAAACTAGCTTAGTAAAAAAGTCATTGGAGTTGCGGTGACAGCGGTTATGTGAGGGAGCTCACAGGAAGCATGGGTGACTGAGGAGACCTCCGCTCAGACCTCGGTCACACAAAGTCACACTCCAGGACAGGCTCACTGAGACACCACCCCCGGCACCACTAGATCCACACCAGGGACGCCAGACCAGAGGACAACATTTTCCCCCATTTCATTTTGATATTTTTCAGACCTGTAGAAAAGTTAGGAAAACACTATTTTAAGTTACAGAAATCATGATTCATCTTTAGTCTAGAGATCCATCTTCTAGTAAGGACCCTGCCACAGGTAAACTGTGCTAAACTCTGCATCATTCCCTTGTGACTCAAAGTCCTGGGCAGGGCACTTCATTGGCCAAGCCTAGGTTACTACCCACAGTCCGGCTGCCCGGACTTGGCAGGGAAAAACCGGGGCCCTGCCTCCTTTCAACACTTACACCACAGAGGATTCCGCCTCTTTCTCCCTTTCTCTCCCTCTCCCAGCTCCCTCTCCTCCTCCATTTCCTTCCTACCTCACCATGATTCCAGGTCTTCCTTGCTTGCTCTTCCTCTCCTCAACGTCCTCTTTTCCGGCCTCTTTTCTATCCCACCTACCACCTCTTCTGGATAAGCTCATCTAGTCTTACACCTTTCAGGCAACATATCCCTGGCTCTCAAATTTATTCCACTAACCAAGACCGCAGAATTTCAAACATGGATACCAACAGACAATGAGATGCCTAAAATATGTTAAACCTGACATACTCAAAACTTTTCCACCAAAATATGCTCTACCCACAGTATTCCCCAGTTCTGCTAACGGCAGCTTAATCCCTCCAGGGGTTCAGACCAGAAATCTTGCAGCCATTCTTAACTTTTCTCTCTAGCCTCCTCAGGAAAACCCACGGACTCTGTCTTTAAGATGTATCTAGTATCGTCCACCTCTCACCATATTCTCTATCACCACAATGTTGACCCAAGCCAATTAAAGGTTTATGGTAACTTAGACTTATTTTCTCATTCAAACAGCATTAACTCTTATACACTGACAGATCTGTCTCAACCCTTGCACCCTGAAGCTTATTCTCAACAGAGCAGCCACAGTGATCAAAATAAAATAGGAGTCAAGTAATGCAAGTTCTCACTCAATCTTCACTGTTGCAAAGGCCCAAGGGCTATACTGATCCGGCTCCTCCATTTCCTCTCTCACTTCATCTCCTGCCAGTGTCCTCCCGAATTACACTACTCCAGCCACCTGGTCTCCTAACTATTCCTTGAACATGTCAGACACATACTCATTTCAGGTTTTTGCACTGGATTTTCCTACTGACTGAAGTGTTTTTCCTAAACATATCCATTTATCAATCAGGAGCCCAACGAAAAGACGGTACATTCAAGCTGAGTAACTGAGGAGAGCAGAATAAAAGAGCCATTTGTGAAGGTGGGGCAGAGTTTACGAAAACCAGCAAGGATAGCTCAGTGTCCTGGGGCCAGCAGTAACAGAAAGCCACTGCCACCACCAGGCCTCAAGGGGCCTAATGCAAGCAGAGAGAGTAAGTAGAAAGCTTCCTAAAAAGGACTGTGACCCTTTGTGGAGGAACACAGCAAATCTATGATGGTGACCCAGCAAAGAGTAAGCTGAGGGATAAACATGAAACAAAACTGCAGAACTAAAAGTAGAACGAGATTAAATCCACCACCATACTTTGATATTTCAATATATCTCAGTAGCTGATGGAAGAACAAGAAAAAGAAATAGAAGGAGAGAAAAGTAAGAATAATCACTTCTCAGCCTTTGGCTAAGATCAGTTGGAAAATGGGATAGGAAGATCTGAAAACACTATTAACCACTAAATATAAATGACCTTTACTGAACACTATACTCAACAAGGACAGAATACATATTCTTTTTAAACACACATGAAACATTCACCAACTAGATCTTAGGCTGGATCACAAAGCAAATCTTAACAAATTTCAAAGGACTGAAATCATACAAAGTATGTTTTCTGATCAAAATGGAATTAAAAATGAGTAACAAAAAGATAACTGGAAAGTTTCTGAACATTTGGAAATCAAGCAAAAGGCTTCTAAAAAATCCAAGAAGCAATCACAACGGAAATTAGACTTTTTAAGAAACAGGACAGGGATCAATTAGTCATGTAGGCTGCAGGCAAAGAGAAAAATGATATTTGTCCTTCCTGCCTCCATGTTGATATTTCTGGCCACCTTCTGTTGCCATGCTATGCTTTTCCTAAACCATCTTATTCATGCCAATGTCCCAACCCGACCTCTGTACAACTAAGTCTTAAATGTCTCCTTTGGCTCAGATTTCTCTCCCGAGTTCCATACGTATCAGTAAGCTACTGGACACGATATTTATATATTCCAGAGATAACTTTAATACCAGAAAAACAGAACTCCAGATTTTCTGTTGTATGTTCTCCAACCAACTCCAACCAGCTCTATCCCTTATATTCCTATCTCAGTGACTGATGCTTTATCCCCAGCCTGAAAGATCTTCCACATCTCTGTCATACCCCTCTTGCTTCAGACAACTACTCCTCAAATATCCTCATCTCCCCATCGAACTTTCCCTAACTTTTCCTTCTGCATGCTCTCCACCTCCATCAAGAATCCCATTCCTGGGGTGCCTGGGTGGCTCAGTGGGTTAAGCCTCTGCCTTCGGCTCAGGTCATGTACTCAGGGTCTGGGATCGAGCCCCACATCCCGCTCTCTGCTCTGCAGGGAGCCTGCTTCCTCCTCTCTCTCTCTCTCTCTGCCTGCCTGTCTGCCTATTTGTAATCCCTGTCTGTCAAATAAATAAATAAATAAAATCTTTAAAAAAAAAGAATCCCATTCCTGTCTTTCTGCTAGCATACTATCTGGTTCATGTTTCTCACACTTTATTACAATTATTGACTATTATTCCACTACGATAATTGTCTTTAAATTAGGGTACATGCTTTCTAAGGGTATAGAGAATTGGAAGTCTCAAGGAGATCAGTTTTCCAGATCCTCACTTCCGGGTGTTCTCCTGAACACAGATCTGACTGAGGACTGGCCCTGCAGGTTCTCCATTCCCACAGGCCCTTTCAGGAGCCCTCCCACGTATTTCTCTCTGGTGGATGTTGCATTGCTCCAGGGGACTAAACGAATGAGGCATAATACATTATGGTTTAGGAGAGGTCTCTTTTAAAAATTATTCAAATTAACATACACCTGCCTCGGAATAATTTCTCCATGTCTTATAAATTCCTACTAAAAGTGAAGAGTAGCTTTAGAAATGACTGGTTTGTTTTGGCCTGTGTCAGATATAGTACATAGCAGGGTAGGGAAGTGAGAGTTTATATGGTCAAAAAATCCAAGATGAGAGAGCTCAGACTGCAAAGCAGAGAAAGCTTCAAAAACTGGCTTTTCACATACGTAAAGGTAAGCTGTTTTCCAGCTTTTCTCAACACTTATCTTGAGAACACACTCTTCATATGAACACACACACAAAGGCACCTCTGAACATTTGAAGCAGTACATATATTGATGCTGATCCATTTTCATGTAACTGAAATAGTTTTCAACACTACTGAACTGTTCACAATACACTGGATAAAAACCACAGAGAAAACTTTTACCTGTTTCCTTCAGATCAGATGTTTATCTTTCAAAAAGGTAGTTAAAAATTTATTCTCAAATGTCATCATGAAATATTCATTCCGATTACAATCATTCCTCATCTTATACAATGGTTGTTTTCTAACTCTTATTATGAAAATGATCTACACTAGCTTCTGAACCAGTTAGTTTTCAGGTCACTAAATACAATGTCAAAAGTTGGATCATGAGGTCTAAAACTGATTAATTTATTTCCGATTTTTATACATGACTTTAACTGTTCTCAAAAGCCCATAAACAAAGTTCACTCCACATTTAATAGAACAATACCATGCCTTCTACCATAGTCCTCATTACATAAGTAACTTATTTTAACTGCTATTACATTACTTATTATAAATTATATTAAAGAACAAAATTGCACAACCATATATTATGAAATAGGTAATTTAAACATGTAACTACTAGATTCCTTTATTCTTGTCTTTATTGTATCTAGTAATCCAGCCTATAAGATGTGGCAATTCATCTTTCAGTGGCTTTTAAAACATTCCTTAAAATATATATTAACAGTCATTTGAACTGAAAGGAAAAATACTTTTTTTTCTGTCAGAAACTCTAAGTTAGCTGACTGAATTGATAGTTACAGATTATCTTTTTGAATTATAAAAACTAAAATTTGATGAAAAAGTATTTAAACATGTGAGAGAAGCATTTTCTCAAAAAAAAAAGAAAAAACCGACTGTATTGGCAAAGGTCTGATGAATGAAGGGTTAATTTTATTAACTCTTTCTGAGCACATTAGACTAGACAAGCAGCCTCTTTGGGAGGAAATAATCATAGCCATTTGATAAATTTTGGTAGAGCCTTCTTAGTGAACCTCCCAGAAACAGAGGCAGGAGTGATTCTACTGGCTAGGTCAGCAACCCTACATGCAAGTCATGTGGTTTCCAATTCTTTGCTATGAACAAAGCTGAAAAGGCTATAATCGAGTTGTCAGTTGATAGATAACTAAAAATAACATTTTTGATAGTTAATCAACATATTATTTTTGGCTCATAAGTAAAAAGTCTACAAAGAATTGAGCAATACTGGTATATCAAAACTATTTATACTGCAGCAATAATTAATATACAATTAGGGACTATTAATTATGCTAATTAATATTTAACTGGGAGAAAGCACCACTCATGTTACTAACAGGTATGTTTCCATAAAATTTTATGTTTTTTAGAAATTTGAAACATATTGATATTCTTTTGAACAACTGTGCTTTAATAATTGTAATGACATGTTTTAACATTAGACATTTTTTTGTTGCAGAAAAATACAATAAAGACAAAACATTTCAAGATAAAAATATTAAGATAAAATTATGAGTAGTAAGTGTAATTGAAATACAAATTCAAGAAGATAAAAATAATGTAAACTTTCTGACAGTTAAGTAAGAGCTCTTTATTTTTCAAAACAGAGATAAGTGGCTAACAAATTACTAGGGTATTCTGATTCCATTTAAAAGATACACTTTGACTGTTAGCAATTTTTGTTTTAAATGTCAATATTTACAACACACTGAAAACACCATACTCTGGAACTATTTATTCTTATCAGAAAAATTTCTAGATATCAACTTTAAAATATACAAAGGGATATATATTTGCAGAATCCCTTTAAGAGATAAGTGAGAAAAATGTTTGAAGATCACTGTTCAGTCTGTAAGACCACAGCATTTTGTGGGCAGGGCCCAGGTTTTAATCACCTTTGTACTCATAGTGCCAAAAATAATATCTTAAACCAAGCAGGTGTTCAATAAATGTCTGATAAATGAATATGTGAATGAATGATTATAGCTTTTAATTAAATACTGTTTTCTTGAGGATTGTTTTAAGCCTTAGTTCACCCATTTTCTGTATTCTTTGAGAACAGCATATCTTTCAAAATGCTCAGAAATCAAGTCATTTGTAAAGAATTCATTTGAATGAAGTAGTATAAGTATTAATCTCAAGAGAATTGAAGATACTTATAACACAATAGGTAACACAACTTAGGCAGAAGAGACTAATGTATACCATTCCTCAAATACACTATTTTGGTTAAGTGTAATCATTTTTTAAAAAGATTTTAGTTAATAAGATAATGGAAATTATTTGAATAACAAGAAGAAATTAACAAGTACAGATAGTTATAAAATATGCTGTATAACATTTAATTACATTTATTATTACAAATAATGTAAAAAAATAACCACACATAACTCAGATTAACCTAAATCCTGTATAGCACAAACTATCACATAAATACTACTACCAACAAAGTGATATATATTTTATTCAGGCATAGAAAGTATGGACTTGAAAATTAAAAGCCCTGAAAAGAATCCAAAAGATAGAAGCTCCCAAATGAAATTAAATTTAAGGCTCATCGGGGCGCCTGGGTGGCTCAGTGGGTTAAAGCCTCTGCCTTCGGCCCAGGTCATGATCCCAGGGTCCTGGGATCGAGCCCCACATCAGGCTCTCTGCTCCGCACGGGGCCTGCTTCCTCCTCTCTCTCTGCCTGCCTCTCTGCCTACTTGTGATCTCTCTCTGTCAAATAAATAAATAAAATCTTTAAAAAAAAAAATTTAAGGCTCATTTAGAGTTATAAGGCTTGCTTTTATCACTTGCAATGATCCTAATTTAAAGGAATTTCCCAAAGGTTTGTCAGAAAATAATTTCTATATTCAAGCAATAATCAATAGTATCTTTTAAATAATACTTATTCTTGTACTAACCCCTTTGGATATTATGTACTTGATTTTTACCAGGCAGCTGTTTTGTTTTACCTGCTCAATATTCTTTCTCCTTTTGACAATGGAATCCCTCTGTCCAGTGGGGAAACCCATCCCATTTGGTTTGGGTAGAGTACCACTCATCCCACTCTTTACCCCTGCACCAAAACTTCCAGAAATAAGTATCCTGCACAACCGTTGCCAGAACATTCCACCAACTGGCCACAATGACTGGTTTAGGCACAGGATCCAAGGCTGGCCAATAATTGTTCTTACAAGGATTTTTGTCAGAGCTCACAGGAAAAGATGTTCTCTCCTCTTCTAACAGTGTGAATTGTAAGGACAATCAAAATCTGGGGCTCTCAGTAAGGCTATCACTCCTACTACTTGAAGAAATCCTGGCAGATACTGAAACCAATACAGCAAAAAGCAAATCTAACAAATGGAGAGTGGAAAGTGGCGGAACCACGGGGAAAGGCAGAGAGAACCCTAAAAATATTTGAACATCCTGTATCTAACCTTCAACCATTGGACCTCCCACCTATGTAAACCATGTTTTTCTATACACGTTTTCCCCTGAATAAAGGGAATCACTCTCGGTGAAAAACCACTGATTTAGTGTCACCATTTTTTTTTTTAATACAAAAATTAGACCCAAGGGAAAACCAAATACATCAGCAAATTCCAGGTTAGTCTGCATGTTCCTACAACACAGATCTTCCCAACAATTTATTAGGTAACATCTGTTTCAGGATTTTACTGCTAAATTATTTAATATACAAGGGTCAGAGCATCCTGAGTCACAATAACCTGCTGCAGGTTGAGGGTAGTTAATAATTTTCCCAAAGTTCAATACCTACTAAATACAGAGCTAAGACTGAAACATAGTGGAGTTTTTCCCTGTATACTGTATTTCTCAGTTAAAGCAGAAGTTCCCTATTTCCTTCCCCAAAGTCATTAATTCTACTGAAGCCCAAGAATCAAATCTTAAAGTCACACACACACAAAAATGCATCATGGATGGATAGATGTCTTTTGCATTTTTTATATATTTAAAAATAGATTACCTACAGCACCTGGCTGGCTCATCGGTAGAGCATCTGACTCTTGATCTCAGGGTCTTGAATTCAAGACCTCTGGGTCTTGAACTGGGTCTGGGTCAACACTGGGTGTAGAGATTACTTTAAAAAACAAATAAATAAATAAAAGTAGACAACCTGGATGTCCACAAATAGGAAACTGGTAAAATAATATAAATACATGAGCTTAATATATACTTAATTGTGTATAGCAATATTTATCACTTTGTTAATATGTTCACAATAATGGTTAAGAATAAATTATAAAACATACATGATCCCTTTTTTAAAAAGGAAATGTGTATTTATACAAATAAATAAATATTATATGTATTTTTACAAAATCTGCTAATATTAACACCAAAAAGTTGACAATTATGACTTTGCATGAGAGAATTAGGTCTTAGGGGATTTGTATTTCACTTTCCTATAATGAGCACAAATTTCTTGTACAAAAAGCATTTTTAAATATTTCTTTAAGCAAATGTATTTCATACATAAAGTCATAATGATAAAATAGTGAATTCTTTTAATAATAATGGTATTAAATGACAGTATTAAACATGTCATGGTAGATTTATACAATTATGTTTCCAACTTTATCATTTGATTTTACTTTATGGTATATCTAAACCCGTTTAATGTCAGAGTCCTACTGAACCAACTGGTTTGGCTCTATCTGTGAAAACACCAATAATCCTTATTGAAAAACTTGTCCATCAGGCTCCTTGCTCCGCAGGGAGCCTCCTTCTCCCTCTGCCTGCCTCTCCCCCTGCTTGTGTTCTCTCTCTGACAAATAAATGTTTTAAAAAAAAGAAAAAGAAAGGAAAAGAAATCTTTGCAGTAGCTAACCCACTTGTAAATCTCTTTGTTCCTAAAACTAAGAGAAATACTATTCATTGAAGTATAAAGAGATATAAAGAATTTACAAATTACAGATACTTAAACTATACAACAGCAAAAGATAAAAGCTGTAGGTTTGGGGATTTTTTTTTTTTTTTAACATAAATGACGTTCTCCTTCTGCTTACAAGGCTTTATAAAGCTCCTATCTTGAAAGCCAACAAGGCAATTCCTGCCTCTCCTGCTCCTTCTCTGTATGAATTTTAGCGTTAAAAGCCACTGGGTGCTTATTACGTACAAAATGTTGACAGGCACCAAAAGGAAAATAAAGACAAATAAGACATTCATACAATCCAGGAGAGACAGTAACAGTAGATAACGTGAATCTACTATTTCTGTATTTATGTATGTTTGCTCTTTTTCCAAACCACTAGCAAGCAAGGTCAACTACATGCAGAGAGATGATTTACTGGTCACGTGTGTATGGAGCTGGGAGCATCTTTCCAACCTAAACTGTAATTCATTGCAGCATAGTGCTATTTGTGGTTTTATCTGTGTATGCCCTCTGGTTCAAACTGAGACATGCCAACCTTGATGGTCAACATTATGTACTGGGATAGCCAAGCACTTGCCTCCTGTTTACTCGGCTCTCAATTGTTCTTAATAGAGTTCGTATCTCTGGTGAGGTTCCAACAGCATTCATCCATAGTCCTCCTACCTTCAACCTTGCAACAGCAGGGCAAGTAGGTTTAGCACAATTTATTCCTCCTGGTATGATCCTGCTAGGGTTAGTGACTGAGTCTAAAAAGTTAGTATGTTGTCTGTGATGTGATCATGAGTCTCACATTTGAAGCAAACCCTGTACTTTGATTTGTTGGACATAATTTTGAGGACATTTTTAATGTTTTTATAATCAACATATATTATTCATGTACAAGGAACAATTTTTTAAGTTCATATCAATTAACTTTTTTCCACATGCCCACCCAGCTAGTTGTGACAGTTCTAGACCTAAAGTAACTGGTTTCATTTCACCTAATGCCAAGAAAACAAAACAACTCCCATATAGCTGAATATATAGAGATATAAAGAATTATAAAGAAGTTAACTTTTACTGAACATTAATATGTGGCAGGAATTACATGAAATAAGTAAATCCTCATAACAATCCTATCAAATATACTCTCCTTATCCTCATTTTACAGTTAAGAAAACTGACACAACACCTGCTGTGTGATGAACACGGGGTGTTGTTATACGCAACTAATGAATTGTTGAACAGTATATCAAAAACTAATGATATACTATATGTTGGCTAACTGAACATAATTTTAAAAAGAAAAGAAAAGAAACTGGGACACAAAATTGAGTAGCCCACCCACCCTCAAGAGTCCATATCCAGACAATGCCAAAATGGACTCCAACCCATTTTTTTACGCTGATCTGTTTGTTTCACTCCAAAACCAAGTTAGAGATTACATTGCACTTCTACCCTTGTCCTCTCTGATTTCTAGAACAAAGAAGCAACAAACAAAAACCTCTAGCAAATAAACAAACATCATAGAAGTCACAATAACAGATAAAGGGGCAAAATTTGAAATCACAACTCCACGTAGGAGAAAGAAAAAAACCATTTGTTGAATGAATGAACGAACGATGGAAGAAAGAAAGAACGAACGAAATGTATGGGACCTAAATTTCCTGGTGAGGAAAATTATTGGGGCAGAGTTGCAAGAGGAACAATGAAACCTGCAACTTCCTAGTAAAAACCTCCATTATTCTAAGCAACAATGACACTGATATCTTGCTTAGAATCACGCTGCCATTCAAGAGCAGCAACAACATCCATCCCTCCTCTTAACCAGCACAAATGCTCTAATTCCAACATACAACAACAACAACAACAAAAGATTCCTAAAACCAGCTCTGGTAGATCCAAACAAACAAGCAAAACAAAAAACAAAGCAAAGCAAGAGAAACAAAAAAAAAAAAAAAAAAAAAAAAAAAAAAAAAAAAAAACTGAGCTTAGGAATCAGAGCACGTGATTCTAAAGCAGTCCCTTGTTAGCTGTGTGATCTGAAGTCACTTTTCCCTTCTGGATCTCAATGACTCAATTGTACAGTCGTGAGTTTTAAAATTAAGTTGTGATATTCAGCGCCAATAAGATGTGAGCACTGTGAGAAAGGAAAGCCCCTGGAAAAGTCAGAAAGGCTTGTGTATACGTTTAAAACACTGTAACGATGGGATCCTTGGCGAGAATGCATACTTCCATGCCGTCACTAGCCCCGGCTGGAACAGGACACAGCCCGGCTTCCAGGCCCTTGAGACTCAGAGGGCAAGGTCAAGCCCAGGTTTCAACAACTCCTGAGGGCTGCTGCGTTAACCCCAAGAGTACTGTAATTCAAATCAGCATCCTGGGAGTAAAAGCAGCAGTGAAGGAAGGGGAATGCACTATTCCAGGTCATCAGAAACCTTAGCGGGGCTCCCTCGGGCTACAGAAGAGGCCCAGAGAGTGCAAGCGCCTGGCCTCGCACTACACAGCAGCTAGCCCCGAGACCGACCGGGACTTGAACCTCTCTCTCTCTCTCTCTGGGCTTCCCCCCACAGCGCTTCTTCCCAGCGGCGCAGCAGGGAGTGGGGTACAGAGGAGCGCAGGGGCCCCCCCAGCACAGACCGTAGGGGCGTTCCTGGGTTACCTGTGTGGGCTCCCGCCCCGGCATGCAGCAGTCTGACCTCTGACCACCGCCCGTCGCCGCCGGGCCTGCCCCGCACCACCTGTCGCAGGAGCAACCGCACGCGCCGCGCCGCCGGGCCTCCGCGGCCGCCAGGGGCCCCGAGGAGCAAAAGCCGGGATTGCATGGCACCGGGCGTGTCGCCGGGGCCGGGGAGCGGGTCCCACGCGAGCCGCGTCCGGGACGGGCAGCGTGAGGCGGCGCGGCGAGAGGGACAGGAAGCGGCACCGCGCCGCGTCCGCCGGAAACTCCTTCCCCCCGGCGCGGCCGGCTCACCGGTGTCGGGCCGGCCGGGCCCACGCGGGCAGACGGATCCTGCGGAGCGCGAGTCGCAGGAGCCCGCATCGGCCGCCCGGGTCCCGCACCCGCCGCCGGGGGCCCAGGACGAGACCGCGCGGCGGAGCGCTGAACCCAGGCCGCCGCCCGGGTGTCGGTGCGGCGGAGCGTCGGGGCCTGGGCTCCAAGGCTGGCCTACCCGCACCAGCGTCGGTTCACCTGGGTTCCCCAGGCCGGTCTCCAGTCGTTGCCCTGCAGTCCCGTAAACCTGAGTTCGGGGAGTGCCGAAGGGTTTTAGGATCGTTGAATGGTGTGACTCTTAAGAGGCAAGTCTTGTTTCTTGGTTAATGGCCCAGTCTTACTATATTGCGCTCCCCGTACGTTGCTTCAAATCCTTTAAAGAAATTGCGTACCTATTCTCCAGATTGTGGGAACTTTCACCTATTTCGATTCATTGTAACCTTACAATGAATGTGCTTCCGTGAGGTGTTTGAAAACCTTTATTTTTTGTTTGTTTCTTTGTTTTCTAGATTTATATTTCTATATTTCATTGTGCATTCATGTTTTCATCTTCCATTTCTTATTATATTATATATATTCTTACATTAAATATATTTCATCTTATATTCTAAATGCAAAAGTGACATCTTAGTGATATACAAATTGCCAAAATGTCAGAAAGGACCCCAATCAAGCACTTTTTCAGTCATTCTGCAGTGGAAGAGTTCTATAAATATAACTTAGGTCTTTAATAAGAGGAAAAAAGTAGGACACTGTCTAAAGCTGCCTCCCTGTCACACATGCCCAAAGGCGGAAGAGGTCCTACCACAAAGCAAACTAAGCCTAATATAATTATACAGCATCTCCAAAATGTCAGGAGTGAATTGACTAAGGCAAAGTGTTTCAATCAAGTGATACAAAACAAACAGCAAACAAAAAGAATGCAGAGGGCTTCCCGTGCAGCTAGAGACCTTGGTAATTCTGCATCTGTCACTGTCTTTATATGGAGCACCTACTATGTCAGCACTGTGACAGGTGCTGAGAGGTGATAGGAGGATGTAAAAGAAAAGCTGAGTTAGCTAAGGCTTTGCGCATCTTGCTGAGGACATAAGAGGCAAAGGCTGAAACCGGCTTCTAACCTAGTGAGGACACAGCGAAAGTAAAAGTAAACGTTTGCATAATGCATTACAACAGGGTTTCACGCATATGCTCTCATATCTTCACTACAGCCCTATGTGACTGCTAGGGGGAAATGATGGAAATGCAAGGTGTAATGCTGTTTGAAATGTTTGTCCCAGTTGGTGTTCATACTGTGTGCCAGGCCTTGTGCTAAACACTTCAATGCAATACTTCATTGCAAACTTTTGATTGAGGTACTGATATTACCCTCTATTTTACAGGTGAAGACACTGAGGCTGGAAAAGTGAAGCCCTGATCAGGACACCTGTATGTAATCTTGCTGGAATCTGGCACACATCTGAGAGAGTAGAAAAACAATGTGAGGCAATTGAGCAAAATGACTGATGTAAGCACTAAGAGCTCTTGAGTTGAGACAATGGGGAAATCAAGACAGGTTATAGCATTCAGTCATTCAGCAACATTTTTCAAGCAACTGTTGGATAAACAGTACCCTGCTAGGTACTGTGTACACCCATCCAGTACTGAAGACAAAGCTACAAATGAAGAATTGTGATACAATTAGATCCATGTTTAGGATCCTGAGACTCAAGATACTCTGGGGTAACGTACTTCACCAGGAAGAGGTCAGTGAGGTTTCACAGATAATTTAATGTTTAAAATGGGTCTTGGAGGATATTTGAGAGTTTCTCAAGTGGAGAAAAGGGTAAATCGTATCTGGCAGAGGGAAGAGCATGTACTAAGGTACAGAAAGCTGGACATACATGGCAAGACTGAGAATCAGAGAGTGAGTCACTGTGTCTGGAGGTCAAGTACATAAAGTTTGTAGAGGTAAGACTAGGAAGAGAAATTGGGGCCATGTTGTATATGAGGTAAAAGAGTTTACATATTATCCTCCAGGAAATGGGAAAATGAAGATATTTTAGAGTGACAAATCTGCAGTGTGAAGGAAAAATTTGAGCCAGAGAGAAGATAACACCTGAGCTTTACTTGGAATGCTACTTTAGAGTTGGCTAAGCAAAGAAGTGGGTATAGAGCTTGAGCAGAGGCTTAAAGTCCTGACAAGCAAGTCCTGACAGGGACGATGAGACCAGCCAGGTGAGAAAGGCATAATCTCAGGAGAACGACAGAAGGAAGAAAACATTATACAATGAAGAATCTTGATGCAGTTGGAAAGTTGAACCTCCTCGTTATAGGCAGGTCGCGTAGCCACTGGATATTTCCATCATGTTTTAGGTGTGAAATGAATTACAAATTGAGTAAGGAACAAAGGAAGCATCATATTCTGGCTATGTGGTAGTAAGAATATAGTCTCTGCTTGCAGTAATGAACCCCTGTGGGTGGCAATGAGTCTGAATTGGAGAAAGTCGACCTCAGCAATGTTTGAAAGATTAACCAGAGGTCTTCGGTTTTAAAAGATGTCTCTCACAACCTCTGTGTAATTTCAAATTCTCACTGAAATGACTAGTCATCTACTTTTTTAAAACCACACTACCAAAAACTAGTATTGATTATTAATCTTTTTTCCAGAGTCCAGAAGGACTATTTTTCCTACCATATTAATGTAACTGGATGGGAAATTCAACGATAATCCATCCCTGCCATGCACTGTTTTAAAAAGGTAGGTGCTTTGTCGCTCTTTACTATTTGCCCTCCTGAGAAATCATAGGTCCACACCAGTGGTTCCCAGAATTCAGGGTACATCCCAGTCATCTAGAGAATTGTTAAAATGTGGATTCTCAGGCTTCACTCCCCATCCCCACCCTGAGATTCTGACTCAGAAGGTCTGAAAAGGCCCAAGAATATGCATTTTTGCAATACCTATAGGAGATCACCCACATGCCACACATTTTAGTCACAAAACTGGGTAATAGTTCTCTCCATTGTTCTATTTTGTAGTTAAAGCTGCCCTCCTATTTATCCTCTTCAGCACTGCTTCTTAAACAATTTGTAAGTACTCTCCCCTTATCTACAAACAATCAAAATAAAATAAAATAAAAACTGAGCAGGGAATTGAAGAAAAGAAGAAAGAAGAGAACAGATAACGGCTCCTTTATATCATGAAATGTTGTTAGACAAGGACATGGCAGGAATAGCAGCCCTGACAATACTTTGAACTGTAGGTTTTCTTGAACTCCTTCTATTCAGAGTATGGGAAGGAGCCCGAAGGAACCACAAGAGCCAAAGCCAGCTAGATCTTAAGATCTGTGAAGGGAATTTGACCAGCACACGAGCGGACAGACAAGAGGGCCAAAGACAATTCGACCAGTCTGTCTGTTGGCAAAGACCAGGTCAGGCTCAATGGATTATTCTATATCCAAAAATAAGTAAAAAGGAGGAAAAAAGAATCCATTTTAAAGATACTGTGAGACAGAGGAAATAAAATAGCATGTCAATTCAGAAGGCAGGTATATCAGTGAAAACTTATTACAGTAATGAGGGGGGAAAGAGCTGTATTTGCATGGTTAAGGATCTAAGAGTACGTAGCCTTTATGAAATAAGAGTGAGGAAGAACATGAGAAGCTGAGAAAGAAAGAGATGAGTGAGGTAAGAAATATATATTGGAAGAACACCAGCACACACACAAAGTACTCCATAATGCCGGAAAAAATATTTTAAAACAGCACTTAAAGTGAATTAGTAAGCTTATAAGAAAGTAGAGAAAATTCTCTAAATCCAAGAATAAAGCTAGAGGAAGAGTCTGGGAGGTTGAGGAATCACCAAATGTGCTGGATGCCCTGAAAACATCTGTTCTCCCAGGTGCGTATAGCTGTAGGTGACACACAGAACAGGGAGTGAGTGGTTTGAAGACCCCAGCATAAAGCCAGAGTGGGAAAAGGGCTACACAATTAGCTAAATGGTAGACTAAGAGAAAAAATTGCTGAGGTAGACAATAAGACATCACACCTATCTGGTTGATTCTAGGTAGAACATTTTTTTCTTTAAGAATGTGTGGCTTCAGGGTGCCTGGGTGGCTCAGTCCTTAAGCATCTGCCTCCAGCTCAGGTCATGATTCCAGGATCCTGGGATCCAGCCCCATATCAGCCTCCTTGCTCAGTGGGAAGCCTCCTTCTCCCTCTCCCACTCCCCCTGCTTGTGTTCCCTCTCTCGCTGCCTCTCTTTCTGTGTCAAAAAAATAAATAAAATATTAAAAAAAAAAAGAATTTGTGGCTTCTACCTGAAACTCCGATGGATTTGATGCCTGAATATACAGTATTTACTTGTTATTAAGAAAATATAAGCCAATAATTTTAATTTAAGTTGACTCAGTAAATATATAGGATATTTGCAGACCACAGTTAACAAGTTTTACTTGATTAACATATAAAAAATAGAAAGCATGAATTGGAAATTGCACATTATCTGCAAGAACAAATAGAACATGAGAAATGAGTGATGTTAAAGGCCATAAAGCAAGTTTCAACAAATATCAAAGAACAGAGAACACAATTTTATATCTTAATGCAATTAAGCAAGAAATCAATTTTATGACTTTTTAAAAAAATAGATATGCTTCTGTATACTAATGGATCAAAGAAGAAAATAAAATTAGAAAACACTTGGAACTAAACATTAATGAAAATGCCTCCAATTAAATCCTGTGATGTGGATCTAAAGCTTTACAGTGCTTAGAGGCTAAAAATTAATGGACTAATCTTTCAATTTAAGTATAAAAAACAATAACAGATTAAATCCAAAGGAAGTTGGAAGAAGAAATACTAAAGACCAACAAAAATTAATGCCTTGAAAAATAAAGATAAGAAAATCAACAAAAAATTTAGCTATGTGTAAAGACTAATTTTTGTAGCAGAAATAAAATGAACTCAAGAGGAAGACTGGAAAATAAAGCTGCATTAGTCTCCCAGAAAAAAGAACAAAAATACTAACAAAAGGAAAAGAAATAGTTTAAAAACTAAAGGACCAGTCCGGGAGTTCTAATGAATGAGTTCCAGAGTTCAAGAGTTTCTGAAGTAGAGAACACAATGAACAGGGAAGGAAATCATCAATAATTGAAGCAAAGCAAGTGTGTAGATTTAAAGTCTTAGCCAAAGGAAGCTGTTTGTGAAATTCCAGTAAGCTGACAACAAAGAAAGACATTTGGTAGCTTTCGGGGAGAAAATCAAGCTTTCAAGAATTAAGAATCAGAATAGGATTGGACTTCCAAAGTCATAGCCAAAGGGAAAAGAAAGAGACACTATAACCCTACATGGATGTTTATCAAAACATAACAAAGATGCCAATAAGAAAACTTTTTATTTTACTTTTGTACTGAGTTACAAGATTTAAGTTTGTTGAATGCATAAATAGCATATTTTTTTATTTGGGGGTACATTAGGGCAAGAAATATATTCTCTATACATTACATTTGCCCCCGAGGATAATTTTGCCTGCTACAGCTATAGTGGAAGCCAGAAGACAATGAAGCAATGCCTTCAAAATTCTGGAAGAAAATTATTTTCAAGAATTACATACCCAGCCAAACTATCAATTAAGATTGAAGGTAGAAGAGACATTTTCAGACATGTAAAAATCTCAAAAACAATGTATTTTGATGCACCTTTTCTCAGGAAGAGAGAGAAGCCAAGAAAGAGGAAGACATTTGATGCAGGGAGATAAAAATGTGACACAGGAGAAAGGAAAAGGAAATTCCTAATTGTTGAAGAGAGAGCCAAAGGAGACAGCTGTGTAGCAGGCCAAAAAGCTCCCAGTCTCCAGGGGATCTGATCAGAAGGTTCAGAGACTTCAAGAAAATCAGGGTCACTACATATTGTCAAGAAAATGGAAACAACACTAGTTAATGAGTTAATAATGAGCCCATGAAAAAACAAAACCCATAAACAAAAGATAATTATTAAATTCAAGAAAAACAATGTACAGGAAATGTAAAGTACAGTGTAGTATATGGGTCAACCGTAACTGGCATTTATGTAGTCATAATAACATAAACATGGAATGTTAAGCTAGCCAAATTATGATATAGCTGAATTAGAAGGATAGGAAGATAGTGACTAGTGAGGACAGAGCTAAACTCCCCTCTTCCAAAGTAGAAAATCAGTAGATAATGCCTAAAACTGAAAAATCAAGAAAACACCTAAAATTGAAAACTCACAAAGTATTATATGTTTATATATATAATTATATATTTATATATATAATTATATATTTATATATAATTAAACAATAATATAAGCATGTTGTTTATATATTTATATATAATCAAACAATAATATAAGCATGTTGTTAGAGATATTAAGAATAGGGATAAATACCAAGAATCAGCTAAAGAGTTGAAAACAGTTGTGGGAAATGGATTGATGGGGAGAGGGCTTCAGGGTACAGCGGTTTTCTCTTCCTCTGGTGAGAGGAAATACTAGTACAATCCCTTTATTTTCCCATGAGGGTATGAGGGTCTCTGCTTCCCTGATCCCTTCCTTACACAATTAAAAGAAGGGAGAAAGGAATGAAAGAGGGAGGGAGTATAGGAGGGAAGGAAGAGAAAGAAAATCATTATCATTTGGTACCCCCAAACTGACCTTGTTATTTTAATTTTTATGTCTTTGATTACACTTACACATTTAAAAGTCATTTGCACTTTTGTTATAATTGGTCTAATACTCCATGTAGTTTTTGAGATATTGTTCTGATTTTTTTAAATGTTGTCCTGATTTTAAGTGCTTTCTCCATATTAAGAATATTAACACTTTTTCAGTAGGTTATCAATACTCTTACATAGTTATTTCCCCCTAGTGCACTTATCTAGCTCGATCCTCAAGTCCTTGTAAACAGGGAAGTTGAACTAAGGAATAAGCATGAAATAGTAAAACTATTTACTTTGCTTTGGAACTGGCTTTGGAACCAAGCCAATCTGGACTCTGATCACATTTCATTTCTAGTTGTGTGATGTTGAGCAAATGACTTAGCCTTTCTGAGCCTCAATATCCTCATCTGTAAAATGTAAATAATACTTAATAGAGTATTGTGAGGATTCAATAATAAATGGAGAGTGTCTAGCAGATCACACAATAGGTATTCGGGAAATGTTAACAATTTGAGTAAACAAGCTTTGGACATTAGGCAACTTGATAATTTAAAGGATTTTAAGTGGATATTAAATGTAAATTCAGTATGGGGGGGTCTAGAAGTCTTGATTACCATGATAAGTACCTTTTGTTATATTTGAAAAAAATATTTTTCTAAAAGAGTACAGCAGTCTTCTGTGCCTTTTCCTCCAAAAGAGCAATTTCTTGGTTTCTTTCTCTGTTAGATAGTCTCTTATATATATGCCTGCCAGGAACTCCCCTTCTACTTTTTCTAATGGGAGTGACCATTTTTCCTTTAGGCACCTGCATCTCCCAGGCCTGGTCCCACCTCCCCAGGCAGAGGGCTGGGTGTAGGACTCAGACTCACAAAGCTTGACCCAGCACCAGGCAGAGAATTTCATCAGGGATGCCTGTGGGTGCAGGGACTCTTCCTTCCTCAGATTACAGGTGCTTACACCCCCCATGTAATTCAAGAACTGCTGAGGCCATATTTGCTATAATTCAGGAAGAGACTGCCTGTGACAAGAGGAAAGCAAAACAAATGATTAAGACAAAGAGAACAAGAATATACTTTGGCAATATACTTTGAACTCTGAATCAGCCAAATCTGAACCACCTTCTTGGACATCGGCAAGCAAATAAATATTTATTTAATGTAAGTTTGACTTAGCTTTTGTTACTTGTAATTTCAAGAGTCTGACTGATGCCAGCTTTTCCCCAGAAGCCTTGCAGGAGTGGCTTGACTGAGACATGTGGCTGTCCTTGGTATCCATCTCTTTGCAGTACCTGTCTATATACGCGAAAACATGATGAGCTGTAGATTATAAATGCAAGTCACATCAAGCTCCTAACTTATTAACAAAGGAAAAAGATCTTGGTGGAAGCAAGATGGCCACACATGTGTATTTCCCTTGTCCCCCAAAAATCCCTAGTGGAGGCACATCCTTCCAGCACAACTGCTCACTTAAGGTAGGGTGTGGCCAAGTGTGGAAAGCTCGGTTATTCTAACAACATAATTTTCATTACATTCAAGTCCTATTCAGGAAAACGTAATCAATCTATATACTTCGAGCTAAGGAAATATTTATGTCAAGCTCTTTCCATCTCTGAATCTCAAAGGCCAACAAGGGAGAGCAGAGTGAGCCCATGGATCTCTGCCCCACCCTTTCCAGCCCCACCCTTTCCAGCGTTCTGGAGACCCATTTTCCCAGCACCACCCTTTGACTCTGAGTTAATACCTGCTATGTCAATTGTTCCAACACTGAATTTGGTCTGAGCACCACAACCACAAATCCATTTCACCATACTTATTAAGAAGCTAAATTAGAGACCAATTGTCATTGCTTAAAAGGACTGTCTATAAGATTCCTCTAAAATTGTCAGTCAATAGTGTATACAATTAATTGATAAAAAACAACATGTCCCATTTTTTTTCAAGAACTATTCTATTTATTTTGGAGATTTTTTTTTTCTTTTGTATGTGATTTCTCCTTAAAATAGTTCTTCAAAAGCATCTGGTTATCACAGAATATTAACCTCTTATTTTATAGCTGAAAAGCTTCATATCTCCTGTGTTATTAATCTGTAACCTTATGGCAATCCCCTTCATTCAGCACCATTCAAAGTGCGCAACCATGTATAAGTACCACTTTTCTCAGTAGTTCAGGAATTATCGAGCTTTTACTCTTGCTGTTCCCTCCACCCAGAATTCTCTTCCCATAGCTTGTTCTTTCTGTTTTAGGTCTCAGCTTAAAATGCTACTTCTCAGACAAGCTTCCTGATTCCCTATCAAAGTAGCCTCTCCTTTCCTACTTTCAATCTCTTTGTCCTTATCACAACTCGTAAGTGCTATTATGCACCTTTCATTGTCTCTCTCCTTCACATGGTCTTAAGCTGCAGGGGGCTGTCTGGTTGAGCATCTTCTCCCAAGTGGCTAGCAAAGGACTTGGCAAGTAAGTGCTCATTAAGCATTTCTTAACAAGTCTCAGAAATTAGCAAAGGTTGGTAATAGCTGCCTTTACAACCACCTATACTAGATCCCATAACACAAACCATGGATAATGAGTTTGGGAAATAACACAGTCACATCACTACATTTGGTGGTCATCATCACAGCTAACTTTGGTATGTTTAATAGTTAAGGCCATTAGTTGTTGCTGTTTTTTAACATTTTAAAATTTTTTAGAAACTGTGGCAAAATGCACATAACAAAACTTATCATCTTTTTAAAAAGATTTTTATTTATTTATTTGACAGAGAGAGAGATCACAAGTAGGCAGAGAGGCAGAGGGGAAGCAGGCTCCCTGCTGAGCAGAGAGCCCAATGTGGGGCTTGATCCCAAGACCCTGAGATCTTAATCTGAGCCGAAGACGGAGGCTTAACCCACTGAGCCACCCAGGTAGCCCTAAAACTTACCATCTTAACCATGTTTAGATATGCAGTTCAGGGGCATTAAGTACATTCACATTATTGTGTGACCATCACCATCATCCATCCCCAGGAATCATTTCATCATGCACAGTCAGAAGTCTCTACCCATTAAACAATTACTCCCCATTCTTCCTGCTCCCAGCCTCTACCCACCATGGTTCTACCTTCTATCTCTATGAATGTGACTACTCTAGGTACCTCACATGTATTAGGGTTCTCTAGAGAAACAGAACAGGTTATATAGATATATACATAGACATAGATTTAGATACAAAGAGATTTATTATAAGGAATGGGCTCACACCATTATGCAAGCCAAGAAGTCCCAAGACCCACAGTCAGCAAGCTAAAGATCCAAGAGAGCTGATGATGTGGTTCCACTCTAAAAGCTGGCAGGCTTACAACCCAAGAAGCGCTGATGTTTCCATTGGAGTCCAAACACAGGGGCCAACTGAAGTCCCCGCTCAAAGAGTCAGGCAGTGGGAGTTCCTTCTTCCTTTTTATTCTATTTAGACCATCAACATCAATGGAATGGATGAAGGTTGTTCACATCAGGGAGGACAATTTGCTTTTCTCAGTCCGCCAATTCAAATATTAATCTCATTTGAAATCGCCATCACAGATACACCCACTTGCCCAGAATGTTTAAGCAAATAACTGGGCACGGTTATCTGTCTTATTTCTTATTACTTAGCATAATGTCCTCAAGGTTCATCCATCTTGTAACATATGTCAGAATTTCCTTCTGTGATTTTTTTTTTTTTTTTGCAAAACAACAATAACAACAATAGTACAGTTTGTTTTTTATAAATTTTTTTTTAAATTGAAGTATAGTTGACACACACCATTCCATTAGTTTTAGGTGTACAATATAGGGATTGGACATCTCTATGTCTATCTGATACTCTGATTTATTTCAATTAGTATAATACACTCCAGGTCCATACATATTGTTGCAAATGGCAGGATCTCATTCATATTTTTGGCTGAGTAATATTCCATTGTATATACATACCACATCTTCCTTATATGTGATATATACATACCACACCTTCCTTATCCATTCATCTATTGATGGACACTTGTGTTGCGGAACTTCCTTCCTTTTTAAGTTTGAAAATAATTCCATTTGTATGTATCCACCACATTTTGTTTATTCACCTGTCTCCTGATGGACACCTGGATTCCTTCCATCTTTTGGTTGTTACAAGCAATACTGCCGTAAACATATGTATACAACAATCCAGTCCCTGCTTTCAATTCTTTTGAGATATACCCAGGAGTGGAATTTCTGAATCACATGGTAATTGTATTTTTAATTTTTAATTTTCCACAGTGGCTGCACCATGTTACATTCTCACCAACAGTGTACAACCGTATACACAACAGTGCGCAAGGTTCCAATTTCTCCACATCCTTCCAACACTTGTTATTGTCTTTTTAAAAAAAATTTTTATTTATTTATTTATTTATTTATTTGAGAGAGAGAGAGCTCGAGAGAGCTCAGGGGGAGGAGCAGACTTGACTCTGAGCAGGGAGTCCAACACGGGGCTCAATCCCACAGCTCTGAGATCACAACCTGAGCAGAAATCAAGAGTCAGATGCCTAACCGACTACACCACCCAGGCGCCCCTCTTCATTTTATTTTTGATAGCAGCCTTTTAAAGGGTATGAAGTGATTATTAGGTTTTTTATACTTAATTTTAGTCACTTTGTGTCAATTTTTATCAGTTTTGCTAGATTCTTTGGTATTACCTTTTTAAGACTGAAGGACCATGGGGCGCCTGTGTGGCTCAGAGGGTTAAAGCCTCTGCCTTCGGCTCAGATCATGATCCCAGGGTCCTGGGATCGAGCCCCACATCGGGCTCTCTGCTCAGCAGGGAGCCTGCTTTCTCTCTCTCTCTCTCTCTCTCTCTCTCTCTGCCTGCCTCTCTGCCTGCTTGTGATCTCTGTCAAATAAATAAATAAAATCTTTAAAAAAAAAAAAAAAAAAAAAGACTGAAGGACCAGAAGTCAGAGATGATACCTGATACAGTGGATGACTAATGAGTACTATTTAGTGGTGATTTTCAGAAGACAATATGGTAAACAGAGGCTAGAGAAGAAATGGAAGTGGTTAGACTTGGGCAAAACAGTCCATGTAGGTAGCAAAGAGGAAATAGGCATACATGTGGGCAGGTTGTTATGGAAAAATCATTTTTCTTAGAACCAAATGGACTTAATAAATAGTAATTTGTATTTATAGCTGAAGTAGGAGGCAAGAATGGAAGCGAGCGTAGTTCCTCATCATTTAGGATGACTCCATACCAAATACACTGACCATCCCTGGAATGATAGAAATATTAGCAAGTATATCTACAAATAAAATATAAATTTTATAACAGCTTCAAAAATTATCTCTCAGGAATAAAAAAGTCATTGCCAGGTGATGTGGTTTTGGAATATAGGTGAGATTTGGTGGGGTGAGGTCCGGAGCCAATGACCAAGAAAGAATTCTTGAGACAACTTTGGTTCAAAGTGGTGGTTTGTTAAGGCATGGGGACAGGACCCCTGGGCGGAAAGAGCTCCCGCCTTGGGGTTTTGAGGAGTGGTGATTATATACTCTGGAATTGGAGGAAGTAAGGAAAGGGGAGGTTTCAAAAGAACTTTCATTATACTAAAGAGGACCAAAGTACAAGCTATCTACAAGATACTAGAGACCTTGCCATTTTCAAGTTAAGACTGTTTTCCCCTCTAGCAAGGTATTAACATTAAGCTAGTTGGGAGATCCCTGGAAGAATGTCTGCCTGTTCAACGTCTATCCTGTTTATTAAGACCCTTTTACAAACCCAGTGAGATACTGTGATTAGAGCAGAAATATCACAGTGTGCTTTATACCCCCTGGCTATAAGTTTAGGATAGTTGGAGAGGGGTCCTGTTAAATCACAACCCATAATCACTGCATAATAAAATTCACTGCATATTAAAACATTGCAAATAATCTTTGGTTTTGCATTTAATATTTCTACAGTTATATAAACAGTAAAATAACAAAAATATTTATATTTAAAACATAGTTAGGTCCTAGGCTCAGATAGTCTGAATAGGTTTCTGACATGAATGAGCGGAACACTGGGTTGTTGAAGAGATAGTAAGATGGAATTTGTGCACTATAGATCATCTAGCATACCTAGTCCCTGACAACAGTGCCAGGAATGGTTTCTTGTCATTGTGACAACTTCAAAAACCACCTCCACAAATTTCGTAAGGTGCTACTAGTCCAAGTGAGAGCTATTGCCCAAGACTAGAAAGACGTCTAGGGCAAAGAACAAAGTTCTCTTTATTTACATGGTACAATTATAATCCTCTCCTTGTTGCTTATCAGTTGTTCTGGCTAAATTGTGCTCATCGCTGCTGTGTGGCCATTGCCCAAATGTGGGCACTTCAAGGGCTGCAGGCCCATCTTCTTCAGAGGCCCCTCTCTGCCACGCAGTGTCCCTAGGAGACCAGTCAGCTTTTGCCAACTCAGCTCCTGCCCCTATGGCACATTCCACAACCTGTGCAGCTGGGATTCCCCTCAGGGTGTGGGGAGGTCATATGGGTCTCATTCAGCTGCATGCAACAGTGTCCCTGATTCACAGGAAAGTTCCAGCACCCTCGCTGAGTAGAGCCATGAGGAAATGGCCATGCCACTGCCGGCTCCAGTCACTGCCCTTCCCTTGGGCCCTTCCCTCTTCACTTGGCTCTGGGGGTGGGAGGAGTAGTATGTACAAGAGCACTGCCTTTCTCTCCCAGAAGGCCCCGGATGATTTCCTCTCACCTCCCCTGCCCTCCTCCTCCATGCTAGGCAGTTAGGCCAATGCCTGCTGGGAGTGCTAAGGCATATTCTGACTGCTCTGGGGAAGGTGTCCATCTCCAAATGTTGCTAGGACTCTGTAGAATGTGGAGTCATGTTGCCTCTGTCCTTAGCTCTGGGTCCTACTTGCCACTTCCAGGGAGAAAGGAAAAACCCTTCTTAATGTCCTGTTGTTATACACAGTTGTTGCCTCTGGGGAAGAAGACTGAGTTGTCTGGGGTGGGAGGCAGACAAACTCTTCACTGTATCCATTTGTACTGTTTGAACTTTGTACCATGTGCCTCTATTAATTCATTCAGTTAGAAGCTATTTATTTTTAGAAATTAGAAATAGACCCACAACTCTATGGTCAACTAATCCTTGACAAAGCAGGAGAGAATATCCAATGAGAAAAAAGACAGTCTCTTCAACAAATGGTGTTGGTAAAACAGGACAGCCACTTGCAGAAGAATGAAACTGGACCACTTTCTTACACCACATACAAAAATAAATTCAAAATGGATGAAAGACCTGAATGTGAGATAGGAAACCATCAAAATCTGAAAAGAGAAAACAAGTAGCATCCTCTTTGACCTCCACCAGAGCAACTTCTTACTAGACACATTGCTCAAGACAAGGGAAACAAAAGCAAAAATGAACTATTGGGACTTCCTTGAGATAAAAAGCTTCTGCACAAATGACAGAAATGATCAACAATACTAAAACGCTGCCTATGTTATGAGAGAAGATATTGGAAAACAACAACATATCTGACAAAGGGTTAGTATCCAAAATCTGTAAAGAAGTTATCAAACTCAACACCCCAAAAACAAATAACCCAATTAAGAAATGGGCGGAAGACATGAATAGACATTTTTCCAAAGAAGAAATCCAGATGGCTAACAGATACATGAAAAAATGCTCAACATCACTCATCATCAGGGAAATACAGATCAAAACCACAATGAGATATCACCTCACATCTGTAAGAATGGCTAAAATTAACAAGTTAGGAAACAACAAATGTTTGCAAGGCTGCAGAGAAGGGGGAACCCTCTTACACTGTTGGTGGGAATGCAAGCTGGGGCAACCACTCTGGAAAACAGTATGGAGGCTCCTCAAAAAGTTAAAAATAGAACTACCCTACAACCTAGCAACTGCAATACTAGGTATTTAACTAAAGGTTACAAAAATACAGATTTGAAGGGGCTCATACAACGCGATGTTTATAGCAGCACTATCAATAGCCAAACTGTGGAGAGACCCCAAATATCCATAAACTAATGAATTGTTAAAGAAGATGTGCTATGTATATATATATATATATATATATATATATATATATATACACACACACACACTACTCAGCCATCAAAAAATGAAATCTTACCATTTGCAACAACGTGGATGGAACTAGAGTGTGTTATGCTAAGTGAAAGAAGTCAGTCAGAGAAAGACAAATACCATATGATCTCACTCATATGTGGAATTTAAGAAAGAAAACAGATGAGCATATAGGAAGGGGGGAAAGAAAAAGAGAGGGGGAAACAGGACATGAGAGACTCTTCGCAATCGAGAAAAACTGAGGGTTGCTGGAGGGGAGGTGGCTGGGGGATGGGCTAGATGGGTGATGGGTAGTAAGAAGGCACTTGTAATGAGCACTGGGTATTGTATGTAAGGGATGAATCACTGAATTCTACTTCAGAAACCAGTATTGCCCTGTATGTTAACTAAAATTTAAATTAAAAAAATTAAAAGCAATATTTAAAAGGGAGGAGGAAAAAATTAGTCTATATGTATTGATTTGAAATGATATACATGACATATTGTTCAGTCAACAAAGCAAGCTGCAGATAAATGGGCATAATAGTAATAAGAGCAATAAGCATGATAGTAAAAGGAAGGAAAAGAAATGAACAGCCCCCCCCGCCCCATGCTCATGTTGGTACGTGTCTAGTAAGTGCAGGGAGACGTGTGGAGGGTCACATACCAGTCTGTTAACATAATTACCTCAGAGGCACGGAGGAAGGGATAAGAGAAAAACTTATGCTATTTCCTTTGATATTATTTTAAATTATAAAAACAACACATGCTTGTTGTAACAAATGCAGCTTCAAGCAAGCATGTGTTGTTTTTGTAATTTGACAAAGGAAGGAAGGAAGGGAGAGAAGGTGAAAGAGAAGAAGGGATATCTCACAGCATGCCTGAAATCCCAAACCCAAAGAGCAACAACAAAACAAAGAAGATCTCTCATCTACAGGTTTACTTGTCCCCATTGGCGGGGGCTGGGGAGTGGTGGGCAGACTTATTAAATCCCTCCATTTGATCTGACACTTGGTCAGACAGGTTTCAGGAATAGCTACTTAACATTACAGGCATTGATCTCACTCTCTTGGGATCAGCTCAGTCTTTCAGGAACGGGGAACTTCTCTTAAGCCCTCTAAGGCTTGATGATATCTACCATCCTTCTCAACGGTAGAAGAAACAGATCACTGTGCTTATAAGTAAAAGAAATAAAACCAAAATTTAAATACCCATCAGGGGGAATGCCTCGGTGACTCAGTCATTTAAGCATCTGCCTTCAGCTCCAATCATGATCCCAGGATCCTGGGATGAGTCCCTCATGCATCTCTTCACTCAGCTCCCCCACGCACTCTCTCTCCCCTTTTCTCTCTCTCTGACAAATAAATAAAATCTTTTAAAAAATAAAAAATACCCATCAATGGTTAAAAAATGTAGCCTTCCCCTAATATCAATTAATTCCTTTTGAGAGCAACATTTGAGAGGAAAAAAGCATAAAGATGCTGGATGCCCCTAAGGCAGGGGAGGTTGTAGGAGGAAACTGTGCATATCGGAGTTTAGGGGTGCAAATTCACTGCGCATGCCTCCTCCTGGTGACCTGGCCTGGGCTCTCCATGCAGCAGATGAGCCTGAACGCTTTTCCTTTCCTACTTTAACGACGGGTGTTGTACCCCTTAGGAAGTGACTAGTAACTCAAATCTTATTGCCTAATTTAAGGTGGAAAAAAGTGATTATGCACATCTGATAAGCAAAGATTTTTGTTAAAGCCTTGATAATAAAGGTGAGAATAGGGTAAGAGACTCACCTCACACATCATGGGTGTGTGTGTGTGTGTAAAGCGGTACAGTTGTTCCGGGATGCAAACTGACAACAAGAATCAGGGACCTAGAAACATTTTATACCCCTCTAGGACTCCAGCTTGAGGAGATAACACAAGGATGTTATCAGAGAGGTGGTCTAAGAATGTTTTGTATGGTGTTATTTATAATCCTGAAATATGGAGAGCGAATTGTTCAGTAGGAATAACTAACTGTAGTATAGTTATAAAATCTTTGTAGTATAATGTTTAAAAAGCTAGAAAGTAAAACCGTCTATCTGACATGATTCCAATTTCTTAAAAATGTATAATAAGGGGGCGCCTGGGTGGCTCAGTGGTTAAGCCGCTGCCTTCGGCTCAGGTCATGATCTCAGAGTCCTGGGATCGAGCCCCGCATCGGGCTCTCTGCTCAGCAGGGAGCCTGCTTCCTCCTCTCTCTCTCTGCCTGCCTCTCTGCCTGCTTGTGATCTCTCTCTGTGAAATAAATAAATAAAATCTTTAAAAAAAAAATGTATAATAAGGATATAAAATCTAGAATATGAGTGGGCAGTTCATGAATAATTATAAGTTTTTTAATCCTTTTGATGTTTTTAAACATTTCTACAATAAGTATATATTCTTTGTATTACTGGAGAAGATAATAAAATGAAGGGAAAGAATCAGCTCCAGTCCCACATAGAATTCATTCTCCTTGACACATTTAAACCCATGAATTTAGGCCAACTCTATTATCAGGTCAGTGTCAGGTGATGGAATAGTCTGTTTCTGAATTCATAAATTTCCCCAAGGTCCTGAAAAGCCCACCTATTTAGCTATTAAGGAGCCATTGCTCCCAGGAAAAAAGAGGGCTTGAAAATAATTTTTTTTTTCCTTTCTCATTTACTCTTTTTCTTGAGAGAAATTTCTCTATACAGACAAAAATTTGACAACAGTTTGTGCCCCCTTATGCATTTTAAAGAACTGGCACCCTGAACGGAATTCTGGATAGAATTTGTGCAGATGGAATGTAAATACCATCCTGAACTGAATGGGGCCCTCATCCTGCCCAGCCAATCTGGAAATGTCTAGTAAGCTGTTTATTGTATGAGTCTAGAACTCAGGAGAAGGTGTGGGCAGAGATGCAAATATGGGTACATTAGCATATGCAAGGCAGTGGAAATCCTGGGAACAACCAACATCTAAACCAGGGATTCTCAACAGAGACAGATTTGTACCCCAGGGAGTACTTGGCAATGTCCAGAGACATTTTTTAATTTTCAGGTCTGGGGATAGGAGGGTCCTGGCATCCAGTGGGTCTCAGGCTAGGGATACTGCTAAACATCCTACAGTGAACAGGACAATGGCTAAAATGCCAGTGTTACCTAAATCGAATAATCTTAATCTAAAGGACTCACGTGTATGTTAGACTCAAACCTGAACTCATCCTGTCTCCCTCAAAACTTGCTTCTCCTCCTACGTCCCTATCGTAGTCAGTAGTAACCCATTTTAATCTTTTAATAAGATTAAAAGCCTTAGGTACCCCTTCAACCTTTTCATAGCTGTACTTCTTACATCCAAATGATAAGCAAATCCTGACAAATTTCTCTCTCATAGCCGTCTACTCCTTCTTCTCCATCCCTCTGCCATTGCCCTGGTTCAGACCTTAATGCTAACTTTTCTGTTTGCTGCAGAAACCGCCTAAATTTTCCTCATCCTAATCGTGTCATTCTCTCATCTCTTCTCCACAGCCTTTCCAGTATGATCCTTCTAAAGTGCAAATAGAATCATGTCATTTTGTTGTATGATATCTTTGACTGATTTCCTTACTCTGTGTGTGTGTGTGTGTGTGTGTGTGTATCCTATTCACTATTCCAACCCCAGACCAATTTCCAATTTCTTAAGGAAGTTTCCCATAACTTTTTTGGACAAAGTCAATTTCCTGATTATATTCTTTTATACTACCATGTATCTCTCTTTTATAGCATTAAGCACCACTGCAACTTTACATTTGTTTGTGATTCTTTGATTAATACCTGTCTTCCCACTAAGTGTGGGCCCTGTGGGAGTAGGAACTACGTCTTCTGTGGTTGTTGTGTGTTATTAGATTCCCAGCACCTATTATGGTGGCTGGCACATGATAGGAACCCAATAAATGTTTGTTGAATGAGTGAATGCCTAAATGAAATAAATGAGATTATACTTTGAAAGCTCAATATAGGCCTGCTTTGTAGAAAGCCAACAGCAAATCTTAGCTTTTAAAAATTGCCAAATGCATTTACCCTGAAATTGCTTTTTAATACCATGGGACTAGTATTCTTTGGATGCTTTGGAAAATGCTGGCATAGACTGTCTTTTGAAGATTTGGGCTGTGAAAGAAAAGAAAGAGGTGGGAAGGTGCTAGACAAGGATTCAGGATCAGTGAAGAGTTTTGGTTTCTTGATGGAAAAACCTTGGAGTGTCAGGACAGGACTGCTCAGAAATACTTTGCCAAATTATTTCCTTTTCACAGAAATTATTCTAATAAGCAAGTTACATGTTATACCATCTTAAAGGCAAATCATGGTCTTTTAGGGCTCCATTGAGTTGAGGAGTATTATAATAGGTTCTGTCAAAATCCCCTCCCCATTGCAGCAAGGTGGGCGGGTGGTTGATGGGGAGCTGCAGGGCCAGCTAAGAGCTGCTGCTCCACAATGGGAGCCAGGCAAGGTAGGGTATGTTTGTTGCTCAAGTAATCCCTGTGAGCATCTCTTGGTTCTCAGTTGCCCCATTTTAATAGGAAATCAACAAATACAGAAGCTGCAGGGTCATGGTGAGCGTCTGAGTCACTGTCCTAGGCAGGCCACCGTGGCCAGCATAGCTCCTGGCTGGGGTTAAGGGGAAGCTAGAATGGGCAAAGGAAGAGGTCAGTCTCAAATATCAGTACATTCTCCAGATTCACTGCAGAAGTAGGGGCTTTTGTTCTTCATGGACCTTTTTTTTGTAAATTCTGAAAGAAATGAGACCAACGAAAATCCTGGGTAAGCTATTTCCAGACAAAGGAATTTACTATGAAAATGCATGTGGCTTAAAAAATGGACTGTAGGAGCGCCTGGGTGGCTCAGTCATTAAGCGTCTGCCTTCGGTTCAGGTCATGATCTCAGGGTTCTTGCTCAGTGGGGAGTCTGCTTCTCCCTCTCCCACTCCCCCTGCTGTGTTCCTTCTCTTGCTGTGTCTCTCTCTGTCAAATAAATAAATAAAATCTTTAAAAAAAAATGGACTGTAGTGGATACTGTAGTGTTCTGCTTAGAAACCCTTTTTGGGCCCTAAACACCCCTACCTCATATGCTGGGACTATCATCTCCTGATGTTTCACAGCTTCTACAATTCCTAAGCAATTGTATGACTGATACAGAAAACTTCCTGAAGAGATTTAAGTTGTCTAGAAAATATCTTTGCTTACCACAAAACATGTCAAATAGGCTCACCTCACCATGAAAATGTGGGTCTTTTACCAAGCGGGTTTGTATTTGTAAGTGTGTTAACAAGATCTTCGTCTAGAAGGATCTGAACTACAAGGATAAGCATAATTTCCTCGACTCAATGTTTTTGAGGAAAAAAATGCAGGGTCTCAATAAGTGGTCTTAGTTTTATTTTAAAAGAACTATTTAAACTCTTGAAAATTCATGTAAATAAAAACTATGTTGTGAAAATTTTCTTTGTTCAAATATGTTAATTTAAAACTACCTGGTTTCCTGGAAAATATTATTATTGGAAATTACAGTTGTATAAAAGAAATAGTGATGTAAATAAATAGGTCTTCTTCAAAACAAAAATGCTCTCCACCACAGGAAACGGTTCCCTCTCCTGGAGAGAAGCCTCTGGCCAGTGACTGACATCTACAGATATACAAAAGCCCAGCTGGGCTTGCCTCCATACAGAACAACACTGAGAGCACCCCCTACCCCCACTTGAGATTTGGCCATAGGATTAGCTAAATTCGTGGCCTCTCCATCTGCTCTATCTGCCTTCCTTACTTCTTTACCTGTGTGTCATCGGAGAGCACTCCCAAAACACCTGTACCACACAACTCTCCATCTCAAGTCTGTTTCCAGGAAACCCACCCTAAGTTAGGGAGGCTCAGAAGACAGCACCCCTTCCTGTGGACTTTGCCATTCTTGGTATGGCCAGCATAAATTTTGATACTAGGAGTCTCCAAGTGGCTTTGCAACTACAGGAAACAAAAAGATGTGAAATAGCCCTTGTAGATGCTGAGAAATATCTGAAGAATCTCTATTGAGGAGACAGATGTCCCAAATGAATGGTGGGCTTAAGGAAAGAAAAATTTTAACTCTTAAAGCTAGGGAGACCTCATTTGCTGGAAGACAATGGTGAAGTACCAGGGAGATTTGGATTATACTTCTAAGGAAACAGTCCAGTTACTATATGTTTGTCTCTTTTGAAATCAGATGGTATTGTGCTGTATTGTGATAAGTGTATTTTTAGAAGAGAGATGCTCAGAATGTGTTTTGTGAACCAACTGCATCAAACCGCCTAGGGCCTTGTTAAAGATGCGGATTCTAGAGCCTCACCCCACCTTACCAGGTCAGAATCTTGGGAACTTGTGAATCTGCATGTTGAACAAGCTTCTAAAATAAATATTTCCAGACTGCTTCGTGGGTATGGGGTTTCTTTTGTGGGTAATGAAAATTTCCTAGAATTAGGCAGCGGTGACGGTTGCCCAATATTGTGAATATACTAAAACCCACTGAATCATGCACTTTAAAATGGTCTCAGAGGTCAATTTTAAGTTTTAGAATTTCATCTCAATTAAAAAAAAAAAAACTGTAGGGACAGAAATCCACATCAGGTTGCCAGGCGCCACAGCTAGAGAAAGAGGATGGACTACAAAAGATCATGAGATTTGGGGCGCCTGGTGGGTCAGTGGGTTAAAGCCTCTGCCTTCAGCTCAGGTCATGACCCAAGGGTCCTGGGATCGAGCCCTACATCGGGCTCTCCACTCAGCAGGGAGCCTGCTTCCTCCTCTCTCTCTGCCTCTCTCTCTGCCTACGTTTGTTCTCCGTCTGTCAAATAAATAAATAAAATCTTTAAAAAAAAAAAAAGATCATGAGATCTGGGGAGGAATGATAGAAATTTTCCACATCTTGGACTATGGTGGTGGTTACATACCACCAAGAACTATATGCCTAAATAGGTAAATTTTATTATAGGTAAACTATTTCTCAATGAACTCACTAAGTAAATGAATAAATAACCTTCAGAAGATTCTTAGACACTCTAAAGTATGAGCACTGTTGCTCTGAAGCAGTCATCTCCAAAGTGAGGACACACCCCTCCGGGGGTTTTGAAAGACAAACTACCAGGCTACAGGAAGAAAATAATAGAAATTCTATCTATATACTTTTAAATCTACAGAAAAGAAGGAGATTATGCTTCCCTAACATTTTGGAAGTCATTTTAAAGGTTTTACTAATATTTGTATACAGAATGACATTGTTGTCCCCACTGGATCTGTGTCATGTCAGGTACACAGAGTGTTCCGGGGAAGAGTGGAACATCTTGCATAATGAGGAAGTTGACCTTTGTGATCTCATTCATTCACTTGCTTTCAGCATACTGCCACAAACTGCTGTTTGCATGGATTTATGGATTGTAATATCTACCTTCATTCTCTTTTAATAATACCCACCTTTGAACAAATCCTCAAAAAATGGACAAGTGGTTTTAAAAAATTCCTGCAAAGAAGCTGCTGATTGAAGATAGTACTGATATTGTGAGCCCAGGGAACATGAAATGGCAGAGTTGACCTTTTTGGTAAGTGCTCTTTCATCAGCCGCCTTGGGAAGGGAAGCGATCGAGGTATAATCAAATCTGAAAGAGTGAGCTAAAGAATGAGAAGTTAATTACTTTTCAAAAGGAACTTGTATTATGGAGAGAGCATGTTGAAAACAAGTTTGGCCAAGTCTCCATCACGAAGTGAATCTGTTGCCTCATCAGTGTAAACACAACACCTATTGAAACTGTCATGTCCGCACATCTAAAGTATTTGGGCAAAAATTTGGAGATATAATTTTCTAACCAATTTGAACATTGACCCAATAAAGAGTTTCAGCAAGCTTTCAACCCACTGGTCAAAAATTTTAAAATACACTTTTCAATTACTTTGTAAGAACAACCAATTGATATCAGGGAAGACAGAAATCGACCATCTAGATTTCAACAAAAACTTCTGCATAATTAATGTATAGGAGAGAAAAATGAGTATCATTATTTAGCAAGTGCTGCCAATGATGCACTTCTTCGCTTTGGTTCCATGTGTATCTGGGAGACACTTTGCCATTAAAACAAAGTATAGCTATCAATCAGACTAGAAATAGGCATTGAGATCAATATACCACAAACTGTCAAACCCCAGTGTTGCAAAATAGCGCAGGGTGTTCAACCACACGGCTTTCTCCGCATAAAGCTAGTACAAGAGTTTAATGAAGTCATTCTGTAGCATTCACGGTGGACCTCTTCTTCCTTCACTCTTCCTAGCACTTTCTTCCTTTTGCTCTCACACCACTGGTCTCTAAAAGAATGAATTCCCAATTCAAGTCCCTTGCTCTGAGTCTTGTCATTCCAGCTCCTGAAATACAACCTCCACCTGATTCTGGGGCAGGTCCTTCCAACAGTATGTCTGGAAGAGAGTTCAGCATTCCTCCTCGCCCCTCCGGGCTTCCCCTCTTGATCTTCCTCATCTGGGTTAGTGGTACAACTTTCTACTGACATTTGAAACCTCTGTCTTTCTCTTTTTACACCTCGCATTCAGTTGACTACCAAAACTCGATTCTTCTACCTATATGGTTTGGCTTTTGTCTTTTAGCTTTCCACTAGTATCTTGAGTTCTCTGTGCTTATCAGTCTTTCATCTTTTCCTCTCATTTTATTTCTAATTCTGTTCCTTTCCTCATCCTTCCTTATCCTCTGCCTACCCAGTCACCCAAAGAAAGTACGAAAGCATTTTTTTGTTTGCTGTATTTATTAAATATTTATTGTACTAAAGCATGAAATGGAACATTTACTATTTCTCTTTTTAAACTCTAGATTTATGTATGCCTTGACTGATTTTTATTGTTGTTGTTGTGGGTCGGTAGGTTTGGATAGAGGAGAAAAAAATTGAAGAAAAATTCTTAGGCAAATGTTCTTGTTACCAGGAATCTGGCATTACTCTGGTCAAAAGTGCTATTTTTAAAAACAAGATTTGCCCTGGAGAAGAAGCCTTGTAGATTGAAGGAGGGTCTTGCCTTCTAAGCAAAAAGGGGTCTTAACTAATACTCCTTATTAATAATGTTTATTAAGCACTATTCAAAACAGTTTGTTTCAGAAGGTACATTATTTATGTATACATTATTGTGTACATTTTTCAGAATATATATGATTTAGGAATGTATCCTGGGGATTTTTTTTCACAAAAATTACTGCATTTTGAAAAATTTTTAAAACAAGATATATATTTAACATTTGCTTTCAATGGGGCATTTGAGCTGTGATACTGATTTTTAACATTGGCTTCTGTTGATGCTGTGATACATTAAAACAAGATTACAGGAATTTCCTGACTTGCCGGTGCCCAATTGAGCCCAAGTTCCTTGCCTGTACTCCAGTTGCCTGCTCTCTCTTATATCTTGTGCTGAGAATTTCCCTCCTTCACTAGGATCCCTTTCCCTCCTGCTACAGCAGACCCTCTGAGGCCCAGAATGACTCAGGACTCACACATGTGCTGCTGTTCCTTAAACCTCATCCCTCCTGGTCACTCTTATCTGTCCAGGGCCTCACTCCACTTGTCCTTGTGCCCAAAATCGGTAGTAGAATGGATTCAATTCTTTAACACTGCACTCCTGACAAAAGGGTTAGTGTCCACCCTCAAAGTGCTCACCATCTCATAGCAGAAACAGAAGGAAGCAACTACAAATGCTAAGTGAGAGGTATACCTCCAAGGAAGGCTCATGGGGGTCTGCCCAACCCAGCCTGAGGGGACAGGAAGGACTCAGATGAAAAGAGCGGATGTGTGGTAAGGAGATGAGGCGCAAAGGAAGGCAGGAGCCAGCGATGAGTTTAGATTTGATCTCCAAAGTATTGGGATCCTTAAGCAGGGGAGCAACATGATGAAATTTGTCTTACATCCAGGATGGAGAATGGATGGGGTACATGAGGAGAGACAGGGACAGCCATGCGGGTTGCCAAGGAGAAATGGTAAGAGCCTGATCCACACAGTGGCCATGGATGCAAAAGGGAGATAAACTAGAGAGGAATTTAAAGGTGGAAATGAGACAACATAAGGCATGATGGGGCATGTGGCTCAGGGAGGAAGAAGAAAAGAGAAGGCTTTTGAGAAAAGGAGGGAGTGGAGAAGGGAAAATGGAAGTGAGAGGTAGAATCCAGAGAAAGAGGGATGGGGAAGAGTGAAAGAGAAAGACTTCCCATCACGGCCCTCACACCACCCCTAGAAGCACGGGTTTATGTTTGCAAGGTGATGGAGGGGCTGGCGGACATAGGAAGTGGCGAAAGCCAAGACAAATTGAGAGGCATGGAGGAGGGGGGAAAACTCACCTAGCCTTCCTCTCTACATCCACTCTCCAAAGCCTTGTCCCTTCCTCCTTTTTGAGTTTCTGCTCCCATTTTTTGAGTCTCCTTTACACTGGAAGTTGCCATGTTGAATTGTATTGTGAAGGAGGTGAGCGATCTTTTTAAAAAATGTTTGCTATGCATAATATCCCTACGAATATATTATAACCAGGGCGCCTGGGTGACTCGGTTCAGCATCAGGCTCTTCATTTCGGCTCAGGTCACGATCTCAGGTCGTGAGTTCAAGCCTCATGTGACCTCCACACTGGGCATGGAGCCTGCTTAAGATTCTCTCTCTCCTTGTCCCTCTGTCCCTCCCACCTCATTCTCCAAAAAAAGAAAAAAAAAAAAAGAATATTTTATAACTGAAGAAGAGGTAAATTTTTACCTGTACTCTGTCTTTTGGGTTAACCCGGGAAAGTAAATGCCATTTATGGCATTGTTTTGATGGGAAGTATGTTCTGAGTTCCGAACAAACATCTTACAATTAACTTTAACTTTTGAAAAAAATCTGTATTTGAGCTTGAGACTAACCATATTAAGTATATGCTATGAAGAGGAAAATCAGAAAATGCTTTAAACTCTCTCTTCTTAAAACTTTGGCATGTTTCTGCTGGTTACTCACTATTTGAAAGTGCATGATAGCTATATTTAGAAGGAAAGTGAGAAATTCAGTCAGGAATGTTTTCATACATCCATAAATATTTGGCACTATATAGATAATTTCCTGCATTTACACAGAAAATGAGTCTCAAAGCACTTTTTTACATGTATTATTTTTTAAAATAAGTTCCCTCTGGATGCAACTGGTTTCCAAGATTGTGGTACCCATGAAGAGAAAAGACTGTTAAGGATCTTTACTGAGGTTGGCAGACTGCCATTTGGATTAGCTGTTGAAATGCCACATGTGGTACTTTTCAAGAGGCAATAATCCATATTTGGGGAATATACAACTATTAGACATTTGTGTGATTGTCTTATTAAACCAGCCACACTCTTTTTTTTTTTTAAGATTTCATTTATTTATTTGACAGAGAGTGCATGAGAGGGAACAAAAGCAGGGGGAGTGGGAAAGGGAGAAGCAGGCTTCCCGCTGAGCAGGAAGCCCAATGTGTGGCTTGATCCCAGGACTCTGGGATCATGACCTGAGCCAAAGCAGGAGTCCAGTGATTTCGCCCTAAACCAGCCACACTCTTATGGATGGCAGTAGGGTTTCTGTGAGTTGAATGGACTTTCCCATTGTCAGTCATGTGAGGGAGAGGTCTGTGGGACATGAAGCAAGACATGAGGAGGTAGGTATCAACCTTGGACTTTCTCTCATTTCTGGGGTCAGTGGTCAGTTTGGCTAGCACGGGAGGCCAAGTGATGCAGAGGCATTTCTGATGATTTAGAGTGGATACCTAGAGGTGTTGAGCTGTGTGCCGACACAGGAATGTACAGTGCTCAGAGACCCCTTCAAGAAAGACTCCTGCCCAGCTGTAAGTAGTATGGTTGGTTAGGTGACAGCCTCCCGCTGTTAACTTCTCCAAGCCCACCTCCACAAAGAGTCTTTGCTCTGGAGCTCCTATTGGACAAGAAAGGCTTTGTCAGATCTGCGGCTCAGTCTGGTGGCTTTCCCACTCAATCTCAGTCCCTCCTTTTTCTAACAGCAGGTCTTATTCCCCAGTAAACCTTTTGCACTGCAAGCCCACATCTGCTTTCCAAAGGATCTAACTGACACACGCCACAACAAGGAAGCAGCCAGTGCACAGTGGGGCATGGTCACTCTAAGCAGCCCTGGAATGGCTCTGGACCTGCACAGAAGGTATTCTCTGTGTCATACTTTCTTTCTAATGTTCTTTAAAGATTTTATTTATTTATTTGTCAGAGAGAGAGAGGGAGAGAGAGCAAGCACAGGCAGACAGAATGGCAGGCAGAGGCAGAGGGAGAAGCAGGCTCCCCGATGAGCAAGGAGCCCGATGTGGGACTCGATCCCAGGACGCTGGGATCATGACCTGAGCCGAAGGCAGCTGCTTAACCAACTGAGCCACCCAGGCGTCCCTCTAATGTTCTTTAAATGTCAGAAAATCTCATTAAAAGTTACATGCTGATATCCACCATGTTGTGGGGATGGGGAAGTGTCCGCCCCTTGGGAGAGCAGAGACAACCAGCTCAGGAGAGCCTTGATCAAAGCAGCAGCAATATGACAGCTTGACAAAGAGGTTGGAACAGAGCACCCCGGATTTCAGATCCAGAGCTCACCTAGGCAAACCCCTTGGGACCCTTCCAAGACATCTAGGATCACTCTGAGCGTCCTTGTTCCTGGTAGTAAGTCCAGGACTGACTGACACCATTAATCCTGGGTTGCAATCTACCAAAGTTGCACCATGAGAACCCAAAAGATAGATTTTTTTATCCCTGGTTTACAGGTGAAAAAAATGAAGACACCATTCGAGAACTTAATAGTGTCTCAACTTAAGTCACTATCCCATGTCTGCCCGCCCCTGCCCCCCCACCCAACCTTTTCGACACAGTGTAGCTCCTGGGTCACCATTTCCTATTAAATAATTGAGTCTAATGTCAAAGGGCGTCTTAGTGATCTGAAACAATTCAGTGCTTTAGGTGTGGGAGTCAGTCGTCTACAGAGCAGTGCTATAGTCCTTTCATCACTAGATGCCTTTAGTGTTACCAGGAAGCTCATTTATTTGTTTAAACGAGACCGCAGGAAGTTTGATGGGAGAATATGAGAGTCTGTAATAGTAAAGTTAAAAAAAAAAAAAAGTACATATTTGCCCCTGACTTTATTTCTGACTCTCTCATCCATCTTATGACAGGACTTCTTGTTGAAAGATTTAAATAAGCAAGTATTCTCTGATCTCATAGTTATTTAAAAGAAATTTAAGGTTAAAATCCTTTTTCCTCCTAATACTAAACATTTTTGAGCCCAGTTGTGTGATCCCCTTTGATCCCTGTAATTCCTCCCGCTGTCTGGGCTTCCCCTCAGTTATTTCCTACAACAAATATTTCCTTACAGGTAAGGAATGTTTGATCCTTTTCCCTTTCTGGTGAACTTGTTAGGAGTAATGCCCACTCTTGTCACTCAGCTAACTTTTCTTTACTGTCCCTGTTTTTTGTTGCTGTTGCTGCATTTTAATTTGTGGCGAAGCTCCTTTGTTTAAACCCTGGAAATGGTCTGTGCCCTACTAGTTCCCACTGCATTCTCTGGTTTTTAAAAAGTTGTATCTTCTTTTCTTTCTTCCGGTCCTCTGAGGATTTTATTTTTTCTGCCCTCACATATTTCTTATACAAAAATGAACATAAATGTAAAATATTCACAAATTTCTGATTTTGTTTCGGCTACTCAAGGTTTCCCATAAGAGTAAAGTAGTGGGAATTCGTTATTATGTCTTCATCTGGTATAAATTCTCAGCCGCCCTGGGCAAACAACTGAGTGGTTATTGCTAAGCCTGCTTTATAGGAGTAAAAATAATTATCCTTGGATTTTTTTTTTTCATGCTCAATTTTCCCCTGGACTTTATTTCTGGGCTTTGTATGTTTTCCAAGGAAAATGAACAATGATTTTACTGACCTTTATTGTGCTTCAAGCTCTTTACCCGACTTTTCATCTAAAGGAATTTTTCTCTTATTCTCCGGGGCATGGTCCAGGAAATATTTTAACCAACGTTTTTTGGAACTTTTATTCCCTGGTGGTTATGCTTTGTGGACAGTTTAGCAATTTCCTTCTACCTGTCATGACCACAGAAGCAGAATAGAGTAGTATTGCTCAATAAAGATACTTTGACCTGACCTCTGCAACTGAGAAGTGAAAAAAAAAAAAGAAGTTAAATGGGAAAAATTCATGTTTAGTGTTGTCTGAGTGATTTAATACCAGACAGGCACTACTGTACTATGAAATAATTCTTTATTAATTATATAACACTATTTCCACTGGGATGCTGAACCCTACAAACATTTTAAGGTTGGAGCCGTGTTTCTAATACGGTTTCTACTGGATGACTTTTGGCCATGGTCGGGGTGGCGGGGGGCAGCAATGGTTACTTCTAAAAATAACTTCAACCTGACTATTAAAGATTCTCACATACCTTGATTGAGAAAAACTTTTATGTTGACAAATATTATCCTTTATAATTTGAAAATGTGTACTTTAAAAGAATCATAGGGGGATGCCTGGGTGGCTCAGGCATTAAGCATCTGCCTTTGGATAGGGTCATGATCCCAGGATCTTAGGATTCAGCCTCGCCTGGGACTCCCTGCTCCATGGGGAGCCTGCTTCTCCCTCTCCCACTCCCCCTGCTTGTGTTCTCTCTCTTTCTCTCTGTCAAATAAATAAATAAATAATGTTTAAAAAAATAAAAAAATAAAAGAATCATAGAATTTAGACAGGAGGTCTAAACCAAGAGATTATCTAGTTTAACTTCCCATAGAATGTCCAATTCTCTCTCCACTAGATCATTGAGATGTACCCATTAAGTTCTTTCTTGGATGCCTCCATTGTAGAGAACCCCTCTGAAAACCCATTTTTGTTGAACAAGTTCTACGATTTAAAATCTTTGACCCTGAATCTGCTCTAGTTCTTCCACCTTTGGCACCAGTTTTTCCTTGGGGAGTAACTCCTATCATGTCTGCTCTCTGTTTTTCATGGAAGCCCTTTATATATTTTAAAATTGAGGGTGCCTGGGTGGCTCAGTCATTAGGCAGCTGCCTTCAGCTCAGGCCATGATCCCAGGATCCTGGGATCAAGCCCCACATTGTGCTCTCTGCTCTGTAGGAAGCCTGCTTCTCCCTCTTCTGCTCCCCCTGCTTATGTTCCCTCTCTCTCTGTGTCTGTCTCTGTCAAATAAATAAATAAAATCTTTAAAATAAAATGAAATAAAAATTAAGGTACATATCTCCTTACCTTCTTTCCAGGTTCAGCACTTTTACCCATTCTTTCACCCATTCTTTATGGTTTGCAACTCCTTCTCTACCTTGTTTAACTCATGAATGATACTCTTAAATGGGATGTGTAAAGTTTAACTCAATTCTTTTTTTGTTTCTGCTTTTACTATTTAATTTTTTATTGAAGTATAATTGATATACATTATATTAGTTTCAAATGCACAACATGATACCATAAATGTATATATTGCAAAATGATTCCTGCAATATGTCTAGTTAACTCCTATTGCCACAAATAATTATACCTTTTTTATTGTGATGAGAACTTTTAAGATCTATTCTTTTAGCAAGCTTCAAATACACAATACAGTATTACTAGCTACAGTCACCACACTGTACATTACTTTCTCATGACTTATTTATTTTACAAATGAAAGTTTGTACCTTTTGACCACCTTTACCCATTTGCCCCTCACACTCCACCTACCTTCCCACCCACCCCCTACCCCAGCTGCTATCTGTTCTCTGTGTCTTTGAGTTTTGTTTTGTTTTTAGATACCACATGGGTTAATATGGTATTTGTCTTTCTCTGCCTGGCATATTTCACTTAACATAATCCCTTCAAAGTCAGAAATGGCAAGATTTCCTTCTTTTTATGGCTGAATAATATTCCATTATATATGTATATACCATGTCTTCTTTACCCATTTACCTAGATGGACACTGAGGTTGTTTTCATGTCTTGCCTATTTTAAATAATGCTGCAATAACCATGGGGGCACATGTATCTTTTCAACTTAGTGCTTCTGTTTCCTTTGAATAAATACTCAGAGATGGAATTATGGGATTATATGGTGGTTCTACTTTTATCTTTTAAAGAAACTTACATATTGTTTTTCCATGGTGGCTACACCAATGTACATTCCCATCAGAGATCACAAGATTTCCCCCTTCCTCATGGGGCACTTGGATAGTTCAGTCAGTTAAGTATCTGACTCTTGATCTCAGCTTGGTCTTGATTTCAGGGTTATGAGTTCAAACCCCATGTTGGGCTCCATGCTGGTTGTGGAGCCTACTTAAAAAAGGGGTGGGTTCCCTTTCCTCCACATCCTTGCCAACATTTGTTATCTCTTGTCTTTTTTATAATAGCCATTCCAGCAGGTAATATCTCGTTGTGGTTTTGATTTACATTTTCCTAATGATTAGTAATGTTGAGTACCTTTTCATGTACTAATTGGCCATTTCTATGTCTTCTTTGGAAAAATGTCTATTCAACTTTTCTGCCCATTTTAAAATCAGGTTTTTTTTTTTCTTATTGAGCTGTATGAGTTCTTTATATATTTTGGTGATTAATCCTTTATCAAATATGTGATTTATAAATACTTTCTTCCAATGAGTAGGTTGCCTTTTAATTTTATGTATGGTTATACTCAATTTTAACTTTTAACTTTGCTATTATACTCAATTCTTGCTTCAAAAGACACTTTCCAGAAAGTGAAAACATAGGCCACAAAGGGAGAATATATTTGCAAAGCATATAACTGATAAGATACTTGTATCCAGAATATTTGAAGAACTCTTACAACCTATCAATAAAAACCACACAAACGGGGCGCCTGGGTGGCTCAGTGGGTTAGGCCGCTGCCTTCGGCTCAGGTCATGATCTCAGAGTCCTGGGATCGAGCCCCGCATCGGGCTCTCTGCTCAGCGGGGAGCCTGCTTCCTCCTCTCTCTCTGCCTGCCTCTCTGCCTGCTTGTGATCTCTCTGTCAAATAAATAAATAAAATCTTTAAAAAAAAAAACAAACCACACAAACAATCCAATTTAAAAATAGGCAAAGGATTTGAATATGCATTTCTCCAAAAAGACATAAAGGTCCAATAAAGCTATGAAACCATAGTCCACACATCATGCACAGACACTGTGCAGCCGCAAAAAGATGACCAATCTTCCCATCCCCAGCTAATGTGAGTGACTACTGCTTCTCCAATGACAGCTCTAGCCCTGCTCCTAGATCACAATTATTAAGCTAATTACTGAATTGCCCTGCTCTCTGATAGCACCTGAACAGACCCTAGTTTCCTTGGATCCTCCCCCAAATCACATAACAGAAACTCATATACTATAATAAGCCCTCCCTAGCATCCATATCCTGAGCCTCCCCATGGTTCCCCATCATGTGAGGTCTCCCTCACGATAGCAGCTAATAACCCTTCATTGTTTGTCCATAACTATGTCTGGGTAGTCTTTGGTGGGCATCACCAATATGAATAAACTCATATTTCATGGGGAAAAAAAGGATTGGGAGGATTTGAATATATATTTCTACTAAGAAGATATTAAAAGTCCAATGAAGCCACGAAAACATACTCGACATCGTTAGCCATCGTTAACATAGGGAAATGCAAATAAAACCACCAAGAGATACCACTTCACATTACTAGGATGGCTGTAAGAAAAAAGACAATCATGATAACTCTTGGCAAGGATGTGGAGAAATTAAGGCTTTCTTACATTGCAGATAGGAATGTAGAAAACTTTGGAAAACAGGTTGGCCATTCTTCAGAAATTCAACAGAGCCACCCCCAGTGACTGAGCAGCTCCCAGGACAATATTGGGAGAAATAGGACTCTTTTCAGTCTTCCCATTTGGCAAGTCAAGTGTGTCTTACAAAATATGGGTTCAAATGTGACCTCTAGAGATGGAAATCAGTTAAATCAAAAAGAAACAGTATCATTTAGTGGACCAGAGAGAGATCAAAAGCCCAGATTTCATTTTATTTCTGGGAGGAAAAATTTAAAAAAAAAAAAAAAAAACCCACAAAGACTTCTGAATTCATTTCCATTTCCCGGCTTGAGTTCTCATCAGCTCCAGTTGCCTTCCTGAAGCAGAAAAAGGTTTTCGTGACCTACAGGTGTTTTCAGAGAAGACTGAAATCTAACAGAGTGGCGCCACCCGCCTGGCAGGGCTGCTGTCTTAGCAGAGCTGGGGAACTGTCAAATGTGTGTATGTCAACAAATAGAATTCAAGGCAAGAAATGCACACACTCTGGAGGAGGGAGGAATGAAACATATCAGCCTTGCATCTCCATTCAGTTTCTGGGTATATAGTAATGAGTTTCCCCACTGAGATGAACCTCAGTCCTGCCTATTGCCTATTGCTGTGCTATGATTTACAAGAAATGAAATACAGGGAATTATTGCAGCCTGAGCACATTCTCCTAGAGTTTTTTTTTTTTTTTTTTTTTTTTTTTCCCCCTCTGCATCTCTGTCTGCCTATCCTGTTGAACTAGCTGGAGAAGACACCTACCTGAAATGCAGTGGATCTTCTTCCTGAGCCGGTGGCCAGTTCTAATGCCAACTTGTGCATTCTACTGTTTGGCCTTACCTGGTTTCCTCTTAAAATTCCAGAATCAAAGATAATGCCTAAGATGGCACAGACAGCCTGTGCCGTATTCTACAAGAGAGAAAGCATCTGCAAGAGAAAAAGGGAGAGAAAGATGACCTGTGTAATCCATTGCTCTTCCTGTGCTAAGTGCTGTAGCCTTCCACCCTGAGGAGACCCTCCCTGAGGAGGTTCTGATGACAGGGTAAAGCTGCGTGTGCCTGGCACTTCCGCACATTCTGTGACAGAAATTGCTTTGGGCTTCACCAGGCTATACGTACAGATAAGGTTATGTTAATAGCATTTACCAAACTTCTTTGGGTGAATGGACTTTGGCCCTTCCAGCTTACCTCTAAGTCCTTCTGCAAAGACTCCCCCAAATACATCTGGGAGTCCCCAGACAATGTCTTACAGGCTTTGCACACAAATTTCCTCTCATACCTGGCCTGCCAGCTTCCCAAAACAGCTGAGGACACACCAGAGCTTTAGAGATGCTAAAGCTTCCAGCATTGTGTTCCAAAGCAGGAGAGTGCCTCTCCCATGTTACACTCTCAAAGGAGGTGGGAAGCTGAAGCTTGTGCTGTGAGCTTCTCTGCTTTAACTTTTCTTTTACAGCTCCCCTCCTCCTAATAACCCAGTATAACTCCAATGAATTTTGGGTCAGGAAACAGATTTCATTATCAGTATTGAATATTTGAGATTGATATTTGAGTATCAGTGCTGTTTCCATAATGTTCCCTCCTCCTCCACCAACAAAAGCTTAAGGCTTTTACAATGCCTAGCATCTGCTTTCTGCAGGATGAGTTCCCCCCAGGAAGCTTTTCAGAGCTCAAGAAACAGTGCTTCTGGAAGAGTCATCCCACTGTTTTGTCAACTATGCTCAGACACATCTGATTTTCAGTTTCTCTATGATACAGATGTATTATTTCTCTTTTTTTTAAAGATTTTATTTATTTATTTGACAGAGAGAAATCACAAGTAAGCAGAGAGGCAGGCAGAGAGAGAGGAGGAAGCAGGCTCCCTGCTGAGCAGAAAGCCCGATGTGGGGCTCGAACCCAGGACCTGGGATCATGACCCGAGCCGAAAGCAGCGGCTTAACCCACTGAGCCACCCAGGCGCCCCAGATGTATTATTTCTACAGTAGCCCTTTCTCAGCCAAGATGGAGCATTGGTTTTGTTAAGAAGGTGTTCCCAGTGCAGATAACATGAAGCCTGACTCATAGCAGCTTAAACAAACAGTGTTTTATTTGTGTCTCATTACAAAACATTCAAATATAGCAGTCTAGGGCCAGTGCAGTAGTTCAAGGAGACTGTTAGGGACCCACGCTCGCTTGCTCTCTCCTTGCTCTTGCCATCTTAGCTCATCAGCTGTTCTTCTGTCTCTCACAATCACTGTGTGGCTGCTGCATCTCCCAGCCTCTGGTCAGCATTGTGTGCAGAGGAAGAAGGAGAAAAGGCACACCTGTGGACTTATCCTTCTGTCCCTTCCACTGGAGCTCCCTGCAGTCAGGAACTGGTGTAGGATGGAGAGGGCGCTCTCCATGTAGTCCAAGCTGTACAAGCTGAAAACAGATTCTCCATTAGGTATCACAAGGATATCTACTGTGTGGAAACCTTAGACATTCTGGCCACACTGGACTGTTGTCCACTCACTTTGTGTCCCACCCTCAAATTGGGCCATACATCTCCATGTCTTACCTGTCTTTGTGTAAATAATATGAAGCTAACTAATGAAATGGACAATCTAGGACCTTCAGATTTTTTCTGAAGTTTTTCAGTGGCTCCTAGAAAGCCACTAAAATGTTTTTAGGACATTATTTCACTAACTGTGTAACATGCCAGACTCTTCTCTAGGTCAAGAATTCATTGGATATTACAAAATTTCTCAAAGTCTTTTTTATAGAACACCAGTCCTATTGGATGAAACAGGTACAAAGGCACGTTAGAAATGCTGCATGTTGGGGTGCCTGGGTGGCTCAGTCGTTAAGCATCTACCTTCGACTCAGGTCATGATCCCAGGATCCTGGGATGGAGCCCCGCATTGGGCTCTCTGCTCTGTGGAAAGCCTGCTTCTCCCTCTCCCACTCGCCCTGCTTATGTTCCCTCTCTCACTGTCCCTCTCTCTCTGTCAAATAAATAAATAAAATATTCTTAAAAAGAAAAAGAAATGCTGCATGTTATATCTGACTCTGAGAGCTATACACTGCAGATTGACATTTTTTTTTAAAGCTTTTATTTGTTTATTTGACAGAGATCACAAGTAGGCAGAGAGGCAGGCAGAGAGAGAGGGAGAGGGAAGCAGGCTCCCCGCTGAGCTGAGAGCCCGACGCGGGACTCGATCCCAGGACACTGAGATCATGACCTGAGCCGAAGGCAGCGGCTTAACCCACTGAGCCACCCAGGCGCCCCACAGATTGACATTTTAAATGTTCCTTAAAGGCACACTGTAAAAAAAAGCTTGTTTAACTTTGTTTAACCCACTGCTTCCCAAATTTTCTGGATAAAAGAAACTTTTGAGGGGTGCCTGGGTGGCTTAGTTGGTTAAGTGTCTGCCTTCGGCTCAGGTCATGATCTAAGGGTCCTGGGCTCCTCGCCAGTGGGGAGTTTGCTTCTCCCTCTCCCTCAATGCATGTTCTTGCTCTTGCTCTCTCTCAAATAAATAAATAAATAAATAAAATCTTTTTTAAAAAGAAAAAATGTTTTAGTTTTAATATAAAAGGTTTTTTTAAATTAAAAAAACAGCTTGATTTCTTTAAAAAGGGAAAAATAACTGCATATACTCAAGGAAAGAAAATACTATAACAAAAAAAGTTAAACTTAGAAACACATAGAGGTACTACAGAGAAGAAGATGTATGCCACAATTAGGTAGGAAATAACCACCTTCGGGTACTGTACACTACCAGTGTGAATTCAAAAGAAATCAGTAGCTTAGGCATAGAGCCAAAAATAAGGCAGGGAGGGGGGAATATGAGGGGGGAAATAAGAAAACAAAGGGAGAAAATAAGACAGAAATAACTGTTGGATTGTAACTGCTGACAGGTTTCCACAAAGGTAAGTCATTTTGAGGAATCAAATAATTGAACAGAGCCCAAGTTCAGATTATATGCTTCATTAAAACATTTGGTCAGTGAGCAGAGCATTCTCCAGCACCTTAAGCCCGTACTAATTTTGTTACATGTACACATAGTCACATGCAGAGTCACAGTGATGAAGCCCCAACAGGGGCCAAAGCCAAATACGGCTGACCTCATGGTGCTCGTGGACAAGCAGTGGAGGCCGTGGCCTGGGAGCCATGGTGTGGATTTGTGGCTGCCACCAGATCGGGTGCTAGAAGAGAGAGCCTTCTGTGAATGCCAGAGCATGTTGCAGTTAACCACGATGTCGTATTTAACTCCTAGACGGCCGTCTTTCTGACTTCAGGGTGGAGAATAAGTACCTTCTACAACAGAGTCCAGCAGAAGCCAAAATGACTAATCAGAAAATATGGAACTCTCAATCCCTGCCACAGAAACAAACATGACATCATCGTTTACAGAAATGATTTCATGTAAATTTTATATTGGCTTTAAGTAGCTACTTTACATCCCGTTTCGCTTGCGAAGGCTAAAATTTTACTTATTCTCCAGGTCAGATCTATTCATCAGCTGCAACAAAATACTGGTGCTGTTTGGTTACTCTTATAAAATAACAGAGGCTTTTGTGGAAAACATGGAATCCAATGAGATGAGGTTCTTCGCTGAAAAATCTTTCTGAGTGTTGGGAAGATGAGCATGGGAAGCAGGGAAAATGAATTTCGGTATGTCTAATCATATATTTGGTGGCTTCTGAAAGAATGAAGCCTCAAATACTATACCAGTGTCAAATTTAGTAATTGTTTCAGGGTAGAAATTTTAAAATCTAATGTTACATATGAAAATTTAAGGAGGGGTGCCTGGGTGGCTCAGTGGGTTAAGCCTCTGCCTTCGGCTCAGGTCATGATCTCAGGGTCCTGGAATTGAGTCCCGCATCGGGCTCTCTGCTCAGCAGAGAGCCTGGCCTGCTTCCCTCTCTCTCTCTGCCTGCCTCTCTGCCTACTCATGATTTCTCTCTCTGTGTGTCAAATAAATAAATAAAATCTTTAAAAAAAAAAAAGAAAGAAAAGAAAATTTAAGGAAGAACGGATTTTTTTAGTGGGGAAGGGGCAGAGAGAGGGAGAAAGACTCTTAAGCAGGCTCCATGCACAAAGCAGAGCCCAACATGGGGCTTAATTTCACAAGCCTGAGGTCATGACCTGAACCCAAACTAAGGGTTGCTGCTCAACTGACAGTGTCACCCAAGCACCCCCAGGATTTTTTTTTTTTAATGGATTAACTGTAGTTTGGAAATAGACCGTAAAGTAAGAGTTCTCTTGAAAACATAATGATTAGCATTACAAGTACAACAGCTTTTGTTTCAAGGTAGGTAGGACTTGATCATGTTGGGCATCTCTCTGGCTGTTATTAGAACAAGACAAATCCAGCACCTACACACAAATATGGAGATAGGTAGAATTTGGAACTCTAATCTTTGTATATTTGAACATTTATTTCAGAGGAGGAAGAGGTCCAGAGTGCCACCCACTCTCACACTGAAGACTTGCCTGTTGAAAGCAAGTTGTGGCATTTGTGTTTCCTTTCTACACCACAGTCTAATCAAGAGCTTGTTCAACAGTCTATACCACACAACAAAGTAGAATAAACAAATTTGTTAAAATTTGCTATGTTCAAAGAGCTATGCTCCAACACATGGCCAACCTGTGACTGAAGCTCTGGGTTCTTAAAAGCATAAATCAAGTGGGAAATTTTTTTCTATCAAAGTGTTTTAGTTCTATAAGGATACGGGCAGGACTTCCCAGGAAAAGAAGCTTGCTAAGGAACTCTCATCACTTCTCCTTAATATGGTCTCCTTAAAACATTTTTTAAGTTGTAGTAAAATATACATAACCTAAAATTCACCATCTTAAACATGTTGAAGGGCACAATTCTGTGGCAGTAAGCACATTCAGATGGTTGTGAATCACCACCGTCCATTCCCAGAAGTCTTTTCATCTTGCACCACTGAAACCCTGCCTCCATTACAACTGAAACTCTATTGCCCCTCCCCCAGTCCCTTTCTGCTTTCTGTCTCTATGAATTTGACTGCTCTAGGTACTTCATGTAAACGGAATCATACAGTATGTGTCCTTTTGTATCAGGCTCAATTCACTCCCCATGGTGTCCTCAAGGTTCATCCATGCGGTAGCATGTGTCTACAAGCTCCCAATTTGGTGGCTAGGCAAAAAGAAGCAGCCCCAGACCCTGAGTCTTTTTATATCCATACAATATTTCATATCCGCTTTCTTCAAAGGTGTGATTTGGGGTGTGATTTGAGTCCCTTTTAAGAGAAAGCCAATAGAACAATGGAGCGTTGGGAGGTGGCTGGCCAAGCATAGGGAGAGGCATGAAAAGAAGAAGCAATTTCGACCCTCGGTTACAGTCATCTGCTCTGCTCTCAGAGATTCTGGAATCCACAGATTTGGGTAAGGTCTCACAATCAATATGTTTCGAGAGCCTTTTTGAAAAATACAAAGAAGGCAGGGAATACAGATTCTTCTTTGCCCTGCACGGCGATCGCGCGACCTGTGACTTCCACCCACCGCCGCTTGCTGCAGAGGTAAAGCCCATCCATCCTCTGTGACAGCCTTTTAAAATTTGACTTTGTCTCCTCTTCTTGAGGCAAAACACCTCAGTTTTGCTGAGGTAACAGACTTTATTTTATGTGGTTTCCTGGTCTTTTAACTTCCACTGTGCTTTCCTTTAGATGCCTATCAGGTGGTCAATATCTACTCAAAATGAGGCACCCCAACTGCTGCTTGTTTGGCAGCATTCCCAAAGATTCTGCCCTTTAAGATAGCAGATGGGATTAAGGTTATTAATCACTGACTGAGCAGTAAGATAGCAAGATTGTCCGGGCTAGTCTAAACGAATCACATGAGCCCTTTAAAAGCAGAGAGATTTCTCCTTCTTGTGGCAGAAGAAGTCAGAGAGATTCAGAGTGAGAGGTATCCCCCGTGAGGCAGGATCTCCATGGCTGAAATGGAGGGGGCACAGGGTGAGGACTGAGACTGAGTGGCCTCTAGGAGCTGACAGTGGCCTTCAGGAGAGATACAGCAAGGTATCCCGGACCTCTGTCCTGCGACTGCCAGCAGCTTGAGTGACAGATCTTTCCCTAGTCCGGCCTCTAGGTTTAGCAGGCAAAACCTTGATCTTAGTCTCAAGAATCCCTAAAAGGAGGACCCAGCTAGAATGTGCCAGATTCCTGAATAACAAAAACTGAGCTAACAGGTGGGTGTTGTTTTAAGCCACTGAGTTTGAACCAGTTATAAGGCAGCAATAGTAAGAAACACACGGCCCTTTATGTTCCAACAACCCTTCTCTCCTTGCACTTCCTGAGCAGAGCTTGCTGTCAGGCTTGCAGACTTCTGTTCATGAAATTTCCTGGCCTAGGCTACTCCCTCTTCCTTGTTCAGATGGACAAACTATGTGCAAGGCCCATCACAGGCATTACTCCCACCAGAAAATGCCACTGTATTCCTGAGGTAGACTTACTGTGTATTTGTCCCTCTGGACTGTAGGCATTGAAAGACCATTGAAAAAACTCGCTGGAAGAATTTTCAGTTAGTCATTTTAAGATTTTATGGAAAAAAAAATAAGATTATGAAGGCTGAAATTGTGAGAATAAGTGTACAAGAGTACTCGCAAATGTTTTATAGTCCTTAAAATAACACAAGTAATTTACCAAATAAAGATAGTCAACAGTGATATTCTACACACAGTATTGGCCATGGTTAATGACTGGCCGTCTGCTTTCTGTATTTACCACCCTTTGCTAAACAGAAATTTTGAGGGACTTCCTTCCTCTACAGTTTTAGTGAGATGCTTGTAAATTTCTCCCATTTTTATTCCTGGGGGTTGTGTGTGTGTGCATGTGTGCATGTGTGCGCATGCGTGTGTGTGTGTGTGTGTGTGTGGTCTCACCTAAATAGCCCATGATTTTTTTTTATAACTTTTAACTCTGAGGTTTTTTCTTCTCCCTCCTTTTCTGTGGAGTGTGTCACTTGGGTTTCTGGCACAGGAAAGGTGGGAGCAGAGTAGATGTTTCTCAAACCACTCCCAGTCCCAAGAGGTTACATGACCTTCCTGATCACTTCATACCAAACTGCAGACCCTCTTAGGCTCCCTCCCCACAACCATCTGAGCTCTGCCTTTCCTTTGACTGTAGTACTAAAATCCAAGAGATGAACACCATCAGTTTCATTTCTCTGGCCCCCAAGGATTGCAAAAATTCTATTTCAACAGTCTTCTCCACTTCCTTTTTGTACCCTAATCTTAAACGCATCTTTCTAATGATGGTGTATCCTTTGCACTCACAAGCACTGTATCCTCTAATTTTTGATAATCCTCAGATTCACAAGTACATCATGGCATCCAACAAGGCCCTAGCATGAGACAGTCCCCCAAAACTACAAAAGGATAATGTGTAATTTTATGTTTTCAAGAAGTTCATTTGCAGATACAAACCATCCAGTTCAGCAGATAAAGCAGTGTACAGAAATTAAAGCAAAAACTGGTAGTCAGTGTAAATGACATCCATGGGCTACAACAGGTATCCCAATGGGCAGACAAAGCATGGGGGAAAATGTAGGTATGGAAAGTATTTCAAGATTCAAGTAGACATCAGAGAAGTCTGTTAAGAAGTGGCAAGATAGCAAGATGCCTAGAGGTTCAGATGCAGGATTTGAGTCTCCAATAGGGCACTAACAAAAGCAGAGTAGGATCTTGGTGCTTTAGGGAATAGAGTGCTGGTAAAAGAAAGGCAAGACTCCCGAGTGGAAAACCAAATCTGTGACTCAATTACCGGAAGTAGGCCACAAAGCAGAGGTTGGATCTTGAATGCAGTTTTAAAAAATGGAGCAAACCCCAAATTCTATGTCATTCTACAAATCTACTTACAGAAGCATGCAAATATATATATGCAAGGCTGTTAGTTGCAACCATTGTTAACAGTGAAAAACTTAGAAACAATCAAATGGGGTGCCTGCCTGCCTGGCTTAGCCAATTGTGCGTCTGACTCTTGATTTTGGCTCAGGTCATGATTTCAGGGTCCTGAGATGGAGCTCTGCATCAGGCTCTGTGCTCAGCGGGGAATCTGCTTGGGATTCTCTCTCTCTCTCTCTCTCTCTCCGAAATAAATAAATGAATCTTAAAGCGGGGGGGGTTGGGGGGGGCACTTGGGTGGCTCAGTCATTAAGCATCTGCCTTCAGCTCAGGTTGTGATCCCAGGGTCCTGGGTCCCGAGTCAGGCTACTTCCTTCACAGGAAGCCTGCTTCTCCCTCTCCCACTCTACCTGTTTGTGTTCCCTCTCTCTCTGTGTCTCTCTCTGTCAAATAAATAAATAAAATCTTAAAAAAAAAAAAGAAACAACTGAATGCTCATGAGTAGGGTCTTGGTTATTTAAATGATGGTATATCCAACTAAGGGAATATTTTACAGCTCTTAAAATCAATGCGGTAGCTAGCACACATGAGCTAATGTGGAAAGATTTCCAAATATATTAATTAAAAACATTGAAATAGAGGACAATATGAACAGTTTGATATTACCAGTACAAATAAAAGGATATATCTTAACCAAACGCACACATACACACAAACCTGTGTATGTCAATTAGTGTCCCTTTAGGAGGTTAAAAAAAAAAGACCATTTGAGGTATTCAAACTGAGGAGACTTAATATAAGGGGTGTTAAAAATTACACAGCCTTGTGCTCACTTCGGCAGCACATATACTAAAAAAAAAAAAAAAAAAAAAAAAAAATTACACAGCCTAATGGGGAAAGTGAGTTTACTGAAAACCAACTTTAGGAAACCACTAACACCTGGTGGAACAAAAGAAAAAGTTATTTAAACAAGAGTCCATAGTTGCTGTGGTGTTAAGGCTGTTAGAGGATCTGTCTAGGATAAATCCTAAATATTGTGCGTCCAACCATGGTATCTCTTTCACGTGCTTTATTTGGGTTCCCATTAGGCTGAGGAATGTCCTTAAAATGGCAGTCTGCCCGTATTTTTATTATACATTTAATGGGGTTAGTAAATTGTGTCAAGGGGAGGGATCTTAATGTCACTCCTTTGTTTGGTTGGTTTGTTTTTACATATACTTTCTGTTTGGTAAATGTTTAAGGACAGCAAGAAAGACCTAACTTTTGTATAACTAGTTAGGGTAGTGGGGGTGAGGAGAATGCGGAGAATCCTTATATATTAAGGATATATTATTAAAGATAAAATAGTTTACAATGATAATCTACCAATGGTTTTATTTTAACCTATCAGAAAAGAGTATCTATTTACAATTGCATAAGGAATGTGTTGGGTTTTTTAGGTTTCCAAATAGAGATGTATAGCATAACTTTAAGAGACAAGTGTGTTACTTCTTTATAATAGTTGAATCTATCTCATTATGAGGACAGAGGTTCTTTGTATCTGATGCTTCTTGGGCCCTACTTCAGTTCTCTTGGCCTCACCTCTCTCTTATTCCAGCTCCTAGCGTGTAGCACGAAGAGTTTGAGGCATGCTCCATTTTCCTGCAAACACAAGCAGACAGGCACAGGTTCCTCACCCTAGGCTCCACTGCTGATGCAAAGGTGGAGACATAGTGGGAACCCATAGCATGCACCAGCCTGCAAAGGCAGGGACAAACCTTAGATGGATTGGAGCCTATCAATAAGTGATTTTCCGGCCTTTTCCCCTGGCTGGGCAGCCCTGACTTTCACGAGGCAAATCACCAGCCAGGAATGCATCTTTCTATTGGCTCTCCCCCCTTCCCTGCTTTGCTCCCCTGTCCTGCACTCCTGCTTTCTAAATCCCACTCCTCCGTGACTTTTTGAACTGCGTTTGCTTGAGGCTTTGCTTTATGGGCAGCCCAGGCCAATATGCAATACTGTGGTTCCAGAGATGGTCCAATTCAGTGACTGCTGGGAGAAAAATGCATGGAGGATACCTATCACAGCCAAATGAACAAGACCACGACCTGAGTTGGAGGACGTTGTTAGGATTTTCGTGGAATACCGAGAAATGGAAAAATCCACAAGTAAGAGGAACAGCTGGAACCAGAGACTCAAATGCTCTCAGGACTCTCTCCTTGTATCTCATCTGTTTTGTTTCTGTCTCTGTCTCTCTCAGATAACTTCATTGGCTTCTCTGATTCACCTGGAAAGAACAGACCCAGGGCTGAGGTTGGTGGCAGGAGGAGTGGGGCACTCTCACTCTATTTCCTGCTTCCTCTCTCCCTGCCTTTCCCTGCAGCCTGACTCTCCAGGGTCTCCCCAGAAAAATGTAGGATTTGATTTGTGAGCCTGGGGAGAGGGATTGACTCTATGTGACTCAGCCACATCCTTCCTCCTTTCTTTTTGCAATTACTCAGCCTGTAGGGAGCACACGTTTTCCACTCCTCCAAGCAATAAGTTTTAAAAGGATTAGACACCCATGGAGGGAGCCAGCTCGCACGCAGCTGCGCCTATGACTGGGTGGGTAATTCTCTTTAATTTAGGGATGGAACATAAGCAGACCCATGTATTACATACTCTGCTAGGATCTCCAGGCTGGCTTTGATCAGTAATCAATATGAAATCTTAATCTCTAAGTGTCTGAGTCTGCATCTATTTCCCAAATGGTTCTGAGCTTGGATGGATATATTTTATGTATTGATTCTCTTGAAAACCCACAGCCACCAACATCCCTCAGGCTTTTATGTTTTATTATATTTATGATCAAAGAGAGATGGTTTCAGAAGGTTAAGTCAAATTGAGACATGGCACCTCCATCCCAGCACAGCTGCACCACCATTGTGGACATAGCCATGTAGACTCCACCGAGTGTCACCAAGGTTCTGGGCAGGACTGGCTAGCAGGGACAGGGTATACAGGTGGGCATGGAATTCACAGATGACATGACTGCTCCATCATCTGCACGACACATCACCCAGTGTGTGGGGGCAACTGCTCTTCCTGTCAGAGTCACAGCATTGAATGTGATGCTGGATCCCAAATAGCTTAACCCATCAGCCTAAGGGGATGACCTGTGACTATTAAGGGAGTTAGGTTGTATAGGGTAAAAATCATAACATGGCTGACCCCACTGTAGCTGGAAAGACAGCATGGGAGACAAGATACTTCTCAAAAACAGAAGGGCTTTGAAGTCCCAGATTTGGAGATGTCTGCTCCTTCCTCAACGAGTTATCCCAAAGTTTTGTCTCTGTCCTGTCTCCCCATGATATCTTCATGTTGACCTTCTTTGCTAAGGATATCTTAGTAGAAAGAACAGAGGCTGATGTGAATTACAAAAGCTTACTTTACTTCCACACAACAAACATCTGCTTCTACCTATCCCTTACTTTCTTCCCGCCTGTCTCCATAGGAAAGGTATCCTTTCTTCAGATTATACCATCTAGGGGGTGTGACAGTGTAATGCTGGTCTTGGGAATCAGATGCCCTACATGTCAGTCTTGGCTCTACCATTTCCTAGCCTTGTGATATTATCTTTCTGTGCCCCCCACCCCACACCTCATCTGTCAAACTTGGGCAAAAATTGTAGTATAGGAGAGAATGGACACAGAGCACCTTCCCCTGAGCCTGGTGTGAAATAGGAATAGCAGTTGTTCACCACGTTATGACTACTGACAACTTCCCTGTTACTAATTCAAAGACTACATTTCACCTTTATCTTCCTTGGCCTGCCTGAAGTGTCTGACACTGTTGCCCTCTCTCTCTTGAACTGCCTCTCTTCTATTGATAACCACTTTACCACTTTCTCATGGCTTCCATTCTATACCTCTAGCCATAGGCTCTCAATATCCATCATAGAGTTCTCTCTCTATGCCTGCCATTTAAATGGGCTCTGCCCATGACCCTCTTTTCTTGTTATTTCCCATACTATGGATTCATGATCTTACTTATACCCACATTTTTGGGTAAACCCTGAGGGTGAGTTTATGTAAATCTATATTCCTAACCCTCACCTCTCCCCTGAGCTCAGAGATATTTAACGCATGGCAGATGTACCCAGAGCTTAAATAGACTCAAAAGTGCTTTTATAAATGCAAAAAAGGAAAGTATCTAATGGACTCATATATTTTTTTAATTTTTTAATTTTTTAATGAACATATAGTGTATTATTAGCCTCAGGGGTACAGGTCTGTGAATCGCCGGGTTTACACACTCCACAGCACTCACCATAGCACATACCCTCCCCAATGTTCATAACCCAACCACCAACTCCCTACACCACCACCCCCCCGTCCCCCCTCAGTTTCTTTTGTGACATTAAGAGTCTTTTTTGGTTTTGGACTCATATTTTTAAACATCCAGCTACCTGTCTGTATGTTCTACAGCCACCTTAGACATTTCATGTACAAAGCAAATTTATCATATTCCTCACCATACAAGTGGGTTCTCTATCTCTCCCCCTATACCACCTACTTTGTCATCCTAACCAGAAATTTCTTTCTCCCTTTTACTTCTGTTAAAACACTATTTGCCCCTAACAAGTCTTGGCAGTCTACTACCTAAAACTCACTGAATGTTTGTTTGTTTCTTTCTTTCTTTCTTTCTCAAAGATTGATTGATTGATTGATTGATTTGACAGACAGAGAGAGAGCACAAGCAGCAGGGGGAGCAGCAGGGAGAGAGAGAAGCAGACTTCCTGCTGAGCAGGGAGCCCCGCTGCAGGGCTCGATCCTAGGCATGACCTGAGCCAAAGGCAGACGCTTAACCGACTGAGCCTCCCAGGTGCCCCTTGGATTTATCTCTTTCTATTCCTTCATATTAGCCAACCAATCAAAGCACATGCACTTCTCCACATGCGCTGTCTCCCTCTTTTGTTCAAGCTCCCTTAATTCTTTTCTCCTTTGCTTGCTCCTACTCTTTCTTTGAGATTTAGCTGAGACCTCGTTTCCAGTAGGAAGCCTCCTATTTCCTCCCCCAAGATCAAATTACGAGCCCCTTGATGCTGTCTGTGGCCGGTGACCTGTGGCACGCTGGCCTCCCTGGGGATGGCTCCATGGGCTGTGTCTGCTCCTCTTGGAAGTGTCTCTGCACTTCGCTGCTTCAGAGCTTTCTCTGAATCCACAGGAAACTGCTTAGCCTGGTTGCAGGAGCACCGTGCAAGTGTGGCAGAGGCTAGTACCTGTGGAGTCAGCTCCTAATTAACAGGATGGAAATCGGTAGATCCTCCAAGGGGTGATCTGAGGTCCTTTCTACATAGTTCTTCAGAGGCTCTGCAGTGGGGCTGTAGCCTGAGTTATCATGGCTCACTGATGGGCTTTACCAGCTTTTCTCCTTCTTGCTCACTCTCCACACTTCCTCAGCCCTGCTTCCTGGCAAGACCACCAAATACATGACCTGTCCCAAATATTTTTCTCAGACTCTGATGTAGGAGGGTGGGGGTACCCAAGTGCAGATGTGCTCTAAGAGTAGCCAGTCTATACCTCTGCTGTTGCATTTATTATATTAAATGATCATTGCTGCTTTACCTTAATCATCTTTGCATTTTTAACACAGTGCACCGACATGGGGCTTGGATTAAAACAGACATTACGTAAAATATGTAAAAGCAGATGGAGTGGGGGACAACTGGGTGGCTCAGTCAGTTAAGCGTCTGCCTTCGGCTCAGGTCCTGATCTCAGGGTCTTGGGATCAAGTCCCGCATCGGGCTCCCTGCTCAGCGGGGAGCCTGCTTCTCCCTCTGTCTGCTGCTCCCCCTGCTTGTGCTCTCTCTCTGTGTCTCTGACATATAAATAAATAAAAATCTTAAAAAAAAAAAGCGGTTGGGGTGAAGGGTAGAGGAGAGAGGGGAGAGAGAGAAACAGAGGAGAAAGAACTATGGAAAAAAGGGAGAAAGACAGACCTTTGGCCTCCATTACTTTTCTTAGTGCTGGTTTTTCCTACTGTTACACATTTCATTTGAAGAGCACATTGCATATGTAGAATATTATTGAAAAAATCTTTTGCAAAGTAAGACACAGACCTAGGGTGGGCTTTTGGCTTGTTCTTTCCATTCCTGTTGAGGTGATGATGAGACTAAGCCCCTCCTGGGCACTGGGAGCTACTATCTCAGACTTGCTGTTAACAAAAGAGAACAATGGTGCTGGGGGGGGGGTTGCAATTAGAATAAAATACCTGTGAAACAGTGATAAAAAGATGGAATACACAGAGGGGCCACCACTGAAGGGTCTTCAACTTCCTCAGGACGCTTGTGAGCAAGATGGCATCCGGGTGACTGGTGACGGGAGACGGAAGCCAAAGTTGGCTGGGTTCAGGAGTATTAAAAAACCCCCAATGAATCTTTCACTGACTTTTCACAGATGATTTCTTCAAAACAACTTTAAAGAGAGCAAGCTTCGCTACTGAGTAATGTGATAACCTAGCATATAATTATTTACGAAGCTCTCACAGTGGCACCTAGGCACTTCAGACTGGATACATACAGAGCTCTATTAGACTCAGGGCGCATTCACAAATGGAATAAAAGCAGATGTTTAATGGATTCACATTGAAAAAAAAAAAAACAACCCACTGCCAAGGCACTTGCAAATGTTCATTAGTTTCCTGCTACCCAAATAACAATCTCAGGAGGAATAATAGTAACAGAGCATAAATCAGTGAGCTTTGTGTTCTTGGTCTCTGCAGGGGATTAGTGCCAGGAAACAAAATGGTAATTTAGGAGAAGTAAGAATCAGTCATAGCACATGCTTATATTTCTCTTTTGATTTGTTTCCTTTTGCCTTTTAATTTTTAATAATTTGCAGCTTAATTTTCCTTTCTTCCCTTTTAATGTTTTTCATTTCACTCTTCTTTCTCCAGAATTTTTTGTTTGTTTGTTTCTATTCACAAAATCTAGATAGTCAGGGCTCTTTGGCACAAAGCATTTTCTTTTAAACCCATCTGCGCGGTTAACGGATACCCCTTTCCTTGCCGATTTCACGGAAGCAGACAATCTGTAGAAAAGCGTTTTTGCACCAAATGAATGTTTTAAAAACTTAAAATGCCTCTGTATTTGGTCTGTGATCTGTAAACAGCAGGAAACCTGCAAGGCTCTAAAACCTGCCATATCCCCCCTATTATCTCTGTTTTACAAAGCTTTGTGTGGCCCATCTTCGGAAGCATCTCAATTCTTCCCCTTCAAGCAAATGTACCTTCACAGAGTATGCAGTCTTTGGATTTTTCTGACTTTACCCACAGATGTCACCCCAGAAATGATGCATACCGCTCAGCTCAATTTGCATCATTACACAAAAGGGACTCTCCTTGGAAACCTTTTATGTGCTTCTAAAACATAATAGCATTTCAAAAGACTGTGTTCTTTTTAAGATAATAACTGCTGTTAACTCCTCCACCAGATCTTGCTGAACTATTTGACAATTAACCCAGCTTACCACTGGCTTGAAATGATTTGACAGTGATTTAACTCTTTGGGGAAATGGTTCTCTTTCACTTACTACTAAGCATTTCTTTCTTTCTTTCTTTCTTTCTTTCTTTCTTTTTTTTTTTGCTTGCTTTGCTTTTGAATGTATCTTAGCGCATTTGAATTTCATCTCTGTTCTATGCTTATCCTTTGGCATACAAATGCATTTTTAGTTGTGTGTGTTTGTGGTTCTTAAAAATCATATAGAATTGTGTTATGGGCTGAATTGTGTCACGTGTCGCCTGCCCACCCCCCCACCCCCCCCCCACCGCCACCTGCCCCAGACAGACAATTCATAAGTCCAAGCTGTAACCTCCAGTACCTCAGAAGGTGACTGTACTTAGAGGTAGGGTGTTTGAAGAGGTGGTTAAGGTTATCTGAGGTCATACAGGTGGGCCCTAATCCAATCTGACTGGTGCCCTTACAAAAAGAGGAAAGGCGGACACATAGGGAGTCATGGGAAATGCACCCACCCAGATAAAAGACCACGTGAGGACACAGCAGGAAGGCAGCCATCTCTCTGCAAGCCCAGCAGAGAGGCCTCAGAGGAAACCAAAGCTGCTAATCCTGGGATCGTGGACTTCCAACCTCCATAACTGTGAGAAAATACATTTCTATTGTTTAAACTGCCTGGCTAGGGTATTCCGTTATGGCAGTGGGGGTAGGCAAACAGGCATGGATTCCCAGTGGTTGTAGCTTTGGCTTGGAGCTCTTCAGGGTCAGAGAACATACCACTCCTCACTACTTATTCTATTTAGGGCAACCCTTGGGGACAGTCTTTCCTCCTCTTCTGAGTAACTATGATTTCCTACAGTAATTCCACTGCCTGAAACAACATCACGATGTACAAAGGGCTATCCCCTAATGTCCACAGAAGCCCAGTGCTTTCAGAATACAATTGTAATAAATTGATTAAAAATGGCGTTAAGTGTTTGAATTCTCAGGGAGTGCCTCTGAACTCCTTTAACTATGTGCACAGACTTAGTCAGTGACCCCAGACTCCTCTGACTCCACTGCATCCTTGAAGGCTGCCTGATCCCTTCCTAGTTCTCTCATTCTATGCTGTGTTGACCACCATCTTGCTAGTCTTCCTGCTGTAGCTTTCAGTCATAACTGCGAGACGTTATTTTATGAAAATTAGAGGGGTAAAAGATGATGGGCTGATCACCCACTTACTACCCTCTTGACCATTTTTATTTGGTGAGATTAAATGATGATAAATAATGAAGCCTGCTTTAAAGAGAGAAATAAGACACCTGGAGACAGTTTAGGAGCACCAGATAGGAAAGACAAATGCTTTGCCCGGCGCAGAATTTGCGTGTTCTGCTAACCACTAAAAGATAGTTTTTGCCCCTGCCACCGACAGTCCACTCAGATCCTAGCAGCCTGGTGATGATTTTAAATTCTAGATTGTATTTACACAGCCCTCTCTCCCCATCTCACCCAGGGTAAAACCTGAGTTCGTGAAATGGCGCCCTCCTGCCTGGCTCCCTGTGAGCTCTGTGACCAGCGCAGCCTCCCACTCTCCTCAGATGCCTCAGGCTCCCACATTGTGGCTTCTGTTCTTGCTATTCCCTCAGCTTGGAATTCATTTCTCCCAAGTATCTGTCTGAATTTTGCTTAAATGATATTTTTCATTTCTTCACCCCCCCCCAGTCCCACGATTAAGAAGAATATTGATGATAATAGCAATAGGAATAGTAATAAAAACAGAGTCTTTCCTGCCATTGTTTAAAGTTTTCAAATGGTAGCTCCACTCAGCCCTCTTGGGAAGAGGCACAATTTAAAGTATGTAAGTGCAGGATGCCTGGGTGGCTCAGTCAGTTGAGCGTCCAACTTATGATTTCAGCTCAGGTCATGGTCTCAGGGTTCTGAGATCGATCAACACCTCCAACTCCATACTTAGTGGGGAGTCTGCTTGAGATTCTTTCTCTCTTTCCCCCAACCCCCTGCCACCACACCCTTCCCGCTCCTCCCTCTCTCTCTCAAATAAATAAAATCTTTTAAAACTATGAAATGCAGTAGTTAAGGGCACATATTCTCCACTCTCTCATGTATACAAGCCTGGGGATCTCACATGATGAAAACCATTTCAAGGCTATAGATCAATTGTGGGGGGCACTTATTTGCAAAACTGGGTCCAATCAGATATATCTTTTTAAAAGTTACATATGGTGGATGCCTAGGTGGCTCAGTTGGTTAACCGTCTGCCTTCGGCCCAGGTCATGATCCCAGGGTTCTGGAACTGAGTCCTGCACTGGGCTCCTCTTCTCACAGGCCAGGTCCTCAGGAACACCTAAAATAGTCCTAATGGAGGTTGTTCTCATTGGATACTGTACCTACGACATGTCTTGGGATCCTTGAGATTCCTCTGAACCTTGCATAGTTACCTCTAAGGAACATGTATCCTATCTCATTTGTGTTTCTGTGGGGATTGCAATGGAGCATGTATCATGCTTCTGTGCAAGTATGTCTTTATCTGTCTGCTTGACGTCATACACTCTGAACACTTTACGGATGGGATCTTTTAAGATTTATTATAGAATTAATACATGCTAAGAAACTGAAATAGTGCAGAATTGAAAAGTCCCTGATGTCCCCATCCCTTCACGTCTACTCCCCAGAGGCATCCCCCATTACATTTCTGGAATACCTTCCTGGATTTATAAACAAGCGGATATTTATACACAACAGGCTGATTATTTTCAGGACACCACATTTAGGAGTGCAAAAATATGACTTTAAAAAAATTCTTAAACAACAACAAAAAAATAACATCTTAATCTTTGTTTTGAGTCCCAGTTCTGTCAAGTGGCAGAAAATATTTGTCAATGCAAGGGAAATGCAGGCATTTCAAGGTTTTCTGAGTTAAGGGAAGAGCTTCCTCTCTGCCTGTCTGCCCTGGATTGTTGTGCTAGATTCCAGGGGGGTGGAAGGAGGCTTTGCAGATGAGATGGCCAGCCATCAGCCAGCTCTGAACACGCTGGGATCGATCATGGCGCCCACCACCACACCGGGCCCTGGGCTGCTGCTGCCTGTCAATCCTCCATATTGACATCTGGCACAAGCCTGGTAGCTAAAGCTACATCTGCGGATGGGGTTGTCTCTTGCTGGCCCAGAGGTCTCAACTGGCTATTGATTCTTTATGGAAAACCAGAGGCTGCTCACTGGGCACAGCCAGTGAGTGAGGCTGTCCCAGGCCCATCTGCCTGGCACAACTTATTCCTGTCTCTCCTCTCTCCTGGGCCCTGACAGCAAAGAAAATTCTGTGGGAGCCCTAGACAGGAAACTGGACCCCCACGCTCTGGGGCTCAGCCCAAGGTGGGCAGTGTGCTGACTGACCCTCATCCCTGTATGGTTCCTACCAGCTCTCCTCTCTGCTTCTCCTTTCTCTCTTGTAATATTTTATCCAGTTTCAAGCAGGAAAACTGGCTCTTATATCAACATTCATTTTTTCAAATCTATTGTTTAACCTATTGTCTCTGCAAGAGTTTCAGAAGGTCTATTTTGAAACTAAAAAGCTGAGAATTGATTCTTTTGTTCTCTGTTCCATGTGGCCTTGCTCCCCTGAGGCATGGGGCTGCCCCGGTGCTAGAGTCATGGGTGGAGGGAAATGGCCCTGCTGGGGGGTTGGTGGACAGGAGACAAATCTTAAATACTTTAAAGCATTACCCCACCATATCTATAGATAGTCCTTTTTTTGCCCACAAGTGCAATCCGTCCGTTCTCACTGTTCTCTAACTTGCTTTTCCCAGTCAGTGAAATTTCAGGGATATTTTTTCCAAATCGGGATATGTATATTTACCTCCTATGTTTTCACATTTGCATAATATGTCATTGTCTCAATATATCTTATTGTTAATTTAACTAGTCCACTGTTGATGGATATTTAAGTAATTCCAAGTTTCAGCTTTTCAAACAAAGCAACAATAAGAATACTTATAAGTATATATTTGATGATTTATATGAGATACCCATAGTGTACTTTGCTAGAAATAGAATTGCTATATCACAGAGCATATCCATTTTACAGTTTGGTTCTTATTGCCACACTGTCTCTAAAAATGTGTGCCAATTTACACTCCCACCAAAAGCATTTAAGAACATCAATTTCCTACAACATTCAGCAGCACTAGGCATTTGTCAAGCTAGAAATTGGTTTCTTTTTAGGTTCTTTTTTGTGTAAATTGCTCATTAATTTCCTGAGACTATCTAATTTCCACTGAACATTCTTTTTTCTTATTTATTGGCACAAGATCTTTACATGTGAAAGAAATTAGGCTCTTGAATAGTTTTCTTGATTTGCTTTGTTTTTAACTCTGCTTATGTCTTTTTTCTATAAATAAGTTTATGTTTATTAGAGTAAAATCTATGAAATCTCTCAAATCTGCACATTTCTACATTTCATGACATCAATGAACATCGTACTCCCCTATAATAATAAATGAATATTAGTTTCTGTGTCATTATATTCCTTTTTGTTTCTCTATTTTAGACTTTATTGGAATTTATTCAGGTGTAAGGTATAAGGTGGGGATATAATGTCATCTTTTTTCAAAAGTTTCAGTACCATTTATTAAATATCATATATCTTCTATCGTGTACTTTTCAGGAAAAAGTACTAAATTTGGTTATATAATCTAGTCTTAATAATTTTTGGATTATCTATAATAATCTGGGTCAGGGTCTTCTCTTCTTCCTCTTTCCCAATATTCCTGATTATAAATTCTTCCAGAGAGTAAGCAGAAGTAGTATTTGCTTTTATGTGTGTCTGGCAAGGAGAGGAGACCAAAGCAAATGACACCACTTGCCTCGCCCTCCTCCCAAAGGACTGGAGTTCCTGTGAATGGATACAGACGGATGCTCTCCAGAGAGGGAGGTCCTGCTTATTAAGGGCTCACAATATGTATTAGCAGTGCCAGGGTTGTTGCTAAAGGTGTTCCTAGTCTGTTCTCTGTTGAAAGGTTGTGAGACTTCCACGGTGTCACAATGCCAAGCAAATTACAGCCAAAATGCTTGCTCTGAAAATCCAGAAAATCCACCCCTTTGGAAGATTGGAGTCCTGAGCCTAACACATCTTCCTTCCTCCTTGGATGACACTTTCTGAGCAGAATAAGCAGGTGGTGATGCCTTCTCACCTTTCTCAAGAGTGGGAGTGAGCCTTGAGCTCGCTCCAAATTCCTGTACAGTGACCGTGAAACCCACGAAATTAGCATGAATGCAAATGTTACATGGAATGTATGAAGATGACAAGTGCCGTGGAAAAAAGCAAAGCAGAATAGGGTATGTGGGAGATCCCACGTGCCCAGGGAGGGAGGAGCAGGTTGCAATTCTAAATAGGGTAGTCAGAGTAGGCTTCCTTGAAAGTGACATTTGAGCAAAGGTTTATAAGAGGCAAGGTTGTGAGTCATAAGGGCTTTTGAGTAACGAACATTCCAGATAGAGGGAGCAGCCCTCGTGAAGGTCCTCCAGTGGGACATGCCGGGGCATTGAAGGTATAGGAATGAAGAGCAGCATGAGTGAGGGGAAGGCTCAAGAAGGAAAGGCCAGAGAGGTAAGTTGGGGGTGGGTGGACGCAGATCATGTGGGCCCCGAAGGCCTACTTTCAAATTATGGAGCCATCACACCTCATTTTTATTATTTTTTTCATAGTCCAAAAGACTATTAAAAACCCATCCATCTAGCACTAAAATAATTCAAGTAATGGGAGAGTCAATTAAATTGAGAATTCATGTTTTCCAATACAAAATAGGATGGGTATTTACAGTGAACAAATGTTCGCTGTAATGTTATATTATACTGTATATATATACTATACTATATAACACTGTATGTTACACTATAAAATAAGTAAGTATACTATTGAGTGAGCTGAAGATGTTGAAGTGAATAAGTGTGTTCTATTATAACCTCACTAAATTAAACCTATTTAAATGAAAACTACTCTTCAAAACTAAAAGTATTATTAGCGGTGGAGGAGAAAAAGAAATGGGCAAGCTAGAACTATGCATGTTGTATATGGCTTTTTCTTAATTTCTTTCTCACTGAACAGACAAACAAATAGGTAAGTTAAAACAGAAAGAAGGAAATGAGAAGAAAAAAAAATCTGATGGCATTTTGTCACTTCCTTGGGAACATTTATTTGCTTATTATTTGAAGAGGCACCATTGTCTTGAGCCAGAGCTCAGAACCAGGTATCAGGCTTGTGTAAGTCCTTCTGGATCACTTGGTAGATGTTAGCACATGACTTCCCTTCCAGGTCTGGGTTTCTTCTTCAGCAAAGTAAAATAGCTAACTGATTAACTAACTACCTAACTAACCAAATAAATAACTCTCTGAGACACAGTGCTTAAGCATTAATAGCCTAAAATTTTCTTGGTGAAATATATGAAAAAATTAAGAAAACTGTTTGTTTCTATCAGATTATAAAACTTTCTGATGATCAATGTGGATTTAATTTATTCAGCTAATAGTTATCAAGCGATAAGGTAGGTGGAAGTAGAAGACCTGATGAAGAGCCTGAGAGAGTGGTTGGATAGGTAAGGGAACAGAGCACTATCAGAGAAACAAAGAAAGGGGAGGGTTTCAGGAGGAAGCAGATGTCCAGCACCTATCCAGTGTATTGATGCTAGAAACTTCTGATGGATTGGCATTTAAGAGTTCATTGGGGAAAGAGTTCGTTTGTTAAGAATGGTTCTGTTGAGTGTGGTTTTTATAAAACACTCTGACATGCATTTTATCATTGTACTAAGCTTTGCATGTTGAAATACCTAGAGTGGGTTCTGTGTTCCTGACTGGGCCCTCATGAATATGCAGAGCACGTGAGCTAGGTCCTGGCTGAAGTTCGAATTCACTGGGTGGGTGGAGATTGGTGGTACTTCCTATCCCTTCTCACCTCTACATGTGTCACTGACTTGTATGGAAGCCAGGAGACTCCTGGGGAGAAATGAATTCTTGCTGAGTTGTAGACACAGATGTCAACACGTGGAGAACTGACACGTGAGTGAGTCATGACAGTAAGGGCTGTGATGAGAGGTGATAAGTGACTAGAAAAACATGGACCCTGGGGCAGAGAGCCCACCATAAAAGGAGTTCAGGTGCCATGAGGAAGAGAGTTTGAGAGTCAAAAGAGAGTAGTGGCCACAACATGAATGAGTCTTATTGAGCTGGAGAGTTTATCCCTTGAAGGAAGAGAGCTGTATGTAAACCAAAAGACAGACCTTAACAAACTCTGGACTACCTCTACCCCCAGATAATTTACTGGAGGATCCCTTATCAGACCTCACTCAGGTGAAGAGAGCTGCCATTCACTCAAATATGCCAATTTCTCCTAACACCATCTTTGAGAAGATCTGTACCTTGGAAGGGCAAGGGCAATGTCATCAGCGGAGCCTGACAATAAGCAAGGTGACAACTTGGACTGATCACACCTGCCTGAAGTACCTTCTGGGGACCCCCCAAAACTTTGGAAGAACCAAGCAATATCTTACAGGAAGCCAGAATCAATGTAATTTTGTTTACAAAGGGAAAACAATGTAATTGACTATATCTCAAACTTTTAGGGAGGCAAAGATTTTTGAGACCTGAGACAATGGAAGAATTCTCTATTTTATATCATGGAAGTTTTATATTTGGAATTTTCACCTGGATTTAAAAATTAGTGTACAAATTACAGATAATAGTCTCCTAATCACTTTTCACATTAGTTATTGTAGATCTTTCCTTCTTTTAGATTTTTTAATTTGGTTTCTCTCTCATATGGCTGAGTCATGTCTGTGGTTGAATAATTTTAGTAACACACCCAAAAAAACAACTCTTGCTTCAGTTTATCAATAAAATTGCTTTCCAAATTTCCCAATAAGTTTTGTCTTTATTTTTTAAATAAAAATCAAGCTCCCCCCACCTCTCCTGTGTTTTTCTGTGTTTTCCCAAATTCTGTTGGTATAAGAAAAGAAGCAATTTAACATTTATTGAGCTCCCTATGTATGAAGTTTTAGTATAGATCAAGATTATGTTTATCTTTTAGTAGTATTTTCAAACTTTAAATTTGATTCAGAAACAATTTTCACACTGTTCTCTTTTTGTGTCTTAGATTTTGTAACAATAATACTTTACTTAAGATACTTAATTACTGGGCGCCTGGGTGGCTCAGTGGGTTAAAGCCTCTGCCTTTGGCTCAGGTCTTGTGGGATCAAGCCCTGCGTCGGGCTCTCTGCTTGGCAGGGAGCCTGCCTCCCGCCTCTCTACCTGCTTCTCTGCCTACTTGTGATTTCTATCTGTCACATAAGTAAATAAAATCTTTAAAAATATATATATATAGTTAATTACTGTTCCTGTGATTGTCATCTAAATCACTCAAGTTTATTGTCCCTTCTTATAGGCCCAATCTTTTGTAGATGCAATTCTGTTAAAATAGTCCTTCAGGCTCAACATTTGCAAAAAGACTTCTGCCTTAAACAAAAATGAACAACAACCAAAGCCCAAACTAAACAACTAATATAAAAAAATTAGCATATTGACATTATGATGGGTTTGTAGTGAGAATCAAATGTTTTTTAAGAGATCTATGGTAATTTTATTCTTAGGACCCACTTATGTTCTATTATATAAATTTAAACATCTTTTACTCTGAATCTTTGAATGATAACTCTGTCTTTCTTTATTTCCATTAAAAATCACATGTCTCGGGGCGCCTGGGTGGCTCAGTGGGTTGAAGCCTCTGCCTTCGGCTCGGGTCATGATCTCAGGGTCCTGGGATCGAGCCCCCATTGGGCTCTCTGCTCAGCAGGGAGCCTGCTTCCCCCTCTCTCTCTGCCTGCCTCTCTGCCTACTTGTGATCTCTGTCTGTCAAATAAATAAATAAATTCTTAAAAAAAAATATCACATGTCTCTATAGTTCAAGAATTTAACAGGTAGATATCCAGGAATAATTCTTCAGATACTCTTGTTCTTGTTCTTTCATAACTGAGGACAAGTTAATTTCAGTGATTTCTTTCTGTATGATACCTGTGATGATTTTCTTCGGCAACACTGTTCACAGATTGAATTGGAGAGATGTTTCTTTGGGTCGATAGGTTTCTTTTGAATTGCTTTAAATTTTAAATCAACTCTCTTAGGATTTGATTTTGTATTACTGCTGAACTTCTAAAGATACCTACTGGTCTCTTAGTGGGCTTAGGCTGGAGGAGGGCCCTGTGTTCATTTTTTCCTTGCAGGTTAATTCCGTGGAACTCCCAATGGCCAGGTGACAGTCTCAACTTCCAGTTCAATTAAAAAAAATTGTTGCAGGTTTTGAAGGAGGTATTACTTCTTTCAGAACAATGATCTTAAGCCAGCAGAACCTTAAGTTGCAGGGATGGGAAACAAATATTTGTGAAAGGTAGATCCCCATCCCTTGATTCCTGGACTAGGCATTCTGGCTATGGGAGAAACACCACTATATGTTAGTCACTTTGATCATGAGTTTGAAGCGTGCACTCCATCCTTTAAGGCAGGTCTCCAACCTTGTACCATGTCAGCATTCCCTAGAGGCCTCTAGATGATGGGCACTTGGGAAGACCGTGAATTCCATGGACATGAGATCATTGCACCACTCTTTTTGCTATAAAATTAGTTCTTGGGTCAGAAACAATTGCTAAATTGATTATTTTCATTCAACTCCCTAATCAATCCAAGTTCATTTTGGTATATGTCATGAAGTATCACTCTGATTGCTCATTTATAGTTTATCAGAGAAAATGACCTCATTTATACTCAGTCTTTGTTTCCTCTTGGTCATCTCGTTAAAAAAAACAAAATAGAAAAGACAAAGGAGATGACAAAGAAATGTGAAATGCTCTGATTGTTTTCATAATTATGAGAGCATAGGTCCTTGTCCCAATTAGTAGTTCAAAATCTACTTGTTTGCCTAAAATATGTTAAGTAAATTAGCTAAGTAATCCTCAAAGTATTCAAAAGAAAAAACCTTAAAACAAAAAAAAATCTTAAAAGGAGCTTCAACTTTTTGGTATATTATGAAATGGATATTTAATAAATATAAAATTTTAGTACATGATTTATTGGGTAAATTGGTATTATTATACTGATTGATTATATGTGAAATAACATGTAAGTTTATAGATTATATATATATTGGTTATATTAATTGGTTGTATAGATGTTGATATTTAGAATTTTTTTTCAATTAATAAAACCCTGTGAATAGTTTACTGTGCAGCCTCCCAAGCTCCTTTGTATGCATGTATATATGGACACACACAGTTTTTTTGTGTTTGTCCTAAATGTGGCATCATACTGTATATATTGTTCCATAAGTTGTTTCTGAGTGTATTAGAGACATTTTTGCATGTTAATGTCTGTGGATGGCTGTAACCAAATGGTTTTAGGAATTGATTTTATAAATCAACTTAAGGAGAATTAACATTATATGTAATATTTATATAAAAATCTATAATAACATAAGCATTTAAATATATAATGTTTAAGCCTTGCCATACAAGAGTAAGATTCAGTCATATCTTCTTAAATGCCCTTTAGATAAACTTTATAGTTTTCTCCATATGAATCTTATACATTTCTATTTACCCTAGGTATTTTATATATTTTGTTACCATTATGAATAGGATTTTTAAAGAGAACAATGGATTATTACTATATATTTTTGTACAAAAAAAGTCTATAACAGTAATAGTGAACATTTTTGTCTTGCTTTCTTGGTTTTAATGGATAAATGTTAAGTGTGACGTTTGCCATTATTTCTTTTTTTTTTTTTAAGATTTTTTATTTATTTATTTGACAGAGAGAGATCACAAGCAGGCAGAGAGGCAGGCAGAGAGAGAGGAGGAAGCAGGCTCTCCGCCGAGCAGAGAGCCCGATGCGGGGCTCGATCCCAGGACCCTGAGATCATAACCCGAGCCGAAGGCAGCGGCTTAACCTGCTGAGCCACCCAGGCGCCACTGCCATTATTTCTGATTAATGCCCTTTTACAAGTTGGAGAGTTTCCCTCTTTTCTTATTTTATACAGAGTGTTGCTGGGAATGGGTGTTGAATTTTATCAAGTAGTTTTTAAGGACATCTGTTTTAGGATGATTTTTTAAAATATTTCTCTCAGGAAATTTGATTGTGAAACTCTAACACCCAATTCAATCATTAGCTTTTGGATCTTTATATTGGTGTGCAATTGCCAGTTGTAAAATTGTTATATTTATTAAGAAGATGTTTCAAATCATTTTGATAAATCTTAAGATTAGAGCTAGTTATGTACTAGTAACACCTGATTTGTAAACTGCACTTTCTATTTGAATTAATTCTATTGGATTGATGTATAGAAGTCAATTGAGTCTTACAGAAGTCAAGTTTAGAATAGAAAGCAAGTAATAAAGAATTAAGAGAGATTGTTTTTATGTTTCTTCCAACAAATGGTAAAGCCATTTATAAATGCATGCACAAACTAAGAACAGCGTTATGATCTTTACAGAGCATCTGCCAAAGTAAATTATAAATACCTCAGTTAAACTTTGAAATTATATTGGAAAATATCATAGTTATGCACTATGGCTGACGAAGATGAAAAATCACTAAACATGTTTAAAACTTCTGCACTACATTGGAACAAAGTACAAGTTCCTAACTCAACACCCAGGGAGAATGGAGTGAAAGGAGCATGTGTAGGGAATGGTTAGGGTGACTGAATAAGGTGATCTTCAAACGCTTGTTCTATACTAATGCTGACTCATCCCCTTGTCTTCTGGCCCACAGCATCCCTCTGAGATGGATTTCTGACTGTTTGGGGCCATGGGAAGCTTGAGCTGGGCAGCCCCAGGCAGACAGCCTTCTGCAGCATTTTTCTTTCAGCCCTGGCCAGCAAGACACCTGGCTTGATGCTCTGAGGACAAGACAGGTGCAACAGTAAAATTGTGGGGACGGTTGTTCCATAGCTTTTCTCAGTTTATCCAGAGTATTTTTGGGTCATATGAGACTATGGCATCCATTCAACCAAATCCTTTGGTAAACCTGTTAAAAACCACACTACTAAAACAAGGTGAACATTGAGCTCTTCTTCCTTCTTACAGTGTCCAATAAAATACCAAAGTCAACAAACTTGTATCAAAAAAAATTTACATAAAATGTATGTTTTATTTTTTTTATTTTTTATTTTTTTTTAAAGATTTTATTTATTTATTTGACAGAGCGATCACAAGCAGGCAGAGAGGCAGGCAGAGAGAGGAGGAAGCAGGCTCCCTGCTGAGCAGAGAGCCCGATGCGGGCTCAATCCCAGGACTCTGAGATCATGACCTGAGCCGAAGGCAGCGGCTTAACCCACTGAGCCACCCAGGTGCCCCAAAATGTATGTTTTAAATCAAGGTATGATTTTTCTACATTTGAAAACATTTTTCTGTTCTCAAAATAAGGTTGTCTCTTTCTAACTATTATTATATAGAAAGACCTTCCTGTTATGAAGTGATGGCGATAGTAGATAGTGTCTTTGTGCACAATTAGTTATTTATTTAAAGGTAATGATCAGTACTAAAATAAAGACATATATAGTGCCGTGTGAGTTTGTAAAGAGGATCAACTCGAGTTAAGAGGTCAGGGAAGGCAACTTCAAGAAAATGGCACCTCCACTAGCTTCATTCTGCTGGGATCTGTGAAGTCAGTCTATTTATCACCTAAATGATGGCTATTAGAACTAAGTATTTCAAAATAGTAACCCATGAGCAGTATTTTTGCTAGTTTCCCTTCCTAGGTAGTGAATGGAGGGTCTAATCCCCCAGAAGCTGGAGGCAAACATGAAAATATGTTAGTTCTGCAAAGAGAAAGGAGAATTTGGTCTGGGATGTTTCCTAGACTTGAAATATGTTCTTTCCTTCTCTTTCTTGGTGTTCTTCTCTACTTACCTCCCTAGTTCTATCTTCTCCTTATAATCTCTCTGCTTCTTTCTACTTTTTTCTTGTTCTACCCAAGACAAGGATCTTAGAAGAAAAGACATTAATAAGATATAAATTTCCACACCATCAAGGCTAATGAATTCAGAATCTTGTAGTGATAAACTACTTTTGGTGTAGACACTTGGTGGTGACGACTTATCTGAAGATAACTTCACCTTATCGTGGAGATCTTTCCTTTGGGAGCCCAACTACAGAAATCAGGCTGGGTATTGTTCAGAGGATAGCAGCAAGGGAAAGATAGAGGAAGTGAGATGGCTGTGTTATTTGCCTTTATTGAACCTATCTAGAGGAATCTAGTATTGTTTTCTGGTTCCACGTTCCATGTTCATGACTCTCCTTGGACTGATATGGGACCACATCTCACTTCACTGCATCCTCCAATTTACATATTTCTGAATAATAATTCCCATCTGGCCTTTTTGTCCCCAGAGAAGAAAAGTTGTAAGCAGGCATGAATCTATGATGCCATCCGAATGGAAGGGAAATCAGTTTGTTTTTAAAATACTTTCATTTGTCAAACTAAAGTAATAAGCAACTGTCTTGGACACATCCTTGGTTGCAAACAAAAATACGTACTCTAGCTAGTCTTAAGTGTAAAGGGACTTATTAAGTTATACAGATAGCTTGTCCTAAAGGCTAAAGTGTTGAACTCTAGGTAGAACTCCCAGAACCACATTGCAAAACTTGGCTCCCAAGTGAGCTGCTGCTTCTCCCAGGATCAAGAATCCAGTTAGAAGCCAACACACAAGCTACTAATGTGGACCACACTGCCTGTGGCTGGATCCACCCCTTGGCACAAGCCTGGACCAAAGTCTCCCATGGATATGTCTTCCTGGCTCATCCTCAGTCCCAGGTCTGAAGCCTAGAGAGCAGAGAGGTTGGGAAATTGAGCTTTATGGACTTTGGGAATGAAGGTATGTTATATGGAGAATTCTTACACTGTGGAAAGGTTATTCAAAAGATTTGGGGCAGCTAGGAATGACTGCTTTTCACTTTAGCATCCTCCTCTTGGTCTAGCGATTAAAAATCTCTCTCCTTTAGGAAATTCTGGAGTCTGGGAACTCTAGTGAGCAAATAATAATCTAAAAAGGGAGCATAAGTGAAGTTAATTACTGAAGATCTTGGACACCATATGAAAGAGTTTGAACTTGATTTGGTAGGCATTAGTGTGTCACTGAAGGAGAAGAGGAATGTCACTGGAAGATATATGTATACCTAGAACCCTTCCCTTTTGAAGATATTATGCATTTCCATGGACAAAATTAAAGTTCTGTCTTGTAGTCAGTTTTTTTCCTTTAGCTAATTTTGTCTGTCTTGCTTGCATGTTACCTACTGCTGGTCATCTGTAATAGTAGTATGGTCACTGTTGGTCACCCTCAGATAAACAGAGTCTTGGTGTATGAGAATTTTGACCTCTTGATTGTTATTCCAAATGCTTCTGGATTGGTTTGTCTGGGTCATACGCCTTGTTATAAATACTTCCTACTGTTTTCCTATATTTGCCAATATCTTAGGGCTGATCCAGGATCGAGGAAGGAGCCAAGGTAGCATCCAACTATGGGAATACCTGGAGCTTATCACTGGTCTCTCTGAACCTATAAGTTCTCAGGTGGTCCTAGTTACAGACCTCTGCTCTCTATAATTATATGGGGAGACAGGCAGAGAAGTAAGCAACAGGGCTAATCTTGGTTGGCCATATGACTTGACGTCTGGACTCATGAGATTTCCCCATGGATATTATATAAGCCTAGATGGCGGGTATGGATTTCAGGGTCCCAAGGTGATAAAAAGTTAATCACTGATCAGATACAAAAGAATAGGAAGACTTGCCACATAACAAAAGTAATTTCTTCTTGGGCAGAGGCAAGATTAAATTAGACCATGAAAAAACAAACCATCAACAGTATTACTAAAAAAACTCCCTGTATTTGAAAGTCTTGGCTATGGGGAACCAGGTTGGTAGAGAAACAGTGGGCTGTCTTTGGCAGAGTGGCACTGGGTGTTACAAAAACACAGAGAGCTGTTGCCCAGCAAACAGTCTTAGCTTTAGACATGACCGCAGGAGTCGAAGGAGACAAAGATCCAGAGAGGTGATGACTCAAGATCTTAGTGGTCAGGCTGTCCCCCTGTGAAAGGGGGAAGAGTACCTATCTGGTTCTAACTACTTTTCGGGATTAGATCTGGAAGAAGCAGGGGCATTTAACTGTTCTGCAGTTAGGGCTGGTGACTGGACTCAACATGATTTATAGAGGCAGAGGGAAGATCTCAGAGAGGAAACTGGAATCTCTACTGAAGAAGCATCTCAGGTCCTTCTGAGGATAAAAGGCACCCTCTGAGTGCTGTGGCTAGAGAGTATAGTAGGATCATGAGGGGGCCTCGGGAAGCTGAGTTCCCCCATTTCATGGATGCTGGGTGGATAACTCATAGGCGGTAGCTTCTTGAGGTTATAAAAAGGTTTCTTCCACAGTTGTCCTGTTCTCCTTCCATCTGACTTGACAAAAATCAGAGGAATGTTGGCCCTTGTTCTCCTTTCCCCCATGTGTGGTAGGGGTGAAGACCCCTACCCATATACACCTGCACGTTATATCAAAGCAAAGAGTGGTTGGAGCATTTCCACTCTGACAAGAAAAGGCATAAAGTCCAAGCCCAGGGAGGCATGTTCTTTGTTGAACACAGTGCTCAGATCTTACTGCTTTCTCTAAAGGATTCTCTCCTGTCAGGGATGTTAGGGTTGACAGGCTAGAGGCTCATTTCCTGACCTGGGAAGGCCACAGGTGGGCAATATAAGCCAAGCAATGTCATATAGTATCGACGAGCATGGACTGTGGAATGAAGCTTCTTGGGTGAAATCCCAGCTCTGCTCCTTACTAGGTGTGTGACCTCTCGGTGCTGCATGTTCCTTATCTGGAAAGTACAGAAATAGTAGTACCTAGCTCTAGCGTTGTTCTGGGGCGGAAATGAGGGCATATGTGTAAAACTTTTATAACAGTCTCTGGCTCACAGCAGCTGTTACACAGTGTTGGCTTGTAGACATTGTGATAAAGTATCCATTCAATAATCATTTATTGAGCATTGACTACGTGTCAGACACTTTTATGCTGGGAATAAAGAAGTGACCAAGACAGGTATGTGCTCATATGATGCTTACATTTTGGAAGGGAGGCAGTTAGTAAATAAACAAATAACATATTTGGCAATGATAAGTGCTATGAAGACTATAAAACAGGGGAAATGATTGAGAGAGACTGAGAAACTACTTTAGTTTGAGTGGCAGGGATAGCCTCTTAGGGGAGATGACACTAAATGGTAAGAAACCAACCATGTGAAAATTGGGGAAGGAGCATCACAAAAGGAAGAGCTTGTGTAAAGTCTCCAATACACCCAATAGGGGGTTAATATCCAAAATATATAAAGAATTTATGCAACTTGATATTTAAAAGAGCAACCCTATTAAAAATGGGCAAAGGATTTGAGTAAACATTTCTCCCAAAGAAGACATACAAATGGCCATTAGGCACATGAAAAGATGCTCAACATTACTGATTATCAAGAAAACACAAATAAAAACCGCAATGAGTTATCAACCTCATATCTGTCAGATTGGCTATTACCAAAAAGACAACAACAAGAACAACAACAAAATACACAGATGTGAGGAAAGGAAACCCTTATGCACTGTTCATGGGAATGTAAATTGGTATAGCCACTGTGGGTAAGGAGGTTCCTCAAAAAATTAAAACTATCATATGATCCAGTAATTCCACTTTGGGGTATTTATCCATAGAAAACAAAAATATCAATTCAAAGATATATATATATATATATATATATATATATATATATATATATACCCTTATACTCATTGCAGCATTATTTACAAGAGCCAAGATATGGAAACACCCTAAGTGTCCATTGATAAATGAATGGAAAAAGAAGATGTGAGATATGTATAATGGAATATGACTCAGCTGTAAAAAAGAATGCAATCTTGCTATTTGCAACAATATGAATGCACCTAAAGTATATTATGCTAAGTGAAATAAGTCAGACAGAGAAAGACAAATACCACATGATTTCACTTATATGTGAAATTTAAAAGATGAAACAAATGAACCAATAAAACATAAGCAGACTTATAGATACAGGGAACAAATTATCAGTTACCAGATATGGGAGATGTTGGGGGGATGGGTGAAGTAGGTGAAGGGGATTGAAAGGTATAAACTTCCAATTGTTAAAAATATGATTCATGGGTGCCTGGATGGCTCAGTGGGTTAAGCCTCTGCCTTCGGCTCAGGTCCTAATCTCAGGGTCCTGGGATCGAGCCCTACATTGGGCTTTCTGCTTAACAGGGAGCCCGCTTCCCCCCCCCCCACCTGCCTCTCTGCCTACTTGTGATCTCTCTCTCTCTGTCAAATAAATAAATAAAAAATCTTTAAAAAGAAATGATTCTTGGGGATGTAATGTACAGCAGAGGGAATATAGTCAATAATATTATAATAACTTTGTGTGGTGACAGATGGCAACTAGACTTATTGTGGGGATGTTCATAATGTATAAAATATCAAGCCCTATGGTATAAACCTCAAACTAAAAGGATATTGTATGTCAATTATACTTCAATTAAAAAAAATGACCAAAAGGTACATGTTTGGGTGGACAGTGTAGCTGGAATACAGAGAATTAACAGAGAGTGGTATGATATGAGATCAGAGATGTAGTCAGGAGACAGTAAAAGGACCTTGAGAATTTTAGAATTTTAAATATTTTCAGAATAGTGTTCATACAGTGTATTTGATTCCCTAATATGGTAAGAAATGCGGGAAAAGACTAAAACAGTCTCTACCTTCCAGAAATTTATCCTCTGGGTATAGAAAATCAAGGAAATGATCATTTGGATTGCTCAGGAGAGGTTTTGTAGAGGGAGGAATGTGACTTCCGACAGCCTACTAAGAACGCATTTGGGATACGCAGAGAGGAGGAAGAGGCATTGCAGGTTATGACAACTAAAAGATCAAAGACCCCTTTAGGACCCTTTGCAATCTAAAGCCTGACATCAAAATATTGCTTTCATTTAAAGTACACATTTGTTGGGGGTGGGCACAGTCCACTGAAAAGAGATTATGTAAAAAGGAATGAGGCATTTCATTTTTATGTAACTCCCTATCAAATAAATTGTAAGCAGATAACTGACATGATTTGATCTATGCCTTTAAAAAATTATTTATTTATTTATTTTTAGCTGGCCGGGGGGTGGGGGTCAGGGGCAGAGGGAGAGAGAGAATCTCAAGCAGAGTCCACATGAAGCATGGAGCCTGACAAGGGGTTAAATTTCATGACCTTGATATCACAACCTAAGCCAAAACCAAGAGTCAGAGGCTTAACTGACTTTGCTACCCAGGTGCCCCTGATTTATGCTTTTACAAAAGCATTCTGTCTCTCTGCCACATAGAACATGGATTGTACAGAAGGGGCAATAGTGGAAGCAAGGAGACCAGTTAGGAGACCAGTGCAATAATCAGTAAGAGATCATGGCGGCTCATACAAGGGGAAAGTAGGGAGAGCTAGAAATTGGATAGATTCATTTTGGAGGAAAAGTTGACAGAACTTGTGAGGGAAAGGGCTCATTTTAGTCTTTCCCTTGAGCTTCTGTGTGAATATTGATATTTTTTTTATTGGTATGGGGGAACTGAAAGGGAAGCAGGTTATAGTTGAAAACTATTTTGGATATGTTATGGTTAATATGCACATTAAATATCTAGTGGGAGATGTCAAGTGTGAAGGTGGGTGTATGAGAATGGAGCTTGGGGGAGAGTCAGGGTTGGAAATATAAATACAGATGTTCTCTCCATATAATTGAAATGGAAAGGCATGAGACCCAAAAAGAGCACCTGGAAAGAAGGTGTAGATAGAGAAGAGAAAGGGCCTAAAACTGGGCATTGGGACTCATCAGCATTCAGAGTTTGAGCCAAAAAGGAGGAGCCGGCAAAGGAGATTCAGAAGGAGTACCCAGTTGGTGGGGAAAAAACTAAATGAGAATAATATCATGGTTCTTTGTAAACATAGAAGTCAAAAGAAGGAAGTATTTTAAAAAGTAGGGAGTAATCAAGTGTGTTGAAAGGTCAAGTATGGTTGAAAAGCTAAGTTAGGTAAGAACTGAAAAGCGCCATTTGTTTTTGGCAACATGGGGGATGCCGGTGAGGTTGACAAGACTAGCTTCTGTGGTAGAGATAAAAATGAGTTAAGGAGAGGTTGGAAAATGGGGACTATTTTCTATGGACGGCTCTTTCCTAACCTTGAGCGTAGTAAGGAAAGAAGGCTTTTGACTCTAGACCAACCTTAGCCCATCTCAGCTTCTCATGGGACTGTGTCAAGGTTTGGGAAAAAGCTTCGTAATAATTTGATGGCACACCGTCCCTTTCCACACTTCACTTCTGAAGAAACTTTAGGGGGACTGGCCATGTGGGGAGGACAGGATAATCAGTTTGTTTTTCCCTCTGTTTACTGAGAAACCCAATCTGCGGTTATCTTTAATACCAATAAGAGAACATTAGAATCGCCACTTCATTTTTTGGAGTCTATGTGTTTAATGCTAATAACCCTTTACCTTCAATCCCAGCTCTTGGAAAGTTTTTAATCTTGTTAATGATATGCTTAAACAAATTAAACAACATGACTAATTCTGTGGCCTAGTCACTGACTGATTCCAACAGGAAATTTCTCTTTAGGAAAGTTCATTCTGAAGGTACATTCATCTGATGTCTAGTCATAGAAAGGGTGTTTTTCAGACCATGAGACAAGAATATCATATTCTAATAATAGGCCCGTTGAACCTGAGATTGTGTATTCACTTTGATTTCTTTATTCAAAGCGGTGCTTTAAAAAATGAAATTGTAAGAATCTTTTGTTTGAAATAGGTTTCCAACCTCATCCTCAGCCTGCTCTCCAAAGGGTAAAGCCTGTCCCAGCTTGTATTTCTTACTCCACCCTGGAGGAAACTGTTAATTTTTAGATCTTTCAAGATGCCAGACTGGTTAGTCAGATGACTTCTAAGCCTGTTCAACATGGCTCCCTCCCCCTTCAATCATCATTCCTGTGATTCTCAACTCCTTCAGCCTCTATTTAAAAAAAAAAAAAAATTAGAAAAGAGAAATAGATTTTTTTTTAAATGGTCCCTGTACTCTCTAGTTTTGAAGACATAATATCAGGGTATTCAAGATGGAAGATAGTAAGTTGTTAAAATCGAAACTCAGTTGCCTTCTAGGAGTTATAAGGATTAATTAATCAATCAAATGATGTGCTTGCTGCTTGCTATTATTATTATGTTAAAGATGTGAACATGGAAAGTCTTTGCTGCTGTTCTAAGCCCTTCATAATCCATGATCTGTTCGCTTCCTCTGTCTCATCTCATACTCACCACCTCATGCTGTTGTTAACCATAATATCGCCATTCTTTTCAGAACTGGAAAGAACCAGCAGAGCTCCCTTGTACCTCTTGACTTTTATAAAGAATTCATTTTTTTCCCCTAGGACTGCTTTCCTTCCTCCTAGCCCCTCCCTACCCAACTTGGTCTAGCTAATTCATGAGAGTTGAGTCTCACTGTAGATGTCACTACCTCCAGGAAGCCTCCCTTAATGATCCAAGATCCTTTGAGGCATCACTTCCATGTGCTCTGGTTATCCCTACATCTTGGCACTTACCAGACTCTTTTATAAAGGTATAGATGTCTCCCTGGTCCCCAAGTCTCAAGGGTAGTAAGTGCCCAACACATATGCGTTGAATGAATGAATGAACTGAATAACTATGACTTTATGAGTAAATACATTTTGAAAAATATTTTCCTTTAACACATTCAAAAACATTAAAATGATAAATATGGCATTAAATGAACTACTAATTTAACTTCAGCCTAACAGTTTGTAAAGTTCCAAAAGTTCCACACCTTGTGACCAGAGACACTTAGCTAATGAGAACTGTTTAATATGATTCCTGAATAAGCCAATTTTAATGAGTTGCACAAGGTTGGTGTCCAATAAACTCTTACTGGCAGAGAAATTAAAACATAAGGTATTGATACACTTTCTTGATGACACAAAAAGCAGAGGTATCATTTGATGATTTTTCACATTGAGGTTACTGGCTTTATGATATCGTCTCTGACTTGCTACATGGCACACACAACCCTCCACGCCCATAAATACTAAATGCAAATAGCTCCATTTCCCAAAGGCTACCCTTCCCCATCCTCTTCGACCACCATCCTTGTGATCCCCTGGCTGCCACTAGCCTGACTAAGAGCACTACTGGGAGTGTCCATAGGAGCAGGGATATGTAAGGGAGAGAAGCAAGATTGGACTGATAAAATAGCGTGCACTTTGCTCTGGGCTTGGGCACAACTGGGACCGGCTTGCGATGGGCATGAGGCAACACCAGCAGGGTCAGGAAAGGCTCTTGAGATCCTGTCCCATTCTCTGCTTGTGATCCTCCAGATCCCTAACTGGGCTAATAAAGCTAGAGTAGGGAAAGTGGAGGAGAGGAAGAGGCTCCTAGGTAGACTGGCCCAGGCCCCTGGCTGGGTGGGAAGATGGTAGAGCCGGAAGCAGAGTCCAAGGAAAGCAAACAAAGGAAAGTGTCCAGGAAAGTAGGCATCATGTGCAAGGGTCTGGAAAAAGGGAGGACCAAGAATGACCTCGGCCAGTCTCTGACCTTTTTACTGAGTGCGTTGCTGTATCCTGGGGTAACACCAAAGAAAACACACTTTAGACCTAGACGCCAGTCAGGTCATAGCGACAGTTAACCTGTAAGATGTGTTTCTCTTCCTTGACTCTTTTACCCTTGGCTCTGAAGAAACGGAGTTCTATGAGCCTTTTTCCTCGACCCCCGTGCCTCAGACCTCTCTCCAGGAATTAGTCTCTCTCTCTTTGGCATTCCATCATGTCCCCCTCTACTAGTTCCCTCCCACTTGCCTAAACACACATTTTCTTCCCTTTGCTATGAAACAACACTAACTTCCTCCCCCACCAGCAAAAGTCTTGAAGTGTATGTGGTCCATTTTCCTTATTGGTCTCTTGTTTTCCTGATTCTTCTTCCATTTCTTCGATGGGACTCTTATATGGTAAGAACCCCATGCAAACTGGCTCTCTCTCTCTCTCTCTCTGACAAATTCTGTGACCGCAGGCAAACTGTTTAATCCCTGAACCGTAGTCTCCTCATATGTAAAATGCAGATAATAATAATTATCTCATAGGGTTTTTGTGATGATTAAAACCAAAGTGTCACTTATCTAAAAAGGACTTTTAAAAACCTGTGATGTTGAAGCTTTTAAAAAATGGATGGTTTTCTAATTCCAGTAGCTGCTAGTTTCAAAGATTATAGGACATCTCCAATGAGGGGAAGAGGGGTGATGATCCTTGTCTAATTTGTTGGACATAAAAGTCATATTCCCTTCATTTCTTTTCCTTTTTAATTATGTTTGTAAAAAAAAAAAAAAAACCTATATTATGCCAGACATTTTTTTTAAAGATTTTATTTATTTATTTGACAGACAGAGATCACAAGTAGGCAGAGACAGAGGGGGAAGCAGGCTCCCTGCTGAGCAGAGAGCCCAATGTGGGGCTTGATCCCAGGACCCTGGGATCATGACCTAAGCCAAAGGCAGAGGCTTAACCTACTGAGCCACCCAGGCACTCCTCCCTGCCCCCTGCCCCGGTGCTGTTCTTAAGTAACATCCTGCTTCCCCCATCTAAGGGACAAGCCAGACATTTTTAGTATAGTATTTCACTTATCCCTTACCCACTACTGAGAAATGGGTATCGTTATGCTGCTTTTACAATGGAGGAAATGTTTTGCCCAAGGTCTCAAGGAATAAGTAGAAGAGCAAGAGTTTGAGCACAGTTTGCTTTTATAGCAAATCCCGTGTGCTTTCCATTCAATGTTAGTGTTGACGAGGTGCCAACCCTCACTCTTGCCTTCATCTCTTCCTTGCAATTTTCCAAAAGAAAATACCTTTAACCCACTCTGAGAAAACCACTCTAAAAACATTAGTCTCTTAATCTGGTGTAGTTTTATTCAAATTCACTGCCCCATCACCCAATGTTGAAGGCTACCACTGACCACTGGATCCCATTGTCCTCTCTGGCCTCTTGGCCCCTGCTCTCATCTCCCTGAGGACCACTGAATTGGGTTTTGAGCCATCTAGTTGGAACTCCCTTCATGTTCCTTGTCCCAGTTCCCAGCATTTTGCTTTGGCTTGATTTCTGCCACTTGGCTCTTGACAGCCCTCTTCCTGAGATCTAGAACTCAGAACATTTTTTTTTTTCAGAACTTTGAATCCAAAGTAGCTGGACACCTGCCACCACCCAGATGAAGTCCACTCACTCTATTCTCAGGGATCGCAAAAGCCCCATCCTTGGCTTTGCTCAGTTGGTGGGAACCTCACAATTTCCCAGTTTGAATCACAGTGAAATTTGTCACATTTTATTTTAACTCTAGACCCAATTCTTCACCCTCATCTGGCCTAGAAGACATAGCCCTAGGCCCCGATTATTTTCACTTTTCCTCTGCCTTATTTCCCAGTCCCTATGTATCTCTTTTTATGCATTTAGGGATTTATATTTCCCTAAATATGATGATTTTTATTAGTTTAATTATGACCAATTGTTCATAATTTTCTCTCAAAAGCAATAAATACTCACTGTGGGAAGATAAGAAAATCAAAGAATGTGCACAATCTTACCAGACATCAAACAAAACAAGAAAGGACGAATACAAGAGATTGCGGAATCTACCCGCCTACCAGTAATAACTAACCACCTTGAGGTATATCTTGCCAAACTTCTTAATACATCGTTACATAATATTTACATATTTTATATGTTGTGTTTTAAAACCTGCCTTTCCCCTTAATTGTATTTTTAGTTGACTATATTCATAGTCAACAAATGTTTGATTTTTTTAAGTGTTTTTCTCATGAAATGTGTGGGATGAGGGCAGAAGAGTGAGATAAAATCATTTGTAGAATTCATGCACCTAAGTTGTGGTCTATAATAAGTAGAAAACACCTGCAGCACCCTGCTACCTGAAAAACCACGAAGGGTCTCTTTATTAAGGCAGCAGGGATAACTGCCAATGTGAGCTGCAAAGAGTTGGATTTGCTATCGCTCTTCTTTGTGTGTGTGTGTGCCCCACATTACTTTGATAAAGTGGACCAAAGGCTATGATTTCTATTTCCTGCTTCAGGTAGTGCATTATTACTAAGATGTAACCTGTGAACTTGCTTCAAGTACAAGCCTTAAGCAGAGAGTCTCTGTCAGATGATTTCTATGGGAGGTTTTGTTAAACTCCAATAGGCTCCATAGAAGATCCAGCCGGGGCAGTGAGATGCGGCAGCCCTGTGCTTCTTCACTGTGGAGAAGGCTCTATGCGGGCGTGTTAGCTGGCTGGATTCTCCATGGGTGCTAACTCATGCTCTCCAGGTCCCGGGTCAGAGAGAAGGAATATCCCTCTATGAATATAATCTAATCTGAGAATGAACCTCTGGTTGTCCAGACATGTGACTCTGAAATTTACTAAGATATATCAGTGTGGTAGATCAGATGTTCCAAAGAGCACTGCATGAGTAGATACATCTCATCCCAAACGTTCCTCTTAAAATATTTTGGATACTCCTCCCACTGATGAGTTTGAGGTCCATATGTTCCATACCCTTGAAACTGGGCAGGATTTTGTGACAACTCCATTCAATTCACTTGGTGAAAGTTGATACTGTATGATTTCTGAGGTGAGTTCGTAATAGAATACACCACCCATCTGGCTTGTTCTTTCTTGACATACACCTTACGAGCCCTGATCCTATATATGTAAGAAGTCAATCCAGATATCCAGAAGCCACCGTAGTGAGAAGAGTCACAGAGAAGCCTTTTAGAAATGGAGAAACCTAAGGAAACCCTTCATCTGCTTGAGCCTTCCAGCATCCACTGCCAGACATGTAAGTGAGCCAGGAAAACTTGGAGGTCCCTGGGTCAAATGTAATACCTCACAGAGGCTGCACACCTATCATGGAAAACAAGTCCTGTTGAAGAGAAGCTCATGGTAAAACACTAGAAAGCGCACAAGGAAACATACCACCACAATTCTGACTTAGCTAGTGCAACAAATGGGAGAATTTATACTCTGCTTACCACAGATATTAGAACAATTTCTAAAAATTAAGTTTTTAATTTTAATTCTAGTATAGTCAACATAGTGTTATGTTAGTTTCAGGTGTACAATATAGTGATTCAGTAATTCTATACATTACTCAGTGTGTGTCATGGTAAGAGTGATATATTAGAGCAATTTGAAGGACTTTTAAATAAAAGTGTTTAAAATGTTCAAAGGGATAAAGGAAAGAATAGACTCTAGGACAAAAGTAAGATATTATGAAAAAAAGAGGAGGTAGATTTTAAAAGAAAAGAAATGAAGATTTTAGAAATATAAATAAATTAAAATTCAGTGTCCATATTAAAGAGTATATAATCCAGCTGCAAAGAGAATCTGAGAGAGAGAATCAAAAGGATCTGGGAAAATTACCCAAGAACAGCACAGAGAAAAAAGAGCAGAAACATGGAAGAAAAATTAAGGCATGAGAAAAGGGGAAACTCAAACTCTTACCTAATAGGAGTTCCAGAAACATAAAATAGAGAGAGAGAGAGAAAAAAAAAGCAACGTTTGGGGTGGGAGTGGGGGGAAGGAATATTTGAAGTACCTAAGTGCTGAAAATTGTCCAAAACCAAAGAAGGACCTGAGTCTTCAGGCTGAAGATGCACATTGAGTCCTGAACAAGCTATTTAAAAAACAAAATCACCGAGACAGAAATCACTAATGTAAACATCAACTGGAAAAAAAAAAAGAAAGGAAAAAAGAAAAATATTACTATGGCGAAAAAAGAGTCTAGAAAGGAATAATAATGAGACTGACCAGACTTTTATCACCAAATAGTAGATGCCAGAAGATAATGAAACAGTAACATCGAGATATTGAAGTCAATAGTTGTCAGCTTAGAATTCCTTAGCTGACGAAATTCTGATTCAAGAATGTGAGGGAAAATAAAATGAGAGTGAGAGACCAAACAGAGAATTTTACTCGCAGATCTGATGAAGAACAATACTGAAGAACATCTTCACCAAGACATAAATTGAGCCCAGAAGGAAAGGATGGGATACAAAAAGCAAATAGTAAGAAAAAACACTGATAAAATATGTTAGGAAAATTAACTGAATAATTATAAAAGTAGTAATGGTGATGACTAATTTAGTGAAGAGCTAAAAGATATATGGGGAATTAAAAAATACTAGATAGAATGAATCAACACTACATCAAATACTAATGATGTATTTATTATACGGTGGCTAACTGAACATAATTTAAAAAAAAAGAAAGAAATATGCAAGACCTAAAAAAAAGATACTATATAGCAATACATAGTTTATAGGAATTGTGAGCTAAGGTGTTTTACTTATTTTTGTTTAAGATCATCTTTAAAGGAAGGGGTTGAAGATATTGATGGAATCTTGCATAAGTATAAATGTTCATATTTTAAGGGTAACCACTAAAAATTGAAATAAAAGGTAAAAATTCCAAAACAGTAGGAATAGAAGGCAAGAAAAATGCAAAAAAGAAGCAAAGAGAAAGAAAGTTAAATAAATACAAAATGAGGGACGCCTGGGTGGCTCAGTTGGTTGGACAACTGCCTTCAGCTCAGGTCATGATCCTGGAGTCCCGGGATCGAGTCCCGCATCGGACTCCCGGCTCCACGGGGAGTCTGCTTCTCTCTCTGACCTTCTCCTCGCTCATGCTATCTTTCAAATAAATAAATAAATAAAATCTTTAAAAAAAAATACAAAATGAGAAGGTGGTAATAAATCCAATGGTATTCCTGGTGTAACAAAGAATGCTAGTTTTCACCAAGATCTGTTCTCTGTCTTCCACGGTAATAGAGTTCTGATTGGAACATGGCCACCCAGCTAATGGCTTCATTTTCCTGCTGCTTTGACGCTAGGTGTAACCATGTGACTAAGTTCTGGCCAGTGTCACATGAGCAGATGAGAAGCGTGTCATTTCTGGATTTAGGCTTAAAAAGTCAGGCTTATGCTCCTTTATACTCTCTTCTTTCCTCGAGCTAGAACTAACTCCTCTAACCGGCTTCTCCCAGGTAGATAAAGGCAATGCCCTAGGGGAGAGAATAGCAATCCAGAGCAAAGGGGCCACCCTAACAAACTGGACCACTTATCCAGTTTATCCAGAAAGAAACATTGTGATTGGGAGAAGCCAGAGAGGGAGGATCTCTTTCTTACAATCACCTTTTACCCTAATTGATAAACATGATAAATGAAAACTGATTAAAATAGACGACTAAAAGTCTGACTCTCAGAATGAGTAAACACTACCGAAATTCAAATACCGTTATTTACAAGATACACATAAAACATAATGACTCAGAATGGTTGGAAATAAAGAGATGAAAAGATATATACCAGGCAACCGCTACAAAGAGAAAACTACGGTAGCAGGCAAAATAAGATTTAAGGTGAAAAAACAATGGACAGATAAACATGCAGTGAATTTACCTAGGCAACTGGATTATAGCTTTGCACTTTATACAGTGGCACCTTGGGCAAATTGCTTTATTCTTACCTAGCTTCAATTTTCATCAGTATAAAAGATGATAATATTTTATTTGCAGAATTGTGAGAATTAAATGAAATAATACACAGAAAACTGGTTTCCCATAGCCATAAAAATATGGTAACTCAAATTCTATCACATAATTAATTCATTCAACCTTCACTGAGCACCTATGATACATCAGAAACTGTACTGTGAACTAGGAAAATGGAGATAAGTCAGTCATAATACTTTTCTTTTTTTTTTAAAAAGATTTTATTTATTTATTTGACAGACAGAGATCACAAGTAGGCAGAGAGGCAGGCAGAGAGAGAGAGAGAGAGGAGGAAGCAGGGTCCCCGCTAAGCAGAGAGCCCGATGTGGGGCTCAATCCTAGGACCCTGGGATCATGACCTGAGCCGAAGGCAGAGGCTTTAACCCACTGAGCCACCCAGGTGCCCCAGTCATAATACTGGGAAACTATATGTTAAAAAATGAGTTTAAAAAAAAAATGAGTTTAATAAAGTCTTCCAAGGCCTTGTGATGGGGGCAGAGGGGTGTGCATTCCATCCAGAGTGAGTGGCTAGTTCTAATCTACAGCAGGGTCAAAGATTTCATAACAAAGTGACTCTTACATTGAATCCTGATGAGCAGGTGTTTGGATAGGCTGAGTAAGAGGAAGGGTATCCCATGAGACAGCACAGCATAAAATTAAGTGGCCTTACGGGGAACTGCATGTGAGGAGCTCAGAGTTGTTTGATGAGACTGTAGAAACAGATACTGGCTAAGATACTGGGACTTCATCCTACAGGTAACGAATGGGGAGCTATAAGAAGGGCTTATTCAGAGAATGACTCACTCCATTTTGCATTCTAGAAGGCTTACTTTGGCCACAGTGTGAGAGATGGTGGTGGTGGAGGTCCCACCAGCTTTGAGACAGTGAGATTATTAAGGAAAGAAATGCAGTATTTCTGGGGCTTGAAACAAAGGACCTGAAACCAGGCAAGAACAGTGAAATGGAGGGAGATAGATAGGAGGGTGATAGATAGGAATGTTCTGTTGTGTGGGACAATTTTCAGATTTTTCCTTTAGGGTGACTAGGTGGATTATGAAGACGTTTACTGAGAGCATAAGATGAGAGAAAAACCAGCTGGCAGGAAATTTACCTTCTGTTTTCATCAAGCTGAGTTTAAAGTCCATGGGACGTCAGGGTAGAAATTTCTGGTAAGGAATTGGCTTTAGGGAACTGGAGATCTGGGATAGGGATGGCCATTTATGAGTTATCAGCACATGGTTGGTAGTTGAAGTCATTCAGGGGTGGGTGTGCACAGACCAGGGGGCATTAGAAACAGAGCAAGGGCTGACTATTTAGGCACTCCAACACGTAAAGGTGGCAAGAGGGCTGAACAAGAAACGGTTGGAGAACTTGGAGGCAGAAGTGTCAAAGGGGCCAGTGGAAGACATAGTTTCAAGGACAAAAGTCAGGTCTCCAATGACAAATGCTACTGATGGGTTAAATAAGAAGAGAACTGAAAATAAAAACCACAACAATCTCATTGTTTAGGGTATTTTTAAAGCCACACATAGCCTTTGTCTGCCTTGGTGGAAGAACGTCTGCAGGAAAAAATGAGTAGTAGATTAAGATATGTATGTGAGAATAATGGGAACCGGCCTTTATCTCCCAAAAAGCTTGGGTGGGAGGAGGTGGGGACTGGAGGCAGACTGGATTCAGTAAGTGTTCTTAATTTTCAGTTTGTTTTAAAAACGTGTGAATGTGTTTGACATGATTAAGAGCCCTGGGAAGATGCTGATAGAAGGAGCCTGGAAGTCCAGGAGAGGGTATAACCCGTGAAAAGCCATTCTTGGCTTGGAACTAGATGGAAATAGATTTCCACGCCAGAAAGATGATCGGAAACGCCATTTGTAACGTTTTCAAAGGGCTGGAGGAGGTGACTGGCCATTTATTGAGCACTTACTGGGAACCAGTCCCTTTCTTTAATATGAATGTACTGCTGGAACTGGAAGGCGTATCGACTCCGTGGCCGGATTTCTTTTCACGAAACCGTTAATCATTAAAAAGGAATAAAAGGCAGCACTCTCTCAAGCTCAAACCCTACCGCAGATGCTAACCCATTTGCAATCTTTTTAACATCACAAAGAATACAGCTGGTTCGCGAGCGGTTCTGGAGTGCAGCTACCTCCCTCGCTCAGTGGAAGTCGGTAACTGTCCAGTGCGGTTTCCTTCGAGCCTCAGCGCCCGCAGGAGGGGAGGTGCCCGCGGGCCCGGCGGCAGCCAGCGTTCGGAGGGAGGCGGGCGCGGGCTGCAGGCACCGGGAGGAGAGAGAGGGAGAGGGGTGCCGGGAGGCGTCTCCCGGGACTCTCGGCCACCGCCGCTCGGGTGGCCAGCGCGCCGACCCACCCGGGAGCCCGGGCTTTCCCCGCTGCTCCCGGAGCGCCCGGCAGCCCGTCCCCGGGAACGGTTGCTCCGGTCCGCCCGGCCGCCCGGTGCCCGTGACCACCCGGCGGCCGCTTTCGGTTCCGCGCCTTATAAGGCCTGACAGGGGGGTCACGTGCGTCCCGGGCCGCCCGCTGGGAGGTGGGGGCGGCGTGGGGAGGGGCGGGAAGCGGGGAGGAAAAGGGGAGGGAGCCGGGGGCGGAGGAAGGAGCGAGGGGCGGATTCTGTGGCCGTGGGAGGCGGTGGCAGCAGCGGCGGGGAGCGGACCGCTCGGAGCTGGACCGAGGACGAGTAGGAGGAGGTGGAGGAGGAGGAGGAGGAAGGGACCGGCGCGGGGGCGGGAGAGCGCAGCGCGGCGGAAGCCGGAGACGGCGGGAGGGCCGGTGGCTGGCCCCGGGCAGGAGCCGGGGCGGCGGCGGCGGCGGCGGCGGCCGAGAGGACCGCGGCGAGGGAAGCGCATCCAGCGGCCCCGGCTGCGGCGGCGGGGGCCCGGGTCCCCGCGCCCGGGCGGCCGGCGGGCGCGGGCGGCGCGATGGAGCCGCAGCACGTGCGCCCCGCGCCCGGTGCCCGCAGCCCGGCCTGGGAGGAACCGGTGGGTACAGCGCCCGCGCCCACCCCCTCCCACTTCTCCTCTGCTCTCCCCCGCCCGGGCCGGGTTCCGTTCAGGAAATGGCCCGGGATGAGGTCCCCAGCTGCTTCCCAGCCGGGGCAGCGCTTCCTCCGCCGCCCGGGCTCCTCCTCGCGCGCCGCCCGGAGCGCCTTTGTCCGGCCAGCCGAGGCTCTCCCGGAGGGGCCGCTGGCGAACCGCAGACTACGGCCCTCGGAGGACCGTTTCCTTTGCTTCATCGACTCCTCAACTTTTGACTTGATTTTAGAGCACGGGCGGTAGGAGGAGGGAGAGAAGAATCCCTGACTCTGGGGTCAACGTGCGGGCTCGGAGGAGACCGCTCTTGCCTCCAGAGACCGCGCCCTGGCAGGCACCTGGGCGCACAGGTTCCCAAGGACCGCGGCGACTGCAGGCTGCTGGCGGCTGGGAGCCTGGAGCCACGCCTCCTGCTAGCCGCTACGGCCCCGGGTTTTCCAGGGTTCAAGGGTTTTGCCCGGGATGAAGCGGGGAGCTAACCTCGATCTCATGCACATGCCACCCAGAGGTTGGGTCATTTCAGGGACCGAGAGGAGCGTGTGCGTGTGTTTTGTGTGTGTGAGGATAAGGAGGAAGAGATCGGGGGGCTTTGGATTTGTTCCCTCAAACTCCTCCAACTTCCCTCTCTCGTCCAACTCAGACAGTCAGAACCATCTCACATCCCTCCAGGGATTCTACCCCGGAATCCCCGTCTCACTCAGAGCTCTGTAATCCTGTGTGGGCTGCCTTTTCCTTGGCATCGAATTTTGGCTCTCCACGCCCTGCCTCGATGTTTGCTACTCCGTCCTGGTTGAAATTCTTGAACCTGTCTGGAAACCCTCGTCTGAAATTTCTGGCCTCACCCGTGTTCTGTTCAACGTGTTCGGATGTTCTTTTCCCAGGGACTCTTCGTGTCTGCTCAGACTGGCCCCCTGCCTGTTAAGAGTTTCTAGGTCAGGTGCCAGGCTTGGTTCTCCTTTTTCTTTTCTAGTAGGTACACTCTAGGCTCCTTTGCCCAAATGCATTTCTCTGCCTCTTGTTTCCCCGACCTTTCAAAAGTGTCCTTGGACTCTGACCCATCTGTATCTGCAGCTGTCTTTGCTTTTGCAAATTTGAACATGTTGTTAGGTTGCCCATCTGCTCCTATTTCTTCTATTGTGGTTATCACTGGGGATTAAATTGTTCTTGAAACTAAAACTACAATAATGTTTTGAAGTTTAAATCAAAGATCACTGAGAACCAAATTATTGACCTGGTTTTGTTACTTTTTATTTTTTAGGCTTTAAACATTCCTATATGAAGTCCCTTTTGAACCCAGATGCTTTAAGCCAACACCAATCTATCTATCTGTCTATCTATCCATAAAACAATGCCCTGTTATATAGTATTTTGCTTTAGGCGACCGATGGCAGAACTACTTCATGCCTAGAAAAATAGAGAAAAAGTTGTTAATGTTGCCTTACTTCAAGTGACAAAAATGAAAGTGCTCGTTTTTTTGCCTTTAAAACTAGAGCCCTAACAGAAATGTGTGAATGAACTGTGACACTTTATCCAGACTGCAGAACTCTCCTTAAAAAAATTGGGTTTATTTTCTTTAAACACTGAAGGCCTTTTTATTCACTCAAAAGAGATTTTATCCCTCACCTACTGTATTCCAGGACTTTTGGATATAGCAGTTAACCCAAACACGAATCCTTGCATCCTCAAAGAGCATACATTCTTAACAGAATGTCTTGTTTCATATATGTTGAGAGTTGAAATTCAGACAGTTAAAAAAAAATCTTCAGAGATCTCATGTATGTGGCACAAAATGATACTTTGATGAAGTGATTTTATTTGCAAATCTGTGGTCCTACGGGTATGTCTGAGTCTAAGAATTCTCATTTAAGTTCCTTAAAAAAATGTTACCCAAGTTACTGAAAAGTGGCAGAGACAAGAAACAGGGTGATAAATTGGGTGGGGGGAAGAATGCTTAAATGTTAATTTCAGTATTTGAATCGAAGGGAGGAAATAGCAGCTTTGTCTAAACATGTTTTGAAAGGACACAAAATCCATCAAAATCAGGAATTCTGAACTTATCTTGGGTCAATGAGCCCTTTAAGAATCTAACCAGACTTGGGGCACCTGGGTGGCTCAGTGGGTTAAAGAATCTAACCAAAGCTATGGCGTCTGTCCCCACAATGTATCTATGCAACACGCATATAAGAATAATAATAAAATTTCAGGCGGGTCAGAGTTCTTGAAGCCCAGTCCATGGACCCTCAAAGACCATGGGCCAAGAACATCTGCTTTGACTAGGAGTCCGTTTGGCCCTTATTGAAAATCTACTGTCTGATTTCAAATATCAACAATTTTAATACTTTACCATAAAAGTATACTCCTTTATATTTATAATAAGAATATTTCCTATTGAATAGGAAATACTCACAACACACAGACCCTGAATTATTCCTTGTTGTGTATAAAGATGTACCTATAAGGATTTACTCTCTTTGTTCTTTTTTGATGAAACCTAAAACATGATGATACGATTCTACCTAGAACTGTTCAGACAGATGAGTAAACATAATCTCAGGAATTGATGCTGAATAATAGTAAAGAGAACAGAACTTCTGGCTCGCAATGTACCCATGTCTGGAGCTGAGGGTCAGCTACTGGGCTTCATGACATTCTTTGTATTTGGAGATAAAATGAAGTTATTTAGTTAAGTGAGGGCATTTAAATAAACAGTTAGCCTTATCATTACTCAAGCTAGGGCATCAGGCCTAAAAGAAGATAAATGTTAGCATTCGGGTTTCTGTGTATTTTCCTTAATACTAGCTTTGGGATGTAATCAAATCTGTGGGCAGAGAGGCATTACCTAAATTCCTAATCAATACAAAAATATTTTGGTGGTGGGAGGGAAGACATTTAAGGAAATAACCCATAGATGATGGGTTAACTAACTAAATAACTAAATAACTAAATAACTCATAGATGATGTCCTAGGGTGGGGGTGGGGAGATGGGTAGCTTGAATTCCAGCCAAAACTCAGAAACTGTGGGAGTATTTACAAAGCAGACCTCAGACAGTGACACAGGATATTAGGGTACATTTTACTTACTAAAATTTGTTTTTTATTTCCATATGGTTTTTATCTACGTGGCTTTGATGTAATGATTCAAAACTAATAGAAAATTAACAAGGGAAGAGTTTCAAAGGAAAAGGGGCCAAAATATAAATGAGAGGTTATAAGCATATTTGTGCATTAGACCTAGATGACAAAAGGTTTTTGCCTCAGGTACAGGGATGCCCATAGGTACATGTAGTTGCTATCATGATGAATCTAAAATCTCTTATTCAAGTAACAACCAAGAAAATTTTGATGGAATAAAGTTTTGAATGTTGAATTTCAAATATATAACAGATAGCATACTGTGGAAGTAGTTATAAAGTTTGAATGAAAGCAGACCTGTACTTATTCAGTGTTCTTTGCATGGTTCCCGTTGACTAGGAGTATGAGTCCTAGAATGTCACTGTTTGAAAGTCCAACTTGGGTTCTTCAGTACACAAGTGTAGAGTTCTACGTATTTGTGATATAGTGTTTAACATAAAAGCATAGACCATAAGGGACTTAAAGGTTGCAAATGGATATTAAACTTTTTTGTTATAGGTAATGATCAATAATAAGACTATAATTTAAAATATCTATCAGTAAGAATATGTGAATATGTGAATGCTAATATTCACAAAGTTGGTATCAGAATGAGAATTGGCTGTGATTTATACATCTTCAGAGTAATAAATTTTCCTTCTTTAAATGGGGCAGAAAGCCCTATAAAGTAGAAACCTAATTTAGTGGTAGCTTCTATTTCCATTTCATCCCAAATGCAGTGTCTGCATGGCTTATTTCCAAGGTTTTAATAGCGTGTTTGTGATATGTTATGTACCAAACAAAGATTTCAGAGTAACAATAATAAATACGTAAGACTCATCTAAGAAATTATTTGAATAAAATCTAAAAACACCAAGTAAGGTAAAAGTCAAGGGAATCTTGTAAATTGAAGAAATAATGTAATATGCCACATATTTGAAATTTGTTTCAGTTGCCATTCTGAGCTACATTAAAATGGTTGAAAATATGGCGCTCTTGACATTGCTATTATATTTTTAGCAGAAATGAAGTGCATTGCAGGTATACGATATACAGATTGGATATTCATTCTGGAAACTTCTAATTTACGGATAAGAACTGAAAAGAATCTAATGGATCAGGTACTTTACATTAGGTATTACTTGAAACAATCTCCTCAGAAGAGGTAATTAAAGAAAAGAGGGTTTTCATGAACTGCCTTTTGAGGGAAATGAAGTGACATTCCTTCATTTGCCTACACACTGTTTTCACTCTGAGCATTCTATGTGCTAGGGAAACTGTAGAGTAGGGATAATTTATTTAGCATCAGTAGGCTAAGACTGGCTATGCTTTCAAAGTCACAACCAAGTTTTAGAACTCGTTATAGGAGTCTTTGAAGAGCAGGTACAGCTGAGGTTAAGTTTTTAATGGAGTATAAATACCTTCACTTTGAGGTATTAATTGCCCAGCTCTTGCACATGGAACAGTTTTAAGGTATCTTTCAGCAGTCAGTGTCTGAATCAGAATGAGAAATGGATTCAGCCCTCTTCTTCAAATCACAGGATGGGCATGGGTGTTCAACAATGTGTTTCAGTTTAATCACTCTATCTGGACTCAGGAACATGTTACTATATAAAACTTGAAAGCCTAAAGTGTGAATACAAACATAATAGCTGACAAACTAACTTTTGTTACATGGTGTGCTGAAGTGAATAGAATATTAGCATAGTGATCACCTGATTTTGACTTTGGCCCTAACTCATGATTGGGGCCTCACCGTCATTAAAGGAGAGGTCTGAACTAGGTTTATTCTTTCAAAAGGCCCTTTGCTAAGTGTTCTTATCTATACTGACAAACCATTGGACTCATCAGTGACCAGACAGTTAGGTTGGGCTGAAGGCCGTTACTTTGATTATTTTTCTCCTAAAGAATTCCCGTCACAACAATATGTTCTGTGTAGTTCTAGAATCGCATATTTACAAAACCATAAGGGCTCTTAAAAGTTTAATTTGCCTAGCTCCTTCCCTTCCTAAAGAGGACAACAGAAGCTGGAGAAGTAGCTTCCATCAGTTAGTATTTCAAGGCAGCAATCTCCTGTCTTTGAAGATTCAAACCAGCACATTTTACACTTTAATCAGCAATGTGGATATATAGTATTGGGATTGAATATTGTTTCGTCTAACCTCTTTGAAATGTTAGTTTTGACATAGCAATCAAATTAGTGTTGAGAGTAAGATTACAACTAAAAAGAAACAAAACAAAACTCCAATAGAATGCTAGTTTGGAGGACCCTTAAAGGTCATGTCAGCTGAAAAAGTAGAAGGTCACATCAACTGAAAAACTAGGAACGGGGACTGAAGGACACGAACACGCTGAAGAGATTAAGTGCTTTACTGAAGTGTGAAGAGTCTCCACAGTCTAGCGGGGACTTTTTGCCCTACTTAAAAACACAGCTAAGTTTAGAGTTCTCTGAGGATGACAAGAGGAATCTGTCATCTTAGTATCTTCTCCCCCAAGCCCTCCCACACCTACATGGGTTCTTTGACGCTCAGCGTGCACACCCCGCCGCGAGGCTGCTATTCCCAAGTGCCCGCTTAGCCCGCTCGTTTGGGACGAGTTGTGAGCGGTGGCCGAAGCCTGTTGATCCCATTTCCTCCCGCTCCGGTCCGGGTTAGGGAGTGGCTCTCCCAGGACCTCCAGTGTTTTCGTGCTCGGGCAAGGGTGTTCACATGGTTTCGGTGCATTGTTTTCTTCCAGGCAGTCTCGGCTGGCGCTTCAGTTTAGACATTTATTTTGCATTCTGTGGTCTCTCTTGTGTGTACTCTCTTGTTTCTGCGCTCTCTCCACGCCCTTCCCAGTTTCCTGTTAGCCAAAGGGATCGCTCTTTCTGAACGAAAAGTTCTCAGAGCGGAGTGGAACCTCCCGGAAAATGCTCTTCTCTTCCGTGTGCGCCGGATGGAGGTGGGGGTGGGCCAGAAACTAAACGCCGCGGTCGGGATTGCTGAGAGGACCCAAACCCCGAGGCAGAGGCGGGAGAGGTATGGTTCAGCAGAGATGCGCTGAGGGGTCGTGAGACGGACGAGGGGCAGCGCCCATCCATCCATCTGGGGAGGCGGAACTGCTTATATTCAGTGGGAACTGTGCGGCGAGGCCCGAGGTTCTGGAGAGATTCTAGGTCTGGGGGTGGCAGGGTGTACCAAAGGGAGTCGGAGGAAGCTATAGGTTCCCTTTCTACTCCAGGGGCCGTTCTGGAACGGAGAAAGGGAACCCTTTCTACTCCAAGGGAGGGAGCTTAGCCGCTGCCCGACTCGCGGGGCTGGGCTGCGGAGGTTTCCTGCCCACCCCCCCCCGATCCCCCCGTCCATCCTAGGGACCCCAGACTCCCAGGGGAAATAGGTCGCCCCGGTCCCTCTGTCACTCCCATGCTCTCTACCCGTGCAGGTCGTATTCTGAGTCAGGAACCCAGTAACATTCCGAGGCTGGGTGCACAGGGGTCCCAAGCGGGCGGGGGTCCGCGTCTCCTGTGCCCCACTGCGCTTGCCGCTCTGGAGCAGGGGTGGAGGGGCCTGGAGGGCCGCTGCTGGGAGGGCGTCTGATCCCCCGCGCCCCTTCCCCTGCGGGGGCGGCTGGGGGAGCGGAAGATGGCGGCTGCGGCCGGGCTCGGGGCTCTGGGCCCGGCTCCGACCGAGCGCACCCACTGACCGCCGCTGCCGCCCCCGCCGGGCGGTGCTGTGTCCCCACAGGAGTCGGAAAGGATGGCCGGGGCCGGCGGCCAGCACCACCCTCCGGGCGCCGCGGGAGGAGCGGCCGCCGGGGCCGGCGCTGCGGTCACCCCCGCCACTGCGTCGGCAGGGCCCGGAGACGATTCGTCTGACAGCGAAGCGGAGCAAGAGGGACCCCAGAAACTGATCCGCAAAGTGTCCACCTCGGGGCAGATCCGGACCAAGGTGAGGCGAGCCCTCCGGCAGCGCGGAAGGCGGGAGGCTTCGGGGCGGGGAAGAGGAGCGAGGGCGCCTGGGGCGCTCGGAGCGCGCGCGGATGATCCCGGGAACGTGGGGCGCAAGGTGAGGGCGGGGCCTGACCCGGGGGCGGGGCCGGCGGGAGCTGGACCGCAGCACGGCCGGAAGGGATTCCCGGGCCCGCACGGGAGGCCGCCAGGGTGGGCTCCCGGGGAGCTGGCGGCTGCGGTGGAGGAGCAGGGAACGAGCGGCTCGGCGGGAGCGTGGGAAAATGTTGAAGCGCTCTGTAGAGTTCCCACTCAGGGAACTTAAAAGGACTGTTTTATTTTTTTGTCCTCGCTGAGTGCGGGTTTGGGTGGAGTATGTGCCTTGCGTAGGGAGCCCGGCGCAGGCAGACCCGCCAGAGATGCAAATCGCGCCCCCTCCCTTCCCTACCCGCGGGCAGCAGCTGTCTCCTCCCCAGGACCACTCTGAAAGGGTGGGTGGGGAGGTGACAGCAGACAGCAGCCTTACCTCCCGCTGCCATTTGGAAGGCAGAAGTCAAGGCACGACGCCTGTGTAAATGATGCTGGCGGTTGAACACCCTGCGTGACACATCAGCAAGCCAGGCTTTTGAGTAGTGGGTTCCTGCTCAGCGCGGGGGTTCAGATCTTAACAGCCATGGTTATCTTAATGAAGATTAACCGCCTTGTGTAATATGTGCTGTTACTTGTGTGTCTGTAGCAGATGCTTTTGAGAGCTCAAAGTTGAAGAGTTTTAAATAGATCTTGAGCATACACAGAGGAAATGCTTACCACATTGAAGGGTTATTTGTATTTTTAAGTTTTCATCGTACTTTAAAACGCATCGTACTTTTGAAGTCTGTTATCACTGGGGTACTTTAATGAGGTTATTTGAAGAGAACCAATGAAATTTCTGAGCTTGTGTGCTCTCATTAAAAGTAAATTTGTAAAAGTTAATTTTATACTTAGTTTTATGAGAATTCATTTTTTAAGATCAATGGACTCCTATGAGAGTAGAACTTTTATTAGATGTTTATGAAATCATGTTTTTTTAAGCCTGCATCCTTATTTTTTATAATAAGTAGGGGTAAGCACATGCAAGTGGTAACAAGATGCACTTAGCAAAGAGTCAAAGATGGCTTCTGTCATTTTTTACCTGCCCGCTGTAACTCATTTTAATAGTGACATTTCTTCATTTAATAAAAACTATGATAACTTAAGGATTTGGGTTTAATATGTTTTTAGAAGATTAAGGCTAAACAAGATAGGGACTTTCTAACAGTGCCTTTAACATTTGAAATGTCAATTTTAAAAAAGTTCATGAAACTGAATTACTAGTGAACAAAATGGCAGGTTTAAAAAGTGGCATATTTTATAGATTCTTATGCAATGGTTAAAATTCCATGTAAAACGTATCAAAATTTACCAGTACATTTATAATGCTTGAAAGAAAATTTAGAGATGGCTCTAATTTGAGTTAAGTTAAGCAACAAATTTGAGGGGGTACAATTAAAATTTGTAGGTCTCATTAATTCATGGTAATAGCTAAGTTTATGTATTTTTAATTTTATATTATCTATGGTTTGGGGTAAGGCATGTTTTTAAGACTAAGAATAAATTTTAAAAGTTCATTTATTATTGGTTTTCCATTTAACTTTCTAATAAAAATATTTAGCACTGTTTTTTTTGCATGATTAGAGATAGTGATCATTAAATGAAATATTTCTTAAATTTCACAAGATGTATTGAATTTCAGAAGTCCTGCATTTTATACTAACTCATACAAATGCATGTAACTTCATCAGTGTTTTCATACATGAACAGCTGAGATCCAGACCTAAAACTCCTGAGACGGGTGAACCTCAGCCTTTCTGTGTGCCCCTCTCACCTCCATCCAGACTGTATATATATGCCACAGATTTCATCAGTTACATCTCTTTATCACACATATTGATTCTCAGGGAAGAGAGCTAGTGCAGTAAGGGAATTAATAAAGTGAGAACTGCTAAATTTAATACTGGTTCCTAGCCTGTATTAAATTTCCTAAATTTAATACCGGTTCAATTATGGTCCAGGTAAGAGTTAAGGGAAAAGATCTTTTAGAAAAAGACTGTGCTTTCTTGATCATCTCCACAGATATGTAAGATGGGAGAGTCTAGAGGAGAATGAGACCAGGACTAGCCCAAGAGCTAGTGGGTTTTGAGACAGAAAGCAGTTCTGGGACGCTTAGGTGGCTCAGTTGGTTAAGCCTCTGGCTCTTGATTTGCACTCAATGTGGATGTGATCTCAGGGTCATGAGATGTGATGTGATCTCAGGGTCATGAGATCTAGCCCTGTGTAGGGTTCAGCACTCAGCATGGAGTCTGCTTGAGATTCTTTCTCTCCTTCTTCCTTTGCTCCTACCCTGCTCATGTTCTCTCTCTAAATAAATAAATAAATCTTTAAAAAAGAAATAAAAATATTTATTAAATGAATAATGTATATATTATACAGTTATATATAATGCTTCATATATATAGGCATTATTATTAAAACATGTTACTTATTTTGGTTTCCTTTAAGAGCCTTATGATCATGAAGTTGTCTGGTTAGTTTAGGTTTGGGATGAAAAAGACCACCAAAGTAATTACCGTATTTAATGTGTTCTTTGTTGTAAATACTAGTTTGTGTTTTCAATAATTTGAATAATCTTAAATCAATTGTGGCATTTGGAAAGTATCCAGGTACTTCTTAACTGAAATAGGTATCGTGCACCCATAATACGATATTGAACAGTGTGAGAGGCTATTCAGTAATGGGAGGGTATTCTGTGAAAAGTCAAATCTCCCTCTCACTCCAGACCTTCTAGTCTCCATCTCAGAGGCAATTGTTGGCATTTTTCTTGGTATACTTCCAGAAAATGTCTATGAATGTACATATGTTTCTTTAAAAAGTACAAGTGGGAACATTCTGTGCACAATGCTGTGTCTTGTTTGGAGTTTGAATATCATCATTTCCCTAATGGTGTGTACACATCTACCTCATTCTTTTTAATGGTGGGGAAGTATTCCATTATGGTAGGTTGAACTACATGAATTTGTGAGGTCAGTAGGTCAGAAATGGTCAAGAGTAGGTAAAAAATGGCCAAGGGCCTGGGAGGTCTGGGAACTGGGAAGACCCTTTTGAAAGGGTACAAACGTTCACTTCTAGAATGAATAAGTTCTGGGAATCTAATGGGCAGTGTAGTGACTATAGCTAACAATACTGTATTGTATCCTTGAAATTTGCTGAGAATAGATCTTAAACATTCCTACTTTTTAAAAAAGATTTTGTTTATTTATTTATTAGAAAGAGAGAGAGAGGAAAGAGAGAGAGAGCAGGGGGAAGGGCAGAGGGAGAAGGAGAGAGAATCTCAAGCAGACTCGCCGCTGGGGTAAGCCCCGACTTGGGGCTTGATCTCATGACCCTAAGATCACGACCTGAGTCAAAATAAAGAGTCAGATGCTTAACTGACTGTGCCTCCCAGGCACCCCTAGATTTTAAGCATCCTTAAACATGAGCACACACACACACATTAATTAAGTGAGGTGCTGGTTATGTTAATTAACCTAATTGTGGTAATTATTTCACAATATGTATGTCTATCAAATTATTACATTGTATACTTTAAATATAATTTTGTTTGTCAATTATATCTCCTCAAAGCTGGGAAGAAGTGGTTGAATGTAGGAAATTTCATATGGTTCGGCCTAACATGATAGATCATTTAATTACCTAGTTCTCTATGGAACTTCTCTGTGGAAGTTCTCTATGGTTATTTTAGGACAACACTAATCTCAGTTTTTTTTATTTGTTTTGCAGTGGATATGATGACTTTTATTTATTTTTTTATTTTTATTTTTTTGACAGGAAGTTGGATTTATTGGTGGGCATGAATATGACGGGAGGGGGTAGTGCCAAGGTTTTCATGAGTGCAGAGCCTTCCATTTGTCCAAGGGACCATGGTTAAGGATGTATTTGACCCCACAGCCATCTGGGATAAGCCGCTTTTCAGCCATGTCTTCAAATTCATCCACATTGAACTTAGTAAAGCCCCACTTCTTGGAGATGTGGATCTTCTGGCAGCCAGGGAACTTGAACTTGGCCCTGCATAGGACCTCAATCACATGCTCCTTGTTCTGCAGCTTGATACAGATGGACATGATGACTTGGCCAATGTGGACCCTGGCTGTTGTGCCCTGGGGCTTTCCAAAGGTACCCCGCATACCTATCTGCAGCCTAAATTGAAGATAGCCATGAGGTCAGACCCCAGCATCCACCCAAAGGGCTGTCTCTAATGTCCCTTAGGGCAACCCATATAATCAACAGGCTGCGTACACTACCGAGGAGGCTACTTATGATGACTTTTAAAGTAAAAAATAAGACTGGCATGCTTTAAAAAAAAAAAAAAAGATTTTATTTATTTATTTGACAGAGATACACAGAGCGAGAGAGGGAATACAAGCAGGGGGATTGGGAGAGGGAGAAGCAGGCTTCCTGCCAAACAGGGAGCCCAATATGGGGCTCAATCCCAGGATGCTGGGATCATGACCTGAGCCAAAGGCAGAGGCTTAACCCACTGAGCCACCCAGGAGCCCCAAGACTGCTTTTAAAATTAGTCTGATTTAATAATGAATTTAATAATTTAATAATGAAATTATTAAATATTTAATAATTTAAATATTTTAATTTAATTTAATTTTTAATTTAATTAAATATTAAATAATTAATAATTTAATAATGAAATTCTCCCATACATTTTAGTATATTCCTCACATCCCCACTTTGTATACTCTTTGTTCTCCTTTTCATTTTTTTCCTGTTTCTTTGCCCTTGCTGTGTACTATTTTTCTCTCTCTCTGTTTTTCACTTTTTCCTTTCTCTGTATCAGCTAAGTAGAATTTCGGGTAGTCTCGGCTAGCTGCTCGGGTGGTAAACAGTAGATAATTTTATGGCTGCCTCTGTTTCCCCAAAGGAAAAAAAAAATCCTTTACTTAAAAAAGTGGAAATGGTGCTGATGTGAGAAAGCCAATGGGAGCTATAATTCATTCCATCTCTTCCTCTCTCCTTATTGTTGGCTCTTATTCCTAATTCTTAGTTCTGTCTTAAGGAGGAGGTTGATTTTACATTCAGATTTACCATTACAGAAAATTTTGCACATATTTATTAAGGACGAGACATTCTGAAACAGCATTAATATAAACTCAGACCACCTTGGTTTTGAACATGAATGTGAAGAAGCTTTGTTTGCTCTTTTTTGCCGGATGGATACTGTTGGCCCATGAATACAGGGACTGGCTGGAGGAACCTTGGTCAGATTTGCAGACTGAGATTGTTCAACCATCGTAAGCCATGTGGTATCAACAAAGGAACCATCTCTGACTTTTTCTGACAATGACTCATCTCCGCCAAGGTCTTGAAGCTTCATGTGTCAAAAATATCTCCTAATTAGGTTTACTGTGCTCTCATTGATCTGGCATTTCTATGTATTCTTACAGTTAATTTGGAATATCGATGGGTCTTTCTTTTTATGGGTCTTTAAATTTAGGTAACGCATACCTAACCCCCTAAATGATATTCAGAACTTTGCAACATTATATCTGGATTAAGACATCTCTTTAAGCACAGTAACAAAATAGTCATCACAATCTTCAGTTCGTACCTCAGTTTTACTTTAACATGAAGGTTGTATAAATAAATTCTTATACCTTTATAGTAAGGCACTATATGGAAATATTGATTTGTATTTTTCCCTGATTAATGAGATGCAGTTGGTGCAACTAAAACATTATCTTTCACCGTAACTGTAGTTAGAGTAGTCGAGGGAAGAAATGCTCAGCATTTTTCAAATTGTAGGTGGGAGCCCATTAGTGGGCCATGATAGTTTACATCTAACATTTGAAACAGACAGAATAGATTAGAAACTATTACTCAAAACTTTTAACCACAATTCTGAATGGAATTTTTGGATGGGGTCGTGATCCAAATATGAGGAGAAGCAGAAACATGGCCAGAAGATTGTTAAGAAATGAGAATAAAATAATATTGATAGGTTTATTGTTCAGAAGCTCAATATGATATGAGAGGCGAGTAGGAATTTTAGTATTTCGCTAGGTGGTGAGCAGGAAGGTATTTTGAATAATAAGAATAATTAACATTCATCTAGAGCAGAACTTGGTGAACTTTTTCTGTAGAGGTTTAGAGAGTAAAGTCTTAAGCTTTGTGGGACATAAAGTCTGTGTCAAAATTACTCAGCTCTGCCGTTGTCGTGTGAAAGCAGCCATAGACAATCCTTTTTTTTTTTTTTTTGAAGATTTTATTTATTTATTTGACAGAGAGATTACAAGTAGGCAGAGAGGCAGGCAGAGAGAGAGGGGGAAGCAGGCTCCCTGATGAGAAGAGAGCCCGATGGAGGGTTTGATCCCAGGACCCTGGGATCATGACCCAAGCTGAAGGCAGAGGCTTAACCCACTGAGCCACCCAGGCGCCTCATCCATTGACGATCCTTAAATGAATAAGTGGTGTGGTAACACTTTAAGGACGTATGAAATTTGAATTTCATATAGTTTTCAGGTATTAAGAAATACTCTTTATCTTTTTTTTTTTTTTTAAGCCATTTGAACTTGTGAAAACCTTCGTAACTGATGGGCTATACGAAATCAGGTAGCCAGAAGAAAATGGCCCATACATTTGGCTGGCAGGCCATAGTTTTCTGACTCCTGTTCTAGATGATGGAAAATGGCACAGTTTGGTTTGCAACGCACTGCAAAGTTAAGGTGCTGCTCGATGCTCTCGGCATTTAAGGGACCAAATAAAGCTAGATTTCAATCCATTTAAAAATCTCATCTTTGTAGAACATTTTATTTTTAGCTTGGTTTGCGTCTTTGCTTCCATTTTAATGTGAACTAAATATAGACTGGAAACTCTGAGTCCTGGTACAGTTAATACATGGTATAACAGCTTTCTTTCCATTTTGATTACAAGTTAAACATGATATTCCGTTATTAAAGATAAGAGACATAATAAATAATTTACTAAACCTTTACATCTAACTGAAGATGCCTAATTTGAAAGTATCTAAATTTAGAAAGCTCTTGCTTAGTTTAAGTTTGCATGTTTGCTGTTGTGGTAGGAGTGACAAAAGGTTATATGACACGACCATTTTCAACCACCCAGGGCTCCTTTCTGTTTACAGGGGACAGGGTTTCACTCCTATTGGATGTGTTAGGCTTTCCTTACTCAGGAAATGTGTTTATAAGCAAAGGTTTTAATTAAAGAGAGTTTGTTTTATATCTAAGAATAGACCTTTGAAAAAGGCCATAACATGTTAGTACATTATTTTCCCTTGGCAAATTTGTGTGGTTCTGCTGGGTATCGCATATATTTCTCCATGACTATTTAGTCACTTGAAACATTTTTATATTTTTGATTTGGTTAAGTGGCTTAAAATGGCCTGTAACCATTATTGATAACAGTCTTAATTTAGGATTCAGTGCTCATTGTTTCTGCTTCAGGTAGTCATTTTTTTTTTTTCAAATGAACATATATGGTAATAATCTCCCCTCCCCTTGCTCTTTGTTATGAGGATATTTGGAAGACTATTAGGCTCTTGTTTTATACCAAAGAAATATGATTAACTTTATCGTGCATGGAGTTGGAATTTCTAACCTTCTTCCTGTGCCATTTGAGTCCCATGACTTTTTCAAACCACCAACATGTGATTTACTATAATAAATCTTTATGTATAGGCTTGGGGCATTTATGTCAGAAATTTTAAAATACATTTCTACTTAGCATTTTATTGTTTACAGAGCAGTTTTTGTAACTGCATGAACTGAATAAACAGGAGCTTATGTAACAGTTCTGCAAAATTACCTAAATTTTACAAATCATAAATCCAAGACTCAGTTTAGTATCTGCTGAGTAAATGGCAGGCTGGAACTCAAAAGCGAGACTTGCTACCATTATTCCCTGGCACAGTGGACCCAATGGTAGGTTCCAGATTCCTTTTTTTGGGAGTTCCATCAGCTTCTTGGGTTTTGAAGCCTTACCTCTCACAGGGTACAGGCACAGATAGGGGCCAGCTATCTCCACTTTCCTTCCCCACTCCACGCTTCCCCTGTCCCTGTCCTTCTCCTCTTTCTACCCCTTCCTCCTCCTTCCTGCCCTGCCCTTCATCAGTCTTTTTAGTCTGTAAGTATATTTCTCACCAATGTTATGGATTTTATAACGTCTTTTTGCATCTGAATCCCACATTTTTTGTGACACGTTTAAGAGTGTGCGTTTGCAAAGTAAATTTCTGAATAAAAAAATTTCAGCTGAAATTCCTCCTGATTTTAATTACTGTTAGCAAAATCGTGGAATCACTTTGAAAAACATCTTTAGAAGGACTAAGAAGAAATGCTTTTAGGTAGCTAACTCTTCAAGTAGGTTTTCAAAGAAAACTGTTAGTTTCACTTCCATAAGGTAAGATGCTATTTTTAAAAGGTCATGATATAGTGTTAAAAAGAATTATATAAGGTAATTTTTCATGTGGCCCGTTAAAACATAGTTGAGGAAAAAGTATACATAGAATTTATTTTTAACTAGTTAAGAGATGAAAATGACATTTGGGGTGCCATTTTCTCCATCTACGTATTTTATTTAAATGAGAAATTTTGCCAGGCTGTATACCTGAGCAGGTATACTGTTTTGACTTGGATTATTTATGCAAACTCATATAGTACTTTAAAGTTATAACAGAGGTGTGGGGATGAGGTCATGGTCTCAGGGTCATGAGTTTGAGCCCCGCTTTGGGCTCAGCCCTGGGTGTGGAGCCTGCGTCAGATTCTCTCTCTCCCTCTCCCCTCGCCATGTTCGTTCTTGCTCTCTCTCTAAAAAAAAAAATTACAATATTAAAGTAATGTTATAATATAACGTTAGATATCATTAGTATATAATAAATATAAATTTTATATATGCTTACATATATAAATGCATATAATGTGTATTATAGAAGCTATATGAACATAGTATATAATTATAATGTTCTATGAACATGTTATATGCATGTTACATATATAAACATATCTCTGTAATTTGTGAAGCAGAATGATAAAACAAGCAGCCCTGAATCCAGCGTAAGAACCAGGATATTTCCAGGCCCATATATCCACCCGGGTGCTCCTTCTCTTTTTTATTCCTTTGTTGCCCCTCAGTTCATTCAAAAAGATATGTATGGTGTTTCCAAGCACCTTCATAGGTGCTGGGGACTGAGCAATAAACAAAATAGACAAAAACCTCTGCCTTCTTGGAGTTCACATTGTAATGCAGGCAGAAGTTATACACTCATAAATATGCAAACTGTGTCACATATTAGAAGGTGGGAAGTGCTGTTGAGAAAAAACATGAGTGGGGGTGGGATTGGAAGGGGAAAGGTCTTCCTGAGAAGGTGACATCTGAGCAAAGATCTTGAGGGAACGAATCACAGACTTCTGAGGAAAAGCAGTGTAGGCAAAAGGAACAGCAGATGCAAAGATCAAGAGACAGAAGCTGTGATAAGGAGACAGATCAGTGCGACTGAAGTTGGGGGTGGTGGGAGTCAGGGGGAAGCAGGTAGAAAGTTGGAAGTAGGTAAACAGTGTCAATAAGTAAGGTGGTACTATAGAGAAGAGTTCTCAGCTTGGGGTTCATGCATTCCATAGCATGGATGGTCTTTGGAGGGCTCCCCACATTTTATATCTGTGTATACATCCCTCAGAAGACTGATACCATTGATTTGTAAAAGGGGATTGCAGGACGGACCATAAATGATGGATGAAAAAAAATACACATACACTGTAACCAACAGTTGTTGTGGCCATTTGAAGACATGCTACAGTGGGGGGTGGGTTCAGTGAAATGAATCATCTTGAGTGGGATAGGATAGCAAGGTTCCTTTCAGGAGTTAGTAGTATTGGGTTTGTATCTTGGCTCTTTCAGGTCCTACTAGGTGACCTTAGTCATGTTACTTAATGTGACAGAGAATGCTGTGCCCATCAGGTTCTATTTCTGCTGTTCATCCTGGCCCACTCTTGGACTTAATTTCTCCCTGCAGATAGGTGGGGTTATGTGACTGAGTTCAGGCTCGGGGAATATGGAGGACAGTGATGTTTGTTGTATGCCTTCTGAAGCGTTTTATGGGACTCTGTGTTTTGTCTCTTCTCTCACCTGCCAGCTAGATGTAGATTATCTAGTGAGAGGAGCTTGGATCCTTGAATGACTTCATGGAGCAGAGCCTCTTTGCTCCTGTCCCTAAACCTCACTGGTCACATTGGATGGTGACACTAGAAAGAAATAGACCTTTACTGTGTTAAGCCTCTGAGATTTGGGCATTGTTTGCTGTATCAGTTAGCATACTGTGACCAATACAGTTCATTTCTGTGAAGGCAAGGGTTCTCATTTATGGAATAGATATAGTCATTTTTGCCTCATAGGGTAGGTAGGTAATGAAAGATAAAGAAATACACCATATGCTTCTATATCCTTGATTTTTATAATTATTTTTTAAAATAAAAATTATTTTTAAAAATTGATATAAAATCTGGATAACTCAATTATTCACGATACATGTATTTCCTAAATAACTTAATCAGTAGGGTATATAGACTGCTGTTCTTTATTGACTTTTTAAAAGACTTGATAAAACTATTATGTTTTATAGACCATTATTTTATCATCAAAAATAAAATGTCTTTTTGGCGTCTGGGTGGCTCAGTGGGTTAAAGCGTCTGCCTTAAGCTCAGGTCATGATCTCAGGGTCCTGGGATCAAGCCCTGCATCAGGCTCTCTGCTCAGCAGGGAGCCTGCTTCCTCCTCCTTTCTCTCTCTGCCTGCTTCTCTGCCTACTTGTGATCTCTTTCTGTCAAATAAATAAATAAAATCTTAAAATAAAATAAAATAAAATGTCTTTGCTACCATGAAGGGCCTTATGGATGTGTGAAAACTCACATTGCAGGAGCAATGAGGATAGGCTTACCGTACGTGATGATTTTAGCTAGGGTTAGTCTTGTTTCTAGAGTAATGTATGTTATACATGTCTTATGAAAAAATACTGTAATAGGAATGAGTGACCACTGAGAATTGGTAGTAGAAATAATTGACCTGGTAGGCTTTTAGGTGCTTTTGTGGCCAAGTCTACTTTACCCTGGAATGTTCTTCCTGACATCCTCCCTACCTCCTTAAGTCCTATTTACTCCTCAGTCCACACAATCTGGCTTTTGCCCCAACCATTTTATGAAAACGTCTTTTGCAAAGGTCACTACCACCTAATTGCTAAAAAAAATCCAGTGGTCTCCTTTTAGTTTTCACTCAGCTGTATTTTGTGCCAATTTTGATGCTGTTGACCATTTTTCTCACATCTTTCCCTTTTGTTTTCAAGGTTTGAATTTCTCTTATCTTTCTTATTAGCTTTTTACTGCCTGTCCGTCTCTGCCCTGACTCCTTTGGCAAATGCTAAATGTTTTTGTTTCCTAGGATTCTTATTCTAAGTCTGTTTGCCTCTGTCTTAGTTAATGTGATCGATTCGATTAGACTTCCCCTACCAGCTGTACCAGTCTTTGCCTAGCCTGTGCTCTTTCCTGAGACCTGGACCTGAATCTCCTTTGCCTACCAGTGCTGACTCTAGTGAGTCCTCTAGCCATCTCAGTCTTGACATTCTCAAACCCAACAGGTATGTTCACAGTCACCGCACCAACTAGGCACATTTTGCTTCACTACTTTTATATCTTACAGGATTTGCCTTGTAGTTAACTTTGACTGTTTATCTTGCTGATCATCTTCATTAACTCATTTGCTGTCAATAAAAATGCATTCAGAGTCTACTGTGGCTGGCAGGGCTCCGTATGAGCAGACACAACCCCTTTCCCCATGGAGCTCAGTCAGCAGTCACCAAATGTAGTCAGTTCTGTTTTGTTATATGTTATCTCATTTAATCTTCATAGCAAAGCTGTTAAGTAGGTAGGTATAACTATTATATTCGTTTTAGAAATGAGGGAGCCAAGGATTAGAAAGTAACTTGGAGGTTGCACAGCTCTCCAGTGACTAGTTTGATGCCTGGTTTCAATCTGTGATGATATACTGTCCCTTTGTCTATTGGGTGTGTTTGTTGTGAATTCATCCATTTCCTTTTATTTCTATTGCTACTTACCCTAACTTCATTAGACCTGAAAAATTTATCATTTCAATGTTTGCAGTGGATTTCCTCTTTGGTCTACTGCCAGAGTTCTCTCTATGAGAGGGACATATGATCATAACACATTTTGTATGAATCTTAGACATTGCCCATTGCTAGTAGAATAAAGTCTAAATTTCTTAGCATAGCTTAGTAGGTCTTTCTCAGTTTGATAGTAAAATAACATAAAAAATCCTAGCTACTAGATCTTACATTCTATCAAAGAGAAGTTAATACCCATATAAACAAATGTATGTCAGATGTTCCTAAGCATAATGAAGGAAAATAAGACAGAGTAAAGGGGGAGGGAGTGATGGGGTGGTATATGTGTGCATGGAAAGTATTTGGGTTGACTAGGTCCAGGAAGGACTCTCTTTGGTGAAGTGATTTTGAACAGAGATCTGAATGAAGTGACATGAGCCATGCAGATATCTGGTGTTGGAACATACATACCAGGCAGAGTCAGGGCCCTGGTATTCCAGTTGTGTTTTCTGTCACTGTCATCCTGTGGGCGATCGTGCCAAACTCTTCTCTGTTCCCAAAGTAAGGCAGGTACTGTTGTATCTCCCAAGTGTTTTCCATGTGATATTCCATTGACATGAAATGCTCCTTCTTCCCCCCTATTTCTCTGCCTGATTTATTTATCTATTTATTTAAAATTTTTTTAAAGATTTTATTTATTTATTTGACAGAGAGAGATCACAAGTAGACGGAGAGGCAGGCAGAGAGAGAGAGGGAAGCAGGCTTCTTGCTGAGCAGAGAGCCCGATGTGGGACTCGATCCCAGGACCCTGAGATCATGACCTGAGCCGAAGGCAGTGGCTTAACCCACTGAGCCACCCAGGCGCCCTCTATTTATTTAATTTTTTAAAAAAGATTTTATTTATTTATTTGAGAGAGAGAATGAGAGAGAAAGCAGGAGCATGGAGAGGGGCAGAGGGAGAAACAGGCTCCCCACTGAGCAGGGAGCCTGATGCCGGGTTCCATCCTAGGACCCCTGAGATCATGACCTGAGCCAAAGGCAGATGCTTAACCAACTGAACTACCCAAGTGCCCCTGCCTGATTTATTTCTATGTACTATTATTTCCCAACATTTCTGAAAATATTTGAAGTGATTTATGTTCACTATTGTGTATCAAGCTTAGGTAAAATATAGATAGGACTATGAGACCAAGAATGTTAGGTTAGTGTATAAAGCAGGGTGTCTGTGTCCGATCTATTATTATCATCTATCTATTGTTAAAGATGACTTATTAATTTGACCCCAAGCTTCCTGGTAGCCAAAGCAACAAGATCATTTACAAAATTTTATTGTCATAGAAAAAAATTTTTCTAGGTCCCAAGGAAATGTTAGTCTGTTAGTCGTCCGTCAGGGTGGGCAGTGGGTCACTGAGGGATGAAGTGGATGCTCCCCTCACCAGTATGTGTGGCAGGATGGGATCTTTTGCAGGCCTGATCTGGAAGCAGAATTATTTATCCAGAGGGTGCAGTAGATTCGGAAGGAGGTGCTTTCGGAAGCTCTTTTCTGATTATTTCAGTTTTCTTCATGGAACAAGAAGATCATCCCCTGAGAATAAGATGGGGGAGAGGATCTTAGAGATCTGGGAGAGAGGAAGAGGTGTGTAATAGGAGAATTGAATAGGAGAATAGGAGAATGGAGAAGACATGCAGGGTAAATATCAGGAGGCATTTTTGGCACACCTGAGGCAGGTGACCATGAATTGAAGGTAAGCACTGTCAACCTGGCTGTGGGACCATGTTCAACTACATGGCTGTAGGCACAGAATAAATAGAGAACTGGGTTAAATCAGGGTTATGGTTTGGTTAAATAAGTATGGCAGAGCAAGAGGGGATAGGGAGATTGAGGGTTGACACAGGGGAGGGATTACAATGACAAGCTCTGGGATTTATGTTGGGTAAAGAATGAGCACTCGAGGGGCGCCTGAGTGGCTCAGTGGGTTGGGCCTTTGCCTTCGGCTCTGGTCATGATCTGAGGGTCCTGGGATCGAGTCCTGCATCAGGCTCTCTGCTTGGCAGGGAGCCTGCTTCCTCCTCTCTCTCTCTGCTTGCCTCTCTGCCTGCTTGGTCTCTCTCTGTCAAATACATAAATAAAATCTTAAAAAAGAAAAAAAAAGAATGAGCACTTGAGGTGTCTTCAGAAGTGACTATGGGACCAAATAGCTAAGGAAGAGTGGAAGAGAAAATCATTGCAAAGAATTAAATTTTAGCCACTCAAATTAAAGAAGAGAGAAAGAAAAGAAAGTCTACTAAAAAACTGTAGAGTTCTAATTATTTTATTTAAAAATTTTTAAGAGAGAGATGGGGAGGAGTAGAGGGAGAAGGAGAGAGAGAATCTTAAGCAGGCTCCATGCCCAGTGCAGAGCCGGACTAGGGGCTCAGTTTCACAACCCTGAGATCATGACCTGAGCCAAAATCAAAAGTCAGACACTTAACCGACTGAACCACCCAGGTAGCCCCAGTTTTAATTATTTTAAGTATGCTTTACAGATGCATTAATAATAGATTTTGCTGGGGGAAATCTCTAGATCATGTATGTATAGCTGAGGTCTCTTCATTAGTAAAATACAAAGAATATTTTACTCAGAACATGAGAATAGTTCCTCGAAGAAATAAATGGATCTGGGTTGGAATTTAAAAAAACAACAACATACAAATGAAAACTTAATGTGCATTAAGTAACCCATGAGCCCTAATTCTAGTCCTTATTGGTTAAGTCAGGAACCTCTCCAAGTGTGAGTTTTCTCATATTTAAATTCTCATAAGGTTCTTGTGAGGATTGAAGAGATACAGTCCTTAGCTCAGTGCCTGGCACACAGTGAGTGGCAGTAAATGTTAGCCACATAGTCCAGAATCTTGAGGGGCGCCTGGGTGGTTCAGTCAGTTAAACGTCTGCCTTCGGCTCAGGTTGTGATCCCAGGGTCCTGGGATTGAGCAGGGAGCCTGCTTCTCCTCTGCTCATGATCTCTTGCTCTCTCTTTCTTGCTTTCAAATAAATATATAAATAAATTAAATCTTTAAAAAAAAAAAGAATCTTGAGGTGAAAGGCACTCTTTCTGAAAGGCGCTTTTGCACTTAGAACTATGCAAGGGAGCAAGTTGCTAGTGAAATCTTCAGTCATAGTGAAAATCCCTGTGCATAGCCCGTCTTTGGCAGGCCCGAGTCTAAGCTGTGTAATTATAAACCTTTTTGAAGGTTGATAAGGGGATGGAGACGTTCTCATAGATCTAGCTAAGATTCTACAGTAGGAAGGGAAGAATGTTGAAAGAGATTCAACTTTCCCCTGGTAACACGGTTACCTCAACATCATCTATACATATCATGACAATTTTAAATTATTACTGTTCAAGCATTCATGGTCTTTCCCCTCCTCTTCCTCCTCCTCTTCTTCTTCTTTTTTAAGATTTTATTTTTATGTAATCTCTACACACAACATGGGACTTGAACTCACAACCCCAAGATCAAGAGTTGTATGCTCTACCAATGGAACCAGCCAGAATCCCTTCCCCTTCTCCTGTTAAAGAGGAAGCATTCTAACACATTCTGTCAGCTCCTTCATTCTCCTTTGTTATGGAATATGATGGTGGATCTAATGAGGGGACAGGAAAATGCTCATTCTGTGACATTATTCCCTTCAGGGTCCCAGTACGTGTGGTGTAATTAAGAAGCTGGAATGAACAGGGGGAGTCACATGCTCTGACTTTCCTGTCAAGGCAAACTGTGAACATACATGAGACATTCCCTGGGAAATATTTAGATGAAGGGGAAGGACTTGCTCCCACATGAGCAAGTAAGAGAAACAGATGTAAATATGGATTATTGTCATCACTGTGACCCCATGTATACCTATAGGCTGATAAGGCCTAAGAACTTGAGGTATAGTTTAATTAACCATCTATATAGTACAAGCACATGATATATAAAACATTTAACTTATAAAGCAGTTGGACACTCATGTTCATAGCAGCATTATTCACAAGAGCCAAAAAGTAGAAGCAACTCCAATGTCCCTTGACTGTCGAATAAAAACAAAACAAAACATGGGATATACATGTGATTGGCTCAAAAAAAGAAAGAATTCTGACCCCTGCTACAGCATAGATAAACTTTGAGGACATTATGCTAAGTGAAATAAACCAGCTACAAAAGAACATGTGATCTTGCTTAGATGAGGTCCTGAAAGTAGTCAATTTCAGAAATACAGAAAGCAGGATGGTGGTTGCCAGAGGCTTGAGGAGGATCAGGAAAGGGGAAGTTAGTGTTTAATGGGTACAGAGCTTCAGTTTTGCAAGCTGAAAACAGTTCTGTGGGTGGATAGTGGCTATGGTTTCACAGCCATGGGAATGTACTTAATGCTAGTGACCTGCACACTTAAACATGGTTAAGATGGTAAGTTTTATGTTAAGTGCATTCTACCATAGTTAAAACCAATGATAAAGTAGGCGTCATAGGAATGGCCCACCGTAAACTCAAATAGTATTACAAGATTTTTTTAGTGAGATAAAGATGAAAAATAAGTTTAAGACATGTGCAGAATATCAGGAAAACAATAGAAACATCAAGAAAACTGAAACTTTGCTGAGATGCAAAAAGAATCTGGATGAATGCTCCAAGTTTTATCAGGTTTACTCTTCAGTTTTACACAATTACAAATACATTTGCTATTTGAATTTGGGCTAACTCACTAAAATGATCTATAAGGTCTTAATACATGTCGAAAAGGAAGAGTAACAAGGGGTACCTAGCCAAGCAGATGTCATTAAAGTAACAAAGCTACAAAAATAATGAATGTGGCTTTGATATGGGAATAAATTGAAAGATAAATGGAACAGAATAAAATGTTCAGAAACTTACCTATAAATATATAAGAATATAGTTTATAATAATGATAATATTTCAAGTGGGGAAAAAAATGGATTACTCAATAATTCCTCTTGAGGCAACTGGCTCACCATTTAGTCAAAAAAATTGGAAGCCCGATTCTTACCTCACATTATGGGCTACATACTTTCTAGATAGGATAAAGATCAAATTTACAATAAACAAATTGTAAAAGTACTAGAATAAATATAGGTAAGTAATTACATAGTTTCGGGCTTGGAAAGAATTTTAAAATGTGACACTAAAGACGAGAATATAAAGTAAGAGCTTGTGGAATTCTGACATATTGAAACTCACCATAAACTAAGTGACAAGGTGGGGTGCCTGGGTGGCTCAGTTGGTTGGGCATCTCCCTTTGGCTTGGGTCTTGGTCCCCGGGTCCTGGGATTGGGCCCCGCATTGGGCTCCCTGCTTGTCGGGAAGCCTGGTTCCCCTCTCCCTCTCCCACTGCTTGTGGTCCCTCTCTCTCTGTGTCTCTCTCTGTCAAATAAATAAAATCTTAAAAAAAAAAAAAAAAACAACTAAGTGACAAGGCAAATAATTTCTCAAACCTCTTCAGTGTTTAGCCAGAAAGATTATTTCTCATTTTTTGTTTATGATACAAATGTCCAATAATAAGGAACTGGTTAAATTAATTATGCTGTATCTATATAAAAAATTCCATCAGGTATGTGGCACCTTTCAGGCAGTTGACGTTCAGTAGATACTAAGAGAGTAGATAGGTGAACGAATTAACTGTTAGCATCATCTTGACATGGAAGGTACTCCCATATATGGGGCAGAAGAGGAGATTGTAGTATGTATAGACTCTGGGCCTCAGGAAAGGACATATCAGAGACATAGTGGTTTCTCACTCTATTATAGAATTATGAGTATTTGCTCTTTTCTTATTTCTTTTTTTTTTAATTTTAATTCCAGTTCGTTACTGTACGGTGTTATATTAATTTCAGGTGTACAGTACAGTGAGTTAGCACTTCCATACAGTACCCTGTACTCATCTCAACGAGTACACTCCTTAATCCCCATCACTTATTTAACTCATCAGTTTGTTCTCTGTAATTAAGTCTGTTTCTTGATTTTTCTCTCTTATATTTTCCCTTTTTTTGCTTGTTTTGTTTCCTAAATTCCACATATGAGTGAAATCATGTAGTATGTATCTTTCTGAGATTTTGCTTAGCGTTGTTCTCTCTAGTTTAACCCATGTCATTGCAAATGGCAAGATTCTAATCATTTTTATGGTTGAATAATATTTTATATATAACATATATAAGTGTCATATATATGTTATATATAACATATATAAAAATTATATTTATATATTATATTATTTATATATGTTATATATAAAATATTATATATATATATCACATCTTTATCCATTCATTTATCCATTATAAAATATTATACATATATATATCTCACATCTTCTTTATCCATTTACCAATCGATGGACACTTGGGCTACTTACATTTCTTGGCTATATTGTAAATGATGCCCCCAATAAACATAGGGGTGCATTTGAGTTAGTGTTCTTGTATTCTTCGAGTAAATACTCTGTGATTGTTGGGTCATGAGGCACTTCTATTTTTAACTTTTTGAGGAACCACTGTGCTGTTTTCCACATTGGCTGCACCAGTTTGCATTCCCACCAACAGTGTGTGAGGGTTTCTTTTTCTCTGCTTTCTCGCCAACACTTGTTGCTTCTAGTATTGTTGACTTTAGCCATTCTGACAGGTATGGGGTGATATCTCATCGTAGTTTTGATTTGCATTTCCCTGATGATGAGTGCTGATGAGCATCTTTTCATGTGTCTGTTGGCCATCTGGATGTCTTCTTTGCAGAAATGTCTATTCATGTCTTCTGCCCATTTTTTTTTTTAAAGATTTTATTTATTTATTTGACAGAGAGATCACAAGCAGGCAGAGAGGCAGGCAGAGAGGCAGGCAGAGAGAGAGGAGGAAGCAGGCTCCCCACTGAGCAGAGAGCCCGACGTGGGGCTCGATCCCAGGACTCCGAGATCATGACCTGAGCCGAAGGCAGCGGCTTAACCCACTGAGTCACCCAGGCGCCCTTCTTCTGCCCATTTTTAAGTTGGATTATTTTTTTGGTGTTGAGTTGCATAACTTTTTTATTGGATGCTAACCCTTTATCGGATATATCATTTGCAAACATCTCCTCCCATTCCATAGGTTTTCTTTTAGTTTTGTTGATTGTTTCCTTTGCTGTGCAGAAGGTTTTTATTTTCATGTAGTCCCAATAGTTTATTTTTGTTTTTGTTTCCTTTGCCTCAGGAGACATACCTAGAAAGAAGTTGCTATGGCCAATGTCAAAGAAGTTATTGCCAATGTTCTCGTCTAAGATTTTTATGGTTTCAGGTCTCACACTTAGGTCTTTAATGCATTTTGAATTATTTTTGTGTATGGTGTAAAAAAGTGGTCCATTTTCATTCTTTTGTATGTTGGTGTCCAGTTTCCCAGCACCACGTGTTGAAGAAACCATCTTTTTCTTATTGGGTATTAATTGACTGTGTAGTTGTGGGTTCATCTCTGGGTTTTCTATTTTGTTCTATTGATCTATGTGTCTATTTTTGTACCAGTACCATACTGTTTTGATAACTGTAGCTTTGTAGTGTAACTTTAAGTCCAGAATTGTGAGGCCTCCAGCTTTGCTTTTGTTTTTCAAGATTGATTTGGCTATTTGGGGGTTTTTGTGGTTCCATACAAATTTTAGGATTGTCTGTTCTAAATCTGTGAAAAGTACTGTTGGTATTTTGGTAGGGATTGCATTTAATGTATAGATTGCTTTGGTTAGTATAGACATTTTATCAGTATTTGTTCTTCCAATCCATGAGCATGGAATGTCTTTCTATTTCTTTATGTTGTCTTCAGATCCTTTCATCAATGTTTTATAGATTTCAGCGTACTGGTATTTCACCTCATTGGTCAGGTTTATTCCTGGGTATCTTATTATTTTTGGTGGTATTGCAAATGGGATTGTTTCCTTAATTTCTCTTTCTGCTGCTTCATTATTGGTGTGTAGAAATGCAACAGATTGCTGGATGTTGATTTTGTATCCTGTGAATTTACTGAATTAATCAGTTCTAGCCTTTTTTTGGTAAAGTCTCCTAGGTTTTCATGATATAGACTATCATGTCATTGGTAGATGGTGCAAGTTTTACTCCTTCCTTGACAATATGGATGTCTTTCATTTCTTTCTGTTGTCTGATTGGTGTGGCTAGGACTCCAGTCCTATGTTGAATAGAAGTGGTGGGAGTGCACATCCTTGTCTTATTCCTGACCTTAGGGTGAAAGCTCTCAGTTTTTCCTCATTAAGGATGCAAGCTGTAGACTTTTCATAGATAGCCTTTATGATGTTGACGTATGCTCCCTATAAACCTACTTTGTTGAGGGTTTTTCTTTTTTATTTCTATTTTCAGTTCTGTTTTACAGGTTACCTGTTTGCTTTTGCATAAGAAAAACCTTTGGTTTTTAAATTTGGATGCATCTCATTACAGAAAAATGCAAAGAGAAATTTTGAATTTTTTATACCAAAGGAATTCAAATACCAATGTCTTTGTATTAATAAATTGTCTGATAATTAGGTGGTATACTTCATATTTATAGAGGTGGATTAAACATTTCTGTAGGAATAGTCAAAGAGAGATGGTATCACCCACCTAGAGTATGCATTAATTTTTCTGATTCCATATAAAGGAATAATCAAATAATAATTCAATAATTTATCATTTGTATAAAGGCAGAAACAAAAAATACTCCCTACTAGTATGATCTGTATTTATTGATGTGATTATTATTAGGATGTCATTGAGATATTAGAAGCTGAAAGTCTGCATAACCTTATTTTTCTAAAAAGTAAAAGGTTAAATATTGATAATAAAACCAGTAGCCTCTAAGACAGATTGTTGAAATTTGCCAGATTTGTAAATAGAATAATATGGCTAGTAAGCTGAACTTACCTTCAGACTGACTTTGGTTTTTAATTTGTTTCTTTAGTAAATTAAATATTAATGTAAAAATCTTTATAATGAAAAGCCTTGGCTCTTGGTAGCATTTCTAAAACTTAACTGGACAAAAGTTTTTAGTAAACTGGAATGTATTACTACTACTATTACTCTATAACTATTACTATTAGTAATGTATTGATGGAATACTAATAGGAACTTGTTTGATAAAATGTACCTCTTCTGTGACAAATTCTGTTCTTTCAGCCCCTGGAACTCTATCAGCACATCTACTAGAAATTTTTTGTATGCAAAAAACCATTGGAATGTATTTTGACATAATAGGACAAGATATATGACCCCAGCCAGTGATGACATATGTCCCATGACCAATAGTGAAATGCTGCTTTTGCATCTCTGTGAGGTTAGAAGTCATACCTTCTGATATCCAGCATTCTTTAATGCAGCTTGCTGGTCCTATTGTGTGACACAGCACAACATTTAATACAGTTCTTCACACAAGAAACAATGCTACATGCATATGCTTAACATTGTTTTGGGTGGATCCTCCTTATTCACGGATTCCGTATTTGCTAATTCACCTACTCACTAAAACTTATTTGTAACTCCAAAATCAATACTTGCCATGCTTTTGTGGTCATTGGTGGACATGTGTAGAGTGGGGAAAAATTTGAGTTGCTGCATGAACTTGTCACCAGCTGGGGTTGATCCAGGTGACTGTCTGTCTTTCCCCATAGTAGATAAGTGACCTTTTTGTGGTCTGTTTATGGAGACGGTTTTCACATTTTTATGCTCTCTGGTGGTGATCTTGCTGTTTAAAACTGGCCCCAAGCCTAGTCCTGAAATGCTGTCTAGAATTTGTAAAGTCAAGAAGGTCGTACGTGCCTTAAGGAATAAATTGTTATCTAAGCTTTCTTGAAGTGTGAGTTCAAGTGCTATTGGCCATGGGTTCAATGTTAGTGGATCAACAACAGATACTAAACAGGGTGTAAAACAGGGCTAAGTATTGATCAGTTGATGGAAAGGCTCACAAGAACTTAGCCCTGCATTTCCCCTAGGAGCTTTGGTTCAGTACTCACTAATTCAGTATTCATAGAGATTTTTTTTTAGTTTCTTGAGTTTTGAGGTATCTTTTTATTGTTGTTCTATTCAGGTTTTTTTCTTTTTTTAAGATTTTATTTCTTTTTTTTGACAGAGACACAGTGAGAGAGGGAACACAAGCAGGGGAAGGGGGGAAGGAAGAAGCAGACTTCCGGCTGAGCAGGGAGCCCAATGCAGGGCTTGATCCCAGGACCCTGGTATCATGACCTGAGTCAAAGGCAGATGCTTAATGACTGAGCCATCCAGGCACCCTCAGTTTTGTTTTATTTAAATAATTATATTGAATCTCCCTGATGGCTAGTGATGATGAACATTTTTTCATGTGTCTGATAGCCATTTGTATGTCTTCATTGGAGAAGTGTCTGTTCATATCTTCTGCCCATTTTTTTATATGATTGTCTGTTTTGTGTGTGTTGAGTTTGAGGAGTTCTTTTTTTTTTTTTTTTTAGATTTATTTATTTATTTATTTGACAGAGAGAGATCACAAGTAGGCAGAGAGGCAGGCAGAGAGAGAGAGAGAGAGAGAGGGAAGCAGGCTCCCCGCCGAGCAGAGAGCCCGATGCGGGACTCGATCCCAGGACCCCGAGATCATGACCTGAGCCGAAGGCAGCGGCTTAACCCACTGAGCCACCCAGGTGCCCCAAGGAGTTCTTTATAGATCCTGGATATCAACCTTTTGTCTGTACTGTCATTTGCAAATATCTTCTCCCATTCCGTGGGTTGCCTCTTTGTTTTGTTGACTATTTGCTATGCAGAAGCTTTTGATCTTGATGAAGTCCCAAAAGTTTTCATTTTCGCTTTTGTTTCCTTTGCCTTTGGAGACATATCTTGAAAGAAGTTGCTGTGGCTGATATTGAAGAGGTTACTGCCTATGTTCTCCTCTAGAATTCTGATAGATTCCTGTCTCATGTTGAGGTCTTTTATCCATTTTGAGTTTATCTTTGTGTACGGTGTAAGAGAATGGTCAAGTTTCATTCTTCTACATATAGCTGTCCAGTTTTCCCAGCACCATTTATTGAAGAGACTGTCTTTTTTCCACTGTATATTTTTTCCTGTTTTGTCGAAGATAATTTGACCACAGAGTTGAGGGTCCATATCTGGGCTCTCTACTCTGTTCCACAGGTCTTTGTGTCTGTTTTTATGCCAGTACCATGCTGTCTTGGTGATCACAGCTTTGCAGTAAAGCTTGAAATTCAGGTAACGTGATGCCCCCAGTTTTGTTTTGAGATATAATGGCATAAAATACTATGTTAACTTTAGATATGTAACATAATGGTTCAATATTTATAGATATTGCAAAATGATCACAGTAAGTGTGGTCGGTGTCCATCACCATACATAGTTACAAATATTTTATTCTTGTGATGAGGACTTTTAAGATTTACTCTACTAGCAACTTTCTTTCTTTTTTTTTTTTTAAAGATTTTATTTATTTATTTGACAGAGAGAGATCATAAGTAGGCAGAGAGACAGGCAGAGAGAGAGAGGAGGAAGCAGGCTGCCTGCCAAGCAGAGCCCGATGTGGGGCTCGATCCCAGGATCCTGAGATCATGACCTGAGCCGAAGGCAGCGGCTTAACCCACTGAGCCACCCAGGTGCCCCTACTAGCAACTTTCAAATATGCAATTTAGTATTGTTAACTACAATCACCCTGCTGTATATTATATACCCACGACTTATTTATTTTATAGCTGCATGTTTGTACCTTTTGACCCCTTTTACCCATTTTATAATCCCCCCCAACCCCACCCCAGCCTTTGGCACCTGTCTGTTTTCTGTATCTACAAGCCTGGGGATTTTGTTATTGTATTTTTTAGTTTCCACATATAAATGAGATCATATGATATTTGTTGTTTTTCTCTGTCTGACCTTTCACTTAGCATAATGCCCTCAAGTTCCATCCATGTTGTCACAAATGGCAAGATTTCTTTCATTTTTTTTTTTTAGTATATGTGCTGCCGAAGCGAGCACAAGATTTCTTTCATTTTTTAATGGCTGAGTAATATTGCATTGTATGTACATGTACCACATCTTCTTTATCTCTTCATCCACTGATGGACATCTAGGTTGTTTCCATGTTTTGGCTATTGTAAGTCATGCTTCAGTGAACATGGAGGTGTGTGTATCTTTTTGAGTTAGTGTTTTCATTTTCTTCAGATTAAACACCAAGAAGTGAAATTGCTGGATCATATGGTAGTTCTATTTTTATTTTTTTGAGGAACCTCTATGTTTTACGTAGTGACTGCACCATGTTATATTCCCATCACAACTTCACCAAAAAAGGTTATTGGGCTTTTTTTTCCCCTTTTTGATAATAGCTGTTCTAACAGATAGGAGATGATATCTCATTGTGCTTTTTTTTTTTTTTTAATTTTTTTATTTTTTTCTCATTGTGCTTTTGATTTGAATTTTCCTGATGTTTGTGATGTTGCACACCTTTTCACATACCTGCTGGCCATGTGTAGGTCTTCTTTGAAAAAATGTCTATTTTGTTTGTTTGTCTTGGTATTGAGTTTCTTGAGTTCTTTATATATTTTGGACATGAACCCCATATCAAATATATGATTTGCAACTGTTTATTTTTCTGCCTTTTCATTTTGTTAGTGATTTCCTTGATTCTACAGAAATTTTTTAGTTTGATCTAGTCCCATTTGGTTCTTTTTGCTCCTGTTGCATTTGTTTTTGGTGTCAGACTCCCAAAAATCATCGCCAAGACCGATGTCAAGAAACTGACCATCAGGGAATTTTCTTTTAAGAGTTTTATGGTTTTAGTTCTTACATTCAAGTCTTTAATCCATTTTGAGTTAATTTTTATGTATGCTGTAAGGAAATGGTCCAGTTTCATTTTTTTTAACATGTGGTTGTTCAGTTCTTCCAGCACCATTTACTGAAGAGACTGTCCTCTTCTCAGCGGATATTCATGGCTCCTTTGGTGTAAATCAATTGACTAAATGTGTGTGGGTTTACTTCTGGGTTCTCTATTCTGTTCCATTGATCTGTGTGTCTGTTTTTATGCCAGTGCCATACTGTTTTGCTTGCTATAGTTTTGTAATATAGTTTGGAAGCAGGGAGTATGATGCCTCCAGCTTTGTTCTTCTTTCTCTAGGTTGCCTTGGCTTTTTGGTATCATTTGTTGCTCCTGCAACAAGTTTATAGAGCATAGCTACTGAGAATAACAGCAATTGGCTGTATATGAAACTATTTCAAAGGAAAATAACATTCATTTCTAAGTTTTTCTTTTCAAAGAAGACTAAAACAGTCTGTAAAATCCAATTTAGGAAATGATTCTACAAGAAAACATCTATTAAAAGACTTAACTTTGTTGAGTTTCTTCTTTTTATTCCTCAGGAGAAAAGAGTTATCAAAGACTTTTAAATACTTTTTATTATTCATGAAAGCGGAGTCAATATTTGAGTTGAAACCAATCACTTCAGAACCCATCAAATCAGAATAGTATACCCCAAAATCTGTTCTGTCAGAAGAGAAACTAGTTTAAGTTTTGATTTTAAATCACTTAAAAAAAAAGAATTTTGATGGTAGAACACAGAATTACTCATTTCATTAAGATGACCCATTTTTACCTACACCAAACACATATTTGACTTTGAGATAATCTGTTCATGTGTTAGAAAAATGGCTTTTATCCCAGAAAGACCATAAAAGCTTGAAATGACAAATAGATTCCATTTTGTGTTTGTGAACACCAATAATTTACATTAGTTCTTAATCTTTGGGTTTAATTATTAATTATTGCTACAATTGATCCAACAATTAATAATACATTTCTTGCTTCTGTGTTGATTTAATTTAAAAGGAACAACTCTGAGATGAGAGATATTCTTAGAGACAGAAGGATGTGGTTTACTTTTGTTTTTATCAGTTACATTTATTTCCTTATCCAATACCTATATAGTATGTTTACTTCTCTATTGTCCTTCTTCTAACACTAGAATAAAAACTCCCTGGGGGCAGGGATACTTGGTTTTTCCCCTGCTCTATCTCCAGTACCTAGAACACTGCCTGTTAGAAAGTTATTGCCTAAAAAGTCTTTGTTGAATGAATAAGGGAACAGTTCTAGTTTTGAGAAATTCTTTTATATATTTTAGTTGTGGTGGTAATATTCATCCTTCCCTTCGATATCTCTGTGGTAGGAATAACTCAATTTTAGACTAGTATCCTGCCTGATAGATACTCAGTATTTTATGTAGCAAGGTATGCAGCATGCTAATACTTTTTTTCTTTGCCATTTATTAAGGGTTCATTCTGTGCTGGGGATATAAGATTAGTAGAACACAGTCCCTTCTTGTAGGGGATGGATGGGCAGACACCTTGTATACAAATATATATGGTAATGGATGCAGGCTATAAGAGAGGCAAGCATAGAGGGCGCTCGTTGCTCATTGCTCTAGTTGCTCGTGGGCAGATGGGAAGACTTCTGGGGAAGGCCATATTGATTTGAGCCTTGAAGAATGAGTAAAGGAAGTCAGGCCCCAGGGAAGAAATGCATCCTGGCAAGCTTCAACTGCACAATGGCTTTTTCTTCTGATCCTCTGCTATATGAGTACTTTGCTACCCTTACTTTAAAACATATTTTTCTGTGTGTGTCCACTGAATTCAGTGAACTTTTTTTCAGGTGTTCTTTTTTTTTTTTTTTTTTTTTTTTTTAAATTTATTTATTTGTCAGAGAGAGAGGGAGAGAGAGCTAGCACAGGCGGACAGAATGGCAGGCAGAGGCAGAGGGAGAAGCAGGCTCCCCGCCAAGCAAGGAGCCCGATGTGGGACTCGATCCCAGGACGCTGGGATCATGACCTGAGCCAAAGGCAGCTGCTTAACCAACTGAGCCACCCAGGCGTCCCTTTTTCAGGTGTTCTTATAGAATTACCATGACACTTTGGTTAGACTGTCTACAACAGGAAAGACTAATCAGAAAATTTAGAAAGTTCTGTTTATACTTTTATTATGGCCTAATACATGTTTTGGAAGTAATGATTTTTCTTTTCATTATAGTCATTATGGTTTTAAGGTACATAGAAAACAATCACAGTTGAAGGGTGCTGATTTATTTTCCTTTTTTGTGTTTTGGACATAGGAGATTATTACTGAGTTAAGTGTGTTCTCTAAGGAGTAACGAAGCCATATTAAGTAATTCTTCAGAATCTGATTTTTGCCATGATTACACCCTATTATTCTTAGTTTCATGTCTTCGGTAAGGTCGCCACATTTACCAAGACTTCATCCTGAGGATGGTTAAAGTTCAGCTATCTCACTCAAAAATCAGCTGTGAAAAGCACTAGATTTTATCTGCCCTTTCTTCTTTTTGTAAATTAAACAAAGGAAATATTGGTAAACTCTTTATTTATTGTGATGTATTAAAATAAGTATTAAGATGACCCTGGAAGCAATCCACATTATGGAAAGGGGGGAAAAATAGGCATCTCTGCCCTACCTTGGCATATGAACCTAACATATCTGTGTATCCGCTAACTCAGGTCATGTTCCAAACAGGCTGCCTCCACTACCCATCCATCCACTGTCCCCCTAACACCCTGAATATAGGTACTATTTTTGCACCAGAATTACAAAGATTAATAAAACACATTTTCATATTAACTATTCACTATCTGGTATAGCTTTCTCACGTCGAATAATACCGCAAAAGTTCTAATAAATGCATGGTTTGATTTAACAGAACAAGTTGTGAAAAACGAAATAGCACATTGGATAGTAGATGCCACACTGAAAAGGAGTGGTAGCTGGTACTCTGTTTCATATCCAGCAGTAGAGCAATAGTGCGTCATAATGGATCTTGCCTGGGTTTTTAAGCCATAGGGACCCTTCTGCCTCTTAACATGTACTGGTTGTATGCTAGTAAGTGAGTTAATGAATATCTTCAAGCCTCAGTTTTCTCATTTTCAAATTAAGATGAGTAGATCACTCCATGGGGTCGTTACAAGGATTAAATGGAATAAGATGGGAAAGTGAGCTTCAGCTCGCTGTGTGTCTCTTTTGAACTCTTTCCTGTGTTAGATCCTATTTCTGCAATTGGTTTCACTGATGTTACATTTACTAGTGGTGTTCGAAAGTGTAATAATCCCTCCAGTTTGGCAACATATCTAGAATATTCATTTTCAGGCTGGCAGGTTTGTAGTGGTTATGCCGTGACATTGTTTCTCACTGTTCTAAAGCAGAAGAACTTTATAACTAAAATATTTACTTGATCATGGAAGTGTATCTCTTGGGGCTGAGGACATCAATGAACATGAGATCTAAGTGTAAAAGTGCAGTAAGTACTTGGCTGACCTTCCACGCTCATTCTTTTTGCACCTTTGTTAATCTGTAAATAAGATCCTGTCATTCTTGTCCCTTAATTTGCAAATCTTGCAGAGTCCCTTTGAAATTGGGCCCGTAACACATCTGTCAACTAGTCCGCATTGCTTCTGCCTGCTGTTTAGACTACTTGTATGTTATTTATTAATGTCTGTGGGTTGCTGGAGCCACTCGCTGAAATTTAGGGAGGGGCAATGTGAAGGTGGGGACTCTTTTGGTCCTCTTGCAGTGCTGGCTGTTCATTTGATCACTGTGGTTACCCCAAGAGCACCTGCTGCGACTGTCCCTGAAGCGTCTTTCTATTGTTTTCTATTTTCGGGCTGCTAGTCTACATTTTACTCACTGTCACCTCGGATCCACTGGCGGTAGCTATTTCCGTCCTTGGATTTGTATGCTCCTAATTGAAGCTCCCTATTTTTCTTTTTGAAGGCTCTCCATCTCTTGAACAATTTTAGACAACGTACAATACAGCCAGCTTTGAATTTCTAACATAATAGCTTTTCCCTTTTAACATGAGCCCAAGTTCAGTGGAATTCCATTTTTCACTTTGGATCATCACACGTAATCCTCTTATAACCTTTCTCTGGAAATTGCAGATGGTGTTTGTAAATATTGCATGCATGGTTTTTTATAAATAAACTTATCAAAATTTAGTCTGTGATTTAAAAACAAAACAAAACAAGTCTCTAGCCTCCAAGACATAACTTAAAAAAATTACTTGACTGTTAAAATTATTATTCATGCTCTTGAGAGGAAGATAGTTCAATCTTTCATTGGCCCGTAGAATAAAAGTATTACTGCTGTAGACCCCATGTGTCTCCCCCAAGTTCATATGTTGAAACCTAATTCTCAGCGTGATGGTATTTGGAGATGGGGCCTTTGGGAGGGGCTTAGGTAGGAAGGGTGGAGCCCTCATGAATGGGGTTAACGCCTTTATAAAAGAGGCTCCAGAGAGCTCCCTCACTGATGCCCCCCTGCCGTGTGAGAACGTGGTAAAAATATATCCATTATGAACCAGGAAGACTGCCATCACTAGACACCGAATCTGCCAGTGCTCTGATGTTAGACTTCCCAGCCTCTGTTGTTTATAAGCTCCCTAGTTTATGGTATTTTGTTAGAGTAGCATGAATGGAATAAGACAATTACTATATAGCAAAAAGAATTCCATGCGTATATTTGGATGTATAATCTGTGCTAACGTAGTAGTTTATTTTCTGTTCCCTGTCATGGAAACTTTCTGCACTGGCCTTTTGGACAATGACCAGCTGGAGAAAGAAGAGGAATATCAACCTCCAACATAAAGCTGGAAGGGGAAAGACATAATATTTATATCTGTAAAGTGTTTTGTAAGAAAACATGATGACTTTTTTTTACTGCTCATTTTCTAGAAATCTTACTGCTATTCATGTTGAGCGTACCCAGGCTTTCTCTGATGGTGACTCTATTTCTGTTTTCTGTGACCATAACATTTTAACATATAATGTTGAGGATTTGATTATCTTTTCATAAGTAAGTTACAGCTCTTTTCCAAGAATTTGTAAGCAACAGAATATTGGTTTAAAGTATGTGCCATTTGGGGGCACCTGGGTGGCTCAGTGGGTTAAGCCTCTGCCTTAGGCTCAGGTCATGATCTCAGGGTCCTGGGATCGAGCTCCGCATCGGGCTCTCTGCTCAGCGGGGAGCCTGCTTTCTCCCCCTCTCTGCCTTCTTCTCTGCCTTCCTTTCTTCCTGCCTCTTTGCCAACTTGTGATCTCTCTCTCTCTCTCTGTCAAATAAATAAATAAAATCTTAAAAAAAAAAATAGTATGTGCCATTTGGATGTGACAGTATGGTTCCTCCAAGGGAAACAGCTAAGTCCTGCTAATTAAAGGAAGTTGAGGGGCACCTGGGTGGCTCAGTTGGTTAAGCAGCTGCCTTCAGCTCAGGTCATGTATCCAGGGTCCTGGGATCGAGTCCTGTGTTGGGCTTCTTGCTCAGTGGGGAGCCTGCTTCTCCCTTTGCCTGCTGCTCTCCCTGCTTGTGCTTTTTCTCTCACTTTCTGACAAATAAAATCTTTAAAAAAAAAGTTGATAATAGCTCTAGTTTCTGTAGTATTAGCAAAGAAGCTATTGGTATTAGATTGTTTTCTGTGTATGTGTAGGTTTTTTTGTTTGTTTGTTTGTTTGTTTTGGTGGCTTCTAGCTTAAGACTTTTATTCTCGGGTGCCTGGGTGTCTCAGTGGGTTAAAGCCTTTGCCTTTAGCTCCGGTCATGATTGGGATCGAGCCCTGCCTTGGGCTCTCTGCTCAGCAGGGAGCCTGCTTCTCCCCCTTTCTCTCTGCCTGCCTCTCTGCCTAATTTTGATCTCTGTCTGTCAAATAAATAAATAAAATCTTAAAAAAAAAAAGAATGCTGCATCCTTTGTAAGCTTTGCAGTTTAAAAAAAAAAAGACTTTTATTCTGTTAAAAGTTCTCAAAGTTTTTTCTTCCTTTTATACAATATAGAATTATGCACCACTTTCTCTTTCTCCACAATGTTTATTCACTCCCTTTGGCAACTCAGTTCAGATATTCCTTTTGGTGCTTTTAAATTGCTTATATTTGCAATAATCCCTCCACTTGACCATTTAATAAATTCAGTAACATAGCCCTTGAGAAACTGGACAGTGTATAGACAGACTTCAATATTCTGCCCATATTATGAATTGAACATGTCTAAAAATAATAGACTATTATTTTCTGATGTAGCATAACTCACTATTTTATTAATACTTAAAAAGATGATGTTATAGACTTCAGCGTAGGGAAAGTCTGTGGCTAGGGCCTTTAAAAGCTTGCATGGAACTTTACTATTGATTATTACTGGTGGCACTTGGCTTTATGTTTCAATACTAAAAGAATGAAATCATTTACTCAAGAAATAAAAAGGTATTTTAATATTCATACGAGGAATGATATACAAGTTTCTGAAAATTGTTTATTTGAAACAATTGAAATTGGAAAGCAACTTTTCACTGTCCTTGGCCCTGTCCTTGAACTTTTATCTGACTAATGGAAATGTTATGGTGGTTTAGGTCATCCTATTTAGAAATATCTTAGGGTACTTTGACTTTTGCTTCAAGGCACTCATCTGCAGTTGTGGCTAAAGGAAATAGAAAGTTCTGCCGACCGTCCAGATTTAAATGTTATTTACTTCTATTTCAACCAGATACAATTAGGATAAAAATATCTAGCTATAGTATGGGCTACAAGGGTAGTTTGGGATTATTGCGTCGGATCCTAAGTGGTTTTCCAGATTTCAGCCTTGGTTCCCTATAATCCTATTTCTACTCTACAGCTAAAATGAGATACTTATTTCTTTAAAGGAGAAATATTTTGGGGGAAAGGAATTTAGAAAGTAAAAGGAATAGCCTTTCATATGCTACCATCCAGAATACAACACCATAAACGTTTTGTCGTATTTGCTTTCATATTTTTTATTTGCTTGAACGAAAATCACTGAATTGTTTTTGCAAAAATAAATATAATACTTGCTATTGTAAAGAATCAAAAAAGTGCTGTATCCTCAAGGTTTCAATGCAGTAAACAAAACATTCTGGGTATTTTAAATAGAGAGGGATTTAAATAGAGAGGGATTTAATGGAGAGGAATTGGGGCTTCACCAAGTCCCCCAGAGGTTGGGGAAGTACAAATCAGAGGCCACCAGTGGACTGTCCATGTTCTGGTGCCATCCAGGGGTCAGGAAGCTGACGCTGTTCCTGGAAACACATCTTTTGCTGTCACAGCTGTCTCTTACCTGCAAATACTTTCAAGAATGGCTCATGGATATTTTTTTTTTTCATTCTTTTGGTTTGAGAATGTCTGTCTCTTGTCAATATACACGAATAATTTGGCTGAATATCATATTCTTGAGTCCCATTCTCCTTCCCTCCAAATTTTGTTCCCTTGTCTTCTGACTCTTTTATTACGGAAAAATCTGAGAACAGCCTGATTTTTCCACATTGCCTTTTCTAGTGATTCTTTCTTTATCCTTGAAGTTAAATAATGGCTTTGTTTTCCCTATACCCAAATAGAACAACTATTATTTAACCATGTAATTTAGATTTCTTCATCCTCACCTATTGGTGCCCTCTGTCTTTATGTTTTTTGACATAGCACATCCCATATAATAGCTAATGTTTCTCAGATCAAATGTAAGAAGATTAAGGAAGTCTTCTAACTTTTCAGTTCCACATTTATTTTAGACCTTATGAGATGCTGGGTTTCCCACCGTATGGGTGGATGAGCAGTTTTTGAATGACATGAGTTTCTGTCCTCTAGAATAGAAGGTTGGAATGGGTGACCCTTAAGCTCCTTCCCAGCCTGGATAGTCCTTAATTAGTACTTTGTGACTTCCAGTATTAGCCCATACCTGGCACTTTCATCATATTCTGGTGAAATCCTTTGGTAATTATGTTTGATGTAATAAAAATGAATGAACTAATTCCAGTTCTTGAAAATCTCTTAAAAATGAACTTCTGGATCAACTCATCTTTCAGAAATTTCCTTTAAGAGTTTTAGATTCTGGGGGCACCTGGGTGGCTCAGTGGGTTAAGCCTCTGCCTTCAGCTCAGGTCATGATCTCAGGATCCTGAGATCAAGCCCCACGTCGGGCTCTCTGCTCAGCAGGGAGCCTGCTTCCTCCTCTCTCTCTGCCTGCCTCTCTACCTACTTGTGATCTCTCTCTCTCTGTCAAACAAATAAATAAAATTTAAAAAAAAAAAAAGAGTTTTAGATTCTGGGAAGACTACTAAACTTGATTGTTGTTCATGTCGGATCTGCAGTACTAAGTTGTAACAGAATCTTTTATGGCTATTTTTTCCCATCCTACATTGTTTTTTTGAAGTCTGAAAGCTCCAGATTTGTGAGCATTTTCTATTAAGTAGATCCATTTTGGTTATTACTTAAATTTTCCTCAGAAAATTTTATTCCCAAGTGATTTATCTGAATTTTATATATTATAGTTTCATGTAAGATTTTATTTGGGGGAAAAAACGGCTTTCTTGAGTTGAACAGCTTAGAACCATGAATCTAGTTCATATCCCTTTACAATGAGGAAACTAAGAATCAGTGAAGTAGCCAAGGATTAGGAACAGCCTGTTCCTAATTGTTATGCTTCTTAAGCCACACAGTGCTGGGAAACAAAAGCTCAAATCATTCTTCATTAAAAATTTGTCATTTTATATATGTATCTTTAAATTCTAGACATATATATATTTTTAAAATAATGATTATGGTATTTGCCAAATGGATTTTCTAATTTAATCATTCTTTCTGTATTTATTAGTTGCCATTCTACTAAGGAAATACTTTCTCTTATTTCCATCTATTTTTAAATTTATTTTTGTGTATGTCAGTATGGACTCATGACTTCCTATTGTGCTCGATGGGGTCTGTGCCATTACCCTTACTTATTTTCATGCCTGAATTCTTAGATCATCCAATAGGAGCTCTCTCGGGTTAGTTTCTCTATTCTTCTGGTATGTCCACATTATTCTTAAGCACTAATCTACTTTCTGGCATAATGAAATATCCTAGAGATATGTTCTTTCCTTTCCCTAGCCTTGAAATAAGCCCTTTCTGCAAGAAGGCCTAAGTTCCTTTAAAAGGAGCATAGAATTAGAAATCAAGATCTGAGTATTAGTGGCAGTTTACATCGTACTTATTTCTGTATCTCTTCCTATTGAAAACCATAGTGTCACTCTGGTATTCTTCATTTCAGTCCAACACTGTTCAGGTTTTCTCCCTTTTCGGAGAATGGGAAACCTGGCTCCTATTATCCTAAGTATATTTACTTAATAGATCAGTGACATTTTTAAGACTCTCTCTCTTTGCAGATGATACTTTATATGGAGAACCCAAAAGACTCCACCTCCACCCTACTAGAACTCATACAGCAATTCAATAATGTGGCAGGATACAAAATCAATGTACAGAAATCAGTTGCTTTCTTATACACTAACAATGAAAATACAGAAAGGGAAATTAGAGAATTGATTCCATTTACTATAGCACCAAAAACCATAAGATACCTTGGAATAAACCTAATCAAAGAGGTGAAGGATCTGTACTCGAGGAACTACAGAACACTCATGAAAGAAATTGAAGAAGACACAAAAAGATTGGAATACCATTCCATGCTCATGGATCAGAAGAATAAACATTGTTGGGGCACCTGGGTGGCTCAGTGGGTTAAAGCCTCTGCCTTCGGCTCAGATCATGATCCCAGGGTCCTGGGATCGAGCCCCACATCAGACTCTCTGCTCAGCCAGGAGCCTGCTTCCTCCTCTCTCTGCCTGCCTCTCTGCCTACTTGTGATCTCTGTCAAATAAATAAATAAAATCTTAAAAAAAAAAAAAAAAGAAGAAGAAGAAACATTGTTAAAATGTCTATACTGCCTAGAGCAATCTATACTTTCAGTGCCATCCCGATCAAAATTTCACCGGCATTTTTCAAAGAGGTGGAACAAACAATCCTAAATTTGTATGGAACAGGACCACGAATTGCTAAGGAAATGTCGAAAAAGAAAAACAAAACTAGAGACATCACGTTGCCTGATTTCAAGCTTTACTACAAAGCAGTGATAACCAAGACAGCATGATACTGGCACAAAAACAGACACATAGACCAGTGGAACAGAGTAGAGAGCCCAGATATGGCCCCACAACTCTATGGTCAACTAATCTTCGACAAAGCAGAGAAAAATATACAGTGGAAAAAAGAGAGTCTCTTCAAAAAATGGTGCTGGGAAAATTGGACAGCTATGTGTAGTAGAATGAAACTCGACCATTCTCTTACACCACACACAAAGATAGACTTGAAATAAAAGACCTTAACGTGAGGCAGGAATCCATTAAAATCCTGGAGGAGAACATAGGCTGTAACCTCTTCAACATCGGTCACAGCAACTTCTTTCAAGATACATCTCCAAAGGCAAAGGAAACAAAAGTGAAAATGAACTTTTGGGACTTCATCAAGATCAAAGCTTCTGCACGGCAAAGGAAATGGTAAACAAAACAAAGAGGCAACCCACAGAATGGGAAAAGATATTCACAAATGACAGTACAGACAAAGGGCTGATATCCAAGATTTATAAAGAACTCCTCAAACTCAACACACACAAAACAGATAATCTCGTCAGAAAATGGGCAGAAGACATGAACAGACACTTCTCCAAAGAAGAAATACAAATGGCTAACAGACACATGAAAAAATGTTCATCATCATTAGCCATCAGGGAGATTCAAATCAAAATGACATTGAGATACCACCTTACACCAGTTAGAATGGCCAAAGTTAACAAGACTGTAAACAACAAGTGTTGGAGAGGATGTGGAGAAATGGGAACCCTCTTACACTGTTGGAGGGAATGCAAGTTGGTGCAGCCACTTTGGAAAACAGTGTGGAGATTCCTTAAGAAATTAAAAATAGAGTTACCCCATTACTCTGCAATTGCACTACTGGGTATTTACCCCAAAGATACAGATGTAGTGAAAAGAAGGGCCATCTGTACCCCAATGTTCAGTAGCCAACTGTGGGAAGAACCAAGATGCCCTTCAACGGATGAATGGATAAAGAAAATATGGTCCATATATATAATGGAGTATTATGCCTCCATCAGAAGGGAGGAATACCCAACTTTTGTATCAACATGGACGGGACTGGAAGAGTTATGCTGAATGAAATAAGTCAAGCAGAGAGAGTTATCATATGGTTTCACTTACTTGTGGAGCATAAGGAATAACACAGAGGACACTGGGAGATGGAGAGTTGAAGGGAGTTGGGGGAAATTGGAGGGGGAGACAAACCATGAGAGACTGTGGACTCTGAGAAACAAACTGAGGGTCTTGGAGGGAAGGGAGGTGAGGGGATGGGTGAGCCTGGTGGTGGTTATTATGGAAGGTGCATATTGCATGGAGCACTGGGTATGGTGCATAAACAATGAATTTTGGAACACTGAAAAAAAAATTAAAAAAAAAAAAAAGACACTAGTTTCCCTGGATTCACAGTACCATCTCACCTAGTATTTTTGCTGCTGCCCAGCAGGGGGCACCCTCTGGGAGGGGTTTGGGAATGGGCCTTGCACCGCTCAGGGACTCCCTAGCAGAGATTAGGCAGGGTGGTTAGCGCACTTGCCTGCAGTGGCCAGGGTACAGATAGTGCCCAGCGCTCTCCCCTATAGGGTATTCTGTGGTCTCTATGGCTGCCCAGAGCAAGATTGAGAATCCATGGCTGGCACATGAACCCACCCTCTTCTTTTTGCAGACCCCATTTCCTTTCCTCACTTAATCCTGGACTCTTGCTTCCTTGGGCTCGCTGTTTTCTAGGGTGTCTGAGCTGGGTGCTTAAGATAGACAGCTTTCTCTGTCTTTAAAAGCTAAGGAAAATATTGAAAACAAAACAAGAAAAAAAAAAAAGAAAGAGCCAGAGAGTGAGAGAAATTAAAAACAAACCAGAAACCCATTATGTTTTCTCAAGAATTACACCAAGTAAGAAATAAAGCTGGAGTTAAGTGTTATACCCAGATTTAAAGAGCTTCAAGGACACAGAGAGAAACAGCCTGGGCACTCCAGATAAATGCAGTGATCACAGCAGAGGGCCAAATACAAGAGCACATTAAGGTAAAGCCATATTAGGAACTGATACCCAAATTTTAACAATGATCTTTACATAGTGATAGAGCTCTTTGACACCCATATTTATGTAAATATATTAATATAAGAAACAGACATTTATACATATGTGAACTTTATATGTTTATAAATGTTTGCACCAAAATGATTTAAGAAGTAAGAAAAAAATTTTGTATTATTTATTCACAGGTATATCTTAGAAGTTCTTTGCTGTTCATTTTATTGCTGTCCAAATAGAAACAGTACAATCTGTTCTTTTTTTCTTTGCTACCACGTTGTAGGAAATGATCCCATCTGCTATTCAGTGTTGTATATAAGAGTGCTTGCGTGTTTTTAGTTTAGGTGTAAATATTTAAAACTACCAGGATTTTTTCAGGAAGTTATTCACAATAGCCTCATCCATCTTAAAGAGTTTTACTATTTAAAAAAAGTTGATACTAAGGTTAGCTTTATATGATCATAAGAAGATGTAGTTACCTTGAAAAATATATGTTACTGTATTTGAGTTTTAACATAGTAGGGCATTGCCTATATTCTTTTCACTTTGAGCAAACATTAAAATAACCTTTAAGGTTATATTTGACCCAACCAATATATTCTTAGAATATAATTTTACAGTTACCAAATCCTGTGTAGGCTGTGGAGAGATAGCTAAGGATTTGATTTTTTTATTTCTCAAACTAGTAGTTTAAACATGCTAGATTTCTGTTTCCTGCAATATATCTATAATAATTTGGGTTGGTAGTGTGCTGGCAAAATGATGGGACTTTATATTTGCCTAGGTTCTGACTATAACAGAGAAGTATCGCAAATTTGGAAAACAGATGTTTGTGGTCAAAGTAATCCTGTGTTCTTAACCCAGTGAAAATTTTCATAATGCTTGCTCTTTGTTAATATAAAATAACCTTTAATCCCATAAATGGATATTGTGTATGCACTCTGGACTTCTGTTTACTATTTTTGCTCATGGTACTTTATGCTGCTATTTTTATCCCTACTTTTAAATATCCAGCAGTTATCCATTTTGAGCTAGTGATCCATTTTATGAATTTTACATATGATGCAACATAAGGAAAAAATACAAATTTAGGTTATATTAGTGGATGTGGTAGGCTGAAGTGATGAAAGTGTTAGCTGAGACAGGCTCTGTCACAAACTGAAAAATAGCTGGGGTATACTGACCAACATTATATTTATAAAGCATATGGAACCTTTGAGACTATAACAACTATTTGTAAATCAGTATTACATTTCATATTTGTAAAACATATTTGAACAAAATAGTCTCAAGAATTCTCTTCTTACATCCTCTACTCCCTCAAAATAATGGACATCCTTCCTCCATAACCTTCCCAGGATGGCCATGGCTCCATGGAATACACTTTGAGATGTATTATAGGGTAAAGTACAGTGATTGTGATCTGGAGCTTGTGGCAATAGATAGTTTGAAAGTTCTGACTGTTCTCAAAATAGAAGCAATGGGGCTGTTAGGATACAGCAAACATCTTGAAATGTTAAAAGAAATGATCAAAGATGGAAATTTTGCAGCAGAGCTGTCTTTTATATGGGTGGAATGGATGTTTTGGGGAAAAATGTAAAGTAAAACCAACATTTTCAAAGAAATAAAACAGTGCCAGGATTTAAGATTGTGAAACAGAGTTGTATGCTTTTTTTTTTTTTTTGAGGCTAGCAAAGGCAGAGTTTTTAAATTGTTTCTACTCTTGAAAAATCCAGATATCTGGTTACTAGATATATCTAGAGTCCATAGTTTGAGTTATGCCTTTCCTGTATAAATTTCTGTGACACTTAAGAAATACCTTTCCAAAGACATTGACTACAAACTGTGTTTATGTGTGATGTCTGTATCTTTATCTCACCTATTAGACTTTCAGCTTGTTATAAGAACAATAAGAACAATGACAGTTTATGCATCTTTGTATCAACCTTAGTGCCTAAAACAGTGCCCTAGATATAGTCAGATAGTCAATAAATGTTTATTAATGAATGAATAAGTGGAAGAATCTCTCCTGCCATTTCTCTTACTTTGCAATCTCCACAGTATTGAAATACAAGGATAGGCCTGAAAACTACAATAACTTTGTTGTTACACAGTCAACCAGAAGATTGTTGTTTTACTTTTCAATGTTTTTATCCACTGAGGAAAAAGTTGTTCTAATATATATCCTTCCAACTATAATTTTCTACCTTAAGGAACCATTAGTTATAGTATGTTCCTTTTTTTTTTAAAGATATATTTATTTGAAAAAGAGAGATAGAGCAAGCAGGGGAAGGGGTAGAGGGAGAGGGAGACAGACAGACTCCCATTGAGCATGGAGCCTGATATGGGGCTCCATCCCAGGACCCTGAGACCATGACCTGAACCAAAACCAAGAGTCAGATGCTTTACTGACTGAGTCACCCAGGCTCCCCTATAGTAGGTTCTTTTAAAATTGGTTTGATTCAAACAGATGTTTAAAGAGAAGAAAAATAGACAACAGTGAGAAAATAGTTTGCCTTCTGCCATGATGGAGTAACAGAGACTATCTGCCTTAAATAACCATACTAAACAGTGGTTTTCAGATAATAGCACATGTCAGTGATCCCTTAGAGAAAGGGGGAGGGCGGGCTGTGTGGAAATCAAGATGTGAGCCCTATGATTGCCCCAACTTAATGCCTACAGAGAGTTTCCAGGCCGCAGTGCGGGGTGTGGGGGGGACCCAAAGAATGTTCTTTATTCTTGCTAAGTTGATGAAGTAGAATTCAGAGTTTGAGGAGGGATTAGAATTTGTGTGGAAAAATACTAAAGAGGTGAGAGCTGCACAGAGAGAAAGCTGTAGAGATCTGTTGAATCCTCTTGAGTTTTTGGTGCAGAACTAGTCATTGCCTGTATAGGAGAATACTATCTGAGGAAAGAAATACAGAAAGGAGTAGGCAAAATAATTTTCAGAGCTCATACAGAGCTGGGAGTAGTTTATTTTCTCACTGGAGAGAGTGAAAGATGTGATAATATACAGAACATCAGGTAGAATCCTCAGAAGGATATTGCCTCAGTAATGGAGACTAGCCCTAAGCTTTAGGTTATTCTGGTCATGCCATAATAAAGCTAACAAGTCAGCCTCAAATTAATTTAGTTGTGTTCTACTATTAAGCCCAATGATAGTTAAAGGAATACAATGAATTCCAGATCTCAGTGACACAATTCATAATCTCCAACATCTAATAAAAAATCATGAGGCAGGGGTGCCTGGGTGGCTCAGTGGGTTAAAGCCTCTGCCTTCTGCTCAGGTCATGATCTCAGGGTCCTGGGATCAAGCCCCGCGTCGGGCTCTCTGCTCAGCAGGAAGCCTGCTTCCTCCTCTGCCTCTCTGTCTGCCTCTCTGTCTACTTGTGATTTCTGTCTGTCAAATAAATAAATAAAATCTTTAAAAAAAATTATGAGGCATACAAAAGCTGGAAAATTGGACCTTTAAACAGGAGAAAAAGTAATAGAAACCGAATTACATATGGAAGAGATGATAGAGTTAGCCAATAATCATTAAAACAATTATTATAAGTATACTCCATTTGTTTAAGGAGGTACAGGAAAACATGAACATGATGAGAAGAGGAATGGAAAATACAAAAAAAGACTCACATGCAACTTCTGGTATGAGAAATACGGTATCTGAAATGAAAAAAATACCAAGTGGGCTTAACAACAGATTAGATACTGTAGAAGAAAAGATTAATGAATTTGAAGATACAGCCTTAAATATCTCATATAAATCAAAGTAAAAAGTTGATGCTTTGCTCATTTTTTTTCAATGAGCTGTGAGACAATATCACACCTAAAACACATGTATAATTGGAATCCCAATAGAAAGAGAGCAAGAAAGAAGAGAAACAGAGAATGTATTTGAAGAAACAATGGCCACAATTTTTCCAAATTTGACGAAAACTAAATGTACAGATCCAGGAAGCTCAATCAACCCCAAGCAGAAGAATCATAAAGAAAATGGCACCAAGGCACATTAAGGTAAACTTGCTAAAAACCAGTGGCATAGAGAAAATCCTAAAAGCAGCCAGAGAAAAAAGACAAATCATATGTGGAACAAAGAAAAGTGTCACAGCAGACCTCAACAGCAACCATGGTAGCCAGAAGACAATGGAGTGACATCTTTAAATTGCTGAAAGGAAAAACCTGTTAATCTAGAATTATATGCCCAGAAAAAATATTTTTCAAAACTGAAGGTAAAATGAAGACTTTCAGACAAATAAATACTGAGAAAATTCATTACCAAGAGACCTACACTGAAAGAAATATTAAAGGAAGCTCTCAGAGTGCCTGGGTGGCTCAGTCAGTAAAGCAGCTGCCTTCGGCTCAGGTCATGACCCCAGGGCCCTGGGATGGAGCCATGCATCAGGCTCCCTGCTTGACAGGGAGTCTACTTCTCCCTCAGCCCCTTTTATCTCTGCTTTTTCTCACTTGCACTCTTCTGTCTCTCAAATAAATAAATAAAATCTTAAAATAAAGGAAGCTTTCCAAGCAAAAGAAAAATAGGACCAGATGAAAATTTAGAAGTATAGAAAGGAATGAAGACCCTCAGAAATAGTATGGGAGGAAATACAAAAGACTTCTGTTTTCATATTATTTTTACAAACTTAAAGGATAATGGGTCCTTAAAAGCAAAACTAATAGTGTGTTGTGGAGCTTATAACATATGTGGAAAAAAAGAAATGTAAGATAGCAATAGCAGAAATGAGAGGGAATTGGAGGGAACTGGATGCTTACCATTATGAGATTCTTTTTTTTTTTAATTGAAGATTTTTATTTCTTTATTTAAGAGACAGAGAGAGAGTCAGGGGCGGGGGGAGGCGCACAGGGAGAAGGAAACAAGCAGAGTCCCTGCTGAGTAGCGAGCCCACCACAGGCCTCATCCCAAGACCCTGAGATAATGACCTGAGCTGAAATCAAGAGTTGACTGCTCAGCTGACTTGACCCACCCAGGCATCCCAAACCATTGTGGGATTTTTACACTGAACATGAAAAGAAATCTGAGTGTGCACTGTGATAAAGATGTATATGGTAAACAGTAGAGAAGCCACTTTAAAAAATACAAAACACTAAGCAACAGACACATAGGGACGCCTGGGTGGCTCAGTTGGTTAAGCCGCTGCCTTCAGCTCAGGTAATGATCCCAGGGTCCTGGGATCAAGTCCCACATCGGGCTCCTTGCTCAGCGGGAAGTCCACTTCTCCCTCTGCCTCTGCCTGCCACTCTGCCTGCTTGTGCTCTCTCTCTCTCTCTGACAAATAAATAAGTAAAATTTTTTTTTTAAAAATCTTAAAAAAAAAGTAACGGACACATAACCAATAAGCGAAAAACAGAGATTAAATTGAATGCTAAAAAAGATATTCATTTAATTTCAAAGAAGGCTAAGAAAAAAGGAGGAAAAGTGGCAAAGGACAGGCAAGACCAATCAAAACAAATAGGAAGATGGTAGAGTTAAACCTAATCATATTGATAATGACATTTTAATTACATTTAATTTTATTTACATTTATGTAAATGTTCTAAATACTCTCTTTTTGTTACTGGATAAATAAGCACAGTCCAATTACTTACTGTCTTTTAGAAACCTACTTTAAATATAAAGATACAAATGTGTGAAATGTAAAAGAACGGAAGATATACCATGCAAATATTAATCAAAAGATGGCTAGAGGTGTTATATTAATATCAGACAAAATAGGCTTGAGAACATGGGCTATTATAAGGGGTAAAAGGTACTTATAATAAAGTGGTCCATTCATTAAGAAGATCTAAAAATCCTAAATGTGTATGGAGCTAATAACAGGTTTGAAATAGATGAAACAAAAACTAATCTGAATGGAGAAATGGCCAAATTTACAAATCTATTTAGAAATTTCAACACCCCTTTCCCAGTAACTGCTGGAACAAGTAGAAAACCATTAAGGATATTGTGACTTGACTTCCACTGTTCATCAACCTGATCTAACAGAAATTTGTAGAGCACTCAATCCAACAACAGTAGAGTACCCATTCTTTTCAATATATTTCCCAAGATAGACCATAGTCTGTGTAATAGTCAAGTCACAATAAATGTAATATCTTGGTTTTTGACTGCTGTAACAAATTATGAAAAATGTAGTAGCTTAAAACAACACAGTTTTATTCCCTTACAGTTCTGGAGGTCTTAAGTCCAGAATGGGTTTCACTGGGTTAAAATTAAAACTGTTGGCAAGGCTCTGCTCCTTCTGGAGGCTCTAAGGGACAATCTGTTTCCTTGCCTTTTCTAGCTTCTAGAAGCCATCCACAATGCCTGCAATGTTTGGGTGAGTTTTTACTCATAGTGCCTTCTCTTTGGTTCTGTTTTCTACTACCCTCTTCCACGTAGAAGGACTCTTGTGGTTATATAAGGCCTACCTGGATAATCTGGGATGCTCTCTCCAGCTTAAGGTCAGCTGCTAAATAAATTTAATTCCATTTGAAATCTTAATTCCCCTTTGCCATGTAAGGTAACACATTTCCTGGTTCTGGCTGGTAATTAGAATGTGAAACTTATTAAAGGGGAGCATTATTCTGCCTACTACATTTAAAATGATTGAGATCATGTTAAGTCTATTTTCTGGCCACAAGGAAATTAAATTAGAAAAAAATGCCAACACATTTGAGGGTCCACACTGTATCCTGGAAGCTAGGGCCATTGCTGGCACATAGCTGGAGTTGAACATGCATTTGTTAAATGAATGAATATTAAGTATTTAGTGAGATAATAAATGTTTCCTGAACCCAATACATTGAACAGATACCTTTGTGTGCTTTAGAAAGAAAGCTGTTTTTTTTTTAAGATTTTATTTATTTATTTATTTGAGAGAGATTGAGCATGAGGTGGGGAGAGGAGCAAAGGGAGAGGGACAGCAGGCACTGCTCTGAGGGCGGAGCCCAAGGCAGGGTTCAGTCATGACCTGAGCCTCAGTGCAGAGCCCAACATGGGGTTCAGTCATGACCTGAGCCTCAGTGCGGAGCCCAACACGGGGTACAGTCATGACGTGAGCCAAAATCAAGTTGGATGCTTAACCCACTGAGTCACAGGTGCCCCTAAAATATAAAAATCTGTTTAAATCATATGACTAAGTTAAAGGAAATGAAAAAAGTGCTATCTCTGTAAATACAAAAGAAATATAAAAAAAATTCAGAGCAGTCTTTAAAGATTTTATAAACAAATACACTTTATTTGCAAACATGGTATGGAAAAAGATGAACATTTTCAGAAAGAAGTTCCATGTACATTGCTGAACTTTAGCATATGTGCCGTTAAGCAAAATGCTCAGCATTAAGTCCTTAATATCCATTTCGGAAAAATATGAGCAGCACAGATTCAATAAATTAAGGTCACCTGACTCAGCTGTTCCTCTTACATTTAGAAAAAAACTGCCAGATTGTTACATTCTTGTATAACCTTCTTTGTCTTCCCACATTTCCACTGTGGTTCATGATGTTGCAAAATGCTGTGAAATTGCAGTTCTAGTGTCTTCTGATGAGTGTCAGTGCTTCTTTCTCTAGACAGGGGGCACAGTGGGAAAAGAGCAGGATTGTCTTTGAGTTCTGTCACTTCGTATGTGTGCACGTCCCTTCAACGGTCAGACTTCATTTAGCTTATTTGTAAAATAGGCCAATAATGCCTAGTTTGTTGTGTGGTCAGTAAAGGAAGGTACGGGAAAGCACCGCAAAGACATGGTAGGATATTGGTAAATTTCTTCAGTCATAATGATAAATCAATGTTTTTCAGTGAAAAAGCACTGGAGTCGAAATTTTGCCTCCTCCAGTTATCAGTTGTTTGATCGCGGGCAGGAGCCTTCACTCTTCTGAAGTGAGTAATACCTGCCCCATAAAGAATTATACCTACCTCATAAATTTTAAGAATTAAAGGTGACACGTAGGAAGCGTTCAGTAAACTTCAATTATAAAATGATTTTTAAAAGTACCTATAGACATGAAATCAACTCAAAATGGAATAAAGACTTGAACGTAAGATGTGAAACCATACAACTTCTAGAAAAAAACATAGGTAGTAAACTCCTTGATGTTAGTTTTGGCTGTAATTTTTTTTCTTTATTTAATGCTGAAAGCAAGGCAACAAAAGCAAAAATAAATAAATGGAAATACATCACACTTGAAAAGCTCTATACAGCAAAGGAAACCATCAACATAATGAAAAGGCATCCTACTGAGTGGGAAAGAACATTTGCAAATCATATATCTGATAAGGGGTTAATATCCAAGACATATATAGAACTCATACAACTCAGTAGGAGAAAAGCCCAAACAATCTGATTGAAAAATGGCCAGAGGGAGGGCGCCTGGGTGGCTCAGTAGGTTGAGCATCTGACTCTTGGTTTTGTCTCAGGTCATGATCTCAGGGCCATGAGTGGAGCTTTGGGTCCACCTCTGCACTCAGCAGGGAGTCTGCTTCTCTTCCTCTCCTTCTGCCCCACCCCTGCTCTCACACACACACACACACACACACTCACTCACTCTCTCTCCCTAAAATCAATCAATCAATCAATCAATCAATCAATCAATCAGTCTTTTAAAAAGATGGGCAGAGGAATTGGATAGACATTTTCCCAAAGAATACATAGGAATGGCCTATAGGTGCATGAATAGGTACTCAAATCACTCATTAACAGGGGAATGCAAACAAAAAGCACAGTGAAATATCGCCTCACACCTGTTAGGAAGACGATTATAAAAAAGATAAGAGATGAGGAGCGTTGGTGAGGATGTGGCAAAATTGGAATCCTTGTGCACTGATGATGGGAATGTAAGATGGCGCAGCCATTACGAGAAACATTATATAGTTCCTCAAGAAATTAAAATAGAATTACCACGTGATCCAGCAATTTCACTTCTGGGTATATACCCCAAAGAACTGAAAGCAGGGTCTCAAGAATATTCATAGCGGTGTTATTCACAGTAGCCAAAGGTGGAAACCCTCCAAATGTCAGTCAAGGAAGGAAATTCTAACACATGTGATAACATGGATAAACCCTGAGAACAGTATGTTCAGTGAAGTAAGCCAATCAGAAAAAGAAAAAGATTTTTACGATTTCGCTTATATGAGCTACCTGGAGTAGTTAAATTTCTAGACACAGAAAGTAAAGTGGTCACCAAGGGCTGGGCATAGAAGAGTTTTGGGGGATTGTTTAAAGGATGTAGAGTTTCAGTTTTGCAAGCTTGAAAAGAACTCTGGAGATCGGCTGTATGACAATGTGAGTGTAGTTCTCACGACCAAACTGTACAGTTAAAAATGGCTAAGATGGGGGGTGTCTGGGTAGCTCAGTTGGTTACGCAACTGCCTTCGGCTCAGATCATGATCCTGGAGTCCCCGGATCGAGTCCCACATCGGGCTCCCTGCTCGGCAGGAAGTCTGCTTCTCCCTCTGACTCCTCCCCTCTCATTCTCATTCTCTCTCTCTCTCAACTATATAAATAAAATCTTTAAAAAAATGGCTAAGATGCTAAGTTCTGTGGTATGTGTATTTGACCCAAATTTTTTAGAAAAGCTTACAAAAATTGCATAAAGGTGCTTGTTAAAATGGTGCTCAGAAACAACTGCTCTGATTTGGTTGTACTTCTAGATTTCAGGCAGCTTTAAAAATCAGAAATTGACTCAGAAATGCTCAAAAGATGAATATCGTATTCTTCTTTAAATATACATTTCCAAATCATAGAGTAGAGTTGGGTTTGGAGACGTAGAATTTAGTGTGGGTCTGTGAAAAACATCACAAAGTTTATAGGGATTTGTCCTGATATCTCTCTAGTAGGGGCTCTTTCCATTTTCATGGTTCATAAAGGGTCTGTATTTTTCCTTCCTGTTTCTCACAGGCCCGAATCTGTGTCATGAGCTGAGTGCTCTCAGCTGGATAGAGTTAAGGGATGCATGTACAACGTTGTACCATGTCAGAATTTCCGGAAAAAGGAGATTTAAATTTTTGTACAAATGGCTGCCAGATTTCACGTTCAGAATTAACTTTGTTTTATGCAAAGCCCATATGTTGTGTTACGCAGTGTCAGAAAGACAGACTGATGGACAGATTCCCACCCCTGTATGTCATGCATTGTAGCTACCACTCCTTTGTTTCCTTACAGGTTTTTAGCAGTTGTGTTTTAACAGAAAACCATAGAAAGGTAGCAGAAAGCAAAGAGGTAGTGTGAAGTGTGCCAGTTAGCTCCCTGACTTGCAAAAGCCCTTGACATATAGGTGGAACACAGGACAAAGCAGGGAGAGGGAGGGAAGGCTGGGGAGCGGGACATCACTAAAGGATGGGAAGGGGGTATGGAAGGACAAGCTGCTCTCCTAAGACACATCGCCTGCTTCACAGTTGTTCTCTCTTTCAACTGTGAAAGATGTTAGTACAGTGCTTTCTTACATACAGCAGCTGCTCAATAAACGCTGACTACTTTTACTGAGTGTGTCATAACTATGGGAGGAGCAGATTCAATGTTGGAGTTAGGAATTGTGTTTTTCACTTGCATTATTATAACACTGATGATTAGTTATTTTTTTATTACCTCCAATTTTCTTCCATAGTCTCTCACTTCAGAGAAAAAGTTGAAGACACTTATTCTAAGTATCTGGGTGGCTCAGTCGGTTAAGCGTCTGCCTTCGGCTCAGGTCATGATCTCAGAGTCCTGGGATCAAGCCCCGCATGGGGCTCCCTGCTCAGAGGGAAGCCTGCTTCTCTCTCTCCTACTTCCCCTGCTTGTGTTCTCTCTCACGCTGTCTCTCTCTGTCAAATAAATAAATAAAAATCTTTAAAAAAAAAAGGCATTCTGTTTTTCTTAGACCAAATTTAAAATTTTACTGTATTTCTGATGATGCACATATGAAAGTATTTATATCTATATATTGAACTTCCATAAAACAGTATATGATGTGATCCCTATGAATAACGATTGACCTAAATATTGTCATAATTAACACAGTTTAGTTAACTGATAGGTAACTATGCGTGGTTGGTAATCTGGCTTAAAAAATGTTATGTTTGGGCGCCTGGGTGGCTCAGTGGGTTAAGCCGCTGCCTTCGGCTCAGGTCATGATCTCAGGGTCCTGGGATCGAGTCCCGCGTCGGGCTCTCTGCTCAGCAGGGAGCCTGCTTCCCTCTCTCTCTCTGCCTGCCTCTCTGTCTACTTGTGATCTCTCTCTGTCAAATAAATAAATAAAATCTTTAAAAAAAAATGTTATGTTTGCTTTACCCAAATTTCTGTCTAAATTTAGAGAGCAGAGCATTTGCAAATGTCCATTTGAAGTTATGTCATGTCCCTGTTGCATTTTCTTAATAGAATTTTAAATTTTTTATTTTATGAATAATTTTGTTTTGGCTTATGTAAATCTAGTAGTTTTAGGTCAGAAGCAATTTTTGAGAGACTTCAAATTCAGCTTTGATTCCATTTATATGGTAAACTTTTTTTTTTTTTTTAAGATTTTATTTATTTGTCAGAGAGAGAGAGGGAGAGAGCGAGCACAGGCAGACAGAATGGCAGGCAGAGGCAGAGGGAGAAGCAGGCTCCCTGATGAGCAAGGAGCCCGATGTGGGACTCGATCCCAGGACGCTGGGATCATGACCTGAGCCGAAGGCAGCTGCTTAACCAACTGAGCCACCCAGGCGTCCCTTATATGGTAAACTTTTTACGATCATTCCAGACTGGCCTAGTTTATTCCATCAATGACTTTGAATAGTTTTTATTCAAAAAGTAATGCATCGCACATTCTGTGTGCTTGGGTGGATTTGCAGGATACATAAAATTGCTGCCCAGCTGGGAGACAGTGTTCCTGGTACCTGCCCGAGGACTCTTTGAAAGGGGAGGTGTCAGTTGAGGTAGGGTGGAGGGAACCACATGGAAAAGAAGAATGTGCAAAGATTATTCAGGGACTCATGATGAGTCTGAGTACATAGGAGGAGAGGCTCCTGGGCAGGTGGGTTTCCATGTCTGAAGATGGTTCTGTTTTTCTATCACATAGGTTGGTGGTTTGGCTGAGTTTCGAATTCTACTTTGGAAGCCATTTTCCCCTCAGAACATTGAAGACATGGTTCTTGTAGTTTTCAGAAATGAGAAATTCTTTACAACTTGGATCTTTGATGCTTTGTGTGCCTTTCATCTCCTTTATTTTTGGAAGCTTCTGGGAAGTTCACTTTTCCTCAGGAATCTGAAACTTCACAGCAATATTCACATGGGTTTATTTTCATCCATTGTGTGGGCTTTTTGTATGCCCTTTCAGTTCTGAGAAATTGGCTTGAATTACCTCTTCTCTTTTGTTTTCTCTGTTCTTTTTTGGGGGGGAATTTTTACGAACTTGATGCTAGACCTTCTCCACTTATCCCTCGTCCCATTTTCCTCTTCCCCTTACCTACCCCATTTCCCAGCTTTTCATCTTTTCGTCCTGCTTTCTGGGAGATTTTCTCAACTCCATTTTCCATCTCTTCCACCAAATTTTCTGTCTCCTTAGATAGCTAGATAGACAGACAGACACATATACACATAATTCAATGCCACATTTTATAATAGACTTAAATGCTATGAAAGGTCACAGTAGAGGGAAATCCATCTTGGCCGACACCCAACAAAGAATTGCTTCATGTCTGGACATCCTTTTGTAACAAAGGCTTATTTAAAACTCATCTTCTCGTCCATACTGATTCACATAGCATGGAGTTGTGAGTAACCGTAAAGATGCCGAGTTCACCAGTTCTTTCTCGGCTGATTCCAACCCACAGCTTCCCACTAAGTACTTGCCCTGTTTCTGCTTGCACATCACAGTGCTTGGGCAGCCCACTTACGTGTCTCCTTGTGCTAATGGCACTGCCGATTGTTCCATTCTCCTCTCTCTCTGCTTCACATTATCAAGCCTCATTGATTCTTCCTTCGCCATATGTCTCCAGTTCATCTATTCGACTCTAGCATCTCAATATGTTTATTTAAGCACCTAATATGTGGCTCGGTGTGTGCAAAGTGCCAGGGCTGCATAAAGGTCCCTCAGGGAGCTGCTACCCCCTCATGGGCACAGTAGACATGGATTGAAGATTTCAGAAGAAAAGCAGACATGTTAGCAAAGTGTTTTGCAGAAGATCCTATGGGTGGCATGGGGGTTGATGCCAAATCCACAGGGGGGAAGGCCTGATGCCGCATAGGCTTTGGGTATAAGGTAGTGTTGCTGGTGTAGAAGGTTTTCACTGAGGCGATTTTCACTGCACGTGAAGCAGAGCTATAAACAAGGATGAAGGCTTGAAAGATACTTTACTCAGGGGCGCTGGGTGGCTCAATCCGTTAAGCATCTGACTCTCGATCTTGGCTCAGGTCATGATCTCAGGGTCGTGAGATCGAGCCCTGCGTTGGACTCTGCACAGAGCATGAAGCCTGCTTAAGATTCTCTCTCTCAAAACAGTATGGATTCTTCAAAAAATTAAAAATAGAGCTACTCTATAACCCTGCAATTACACTACTAGGTATTTACCCCAAAGATACAGATGTAGTGAAAAGAAGGGCCATATGTACCCCAATGTTCATAGCAGCAGTGGCCACAATAGTCAAACTGTGGAAAGAGCCGAGATACCCCTTCAACAGATAAATGGATAAAGAAGATATGGTCCATACATACAATGGAGTATTACTCAGCCATCAGAAAGGATGAATACCCAACTTTTGCATCAACATGGATGGGACTGAAGGAGATTATGCTGAATGAAATAAGTCAAGCAGAGAAAATTATCAAAAGTATCAATTATCATACGGTTTCACTTACTTGTGGAACATAAGGAATAACATGGAGGACATTAGGAGAAGGAAGGAAAAGCTAAGGGCGGGGAGATTGGAGGGAGAGAAGAACCCTGAGAGACTGTGGACTCTGAGAAACAAACTGAGGGTTTTAGAGGGGAGGGTTTGGGGAGATGGGTGAGCCCAGTGATGGGTATTAAGGAAGGCACATGTTGCATGGAGCACAGGGTGTTATATGCAAAAATGAATCTTGAAACACTACATCAAAAACTAACGATGTATCATATGGGGACTAACAAAATGCAATAATAAAAAGGAAGATTCTCTCCCTCTGTATACAACCCCCACCAAAAAGATAGTTTGCTCATTCATTCACCAGATATTTTTTGAGCACCACCATGTGCTGGGTAATTATTTTGCCACCGGATGCAGCAGTGAACCAAACGTACAAAAATCAGATAGAAATATGAATTGTGTAATCCTATAAAATAGAAGTATAATAAAAAAGTAGATCGCATAATCTATTCAAAGGGGATAGCTGTGATGGAAGCCAGCAAAGCAGGATGATGGAGATGGGGATCTTGAACTCTGACCTGTGGTTGAGTAATTTTCACACTGTAGTTCAGGGAAGCCTGAGGGCTTCTTCCGGGGGTTGGTGAGCATTGACATTAACTACAAAACCACCAGCACATACACTTACGTCACTGTGGTAACTCCTGCTTGGAAAAAGCCTTGACTTTCAAACAGTTCCGTTCTGATTAATTGTCTTCGTATAATTTTATCCACTTAAACCTAAAGATGAATTGACTTTAGTAAAGCATCTCACCTACGTATTTGATACATTGAGAATCGATTGCTAATACTATCTGAAAACCACCTTGTAGACATTGAGTGTGACTTACTCTTGCATTATCCTAGCTGCCTTCCGCACCTTTAAATTCTCTCTTTCTAATCACTCTTGCATACCATTGCCAGAATTAGTTTTCTTAGAACACCGAAGTTCTTAATTAAAGGCTTGAAACTAAACCCTGCCGAGGGGAAAAGCAAACCCAGATGTTACCTGTAGCCCTGCCACAAGATGCTCTGTGACCTTGAGCAAATCTTTGTGTTCTCATCTGTAAGTATCTTCTCTGCTCTAAATATTACCCCCGTGATTCTTTTCCCCCAGCTGTTAGTGGTCTTTATGATCCCTCCCTAGTTTATCACCCAGTCCCCACCCTGCCCTCATCCTCTGCTCTAGCATGCTCTTCCTTTTCACTCCTGTCTTTTCCCTCCCCCAATGTATACACCATTTGCTGATTAATTACTCTCTGCGTATGTCCATGCTATTTCCCCAAGCCAGACTGGGCTCTTTCCTTAGCCCATTGAATTAAATTCTGCACATTCTTTAAAAATCGTCATCTAGAACTGATGGTCAAAGCAAAGTTCCTGGAAGAACACTGGTGGTACTAAATGATGCAGCTTTAACGTAGATTGAGAATTGGGAACAAACAATTTGATTTGTCTAGAACAGTGCTGTCGGGTACAATAGCCATTATCCATGTGTGGCTCCCTCAGTTAAAATCAACCAAAATTAAATACAAGAAGAAATTTTGTCTTTCAGTGCATTTCAAAGTGCTCAGTAGCCTTCTGTGGCTCATGGATGGACAATGTGGATTTAGAACATTTTCTATCACTGCAGAAAGTTCTGTGGGGCAGCACTGGTCTAAAGGTTCACAGATGACTTGAAAATTGTTTCAGGGACTTCCGGAGGAGGTGGTCAGAGGATATGTTTGGTAAAGAAATAAAAGCGATGCGTTTAGACAGTTGGTTCTAGAGATTTGACAGTGGCAAGAGGCAGAGACATAGGGGAAAAGGTAATGGCCAAGTAAAAGGAAGTGTGTGGAAAAACATTATGTAGAAACAGAAGGACTGAATCTGTTACAGACATTGGAGGAAGAGTAAGTAGGAAGAGGCAGATATATTGGATAGTATGAAAAATAATCGAAACTTATGTTGACATAAGTTTCACTGTGTTTTGATTTTGGCTGAAGCCCCAAAAGGTTGCATAGAAAACAGTAGGTGGCAATGATATCCACATTCCTAAGGAAGGTTTACACCCCTTGGCCCAATACCTTGAAGGTGTGCCTGAGGCAGAAGAGGCCAAGATGGACTGAGAGGGCTGCAAGGAAAGGAATCCCTGCATTGCCCCTCTAGCTGAGTGAATGGGTCAGAAGGAGACCACTTGGCTCTTGTGACATGATCTGTGCCCTCCTGGGGCTGTGAGGACCAGAACATGGACCAGAGACATTTAGAGGTCAATGCTGGGGCTATACCTGCCTGGCCTCAGAACAGGGGGAAGGCTACACTGGGAGCCTCCTGTGCCTTCACTAGTCACAAGGTAGAGGGTCTGTCTTCCATGGACCAGCAGAAGCCCTGGTGGTCTTTTTTAAAGAGTAGCTCCAGCCAAGGGCCTTTCCTGCCAGATGGAGAGGCTGGAGGGTACGCAGGCATTCGGAGTGATCAGGGCTAACCTTGAGCCTTGGGAGCTGCAACTTTACAGAGGGAAAGTCTCTGCAGAACCCGCAAAGAGGCCCCATTTGAGGAGTCAGACAGTGTGTGTAGGGAATTGAAGAAAGGAGTGGACAGACTCAAGAGAAGCCTACTGTGTTTGCAATAGCCTGGGCTGGGGTCAAGGAGAAACTTTAACTTTGAATAAAGTTTGGAGTTTGGGCGGGACATTCTACTTACTGAAATACAGTTCTTTTGGGACTAAAGGTTACCAGAGGACGTTTAATTTTTGTAAATGACTGGGACGGCTTTGGAATAGGTTTCATCATGACAACAGGCTTCTGAATGGATTAAAGGGACTGAGGAAAAAGAATGTGGTTCCTGCTCTTGCTCTCAATAGAGCCCTGCCTGTCTGGGGCAATGGTTGAACTAATTTGGAGTTTGATGAGAGTACAGAATGTTTAGAAGAGCTTTTAGGAGATTGTGTTGAGAATTAATGAGGACTAAGTGTCAGAATGATAACCTGCAAAATGACCAGTTGAAGAGAGACAACAGGAATTTACTGCATCAGGCAAATGAAATTTTTGGTTCTGTTTCCGGGAACAACTCCTTAGTTTGGGATAAGGAGGAGATTGTTAAATATTTATCTGGGGTTTATATTCTTGATAATTTTAAGCCTCACGGTTTTGTGGATTGTCATTTTGAAATCAGAGGAAAGTGAATGGAGAAAGCTATTTACCCTAGCTGAGCTTCCTGCTGTTTGTGGTGGTTCCTGTGTCCTTTGATGCTATTAGTGTGAGGGTAATTAAATGTGTTTTTTTTCAGTTCATGATTGGGCTGGAGTGGTGTATTATCTCTACTTTATTTTTAGGATTGGTTCATTTATTATGTATATTCAATGGGGACTCTTGCTATACTTTACCAGCCAGGATGCCATCAGCTGTAGGGAACAAAAAACCCTAAACCGTACTGGCCTAAACATATGGAGAAGGGGCGGGCTCAGACCCCCTTCTCTCTGTGATACTCCAGGTCTTGCCCTCCTCTTTGTGCTAGCTGTATCCTTAATACATGCTGGAATCAATTTCAGGTGTCAGCAGAATTTCTCTTCAAGTATACCAAAGGCTTCCCCCCCCCCCCCCGGTCAAGAGACCCCCACTCACATCTCATTGGCCAGAATTGGGTCACAGCCTACCTCTGAACTAATTACTGCTGGTAAGGGAGAAGAAATCCTCCTAGCAATTTATTAAACTATTCCATAGGTACTTGCTAAAACGAGGAATAGCGTCAGTATCCCCTGAACATATGACTTGCAGAGAAAGAGTGGATGTCTGAACCAAATCAGGGATCTGTTAGGAAGGAGGAAAAGAGAAATGGATGTTACGTAGAGTTTTGTATCTATTCCTAGAATTATATATAATGACTAATTATAGATTAGATGGTAGGAACAGAGTGTATGTAGACTAGCAAATCTGCTGTGACAAAAGCCCCAAATTTTCTCTCACCATGAACAGTACAGAGGCATGTGGTCCAGAGCTGGTGGGGTAGTTCTAAAGTAGTTTGAATATTACAGCTGCCATGTTGTGATGGCTAAGAAACCCCCCAAATTCAGAGGTAAGGAAAACAAAGAGGTTTCACTCTTATATCATAGTGTGAGGCAATCTTGTGAGGTGAGGAGATATCTCTGCTACACTGGGCCATTCAGGATCCTTGTTCCTTCCATGTTGTTTCTTGGATGTCTCCCCAGGTTCATTGCCTGCATGGTTCAAGCTTTGTCACCATTTCTAGGTTCTGGCCAGAAAATGGCAAAGAAAACATAGAGGAGGTAGGCCCTGTATAGAGGCCTGGACCAGTGGCACCTGGGTGGCTCAGTTGGTTGAGCGACTGCCTTCAGCTCAGGTCATGACCCTGGAGTCCCAGGATCGAGTCCCGCTTCAGGCTCCTTCCTCAGCAAGGGGTCTGCTTATCCCTCTGACCTCCCCCCTCTTATGCTCTCTCTCTCTCAAATAAATAAATCTTTTTAAAAAAGTAAGTAAAGGCCAAAAAAATAAAAATAAAAAAGTAAATAAAGGTCATTACTGGGGCACCTGGGTGGCTCAGTGGGTTAAGCCCCTGCCTTCGGCTCAGGTCATGATCCCAGGTCCTGGGTTCGAGCCCCGCATCGGGCTTTCTGCTCAGCGGGGAGCCTGCTTCCTCCTCTCTCTCTGCCTGCCTCTCTGCCTACTTGTGATTTCTCTCTGTCAAATAAATAAATAAATAAATAAATAAATAAGAAAAAAAAAGGTCATTACTTTTGCCCACATTCTGTCACAAGTTCTTAACTATAGGGGGACATGGAGTTGCAAAAAGCCTTGTGTCTCTGTGCCTTTGAACTGCTATAACAAAGTATTAGAGACTGGATGGCTTATTTACACCTTTATTTCTCATAGTTCTGGAGGCTGGGAAGCCCAGGGTCAGGGCACTGGCAGATTCACTGTCGGGTGAGGGCCGGGTTCCTAGTTCACAGCTGGCCATCTTCTCCCTGTGTCCTAACATGGCAAAGGGGGTGAGGGAGCTCTCTGGAGTGTCTCTTTCATGAGGACACTATTCCCATTCATGACGGCTCCGCCTTCATGACCCAGTCACCTCCCAAAGCCTCCACCTTCAAATACCATCCCACTGGGATTGGGTTTCAACATAGGGATTTGGGGGGAACACAAATATTCATCCTGTCACACCTGAGAAATGTGGTGTCACCAGGCAGCTTCCAAGGTTGCTCATGGCGTCACCATTGCCAGCCAGCAGAAAGTGAGTTCAAAGCCAAGCGAAGTGTCTGTAAGGAGATGACAAGTTGCACCCGTTGCTTCTATTCACATGCTCTTAGCCTAAACTCAGTCACATGGCCACATGCAAAGGAGGCCAGGAAATGGAGTGGTGCTAGACGGCCAAGTATCAGGACAGGGGAAGGATTGGTTACAGTGAGCTAACTACTAGTGGCTTCTCTCACACAAAGGTTTCTCTCTGTTCTGCATAGGATCTCCCCATCTGGAGACTGTTTATTTACAAAACAAAGTTCTATTTAGTGCCTGAGACCAACAGTCACCCATCATAACATTTCTGAGGTTGGTTACTTGTCATTCTTCCACTGTAGGAAAAATCAATATTGGTGGTAAACCAGTATTAGCACATTCATTGTGAATAGAAAAATTTCCAGAGGTGCTTTTAATTAAAAAATATGCATGATCTTGGCCTTCTAAAGTGATTTGTGTGGCTGTGTGTGAGTGTATGCATATGCATATAGTTTTAAACTCAATAACCTAAGATTGTACATTTGATGTATAAAATAAAAAAAGAAAACAGCAGGCATTTCCTTGGAAGTAAGTGGTAAAAAAAAATTTTTTTGAAGCTCATTTGTACTTTTGATTATGCCTCTGAGGTGGCTGCTTGCTTTTTCATGTAGGACACTATTCTTTGACAGTTCTTTGGCTATTGTCCTAAACTTTTATATTCACCCTCTTACATGCTATTTTCAGATTTTTGGGGATCATACTTACGAACTAGTTTAGTAAGGTTTGTAAGTTGATGAATAGATTATACACCTTTTAGATGTAGACAAATTAAAATGAAATTAGTTGTTAAAAATTCTTCATAGAATCAATCTGAAGCATGATATTCAATATATTATTAGTTCCTAGAAGGAAGGCATTGTTATCTTTTTGTTTACTATTCTAGCTCCAGTGCCTAGACTAGTTCCTGGCTTGCAGTAGACAATAAACACATGTTAATGAATGAAAAGATATAGAAAATACAATATATTCCATCGAACCTGATTTTCACTTCTGCACTTCAGGAATTTGTATTTCTTAGGTATCTGGGTGAAGTAGTCTTTATTTGCCTCAAATAACAGACAACGAGCAGCAAGTGTCATAGAGAGTCTCCCCTGACTCTCTATGACCTCAGCAGACGGATTCTCTGTGTATTCAGAGAATTGTATATAATAAAGGTAACACGTGTAATATGGCCTAACATAGGCATCCAAGACATCAGGATAGGTGAATTGGAGTGAAGGAAAGGAAGTGTTTCCTTCCATCCCAACAGCAACAAAAGCATTCACTTTTTTTCCGATAGTTTTCTCAAGTGAATTGGAGTGTGAGTAGGATGAGGAAAAAATAAAATAATCTGGATCCTAGATGGACTTTTGAGGGTTAGGAAGATAGGGTTAAACAGAGTGGGTAACTTGACCTGTTTTATGATTTATTTTCTTTTCATACTGTAATATATTTTTCAGAATTCATATGCCACAGACAATATTGAAAATGGGAGAGATAAGCTTTTTAGAGTAAACATCATCTCAGCACATTGCTCTCCTCTGTGAATCCATTACCTTTTACAAATAGGGCTCTGTGAGGACTGAGCCCGTGATATTGCCAATGAGTGAACTGCTTGGGTGACACATTTGAAAAGGGGAGTGTGAAGCCCTACGTTTAAGGGTGACTCGATGAGAGGCAAGATCCTGGGTCTCTGGAAAGACTGACGTGGAGTCCCCAAGATAGGAGGATGTGTGTTTCTTTCAGGTGGTGGTAGGTAGACCAGTGTGCCCAGACCGGAAGCTACAGGGCTGTAAGGAGAGAAATTGCACCAAGATAGGAGGATATAAAAGCAGAAAAGGTGTGGACAGTCAAGGCCCCTAAAAGCAAAGTTTTTGTTTTACTCTGTGGTTTAGGAGCAACCAACAAAGACTTTGGACAGGGAAGTAATAGGATGAGAGCTGTATCTTAAGGAAACAATTCTACGCAGAAGGAGTATGGATAATTAATTAGGAGGGAACAGTTTATGTCCATATGATTTTCTTTTGTGAACAATAGGACCCATGGGTTGGATTGCAGTGTCCAGTGGGGGCCAGCCCCAGTTAGCTAGCATCCCTTATTCCTCTACTCAGAGGAGCAATAGCTGTGAGGATGTGCCCTGGCCAGGCCAGCAGGAGGGTTCGGCTTCTTGGTTTGGGTTTGGAGATCTTGAGTGTGGTGTTTCTCTGAGCCTGTGGTTCTTGATGATAGGGGAATACCTGGTCTGCACTGGCTGGGGGAGCCAAGCAGAAATGTCCTGAGGTCCCTGTTTGGGCTCACAGACCTGGAGAACAAGAGGTATTTTGTTCATACCATTTACCATGGTCCTTGGTGTTTTGTCCCTTTGGTTCCTACCAACCTTCAGCAAAGACTTGTTTCAGAGATCTGCCTTGCCTCTCTAATGAGTTATTAAGAGTAGAGCTCTTTCCCACATGTGGACCAAACTCACACTGGAGCAGCAGGATCTTCTTGATGAAGGGTTAGTGCTGGCAGTGGTCTGCCTCTTGTCTCCACAGTTCTTCCTCCAGTGCTAGTCCTGGTCACTTCATAGGTGATCAATGTTCATGTCTGGCTGAGAAATCGCAAAGTTACTACTATTGGGACAGTGGTGGTAGGAGCAGAAAAGAAGACCAGGATTTGCAGACATGCTGATGGCACTCTGAAGGATTCAGGAGGAAGGGAGAAGAGATGAGAGTTTGGTGGTTTGGGGATTGTGTGCTTAGGGAAATGATACCGCTGCTAACAGATGGGGTCACAGGAAGAGGAACAGAGTTGCCGCGGGAAGGTGCTGCATTCAGTTTGAATTCTGGATGGGTGACTTTTACCCAGTGTTGTGTAGTTATTACCTGGAAGTTTCAGAATTAGAATCTAGGTTTCCAGAACCCGAGCAGTGTTTTTTCCATTATACTAAGATGTATGTTACATGAAATGAAATGTACTTGTTGAGTTTCGAATGGTGGTAGCGTCTTCATGTGCAGATGTCAATAGGCAGCTGTAAAAGGAGTTGGAGTGAAAAACTGAGAATAAATGCAGACATTTGTTTTGGGAGTTATGCTATGTTTAGAGGACATAATTGGAGCTATGCAAAGGGTAAGTTCACCCAGAGAGAGTTGGCATGTGGGGTATTATTGGAAATAGCCATAAGGATGTTTTCTTGAAGAAAAAAGGAAATTATCTAGTAAGGCTGAGGAAAAGGAAAGAGGCAGCAAGGATATTCTTTTTTTTTTTTTTTTAAAGGAAGGTTTGTAGTAATAGAGAAGAAGGCATAGGTCATGAGCTAGAATGTAATGAACAGGTGAAAAAAGTTTTTACTTTTTAAGATCAGACTTGCCCAGGAAACAATGGATGGAGAGGGAACAATTAGATATGAAGACAGAGAATAGTTGAGTTTGGATCAATAAACTGATCATGAATGAGTAGCACTAGGGTGATGGGCATGGTGCTGGCTACTAGCCATACAAAGAAGTAAATATGGTCTTGCCTTTGGAGAGTCTACTGCTACTAGAGGACAGGAGCAAGAATGACACAAGAAAAACTGATTTCCTGAGCGCTATGTGTCAGGAAATGTACTTTACATGCATTGAGTCATGTAGTCCAAACGACACCCCTGTGAGGTATCTATCATCGTCATTATCCACCTTGTGAAGGAGAGGAAGCTTAGGTGCAGTAACTTGCCCAACATCTTTTAACAACCAGTCAGCCAAGGAGCCATGATTTACACCCAGGCCATACTGCACCTCTACGCATCATGTAGAGATTATGTGCAGATTATTACATGTGAAGATTATTACAGTACAATATAAAGAGAGACGGAAGAACAATGTACTAAAGTAGCACAGAGGAAGGGGGAGTTAAATTTTTCTGGCAAGAGATGAAGTAAGGCAGGGAAGATCTCAGAGGGGGATGGGTCCCGATGAAGGAACTCACTGTCATGACCAAAGTGTAGAACCCACAGTGGTATGAGGTGTGTATGTATGTGTTACTGTTTCACCTGGTAATTTACACAGCCTTCATCTCTCATCTTTTTCTGCCCCATCCTAATCACAGAGGACACTCACATTTGATTTTATCCTTTTCTGTGAACCTTAAGATTTTTTTTTAAAAATCTGATAGGATGAAGGGGTACCAGGGTAGCTGGGTTGAGCGCCAGACTTTTGGTTTCGGCTCAGGTCATGATCTCAGGGTGGTGAGATCAATCCCTGCATCAGGCTCCATGCTCAATGAGGAGTCTGCTTGAGAGCCCCTCTCTCTCTGCCTGCCCCTCCCCTACTCATGCTCTCTCTCTCTCTCTCTCTCTCTCAAATAAATAAATAAGTCTTAACAGAAAATATGAGGAACTGGGTTATTCTTTGAGCAGTTACTAGTCCTGTCCATCAAAACCATCATTAAAATAGTTTATGATTTGAATGTAACATATACATATCTCTCTGCCTACCCACCTATCTGTTTATATATGAGTTCAAAGAACTGGGAAAAAAAATTAAAAACAAAACAAAACAAACAAAACACAAAGAACTGGCAAAAATCTGAGAATTTCCTGTACATTGGGGACCCAAATTATATCTGGAGAAGAACCAGAGAATTTGAGAGGCCTATTTTTGAAGATATAATTGAGACTCTAGAAAATAAGCAGATATTTTGCAGAGAATGGCTAATAGCCCTATTTTCTTTCTTTCTTTCTTTCTTTCTTTCTTTCTTTCTTTCTTTCTTTCTTTCTTTTTTTAAGATTTTATTTATTTGACAGAGAGACATCACAAGTAGGCAGAAGTAGGCAGGGAGAGAGGGGGACGCAGGCTCCCCACTGAGTAGAGATCCCGATGCGGGGCTCAATCCCAGGACTCTGGGATCATGACCCGAGCAGAAGGCAGAGACTTTAACCCACTGAGCCACCCAGGCACCCCAATAGCCCTGTCTGAGATAAGTTTATGTAGTAAATAGAGGACTCCTGGTTATATGTGGCTAGTCTACCAGACCTGAGCTTCACCCCATTTCCCATCCCATTGTTGGCCATACCACTTCTACCTGAGCCGAATGGCAGTCTTAAGACTGGGAACACCAGGGAGAGCACCAGTTTTGTCAGACTCAGGCCTGGCATGAGGTTGTCTGTTTTATACAATAGTTACTAGCTTAGCAAATTAACATAGTGTTTAGTGGTTTATTTTAGGCCATATCAAAATGCCTGTTACATCCAAATAGTTATGTCATTGTGGCCTTGTGGGAAAGTGGTTACATCAGAACGTCACGTGTGGGCAAAGAGATTATTCTTGGAAGTGAGGAGGGGTGTTTGATAAGGGAAGAACTAAATTCAGAATTGGAAAAGTAGATTTTTTTCTTAATCCCTTTTACAACACAGTGTTACTATGTGCCAGTCACAGGTATAGGGCAAGGACCCATCTAATTGCCAAGAGACCTATCCATGTTTTCGGTCTCTGAAAGAAAACCTGAGCATTAGGCATGACACCACTGCCACCCAGTGGTAAACTGTTGTAATTCACTGTATTTTATGAAGAAGGTATGTCTGTTGTTGATAGGGCATGAACATGTTGTATGTTCTCCTTTAAATAAAAGTGTAATAGCACTTTATAAAATCAGATATTTTAATTTCTTTAATAGTATTTAAAAAGTACATTTAGAAACTCCTTAAGCAGGAACATCTTCAAAGTAGAGATAGAACTTCATCTTAGGAAAGAACAAATACAATGTCACAAAATAATTATGATCTCAGGAAGGTTATTTATGTCTATAGATCTTCTCAAGAAAATTACAAACCAGTATAAGAGACAAAGTACTTTAGCCAGAACTGGATGGTTCTTTGGTAAATAGGGTAATTATTTTTTTAAAAGATTTACTTATTTATTTATTTGAGAGAGAGAGTGAGAGAGAGCACAAAGAAGGGAAGGCAGCAGGTGGGACAGTGGGAGCAGACTCCGCTCTGACCAGGGAGCCCAATGCGGGACTCGATCCCAGGACCCCGGGATCGTGACCTGAGCCGAAGGCAGATGCTTAACTGACGGGACCACCCAAGTGCCCCCAAAGAGGGTGATTAGGATATGTTGGGTAACCTCCATGATTTTGCTTTAGAATGCATTAATTTACATTTAAATATAAGTATCCAAAATATTAGCATTTATAGTATTTCAAATAAAATAATGAAGATATTGTGAATATATTTTAAGTTTTCAGGAGGCTCAGTGGGAACGAGGAAACTACAGCTTCCCCCTTATGCTTCCCGTTGCATGTGTTCCCTCAATGTCTTGAGGAGCAGAGCTTGTCACTTCTCAGGGTCTGTGGATGCTGCAGCGTAACTGGCTTTTATTCGCCATTTTGGATTTTTTCCTCTTTAGGCAGGAGCTGTGATGGAAAGCCTTTTCCATCATTGGACTGAATGCAGCAGGATGAAAAATTGCGACGCCAGAGACCCATTTTAGTGTTTTATGCCTCACTTGACTTGACAGCCACTTGTACGCACAGCGCTGGCGTCTGTAAGCTCCCCGTGTCGGACGGGTGACCACACTACATTTTCCTCTCAACCTGTACATCTCAGACAGCCTGAATCAGAATGCGTGTGCCTGTGTGTTACATTTAAAAGTAACAATTCTGGTAATAATTAAAAGACACCAATGGAAGTTGCTTATTTTTCTGAGAATACAAATGAATGAACCGATTTAACAAACTTCTAGAATATTAAATGTCAAGGTTTTATTGTATGGATACTTAATATTCTGTTTAAACACACGTAATCATCTTGCCTCACCATTTTTAAATGGATTTCAGGGAGCTGCGGGATCCCTCTGAGGGATCCCTCTTCAATCCCAGAATGAGGAGGCTGAACTGGTCCGGTTCTGGGTTACTTCTTCAAAATACCTGGTGACGTATCCTCAGATTATTCTGGTACCCCAAAACTGCTTGAGGACAACTGTTCCAGGTGGCAACTTATAAAAAGGCGTTGTTTCAACCTATTCCATCATCATTAAACACCGGTTCCAGAAGCCCACCCTGTGTCCATTCTTCTGTAAGCTGAGGTACCTCTCACTTACTGCATTATCCTCTGGGTCCTGATGAAACAGCCCCTCATTGTAACCACTACTGTTCCTCCGCCAGCATTTGCCTTCTTGGCAGGGTCAGGCTGGGGCCAGCATGGGTTTTGGGTGGTGGTGCAAGCTGGAGACATAGTAGGGAAAGGGGAGGGTAGGCAGCTGAAGGACTCCTCTCTCTCCCCATTACCCAGCCCTTGGTAGTGTCCAGTGCAAATCCCAGCTTTTTATTCCTTACCTTCCAATGCATATCAAATCTGTTTTGCCTCTGAATGATAGATGAACAGAACCTGGTTTCTTGTGGGCAGCTGGCTCTCAGGAGGAGGAAGGGGAGAGTTGGAATGGGCATGCTCTGTTATTAAACCCACATTACTCCCCTCACCTATGCTGGAGCACAGCCAGTGGGGGTGCGGGGAGGGCAGGGGGGCATGTGAATGGGGCTCCACACACAGAGAAGGACACATTTTAAGTATAGAGTGTCTATACATTATTACTTAAATACTGTTTTATGTGAGTGTTTATTAAGCCTGACTGATGATAACAGTCACCAAGAGAGCTTTTGATATGTGTAGGGTTCTATGCCCTATCCCAAATCAATTGAATGAACAGATGAACAGAGGTTCTGAATGTCTGTAAAGTTTTCCATGTTGTTCAGATGAACAGCCAGATTTTAGAACAACTGGTATATTTAATAGAATATATGTATAATATATATAATATGTATAATGTATGTATATTTTTAGATTTTATTATATATGTATATTTTATGTAATATACATATATTACATATCTGCACACATATACACACATATATAAAATACATATGTATTTTATATACATATGTTTATAATATATGTGTTTTTTTAGATTTTTTTTTTTTTTAATTTGAGAGAGAGAGAGAGCATGAGTGTGTGGGTCAGAGGGAGAGGGAGAGAGACTCTGAAATAGGCCTCCAACTGGGTGGAGTGGTTGATCCGAGGACCCTGAGATCACAACCTGAGCAGAAACCAAACATTGGATGCTTAATGAACTCTGTCACCAGGCGCCCCATATATAGTCCTTTTCATAAAGAGGCTCAAATTTGTTCTTAAGGGAGTCAGAAATCTCTGGTTGGATAAAATTCAGAAGGGAAAAGCATGCAAGGCATGAAACCCAAAAAGGCCCAGAATCAAGATGAACTGAGGGATATTTTGGAAGCTGAGAGAAAAGGCAGGCTTGAAGCATTTTAACCCGTGACTGACAAAAAGAGGTAGACAGACTGAATCAGAGTGAGATCCAATGGCCAACCTTCCAAAGCTGTGAGGAGAGAGGCTGCAGTCATTCAGTAGAGCTTCTGGGATGTTTGTGGAGAAAACAGTTCTTATTTTATAATCACACAGAGAATATTTAGAAGGGCTAACCAAAGAAAAAAGCAATGTTACAGTAGGAGAGACCCAATTCAGTGAGACTTGTGATAAAGATAGATTTGTAGTTTCAGAGACATTGGATCAAAAGAGTGATGGATTTGACTGTCTTTCAAGCCAAATTATGTAAGTTCAGCTGTTGGGTAAAATATGGCAGGATAGAAAGTCTCTTTTAAACAATAGCCAATTTATACACCCTCCAGGTGTATCTGCCTTGTCTGCCACCCAGAGATAATGTTAACGTAAATAAGAGAGATGGGCTCCCTTAAGAATGATGAAAAAATATTTTTGTGGATGAAAACAGAATGGCTTTCAATTTAGGAAAAAATAAAAATAAAAAGTAGAGTAGTCAACAACTAAAGGCTTATATTTGCTTCAAGGACATTTTCCAAGGAGAAAGTGATGGCCACGAAATCTCCTCTGGTTCTAGCGGGAAGAATGCTGGCAAGGCTTCTGCCCAGGCTCTCCCTTAAGAGTTCTCAAGCTAATGGAACCATTCAGGTTTCCTTGCTCCATTCATTCCTGTGTTCCGTGAATAAGGTTTAGGGGTGATTCTCCGTGCAAGGAACTGTGATAAGTTGCTCACAGGCTAGTTGGACGGTAGATACATCAGTTTAGCTAATGAATTTTGAGGTTCCAGTGACTCCAAGGCACTTTCTAGCCTTACTGGCTCTTCTTAGACCAACATTCTAAGTTGTAAAATAGTAATTTATAGTAGCTATAAATTCTGCTCCATTATTAAATACTAGCTCATGATTGTGCTATGTTCTTAGGTTTAATGTTGAGAAAACTTTATACATTTTGGGACCATACACCTTATGGGATTAAACACGGTCTTCATGGAAGTGGTTCCAAATCCACCACTTGCCAGATACGTCACCAAGGTAACACTACATTTGCTTCTAAAAAATGACTCAGATAAAGGTTAGGAGTACAGGATAGATCTGGAACCCTTAAAACAGTGATTTTCAGGGGAGGTGTTTTGGAAAAATGTGTGTGTGTGTGTGTGTGTGTGTGTGTGTGTGTGTGTGTGTGTGTTTTAAATTATCCCAGTGCTTTTGGCATAGTGAGCCCTCCTAGCCAGCAATCCTACAACATACCAGGCAGGTCAAAACTTCAAAGAATTGTCCTCTATCATTTATGACCTTCAGATGTCCTCTAGGATATTAATTATGGGCAAACATGATTTATAAGCACCTGAGCTTAAAACCTAACTTCATGTAACACAAAATCTTAAAGCATTATTATAAGATATTAATTTTCCAGGTTTATAACTACTGTGTGTAAAAAGGGAGGTTATAGTTTGTGTGTTTGTTTTGAGAAGGGGCAAAGGGAGAGGGAGAGAGAGAATCTTAAGCAGGCTCCATGCCCAGTGTAGAGCCCAATGTGGGGCTCCATCTCACAAGCCTGAGATCATGACCCGAGCCAAAATCAAGATTTGGATGCTTAAGACCAAGCCACCCAGATGCCTCTATAGTTTGTTTTTTGATCAGAACTTTACCAGGAGCTATTTACAACTTCAGAAGATATGTCACCAGTGGCCACACTGTTCACTCCAGTATCATCTGGCGTTTGAGGTTGATGCATTACTGGAGATTTTATGATAGATGCAATCATCTCTTTCCTCTGTTATGTCCACCATTGTAGTCATTTGCATATGGAAGTACACATTATCTATTATATATTACATTATATACATTATATATACACATTATATATTACTCTTTAAAAATGTCTCATTTATATTACACTTAGAATATTATATTAATCTTTTTACTATTTTTAGAATTCATTTCATTAAGATTTTCACAAAATACAAAACTCAAACATAATTGTCTATGTCTACCACAAAATAAAATAGAATAAGTGGTTAGTGCGTGCACACACACACACACACACACACTGTCTTTGATAACTTCTCTTTATGTAGGCATCAGGCCCTAGTTCAAGAGTGTTATCTCTTTATTTAACTTGTGTCAGTCCCACTTAAAACACCTTTTCCCACAAGTATGACCTGCAAAATAGTACCTTACTTACAATACTTTATATGTATATAGCATTTGGGAGTTTATGAAAGATATTTACACATCATTCTGTTTCATCCCCAGAACTCTGAGGAATACGGGGCAGGTGATTTTATCCTCACTTTAGAGATGGGGAACTTTGGTTCATAGGTGTTGTTACTTTCATTTCTTCCTTGTTGTTTCCTGATTACTCAGTAAATTGATTCACATGTATTAATGATTTTCTTAATGTCAGGTTCTATGACTACATTATCGCTCTATGGAGGGTGGAAAAATAAATAAGAATCAAATTTTTAAAAATTCCCTTACCACATGATTCATGCTATAAATGACGTATGAGCAAAGTGCTGCGAGTGCAGGTCAGCTGTGATCGTGCTCTGAGCCTTGAAGGATGATGGGATGGGGCGGGAGTTATAAGAAGAAGCAGAAGACAACATTCTGAGTAGAAGGAAGAGCTCTTGAAAGAGGCTGGACATGGGGAAGGATAGAGGGTTTGAGGAGTAGCAAATGCTTCTCTTCTACTCTGCTGTTAGGTGGATTCAGGAGGACTCCTGAAGGTTTAGCTGTAAAAGAAGGTGGGTCACTTGAGGAAGGAGGAATCTGTGTGCTCAGCTCACAAGGCTGGAATTATACTATGGGTGATAGGAAACCACTGGCTATATTAAACCAGAGTTTGGCAGGATCCCGTCTGTTTTTCAGGGATAATTCTGTCCATAGTGGGAAGAATGGACCAGTGGTGGGAAAAATTGATAGCATGAAGCATGAAGGACATTTAAGGAACGGTTGAGTTGAAGGGAGTTAAAGGAGCTTGAACTAAGGCAATGGCAGGAAGAGTGGAAAGGGATGGACTGAGGAAGGGAAACCTTTCTATAATAAATAATACTTATGATGGGGGCTAATAATAGTCAAGATAATATCTTGCCGTGCTACATTTAAACATTTTTTTTCATATTACATTTTTAAAGAATTGTGTATTTTTTCATACCTACTGTCTCATGTGTCATTGTAGCACATGGTTATATACAGGTATTATTTCTAATTTAGAGATTAAAATCCATAAAACTAAAGAGGCTTACCATTAAAGAAAGTCAAATAGACTCACGATGTTATAGGTTCTGTACAGACACCTAGGAAGGCATAGACAGCTTTCTGGGAGCTTATATAACAAAATGGATAAGGAAATATATGTGTCAAAGAAAGATTTTCTATTTGCGGGGTAGAGTTGACAGAAGTTAAGAGAGATGCAGCGGGGGTCTGGGGGGCACCTCGCTGGCTCAGTCAGTGGAGTCCGTGACTCTTGGTCTCAGGGTTGTAGGTTCGAGTCCCATTTTGGGTGTAGAGATTACTTCAAAATAAAATCTTTAAAAAGAGAGAGAGAGATGAGAACGATGGTATGAAGACTCTCTCGACCCATGTCTTAGTCTGTTCAGGATCTTATAAGAAAAACACCATACGTTTGTTTAAACAACAAATTCATTTCTCACAATTCTGGAGGCTGGAAGGTCCCAGTCAGGGCACCTGCTGATCTTGTGTAGGATGAGGTTTTGCTTCCTAGTTCATCGATGGCGTTCATCTTGCTGTGTCCTTATGTGGCAGAAGGAACTCTCTGAGGTCTGTCTTATAAGGACACACATCCTGAAGGCCCTACCTCCTCATACCAACAAATTGGGGGTTAGGATTTCGATTTTGGGAGGATACACCAACATTCAGTCCATAACAACAAATTTCATTCCCATTCCTTAGAAGAGAAGTTAAGGGGGGTCATGTTAGGACAAGAGGAGAAAGAGCTAGAGATTCTTCTGGAATTTTTGAAGACATCTGTAAAAGATGAGTCATCACTGACATTTCCATTTCACTATATCAAGCTTTTCACCACACCTATTTCGATGGCCAAAAAAAGTCAGCATGCGAAAATGTACATTTATCAGATAAATCAGGCAGTGACTGATTTTTCAAAAATTCTTAGCTTTGCAAAATGGCTCACTGAGTGACTATTAAAATTGTGCTCTCCTTGGGACGCTAAAGTAGTATCCCATCCAAGTAGCTTCAACTTGTGGCATACAAGTGCTTCTGAAATTGTAGGTGAAATCTTAGAGCACTGTGTGTGTGTGTGTGTGTGTGTGTGTGTGTGTGTGTGATTATAAAAGAGAAATGACTTTTGTTTGAGCTACACAAGGAACATGAAATGAACAACTCTACAGCCTTAAGACATTAGATTATAGACCTTCTTTTTAAAGCCAACTAGATAAGAGATTTTTCAACTTAAAGTTTATTGTATTGAAATTTTTTTTTTTTCAAAGCCAAGTTTTTCATTGAACTTTGTGTTTTTTGCACCTGGAAACTGGGTTATTGGATTACAGTTAAGTCTTCATGGCTTTACTGACTTTTCATGAGTGTTGGGTAGTACTAAATCAATAGGCCAGTTAAATGTAAACATTTCTAAGCCTTTTCTTGATAGAGGGGAGAGTTTATCCTTTAGCCAGGAGATTGTGAAGAAAATAAAATTGAATTTTTATACTTAATTTTAACAGGTTTTTAGTCATAACTCTCTTATCATAACTTTCTTATATTAGTTCCAACTTCAAATTGTTATTCTACATGAACATCAACATTGAACATAATAAATATTATGATTTTAAAGAATGATTGCTTGTTTATTCACGTAGTATACACAGTATTTGGAGATTTTTTTTGGGCCCACACATGTTTTTCTCTGAACCACGCTTTGATAATATGATTATATTTTCTAGAGCTGTTGCAAATTAATCATTTTTTGTTACGCTCCTTCTTTTATAAGAAGTGTTTGTTTAACTAGCCATATATAAACAAGTTTATTTTGAGGATTCACTTTGATGTGAATAACTGTCTTCTAGTTAAATGTTTTAAATCCCATCTCTTAGAAGAAAGTAGCCTCAGAATGTTTTTTTCTTTTTTCTTTTTTTTTAAGACTTTAAAATTAACCATGTAACATAAAAAAGTTTGTAAATGCATGAAGATAAGGACTATATCTTACACATCTTTGTATCCCCCACAGCCTCACACATTGCAGATTAATTCATGCTTATGCAAGATTTAAAGAACATAAAGTGATATAGAAAAAAAAAACAGATGAACTATTTGCTTTGAAAGTGACTATATAAGGATCATCTCTAAATTAGCAATTGGGATAGATAGACATTTTCCTGTCCTCTTCCCATCTCTCCCCAACCCCTCACCCAAGGAGTGCACCCAAGGGCACATACCCCTTTGTGCCTTGTATCTGCTGTTTTTATATGCATGAGAAGAAGCAGGCTCAGACCTGCTGAAGGCTGGAAAATATAAGGTCATATCCAGCCACTAGGTCCTGTTTTCTCATTCTTTCATTCTTTTAAAATACAAAGTTACCTGACATACTCTTTTACGTTTAGCTAAAAGTTGCTCAGTAACATTTACAGAGGCCCTAAGGTGTTAGCCGGTGTTTTAGATGGTATAGGATATTGTCTTTGCTCTGAGGAAGCGCAAAGCATGGCTGGACCATGCACATGGAACCCGATGCTCTCTGATGTCATAGATGCTGTTATACAGAGAGGATAAGGCACCGTAGAGGGACAAAGGTGGGGTGAGTGACTTCTTCCTCAGGGTCAGGGAAGCCAGGGGCAATGGCGTTGGATCCGAGCTGAGATGAAGAGGAGTTTTCAAGATGGGCTAGTTGACGAGAGGCCGTTTAGGGCTGAGGGAAGAGCATGGGGAGAGGGGCAGGTGACGAGGTTGGAGAGATGATGCAGGGTCCTCTGTGGTACTTGCGGAAGTCTGGGCTTCCTGCTGCAGGGGGAAGAGAATTAAGCTGTGGTATGACCTAATCAGGTTTTCATTTTTGGAAAATCACTCTGATAACCGGGTGGGGGATGAGGAGGTTATTTGATGCTTCCCTTAGTGCTGATAGAACATAAATAGACCAAACATGAAGTTGTCTTCCTCATGGCCTTAAACAAAACTGTACAAAAATCCCAATACATCCACTTTTAGAACAAATGGTTTGTTCTTTGGGTAAATTATATTTTTATAGTATTTTATAGTATTTTAGTACATTGTGTTTATAGTATTTTAATATTTTATAGTATTTCAGTACTTTGTGTTTAAGAATGACACCTCTCTCCCCGGAATGACACCAGCCAGATACACGCCACTCCCCCGTCCCCCTTTTCTCGGTCTCTCGTGTCTAGCCAACAGCTTAGACTTTTCCTTGGTCCTTCTCCTCTCTCTTTCCCTTGGTCTCTGCCAGGAAGTCCAGTGGATTCTGCCTCCAAAATAACATCTCAAATTGCTCTACTTCTCTCTAACTCAGTGATGCCACAGCCTACGCTCGAGCCCTTGGGGTGTCCCTCCCCTGGACATTTCCCCATTCTCGCTCTCTGCTTCAAACACTTCACAAGCTTTTTGCACTTAAAATAAAAAGCGAGCTCCCCATCGTGGCTGCCTCTCCTGGCTCTTTTCTCCCTTGACCTCATCTCTTGACGCTCTGCTTCTGCCCCAGCTGTTACTTGCCCTCACAGTGGCCTGCAAACACTTACTCTTTTCTTCCAAGAAGCTTTTAGAGTTTGGTGCCTGGCAAATACTCCGTGAACTTAATAGCATAATGATATCATAATAATAACACTTTCTGCCATTTATTGAATGTTTTCTGTAACCCAGACAGTGTGCTAAGTGCTCTCCAGTCATTACCGTATAATTAAATTAGATCCAACAAGCTTGTGAGGTTGGTATTATTACTCCTGTATTTCAGGAGAGGAAACTGGGACAGATTGCTGAAGCAATTCGCCCTATTTTCAGTGTGTGGTGGAGTCTGGCTTGAAGTCTGTCTGTCTGACTCCAAATCGAGCTCTTCGGTATGAAGTTGCAAAAATATTTTGTTAGTGTTAAAAATTTACAATTCCTGGAAGACAGTCTCAGAGCAAGCTATGGGGAAACTCTCATTGACATTGAAAGTAAACATTAATATAATTTGACTACCTTATTGGCGACAACACATTTTTCCCAATATTTAAGTCTTGTTCATAATAGAAGATGGCATAGTGTAGAAAGTGGGAATAAACTCTGGAGTCAATCAGACGTGAATTTTAGTACCTGCTCTTCATTCATACAGATCTGAATTTCATGTATGCTAGATAATGCTTTGGGCACTTGAGATCATCAGTGGGCAATCCAGTGGGATGGATTTAAAATTTTGGTTCTATGAGCCGTTTTTGTCCTGGAAGCTCACCATCACATTGCTGCTCCTTTAGGAATTCAGTATAAATGTGACCCCTCTTGGACCCCATCCCAAGGGGATCCGTTTGAGTCAGTCCTGTGACATGTCTTCTAAGGACAATCTCAGAGGAAGACTGTACGTTTAGTTTGCCATAAGTGTAGTTGCCTTCTTCCTTCCTTTCTTCTTTCCTTCCAATTAAAATGAAACGTTGAATTTAATTTTATTAGACATAATAAACCCAGGTAAAGTCTATTCGAATAGGGGTGGCACAATAAACATAATAAACATGCATATTACATTATACATTGGAAGAGGAAAGTAAGACCTTTGTGTGAGGGAGTAAATAAGATGAGGGGAAACTTGGAGATCACATTGTGGTATTGAATAAGAAGTCAGTGAGGTGCACCGAGAAGGTCAAAGACTTGAAGGAGGTGAAGGAGTTGGTCAGTCGGGTATCCAAGGGAAGAGCAGCCCAGGAGGAGAGAGTGGGTGGTGTCCAGACCTAAGAAGAGCATGCAGGGCCACTTGAAAGCAAAGTACCATGTGGACAGTCAGGACAAAGGGAGGGAGAGATGCTGCATGAGAGCAGGGGGTTCTACATATCTTGTTCATAATGAAATGAACTTCATACATGAAGCACTCAGCAGAGGGTCTGGCCCAGAATCACAGAGCCCCTGCCTCCCTTCTCCAGTCACATCTCCTGCCACTCCCTCACTGCAAACCCTACCTTCATTTATAACTGGAAGTTCTTTGGAGAGTCCCCAAATATGCATGCTGTTTTAAACCTTTCTACTTTTGCACGCACCTAAAATAGGCTTCTCCCTCCCTTGTCATTCTGATAAATGCCTTGTAGACCCACCCCAGGGGAGTCTCCTCTGGGAAGACTTCTTTGCCTCCCTGTGACAGAGCTGATGCTTCCTTCTCTGGACCACCATGCTTAGTACTTTGACTACGTTTGTTACAATAACACATAGCTAAGGTTAACATTTAATGAGCACTTACTGTATGCCATGTGATAAGTCCTTTCTATGCTTTTGATGTATTCCTCATAATAAACCTATAAGGTATGTCACAGAGTCATCCCCATTTTCCAGATGAAAAATAAAGGCATGAAGAAGTTCAGTAACTTGCCTAAGATCATCCAGCCACTAAGTGGTGGCATCGAGAGGTCAACAGGAGGTTTCTGGCTCCAGAGCCCATGGTCTTAATCATTACATTATATTGCCTCTTTATGTTTTCCACCATTATTGAATACTTCCTATATATAAGGCAGGGTACACATCATGTGGAATCATATTAGTTTGGTGCACGTGCCTCCCGTATTACTTGTGACTACTTGAAGGGTAGAGAACCATGTCAGATTTTACCTTTGTTCATGAGGCTTTGCGCATGTGCTCCCTTGGTTGGACAGAAAGAAGAAGACAATTTCTCGTGTAATTTCTAGGACCTGGGAAATGATATATAAAATATCGCTGGGATTGTGTCATTAATTCTGAATTTTATTTGGTTCTGAATTTCATTTTAATCATGTTGTTGGCCTTCTGTTTCTCCCCAGACCAGTATTAAAGAGGGACAGCTGTTGAAGCAAACCAGTTCCTTCCAACGGTGGAAAAAGCGTTACTTCAAACTTCGAGGCCGTACACTTTATTATGCAAAGGACTCAAAGGTAATTTGGAAGAATATTGCTTGCAGGCGCTTGAGGTTGTGGATGGATTAAAAGTTTTAGTTCTATGAGCTTTTCGTCTTGGTGCTCGGTAGAGGTTTACTGTTCTGCGAATTCGGTATGCATGTGATCTGGCTTGGACCAAATCCCAAGGGAGTCTATTTAAGTCCATTTCATGGTGTCCGTGGAGGATGATCCTCTGGGAAGGTTCTAGCATAGTATTCTTTCTTCCTTTCCTCTTTCCTTACAATTAAAGTAAAACATTAAATGTAACTTTATTAAATGTAATAAGCTGAAAATTTTGAGTTTCCCCTCTCCACCTTTTGCCTTCTACATCTTTCCCTGACCATGACAGAGAGTGATTTGCTAGAGTGGCTAAGAAGCTGTCCTCTGGTTTCAGATGAGGGGTTGTATCCTACTTCCAGCACATTCCCCTGGAGCGGCTGCAGGCAGTTTGTGTTGTACCGAGTAGGCTTCAGTGAGATAACACACATGGCACCTGACATAAAACAATCACTCAGTGATGCTAGTAGTTAAGAATAAAAACCGTAGTGAAGTAAAATCAAGGCTTTAAATAATTTTTATGTAACAGTTGAAGAAACTAAGAATGATGTGGTTTGGGAAGAAAACAATTAAAAATGACGAGCTTCCATTTAAGACGGATATCTTAGTGTTCCTTCAAAAGTAAACATTGAGATTTCTGGCTACTGTATCGGTTGAATAACCTATTTGAAATAATTTCCCTATTTAAAAAAAAGTATGTTCCTCATATAATTAGTAGAGTTATACGCTGGGAGGTAAAATCAAATATGCAAACCAACGTAATTCTTAGTTTATGCCGCTGTACAAGTAATAACCAAATAATGTAATCTCATTTGAAAAGTCGTTAAGGTCAAGGTTGTCCCTGATCTGGCTCCATGCTGCCTTTCTCCATTTGTCTGTTGGCAGCACCGACCACTTGATAGCCTTGGCCTTGCCCCACATTTACCATCTGCAAATGACCTTCCCCTCCATCTCTACTTGATGAAATTCCCTGTTTTCCTTAAGATCCCCTCAAAAAGTCTTTATTCCATCATTCACAAGAGCAAGAGTTTGAATGTTTTCTGCAGGGGAAATGATCCATGACCTTCCATAGCATTCTGTAGTATTTCTTCCCTTGCATTTTCAATAGACCATCTTATATTACCATTAGTCGTTATCTGTTTCTTCTCCTGCGCTAAATTAAAAATTCTTTCTGGTTGGGGAGCAAGTCTGATAGTCATATTGGTTGGAGTGAAGTGGACTTGCATACCCCCCAACCCCGCCAGGGATCTTGGGGAGTGGTGTGGAAGTTATCAAAGGACCCATTTCCTTTCTTTTTTTTTGTAAATTTATTTTTATTTAATTTTTATTTAAATTCAATTTAGTTAACATATGCTATGTTATCAGTTTCAGAGGTAGAATTTAGTGATTCATCAGTTGCATATAACATCCAATGGTCATTATAAGTGCTCTTCTTAACGTCCATCACTCAATTAACCCATCCTGCCACCCACTTCCCCAGTAGCAACCCTCAGATTGTATCCTATAGTTAAGAGTCTCTTATGGTTTGTCTTCCTTTCTGATTTCATCTTATTTTTCCTTCCCTTCCCCTATGTTCATTTGTTTGGTTTCTTAATTTCCACATATAAATAAAATCATGTGGTATTTGTCTTTCTTTGACTTATTTCACTTAGCATAATACCCTCTAATTCCATCCACGTCATTGCAAAAGGTAAGATTTCATTCTTTTTGATGGCTGAGTAACATTCCATGGTATGTGTGTGTATACACAACACATCTTCTTTTAACATTCATCTGTCACTGGACATCTGCACTCTTTGCATAGTTTGGCTGTTGTGGACATTGCTGCTGTAAATATTAGGATGCATGTGGAAGGGGCTCCTTTTCTGGAGTTTCTAGAGGTGCTTTGTTACCCCTGCCTTGCTGCAAGAACATCAAATGAGTGTGAACAATGACCAAATGACTGACAGTGGAAAGGATGCATTTATTTAGTAGAATTTTCTAATCTCTAAATCGAGCATTATTAAAGATTCCCTTTCTGTGGAGTTTTTATCATGGAAACTTTTTGATTGAAAACACTTTTAAAAGTATGAATGAAACATTATTTTATATTTGCAGAGCACACTTATCTTCTCATTCAAACCCACTTATGGACGAGGAAAATAAGTCTCAGAAAGTTTAGTAACTCACCACGATTTGAGCCAGGACTAGTTCTCATTTCTCACTGAGCAGATGTGGGAGTGATGACATTGCCTCTGCCTTCCTGGCAAAGTTGTTCTAGGCTGTTGCCTGTCAAGCGGTATAACTCTGTGTGTGTGTGTGAGTGTTTGTACACACGTGTGTGAGCGTGCACGCATGTGTACGCACACGCAGGTGCACAACTCACTGAGGAGGCTCCTATAGATTATGCTTCTAGAGAGCAGGGAGCATTTTGCATTGAAACTCTGTGCCGTGGGGTTCTTCAAAGACCTTTTCAGTTTGGGATTTATGAGTTAGTTGTACTTTGTGGTTTTATTCTTCCTAAGAAGATGTTGCAGAGACTCACTAACGACTTTTTCTTCATTTTCTATTCCTAATTCCTGACATGGCTTCAGAGTCATGTCCTGATGGGGGAAAAAAAATTATTGATAAGCATTGAGTTAGGTTTTCATTTAATATGTTTGTGTTTTTTTTCATTAACAGTCTCTGATATTCGATGAAGTTGACCTCTCAGATGCCAGTGTAGCTGAAGCAAGCACAAAAAATGCGAACAACAGTTTTACGGTATGGTTATATTCTGCTGAATTCCTTCTCAAAAGTTACAGAAGGACCTTTCCTAAGTGTGTACAGAGTGTCTTCTTCAGTTACCAACCCTGTGTCAACTTACACATGTTGGAGTTCCTGCCGACAGAGTAAACTTGATAAGTATGTTGTATACCCAGTACTGTTCACGATTGTTTGGGTCAAGAAGCCAACATATTAAATGTATTTTCTAAAAATATTTACAACATTTTCCACTTTAGGCCTTTTAATTTTAGTGCTTTAAAATTGTCACCTCTTTTAAATTTAATACTTCAACGAATTCCATTGCTTTGGAATATTCAAGAAGTCTGTTTCTTACCTTCAATCTTAAAAATAATGTTTTCCCTTCTCTTCTACTTTTCTCTGTTTCTGTGGTTCAGGTCTTCATTAAGTCTCATATAAGTGATTCATTTGATGGTTACTTAAGTGGTATCCTCTGTTCCAGTTGATTCTTTTCCAATTACAAATCACACTGCTGGAAAGACCTCACTGGCTCACTCTTGCCTGTCAAGTTACAGCTGCAGCTCCATCCTCGAATCTTGTGAAATCATACCTCGACATTCTAGTGTTACTGAGACCGTTTGTCCTCTTGTACCCCACCAGTCTGGCATTTCTGTCCGTGCCTGGGCTTTTCCCATTCCCCCTGGCTTGACTCATTTCTCCTCCTTCTCTGGCTGTTGAAATTCTACCAGTTCTTCAAAGCCTGTCTCAGATATCTCATTCTTCTCCTACTTCTTTCATTCAAAAAATACAATTTGAATCCCCACCATGGGCTAGGCACTTGCTCTAAGCACAAGAGATTCGGAGATGAATAAACAAATTGTTATTTCTCTCAAAATATTCAGAGTTCAGTGAAGTTCCTTCGGGGTAGTTTTTATAACCTCATATTCCTAGGTCCTCTAAGATGACTTGCTTCTGCTATGTTGTTGCCCCCGTCCACACTCCCAGCCCCTGTTTGAGAAGCCAGCACTGCTGACAGTGGTGCATTGTGTCCCATCTCCCAGGCTTGCCAGGGCAGGGAAGACAGACAGATAAACAAACACAGAGCAGTGCCATGATAGAGGTAAGCGCTGGTGGGGGTGGGGGGTGGAGTGGGGGAGGAAGCAAATGCATTCAGATTTAGCCATATGGATTTACTGGCACGTGGGATAATCCTTGTTGTCCCTCCCACCTCCCCAGGGAGCTTTTTGTTTGAGGAGAGGAAAACCAAGAATAGAATCCTGGGAAAATGTTAAAATTTAAAGTTGGACCAATCAAGACAGAGCATTCTGAAGTATAGAAGGAGTCTTGGGAGGCGATGATGTTAGGAAAAGCCTGTGGAAGATAGTTTTAGGACGGAAGTTGTTAAACTTCAAATACTGTAGAGAGATCAAGTCAAAGAAGAAATGAGAAGCATCTGTGGAATTTGTTAACTTGGAGGTCATTGGGTCACATTGACTGGAGTGACTTTGGGGAGGGGCGGGGGTTGTGTGCATTAGGCTGCCCTGAAGACCAGGTGGGAAGGCAGAGAAGCCGGGGTGGATTGCTTCTTTGAAAAGCTTGGCTGTTAGGAGAAGGAGAACAAGTATGATACTCAGGCTTCAAGAGAGTTTTGTTGTTGTTGTTGTTCTTTGGATCTGTTTTTAAAACTGGTTTTGAGTGTGTCTGTATGAAGAGAGAAAAAAAATTATTGGACTCAAAAGTTGAAGCGTCAGGAGAGAGAGGGGAGAATGGATGGAGCATGGGAGCCAGAGAGCATTTAGAGATAAGCATTGACCAGGAGACAGAAAGTTGATGGAGGCAGGTGTGTGCAGGAAGCCTGTTTATTCCAAACCCAAATACTACTGTTCTCTCAGTGAAATTGAAGCTGAGGTCATCTGCTATGAGTCAGAGTTTATTTGGGTTTGGAGTAGCTTCTGTAGAAAATGAGAGTTGAAACTGGACAGGGACCTGGAGTAGATTATAAGGTAGTGGTCTAGCAAAGACGGAGATTAGGTTTACTAATGTACCTAATTCCTATGCCTTTCACATTCTTTTTTAAGATGGGAAGAGAGAACAACAGCTAAATGGATCCAGGGTTGATGGTTTATAGGGCTTATTGGACAGAAAGACAAAGGCATTGTTGGATATTCAAGGGATCAGTAAGTCATCCATCTTCCCCTCTGTGTTACAAGTTCTTGAGATAAAATGTAAGGAGTGAGGGACAGCTTATTTGTGCTGAACAAGATCCAACAACCACTAAATTCAGTGCTTCTGATAAATTGTTGGAGGCCTAATCAGAGTTTCTGATCGATTGTTGCTTCTTTTTCCTTCCTTACAAATGAAGGTGGGGTAGGCTGATGAACCACTTGCCTTCCCCCTAGGGAGTGATCCATAGTCCTCTCCTCTCTGTGGAGACTCATGGGGGAGTGGGCAAAAAGGGTTTCCCCTTGACAGGGATCTAGAATTTAGTCTGATAGAGGGTTCCAAAATTGAAGATTTGAAGGATAGAACAATTTCAGATGAAGACCAGGTCTAAGGTATTGGTGTAGATAAAGGTAAAAGGAAATGAAAAGCTTGGATTTGAGAGAAGTTATTCAAATCCTTTGTAGAACTCTTTCTTGGACCTCCATGTACATTCAGTCTCTCCTATAGTGCCTTTCTTACTATAAAACTCACTATGTTCTGGGGCACCTAGGTGGCTCAGTGGGTTAAAGCCTCTGCCTTCGGCTCAGGTCATGATCCCAGGGTCCTGGGATTGAGCCCCACATCGGGCTCTCTGCTCAGCAGGGAGCCTGCTTCTTCCTCTCTCTCTGCCTGCCTCTCTGCCTACTTGTGCTGTCTGTCAAATAAATAAATAAAATCTTAAAAAAAAAAAAAAGAACTCACTATGTTCTGCCTTGTACTTAATTAGGTACTTACGTTTATTATAATCTCCTTGAGGACAGAACACTCTGTCATATCATTTTACCTCAGAGTACCTTATCCGTATTTGTTGATTTAATTAATAAGATGAAAGTTTATTTTACACATGAGAAGACTTCTTGTTGAAATATTTTCAAGAGATTTATCCACTCAACCAGATATTATTTCTGAAGTTTGTTGGACTAGAAATGTGGAGACTAAAATATTAGGCAGATTGCTTAGAGTTTTACAGCAAATGAGTTTGGTAGAACTTTCTAGGGCATACAATAGAATAAGGGATAGGTTTTCAACCAGTAATTGACAATCTTCCCTATCTTTAAATATTTAAATATCCTACCTTTCTGGATTGCATTGACTGCTCTGCTATTGATACTGTTATTTTGGCTAGTTCATGTCAAAGGTTAATGGTATAGTTTAGTGGTATTACGACTGGAAAATACGGTAATGGCCATATTCAACTTTGCTACAGCTATGCCTTGAAGTCCCTGAGGATGATATGTTGACAGGGGACAGTAGTGAATGGAAAATCTGGGATTAGCAAATGGAAAATAGAAAAGCTATGCTTTGGGGCGCCTGGGTGGCTCAGTGGGTTAAGCCGCTGCCTTCGGCTCAGGTCATGATCTCGGAGTCCTGGGATCGAGCCCCGCATCAGGCTCTCTGCTCTCTCGGGGAGCCTGCTTCCTCCTCTCTCTCTGCCTGCCTCTCTGCCTGCTTGTGATCTCTCTGTCAAATTAAAAAAAAAAAAAGAAAAGCTATGCTTTGCCTGAAAACCCAGTCCCAAACTCTATAGTAAAATGGTTTCAGGAGAGCTCGGCAGAAACTGACTTCACATGGGATGTTACTCTGCATTGTTTCCACCGCATTCTGTCAGAATGAGTGAGTAACTCAGATTGGCTGAGCTTCAAGGAAGGGGATAGAGACACAATGAAGATTGCATCAAAGGATCTGTGGACATGGTTCAGACCTACCTACTCAGTGGTTACTTTTCCTTCCTGGCACAGTCCTGTGCTCCCATCCCTGGAGTTAATAATTATCTTGTTGTTTTGGTTGTCAAAAATCACCTTGGGTACATATTAGTTTTCTATTGCTTTGTGACAAATTACCACAAACTTAGTGACTTAAAAACAACACCCATTTGTTATCTGACTGTTTCTGTTGGTCACACAGCATAACTGGGTTCTTCTCCTCCAGATCTCACAGTGTTGAAATAAACAGATTTTTAAATATAGATAGATATGTATACACACACACCCACATCCATGCATATTTAATTACCTTGCATGGGGTGAATTTTGACCTCTGTTGGAGTTTTGGATTTTACAGGTGTCTTCTACAACAGGCACCCCTGATGGCACCAACAAGATACTGAAAGCATTTTCCGTGCATTAGGTGTCAGTGGTGTGATCAGGGAATGGAAAAGGACAACCCCTGACATCCTAGTTGGTATTTTATAAGCCTTCAGGATTCATTAATATTCATCCCTAATTTATGAGTGGTTTATGCTCTCCCATAGCCTTGTCTATGATTGTGGCATCTATAATACATTCCTAATTTTTTCCTTCATTTTTTGAATTATGCATTTCCTTTTTTATTTTACTGATTTCTTCACGATGTTCTGGAGTTCTGTTTTTCACATCAACATTTTTATCTTTAACACACCTCTGTGCTGTAGGCAAATGTGTTCTTCTATTAGACTGGAGAAAATAATTGATTTTTTTTTCCCCTTGGTCACACTGATGCGCCCTTTGGAAGGGTCCCAGCCCTCCTGATGCTTAATCCAGGGCTCTTCCTTTTCACACAGTGTTCTTTCCATCTGGTTAGTCTTTGCCTCTGTTCTGTCTCTCTTCTCACATCCGCTTGCTCTCTTTGTCTCTTTCTCACTCATCGTGATGTGTATATCCCAGCTTTTTGTGACTTAGTCAGTTGCAGACCTTAGACCATGAAGTGAAGTCAAATAGCATGGGTTTGTGTGCTGGCTTGGCCCTCTCTAGCTACGTGCCTTTGGACTAATTTGTTAACCTCTGTGAATCCGTGTCCTCTGTAACTGAGGATCATAGTGGAACCTGTCCCATGGGGTTGTGAGGATTTTAGGGCACTCTAATTCCCTAGCACTGTGATGGGCACATAGAGTTTAGTAAGTGCTAATGGCTGTTATTATCCTGAGGTTATCACCCCGTCTGCTTCCTTCATAGGTGATAGTCTGTTGTCAATTCCTAGTAAGTTGGGGGATTTTAAAGAAGAATATGGGTGAACTTCATCTCAAGAAAACTGTTCACACTGCCTCTCTTTCAGAGGTGTAGTGAAGATTTATTTCCACTTTTATCTCATATTAATAGATGCTATTGGAAAAAGCCACCCTTCTGTGATGAATGAAATGTCGATTGTACCTTGTTAGCCATTTGCATAGGCTAACGAAGAGCTTTTTTTTGGGCAGGGAGGAGAAGGGAGGGTCAACCCCTGCGACCTGTGCTCTGCCCTGGCCCCTCCCGCCGGCCCCGGCTCCCGGCCTTTTTTTTTTTTTTTTTTAACTAAGAGTTTTTTTATTGAATGGAGAGTCGTCACAATCGCCATGGCATATGTTAGATTTTCAAAATATGCTGTTCAAATAATTGTTTTCTTTAAATTTTAATGACAGGTAGGCTCAATCTTAAGTACATAGTCATCATTTTTAAAGAAAGTATTATATTGACACTGTCAGAACTTTTTTTTTTTTTTTTTTTTTTTTCAAAGATTTTTTATTTATTTATTTGACAGAGAGAAATCACAAGTAAGCATAGAGGCAGGCAGAGAGAGAGGAGGAAGCAGGCTCCCTGCTGAGCAGAAAGCCCTATGTGGGGCTCGAACCCAGGACCCGGGATCACGACCCGAGCCGAAGGCAGCGGCTTAACCCACTGAGCCACCCAGGCGCCCCGACACTGTCAGAACTTTTTATGGAAGTTTGTAAAGAAAGCAATTTTTATTTTTAACTAGAAAGAAATATAGAGGTAATTTATTTGGCTTATTTAACTACCCTTCTCTTTTGTTTTTTTTAAGATTTTATTTATTTGACAGAGAGAGAGATCACAAGTAGGCAGAGAGGCAGGCAGAGAGAGAGGGAAGCTGAGCAGAGAGCCCAATGCAGGACTCGATCCCAGGATCCTGGGATCATGACCTGAACCAAAGGCAGAGGCTCAACCCACTGAGCCACCCAGGTACTCCCTACCCTTCACATTTTTAATGAGTGATCTACGAGGGTACTTGGAATCTCACAGTGACTGCACACCCACGCTGGCTTACTCGACTGTGTGAAACATGGATACCACGTGGTAGCACTTATTTTTAGAGCTTGCCGAGCACTGGAACAGAGTCATTTTAGTTCAGGGTCACTTGCCGCAGCAGACACGACTGAAAGTTGATTAGCATTCGAGTTAATTCCTCCAGTGAAGTTTCAAAAAATATGCATAAAAACAAGAAAATAAAGAGAACATCTGGCACCTGAAATGCTGAAAATTATACATTCATAGTACAGTTGAAATGAACGGGCTGTGTTTTAATGGGAGGGGGAAAATGTTCTTTTTTTTTTTTTAAGATTTTATTTATTTATTTGACAAACAGAGGTCACAAGTAGGCAGAGAGGTAGGCAGAGAGAGAGGGTTAAGCAGGCTCCCCACTAAGCAGAGAGTCCGATGCGGGGCTCAATCCCAGGACCCGGAGATCATGACCTGAGCCAAAGGCAGAGGCTTAACCCACTGAGCCACCCAGGCACCCTGGGGGAAAATGTTCTTCAAGAACTCCTTTTTTTAATGTGTACTTTCTGTTTATTTTGTTTTTTCCTTAGCTTCCTCTCTGTTATTATAATTCAGTTCATCTTCTCACTTAAGAGAAATACCACATCCTTTGAACCTAAGTGTCAGTTTACTTATATCCATTAGTATTTCAATCTTTAGTTACAAAAGAAGGGGCGAGATGTTATTTTCTCCTCATTTGTCAATGCACATCACAAAACAGGTGTTTAGATAATCATCTAAATAAATAATCCCTTAGATAAATAAGTTGCCTATTCTGATGGTAATATTTATTGTAACTATTATGTACCTCTTCTAAATGCTGATCATTCATTCTTTATATCAGTCCTTTAAGATAGGTACTAGCATGCTCTCCGTTTTGTAGATGAGAGATCTGAAACAGAGAAGTTAACGCCTAACACATGTACTAACTAGAATCTGAACCCATCTGGGTCGTCTGACAGCAGTCTGTACTCTTGACCTCTCCGCTATCCTACCTCTTTATTGTGGACCTTTAAGTGAGTATGGCCCACATAGTTTTCCTCTAATTATTCGTTATGTTTCAGTTGTCTTTTCTCCCCCAAGTCCATCACAGAATCTTGTCATATTACCAGGTACGTAGTTAGCCCTGCTGGTCCTACTGCCAATTTAGAACACTACATTTTATTTGGGGCCCTTTATTTTTAATTGAAATGTTGATAAAGAGCTCACAGAGGACAGTAACCAATATTATACAAAGATCTGCAAAGTCATGGGATTGACACTAGAGACCACTTTTTTATCTTCAAGATTTGGGGAAATCTGACATCTTTTTAATATTTGAGGGATTGTCATGAATAAGAGGTGGTTGACATGTTCTGTGTTACTTCAGGGTGCAGGACAAAGATTCACAGTTGAATTCACAGAGGGACAATTTTAGCTCTGCGTAAAAGAGAGTTTTCTAACTTGAGTCATCTGATAGAACAGGCCTTTTGTGATGTAATAGCTCTGTCCATTATTTGAAATCTCAAGTCCTCTCATTCCCTATGAACTGGAAAAGGCTTTCAAGAACAGAGTTCTCAGAGCAGACTCAGGCTCACAATGCTGAAATGAATTTCTCAAGGTTGGATGGCTAATAGCTATGCATAGCTAGTGTGGAATTTGGGGCTCCCAGCTCTTGGGGTTTACTGAGAGTAAGTGAGGAATAGTGGATTTAGAGATTTCCCTGGCCCTTTCCACACACTCTGTCATTCTACCACACAGCAAGAGCTAAGTGACCATCCTTTGAGATGCTGTTGGAGAGATCTTTGCATGGTGTGTGTGTATATGTGGGGGGAAGTAAGGGGAGGTGGCGGAGACTGAAATTTCCTTGCAGACGCAGACTATCTTCCTCACCACTGGATCCCCAGGGCTAACACAAGACCTGGTACAGAGGGGAAAGCAATAAATATTTGTCAAACGCATGAAAGAATATGTCTTGTTGAATGAATGAATATAAACTCTAGTGTTCCTTTGGGAGAAATTTGTCATTTCAAGATTTAGCTAGAGAGCACAGTTTCCTAATTTCCCCCAGTGAGGTTGGATTATAACATACCCATAAATACTTGTATTCTAGTTGAACTCTACGTCGTGACTCTGGTGATTTTTTAATCAACGACAAGTCTTACAAACATGATTCTTGCTGTGATTAATGGTTGTGGTGGTCTCCTAATTATTCCATGCCTGATTTTGGCAGACCACAGATTTTTTATGTCTATGTTGGCTTAACTATTTTATGGCACTCGAAAATCATACCACATTAATGCAATTTGAGTGGCTGTTTTGCTTCTTAAAACTGACTTATATGCAGTTCAGATGGCTTTATTTGATGAAAGCTGATAATTTATAAGTGGAGTTTGAAATTGGCATTCCTTTTTTCTCTAACTTGGACATCAGGCTTTTAGAAATGAAATAGCTGATCATTGTTTCCGTAGGTATATCATGTTTATCTTTTCATTGAATGGTATAGCATCTTTTCCAAGAGTACACTTCTTAATGTTATGATGAGCTTCCTCAGACCAAAGTCCTAGGAAACAAACCATTGGTCCTTTTGTGGTTAGACTAAAATCTTGAGGTGCTAGGCTCATAATGTAAGAAAAACCGTCAAAACAAATCGGCTAATCCTTCTCCCTTTGGGAACCTTTGTAGGAATTTAGAGTTGTTGTTTTGTACAAGTGAAGTGTTGCTCATCAAAAATGTCTTAGGTTGTACATGCCTTTTCAGGATGGATAAAAGCATGTCTACCAGTAAGGATTGACAGAGATGGACTTCAACGTGCTGCTGAAAAAGAAAGATTTTAACCTGAGGTTAAATACAGTATGACCAAGATAGGCACTTCACAGGTTAGGTTGTAAAAAGAGTTTTTTTTTTTAAGACTTGGGTTCATCAGTGCCTTCACTCCTCACATTATCCAGCGTTCCCAGAGGTGGTGAAAAGTACTGTTTATGTGTGCCAAAACATACATACAGGGCTACTTACCCATTGTAATAGCATGAGATTGGAAATTAACCTAAATGTGCAAGTTAGAGACTGGTTGAAATGAATTATGAACTATTTCACATAGTACAGTGTTACACCACCATGAAAAAGAAGGAATCAGCTCCATAGATAATAATACACACTGAACTCCAAATTGTATTCAGTGTGAAAAGCCAGATGTGAAACAGTGTGCATGTATAAAATGTTACTCAGTGTTTTTTACTCTGTGTGGGGGTGGGGGTGGGGTGTTGTGTGTATGGGCCCACAGTCATGCATTTAAACCCTGAAAGATCACATATTTGTTGTATATGCAGAGACTATCTCTGAGGAGATACAGATAAGCTGACAGATATTTGCCTTTAGGAGGAAGCCTTGGTAGCTGGGGGGCAGACTTGGGAAGGAGATGTACTTTTCATCCTAAATACATTTAAAATTTTTTTGTTTGTGTCACAAATGCTCATTCCTTATTCAAAGAAAATTCTAAATGCTAAATGGGAGCCCTTTCTGGCAACTTCCTATCAGATGCATTTGACAAGAGTGATGGACTTAGCAGGAAGCCCAAGTTGGACACTGCTACAGTCCAAGGGAACCATTATAAGGGTATATCAAACCATCTGTAATGGGAGGGAAGGAAGTAATACATGAGGGATCTTGTGGGAAAGACTGGAAAGGTGTGGCTAACAGGAAGGGAGAAGAGAGAGGAGGAAGCTAATGTAGAGTTGTTGAATTTGGGAGGATTGCTATACAAATGATGCCTTTAATTAAGGATAGAAAATGAGAATACTGAAAAAAGTATTGGTACTGAAAAAAGACATTGTGAACTAGACACTATGCATTTGAAATGATAGTAAGATACCCTGGTAATGTCTAGTAGGCAATTGAGAGATGCTTTAAGAATTAAAATGGCTTAAAGGATTCCTTTAGTGTCATTTCATGGCTCTTAAGTTTCTAGCATATTCAGATGTCTTTTGTATTCCTTAAGTATGATCATGGTGTAATGGAAAATTTAGGTTTTAGAAATGTTTTAGTTTTGTGGTGACTGGTATAAACAAGATAATTGTTTTGTTTTGAACTTTCCCGTTACATATGTGTTCTGTACAAAGCAATTTACGGTTATAAACCAATAGAGCTTGTGCCAAGGGAATGAGGCTAATGCTTTGTTCCAATCTCTGGTACATTCTGAAAATATTAAATGAGTGGTAAAACTTCTGCTGTGTCCATTAACTAATACTCACTGCTAATTTACAGTAAAGGTGTATGTGGCAGCCTACATAAATCATTTCTAAAATCACTGTGATCCTTGTCATTACAATTAATACTAAAAATACCCCTCTCATTTTCCTGTGTATAATGTACAAATAAGATACTATATATGATTATGCATATGACATGTGTATATATATCATACTATATATGATAATATATATGATTATATATATCCTCTCAATATTTTGTTTTCTAAAGGTTCCTGGTTTGCAGAGACCCGAGTTAGCACATTTATTATTGTTGTTGTTTTTATTATTAACTTACTAGCACCTTTCCTTGCTCATCTTTAAAGTATATACAAGTATATATAGGATTTAAATACAACTGTACAGTTGCCCTAATTCTTTTTAAGAGGAGAAAAAGAGAGCAGCATGTGAAGGCTTTTCTGCCTATTCTGCCTTTCCCTGACTTTTGACTTTGGTTGGCTTCCTTTCACTGCATTCTAGAAGCTCCCTGGAGCTCTAGAAGCTGACAAGTAAATACTGGTCCAGATCTTGAAGGAGCTTGGAAGCTAAGCCAAGTGGGTTTGGAAGATGGCAGTAACCTACTGTACTGGAATTAGGTTTACTTATCTGTGTTCCTCATTGAACTGCAGGCTCCGTGAGTACAAGGACTGGGTCTTTCCTCTCTGCGTCCCTGAGTTGCCACGTTGCTTGGCATAAAATAAGGCACTCTGTGTTTTCTAGTGAACGAATGAAAACTTGGTGCTGGAGTTAAAGAGTGTCCGTTTTAAACTATCACAATAGATATCACGATGTTGTAGCTCATTTACCCCGTCGTCGTTGCCCATCACTTAAGATTAATACGCTCTGCGCTAGAATTGTGCTTGGCCTTCGCAGTACAGTTGTGAAGCAGACACGAAGTGGGCAGACTCCAAAAAGGATCAAATGCTAATATGTAAGTGGACAGAAGTACTGTTGAGGTAAGAATAGCAGGTCGTGGTAGAAAGTCAAAGTGGAAAACTTCTTACATGAGGTTATCAGAGAAGGCGAACTGCTTTTCAAACACTTGGGCGCTAACTTGAAGAGAAGCTTGGAAACTTCCAAAGTGAACTGCGTAGAATAACGCAGCTGATTTGTGTAGACTGCCTTTCAGTTCTGAATTCTTCTATGTACTTTCGGTGGTTGTGAAATACGCTTGCTTTATATTGGCAGTCTAAATATTCATGGATTTTGGTCTGCTGTTAAAAGTCCTGATTAGTAATTTTTAGGCTTTTTAAAAAAATACTAATTTGGGGGGGGTGCCTGGGTGGCTCAGTTGGTTAAGCATCTGCCTTCAGCTCAGGTCATGATCCCAGCATCCTGGGATTGAGCCCTGCATTGGGCTCCCTGCTCAGTGGGGAGTCTGCTTCTCTTTCCCCTGTTTTTTTGCTCTTGTCCCCTTTCTCTCTCTTTCCCTCTCAAGTAAGTAAATAAAATCTTTAAAAAAATACCAATTTTGGTGAACCAAGTATGTTTTTAGTCATAGGGCATAGTTATAGCTATTATTACATATATAGTGAATTGAAATACAGCTTAATTATTTAAAAAATTTTTACATACAATATTACTTTGTTATTGCTAATCTGCAACATTCTATATCCTAATGCTTTTGTTTCATCTTGACAAAATTGTTTTTGCTGGCAGTTGATTTCTTAGAGCTACACATGTCATATGATATGTGTAAGGTTCTGTGGTCCACATAAAGGCAGCTGAGAAACAGGCCTAACTTGTCTGGTGTAACAGGGAAAAGAAGTGTGATTTGAAACCAGAAGAAAGACCTGACTGTGTACTCTGATTCTCCTACTTACCGAGTTTGCTTTTACCTATCAAGTGGGCCAGTTATATGGAAGATTAAATGAGATAATATATGTGATCCTACTGACAGCAAAGCACTTTGAAAGTGTGAGATACTGCAGGAGTAATCATTCTGCTTAATTATCAATGTTAGAGGCCCCTAAGTACCTGTTTTTCAAGATCTTCACTATTAATTATTTGGAAGAAATGTCATTGGTATCCATGGATAGTCATAAGATAGGAATATAGTAAGAAAATAGAGGACCATGTCGTTGATTTACCAGTTCATTTTACAATATCAAAAGTTATAATTTTGTATTATATCTATGATATGGGGGTGGTAGGCTGAATGATGGACTATAAAGATATTTACATACTAATGTCTGTAAACTGTGAATGTCACTTTATATGGCAAAAGGGACCTTGTAGTTTTGATTGTGTTAAGGATCTTGAGATAAGATTGTCTGGGGCTATCGAGTCCGCCTGGTATAATCACAGGGGCCCTTATAAGGAAGAGGCAGGAGGCATCAGGGAAGATTTGACCAAGGAAGTAGGAGGTTGACTTGATACAAGGAAAGGAGCTTGAGTCCCAAGGAATACAGGCTGCATCTAGAAGGGAAAAAAGCAAGCAAACAGATTCTCTCCTATAGCCTCCAAAAGCAGTGCACCCCTTTGGACACCTTGACCCTAAACTTCTGACTGCCACAACTATAAGAGGAATAATTTGTTACAGCAGTGATAGGAAACTAGTATGTTAGGAGCTGACCAAACATTGATAGCTACAGTTTGTTTGAATTCTTTTTTTGTTTTAAAGATTTATTTATTCATTTATTTGACAGACCGAGATTACAAGTAGGCAGAGAGGCAGGCAGAGACAGAGGAGGAAGCTGTCTCCCCGCCAAGCAGAGAGCCCAATGCGGGCCTCGATCCTAGGACCCTGGGATCATGACCTGAGCCAAAGGCAGAGGCTTTAACCCGCTGAGCCACCCAGGCACCCCGTTTGTTTGAATTCTAAGAAACTTTTAATACTGACTTGAATCCAAACCTAGTTAGTCTTTGAAGAAATGGTGGTTTATTGTTATACATGGAATTTATCTATAAAATAATAGAATAGGATACCACAGTAAGCAACACAGAAAGCCTTTCTTGGTGGACTCCCTGGGGCTTTTGCCCCAGGTCCCTTTTCCAGGGAGAGCAGGATTGGGGAGCACAGCCTACAGAAAGGCTGTCTTTATCTTCTATGATTTCACTATATCCTTCTACCTTTGGTTCTTCAGTAAATCAGAGACTCTGAGAAGTCAAAGTTAGGCCCATTACTCTGAAACAAAGTCTTAAAGACAAGATAGTCCCAGAAGATGTTAAATAGATTGCTTTCTTTAACATTTTTCATGTAGATTCTAGGACTATATAAATTGCACAGTGTTGAATTCAGTTGCTTATTTGAAAATTGGATTCTGCCAGCTTACATGCCTCTATTTTATTGTGTTAATGTTTTATTAAATGCTTTTCAGTAAAATTTTGATTTTAGAGTATGTTGGATTTTTATATTGAAATAAAGGGAAAAAATCACTTTTTAGATTGTGAGATCCTATGAAAATACTGTGTATGTAGTAAGAACATTGGTACTTGACCACATTGAAATCTGTGGTTCCTTTTTTCATGAAAACATATCAGAATTTATGTTTTTATTTATATTTAATACTCTAAGGTAGTAAAAAACCAACATTAGGTTATAGAGGGAAATCAAATTAACATGGAAAATGACTTTGTTATGAAGCCATTATTCCTTAGTCAAGAAGTAGGTTTTGTGTCCTGCAAACCTAATCTTAAGCAGAATCATCGAAGCTCAAGAATTATGGAAGTGAGATTTGCATGGCTCTCCTCTGCTCTGACCATCCCACCCCATCTCACTCAATGATCAGAAGACTCACATCATTAGCTTCTGTGGACATTTGAGGTCATTTGGGCAAGGAAACCATATTACTCTCTTAATGTGAATTTGATACAGGAAGGGGCAGTTAAAGTTTAGAAATTTGGGTCCTGATGGGTGTGGTCTGTAAGCTGAGTTCAGGCCAAGGGTTAAAAAGGGTCTACCTAAGAGAAGACTAAGATACCCAAATCCCTCAACTCTGTCCTTGTCCTTAGTTCCTTGAAGGGTTTTCCTTGTTCTCCAATACTTGAGTACATTTTTTCTTTTTAATTGTGAAAAAGCCCACATCCCCATTGCCCAGCTCCTACTACTATCTTGATGTTGCCAACACTTGCTTCATCTAGTCTGTCTTTCCCCTGTTTTATCTAGAGTGTTTTAAAGCGGATCTTTCACATCGTTCTACTTGACCCCTCATTTTTCAGGAGCCATCCCTAAAAATATCTTTGCCAGTTTTTAATTCTACTTCTTTTTCATTGTTCTCAAAGTCTGTGAAAGAGCTTTATGGAATTGCCTGTAGCTTCTCAATTCAGTATTTTACAGTGAAGGAATAATCCTTTGTTTTTATTTTTATTTTATTTTACTTGCTATAACAGTGCTGTTACTGTTTTTTCTTTTTCTTTTTTTAAAGATTTTATTTATTTATTTGACAGATAGAGGTCACAAGTAGGCAGAGAGCCAGGCAGAGAGAGAAGGGGAAGCAGGCTCCCCGTTGAGTAGAGAGCCCGATGCGGGGCTCAATCCCAGGACCCTGGGATCATGACCTAAGCCAAAGACAGAGGCTTTAACCCACTGAGCCACCCAGGCGCCCCGTTACTGTTTTTTATTAACTCCTCATAATAGAAGCATATTAACGTATGGTAGACAACTCATTTAGCTTTTACATTTGTTTTTCCCCTTCAATATGTTGTAACAAAATTAATCCTATGCTTAATTTACAGAGATGATTGAAGAACCTATGAGATATGGCCTTTTTGCCATAAGTCTGTAGTCAAGTATTCCTGTAGATAAGAAGACAGACATTTTCTTGGCAAAGATGTTCTGCTCTTGTCCAAAGGTTTTTTTCCTTTCTATAATTAGTACATTTCTCAGAATAGTAGTTATACATATTTACAAAAAAAAAAAAAATTCCATCAGAATCTATTTTGTCAATACTTAACACTTTTTTGTGGAATCTTTTCACAAGTGAGTAATGTTTCATATAATGCTACAGAAATCTCCATCAATTATTTATTCCAGAGTTTAGGTAATTACTTGATTTATAGTTTGATTTTTGAAATTAGTATTATATATACAGATGATAAATGACTTAAAATAAGCAGCATTGGGGTATACTTCCTTCTGTCCTGACTAAATGCCTCCCTCCTTATTCTGAGAGTTTGATGCACATGTTTGATACCCCAAGTCTACATTCCAGGCATGCCCACAAAGATCAGTAAGTTGTCTTCAGCTAGAATGACTCATCCATTGGAAAGATGACCAGTCAGTCAAAACCAGAAGGATGGAATGACTTGCAAAGATCCTCTTTAACTCTCAGTGAAGGGTGTGTATGTGCATTTGTGTATAAATCTAAACATGGCTTGAAATAGACGTCTGAAAAGATTTGTAGATCTTTCTGAAAGGGACTAGGAAGACCTTAGTTCAACTTCCAAGCATTATGCTTTAGAATCCTGTTGACATCGAACACTGCCTGCATAGCAGAATTTCTTTATAAATTCCAGCAGTAGATTAATAATGAGGCTCTTGAGTGTCTATGAATTACCTGCCAACCTCAGTCTTATCATTTAGCCGATTACATTGTTATATGTTATTTGACATCATTTGAGATATTGTCAGGTTTGTGCTCCAAGATGTTGTGGAATTACTCTCTGCATGAGCACAGAATGCAGGTTCCACAGTGTTCACAGCTCTATAAAGAATGTTTAAGGTATTACATCAGTACAGTAGGGTCTCTTTTTATTTTTTTATTTATTTTATTTTATTTTTTAAAGATTTTATTTATTTATTTGACAGACAGAGATCACAAGTTGGCAGAGAGACAGGCAGAGAGAGGAAGGGAAGCAGGCTCCCCGTTGAGTAGAGAGCCCGATGCCGGGCTCGATCCCAGGACCCTGGGATCATGACCTGAGCCAAAGGCAGAGGCTTTAACCCACTGAGCCACCAGGTGCCCTGATTTTTAATCTAAAATTCTGTTATTCAGTTGATTTGAATTATACTATCTGGCTCTTTCTTTGGTCTTGGTGCCAAAACCACATTTGTTGTGACACGTTACTTTTCTTAGTCTTCCATTAAAATTCAAACACCACTGGGACAAAATAGGCACTGAACCTTTATCATCTATAACACCTCAGAAAAAATCACTTTTAGATCAGCAGTTGTCATCTTTGGAAATAGATGGGACTTGAGGCGACTGGATGATAAAATAGGGAAGTATTGACCCCAGCAGGAAAAGGAGTCAGTCTGTGCAGGACTTGCAACTCAGATGCCTCCAGGGGCCCCTTCGTGACCAAAGTGTATGAAATAGCCAGCAGAAGAAAATAGGTTTAAGAGCAAAGTACATGTCTAAAATGATGGATTTTAACTTCTTGTCATTGTTGTGGTTTTACAACACAGCACTGCAGGGTTCCAACAGGATGGCCAAACAAAAACATCAGAGATCATCATTTTGGGGCCTCTGTTACCACGCGGTGGGGTAGGTGGTAGACTCATTCCGGTGGATTCCCCCACTGAATACTGAATACTGTTAGGGACAGTTGAGGGCACTGGAAATTTGGGAGCACAGAGGTGCTGAAAAAGGAGATAAGGAGCTATGAAGATTAAGAGCACTTTCGTTCCATTCCTGAGACCAGATCCTGACTTGACTAATGGCAAAGTTGGATGCTTCTAGTACCTTCCATGATTAATACAGAGGCATGTATCAGAATCACCTGTGTAGCTTTGCCAGACTACAGAGTACATGAAATTATCCACGCCTCCCTCCAAACTAAGACTTCAATGCCTGCATTTGGTTTGGAGCATGGTTGGCTGTATTTTGGAAAAATCCTTGTCTTGATTTAGGTGCACACATATAGCTGAGGACCTATGCTCTTGGGTGTAGAGGTTCCCTGGTTACTGTTTGAAATATGGGAGTAAGTATCTCTACTCTCATAATAGTCACTTAAGGGACTGCATTACAATTTGGCACATTTAAGTTGTCAGGGTGAATTATTTCATTTCATAAAAGAAGAATGAAAAAATGCAATATATGCATAATTTAAGAGCTGGTTGTAGATATGTGAGAATGAAGAAGTAGGTACTTTAAAACTGAGCTGTTGGCAACTTCAGGTGTCACAAACCTAGTGTTAAAGAGACATAATTACACCTGAATTGGCTTTAACAAAAGTCAAATTATATCCCACAAGTTATAATAAACACAGGCAGTAAAAAATTGTCATGATGACAACTAAACTTTCTTTTTGTTCTGCTATCCAAGAAAGGCTTCTTACTGCATATGAATTTTTATTTCAATCAAATAGTTCAGGTTTAATCACTAAAGATAAAAAAAAGTTGCATTTCATAGAAATGGAATCACACAATATGTGGTCTTTTGTAACTGGCTGCTTTCACTTAGCATGTTTTCAAAGTTCATCCATGTTGCAATGTTGTCAGTCTCTCTCTTTTTTAATTCCCTGTATTTATTTAAATTTTTCCTTTTTTACTTTTGCAATTACATTTCTGGAAAGCAATACTTTTGAATTTCAAGTTGGGATATAGGTTAACTTTGTAAATGCATTTGGATTAAGGAACTGATTTGATTTAAATAGATGAATTATGTAGTTGTTATCAAACAAGGCATCAATTTCTTTTATGTCAAACCTCGTTTTATTTTTTTAATCAGAAAATTGTTTCCATTAATTTTTTTTATCTGGGTGTGGGTGTGGTTGAAACACAATGTTGCAGTAGTTTCAGGTGCACATCGTAGTGATTGGACAAGTTTTTACATTATGCTGTGCTCACCACCAATGTCGCTCCCATCTGTCACTGTACAGCGCTATTACGGTGTCATTGACTGTGTTCCCTATGCTGTGCCTGTTATTCCCATGACTAACTCATTGCATAATCAGAGACAAAGTAGATTCATTGTTGCCAATGGCTGGGGGTGGGGCCAGGTTTGGAGGAAATTGGGGAGTTACTGTTAAGGGGGTTCATTTTTGGGGTTGTGAAAACGTTCTGAAACAGATAATGGTGATGGTTGTATAATGCTGTAAATACACCAAGAACCATCGAATTGTACGATTTAAGCAGATAAATCGAATTAGTATTGTGACTTACATCTCAATAAAGCTGATCTTAAAAAATAAAAAAAAAGTAAAAATGTATATAGTTTACTTTTTAAAAGATTTTTATTTATTTATTAGAGAGAGAGAGAGGGAGAAAAGAGTGGGAGAAGCAGACTCTCCGAGCAGGAAGCCTAACATGGAGCTTGATCCCAGGACACCAAGATCATGACCTGAGCCAAAGGCAGACACTTAACTGCCTGAGCCACCCAGGTGCTCCTGAAATATATATATATATATATATATAGTTATATATATATATAGTTCCCAAAAAAGGACTGCCATAGGGCAAATATGATTAGTTTGTTGTAAAGAACTTTAGATCAGAAATAAGAATTTTCTAATGGAAAAAGTTGGTGGACATTTCAGATTACCACAGAAGTTTTCAGAGTTTCCTTCATTGCAGAATCAAAATCTGAGTTAAAAGAAGGAACTGTCTGTTGGCATAGTTAAAGCGTGGTACCCTACTAGAGATGGCATGCCCAGCTCTTCAGTATTGTGCAGGGATCTGATGCATTTCGCTTTGGTAAGCCTTCTACCATCTCATATTCCCGCTGTGGGTGAGATGAGATGCTGTGCAGTTAAGGGGGATGGTTTTTTCCCTCATGTTTGTTGACATTTTCCCAGTACCTTCTAAGGAGCAGCTGATTGTCATTATTCCCCTTTTGGTGTGTTCTAGTCAGTGACTATTTTGTTGGCAAAATGCCTCCAGTTCATGCTATTTTTTTTTAAGATTTTATTTATATATTTGATGGAGAGAGACACTGAGAGTAGGAACACAAGCAGGGCGAATGGAAAAGGGAGAAGAAGCAGGCTTTCCCGCTGAGCAGGGAGCCCCATGCAGGGTTCGATCCCAGGACCCCGGGATCATGATCTGAGCCAAAGGCAGATGCCTAATGTCCCAGGCATCCCGAATTCATGTTATTTTGACTGTGGACACACTTTTAAAAGATATATATAAATCTGTACGTGTATACACAATTTCTGTCAACACCAAGAACTGGGATGCTAATATTTACGGAGCTTTGGCTTTCTTAAAGACACTGTGCTGAATGCATTCCATGGATTGTCTCACTCACCCATACCACACTCCATAGAGCTGGGAGTTAGTGCCTTATCCTCACTTAACAGGTACCACACCGAGGCTCATAGAGTGGAGGGAACATTGTTCACAGCCATACAAGTGAGAAAGGCTGCTGTTGGTCTTCGTTCAAAGTGGGCTTAACTCCAGAGTGGTGGCACTGAATCTCTTTGCTGTTGCATTAGTGGCTTCTAATTGGGAATTTGCAGATTAGCAATTCCTGTAATTCACTGGGTTCTAGAAACATCCATCATTTTTTAAGTTCTAACAGTGTTGTGGGGAACAGCAAAGTATCTTTAGGGCACTGGTTCGCAAATGTACGTGAACTTTGCAATTATCTGGAAGTTAGAAAAAATAAAACGGGTGCCTGTGTCCCACCCTCATCTGTTCTGAGTTAATCAGTATGACTGTGGCCCGGACATTGTGATTTAAAAAATTCTCCCAGGTGATTCTAATGGGCAGCCAACTTTAAGAATTCCTGCTTTGAAACAACGCAGTTTTAGGTTCTGAATTCCCATCCTTATGTTAGTTAAAAAATAAAAAATAAATAATTATGTTTCATCACAATAGTACAACAAATTTGCTTTAGAAACCATAGACAAACCCAAAACATTATAATTATCTGTAATCCCTTCACTAAAAGACGACCAGTCCAGTATTTGTGTTTTTTTCATGTGCATGTTTAAGTACTTAAAGTCTTCACTATAATGTTACCCATCTATAGAATTTTATATATTTAATGCCAGATTGTCTCCTGTTTTATGTATCTGTATGCTTTATCAGACTGAGAAATTCTCGATTCTTATACACATGTATTAGTGTTGTTGGATTAATACTTACAGGCCAGTAACTCTCCAAATGGGTCTGTATGTCTATTAATGGAGAGTTTGGATATTATTTGAGTCAGCATTTAGGAAACTGATTTAGATGTCTCTCCTTTGTGCTCATCTTCTACAGCTCTTTTTCGGACAAGCAAACCTTGGTTTACTTCCCTCTCTTCTAGATTACTGAGACAAAGCCCCTGTGGTTTGTGGCCTCGGGCTCTGGCATACCATACATGCTCAGGAAACGCTGGAGTTTTCAGAATCTGAGGTCGAAGTGGTGGTTATAGTCCGAAACTAATGGCTGAAATAAGTTCAGATGTGCCTGAAAAAAATTTTGGGGGGATGTTGGGGTGGTGGAGAGAGAGGGTAAGAGTAAGGTCGAGATAAGGACAAGGGCTAGAGGACACTTGAAGATAGGTAAGCGGCAGATCCTTCAAGAAAGGTAAAAAGTAAAAAAATAAAATAAAATAAAAAGAAAGAAAGAAAGGCAAAAAGTCCTCTAGACTTCCTGGCCTTGGTTCCACTACCCCTCTGCCCCTGCCCCTGCCCCTGCCCCTGCCGAGTCTCAGAGAGCTCTCCCTGGGACTAGCCTCCTCCCCACACCTCTTATCTTTCCACTCCCCACCCTACTCAGCTGTCATAATAAAAAGGCTGAGTATATTGATACTTTAAGAATAAGAACCAAATAATTTCCAGAGTTTGCTGCTTCCCAAATATTTTCCTAGTAAAGATTTGGATGAGAAACCACTGTAGTGTGATGGGGTTCAGTTAGGGTACAACTGAAGCTTATCAGCTAACAACTGTGACTGTCCCATTTTTTTCCTACAAAGGTGGAGGTTGAGGGAGAATTTAAATAAAAGGTGGAGAGAGGGCTCAGAGGTTTGGTAGGCTGGTTTGAGATTACCCCAGAAGAAAGGGCCAAACTGGGAGACCTTACAGGTTTACTTGGTGAACAGACCTTGTCATCAGCTGGGCCCAGATAACTTCAGGCTGCTGGAGGAGGTATTTTTGAAGATTTTATTTATTTATTTGACAGAGAGAGAGAGAGAGAGAGATCATGAGTAGGCAGAGCAGCAGGCAGAGAGAGAGGGGGAAGCAGGCTCCCTGCTGAGCAGAGAGCCTGTTGTGGGGCTCCATGTGGGGCTCGGATCCCAGGACTCTGAGATCATGAGCCGAGCCAAAGGCAGAGGCTTAACCCAGTCAGCCACCCAGGTGCTCCTGGAGGACGTATTTTTGATACTGAAGCCACAAAGCCAGACATCTCTGCATCACATGACTTACAAAGGATTTTCTTTTTCATACAGACGACTTATAATGTAACTATAATCAGTAGATTTCTTAATCATGCTCAATCACAAGACCGGTAAATCAAAATTACTTATAAGTTCTTTTTGGCTCTTAAAACACCTTTTGTGGGGGTGGGGGGTGGGAGGTTGGGGGCACCAGGTGGTGGGTATTGTAGAGGGCACGGGTTGCATGGAGCACTGGGTGTGGTGCAAAAATAATGAATACTGTTATGCTGAAAAAATAAAAAATTAATTAAAAAAAAAGAACCAAAAAAAAAAAAAAACACCTTTTGTGTTATGATCTTTATTTGCTTATTATTGACCACTTTTTAAAGCATGTTTTTGTTAAAAAGGAGAAATTGCAAAAGTACACCTTTTACTTCCTTAGCAAATAAGGTGCATGCATAATTTATGTTGCTGAATTTTTTTAGGATTGTGGCATTTATATAGTTCCAAAAGCTATAAGAAAAATTCAAAGCTATTTCCCTATTTTTCTTTCTCCTCTTCTTATTGAATTCACGGTGACTTTTAAAGAACATAAAGGCATTTAAGATAGTTAAAACCATCAGACATCCTGCTTTACTTCGAATTCAATGATAAACAAAATCAAAGAATAAAATAACAAGCCTGATTTATTTATCTGAATAATGTGTGTCTCACTATAAGGTTATAATGAAAGCAGGGGAATCCTTAGAGTTATGTAGTATAGCAAATTATAAATAAATAAATAAATTTATAAATAAATAAATAAATAAAAGATGCTAGCGGTGATATTTACTCAGATAAGTATCAGATTTATTCAGTCAGTCCAGTGAAATTGGGAGGTTTCTGGAGTGCCTGGCCGGTCGTCAGAGCCAGGAGAGTATTATGATTTAATGGTGTCTTTTCTGCTGCATTTGATGAGCTGTCCTAGAAAAACATTTGAAGCAATAAAGTATCCATTTGGCTTCTAAGTAATGAGGGAGGCAGTGGTCTTTCATTAACTATTTATTCAGGAAGAAAGTGACCAACTGCTAATAAGCTTTATCCAAAGAGGGTGGCGGAAAACAGGAGAAAATGCAGAAGTGAGGTTCTGTTCAATTTCATATGCAATTAACAAACACCCAAAGCTAAGCGGTTGGTGCTCCTCCTCCATGTGACTTCTGGCTGGCTGTATTTAAGTGCGAGTGCCTGTCAGATGCATGAAAGGCCCCTGGGTTTAAGGAAGGATTGTGCCGTCTACACCAAAGACCAAAAGAAAGGAGGCAATGAGCGGTGAGTAGCTAAGAGGGGGCTGATCTCTGTAGTTCTGAATAATGGGCTTATTTCCTAAGATGAACAGTAGTAATTGAGGCTTGCAGGGTTGCTCCTTTTGTTTTTAGATGATTACTGCTTTTTTAGGACTTCAGACATCTGCTCCATAATGCAATATGTAGACGATCACTTGATCGAATGGCTTCTAATTTGAGAAATTTCTTATTGGCTATGTAAGTAAGTATATATTTGTTATTTAGAGAGAGTTTCGAGGTAGGCATGTAAAGTTTGCTCGTCTTCCACAGGTAAATATAAGGCCCCTTCTTTGCAGTGAATGCGTAGGATTTTAGCAACTTCAGGATTACACCGAGAATACTGTATTCACACATAAATAGAGGCTGCTTTCAAGTCATTTCAGAATCTCACTTCTGAAGCACAATCTTCGTTTCACTTGCTTAAGCCTTTTAATACAATAAATATACATTCTTTAGTGACATGATGAAAAGATGAAAGTCACAGTTATTTTCTTCCCTTAAAGCCAACTGAAGGACTTTTACGTTAATTCTTCTGCCCTGCTCTCACTAAAAAGTAGTAGTAGTTCTATTCGATGGGGGAAATATCCTTCCTATTTAAATCCTATTAAAATAGACAACGGAAAGGATATGTAAATCCAGCATTATTTAATAACAATATTCCTGATATTATCACAAACTGATTATGAATTATTTAATTCATAATTATTTAATTATATTTAATTATTTAATATTGCATTCCTTTGGTTTTCAGTTTTTTTAATTTCCATATTGAAAACTGTGTCTGAGTTCTAAGCTTACTATGAATTATTCTGAAGTATATTTAAAAATCAGTTTTCAACATACATTCCATGAGATAGGATGTTTATTTGCGTTCATAGCCTTTGGTACTGGGCGAAAAAAGCCTAAGTAAGGAGCAATGATATTAAAGACAAGAAACGCCTCCTTGGAATTTTAGTTCTACTTAGAGAACTAAACTCTTTTATGTTACAGAGACTCTTACTGTCTTCATCAAGGAAATGAGGACTCCAAGATTAGAAATGGAATTTCCTCATACGATTGATTGCTAGGTTTTACAATAATCTGTCTTGTTGGTTATTAACAATCATTAGATCGAATTACCCCTTTCAGATAATCACTCCATTCAGAAGACTGATGCTGTGCGCTGAGAACAGGAAGGAGATGGAGGACTGGATGAGCTCACTGAAGTCTGTACAGACCAGAGAACCTTACGAGGTAAAGTAGCATCTTTTCCCGGCACCTTCTGTTCTTGGAGAAGGAAAGTCAAAGAGCTACAGCTATATTCTGCAAAGAAAAGTATGTGTAGATTCATTAAGCAACATGCTTACATCTGATGTTGACCTTTCTAAATTTTTAACTTAAAGTGTTTCCATTTTAAAAAGTACACATTTGAAATTTTAATCCTAACTAAGTGCATCCCTGAGGTTCACTGTCTGTCGTCTTGTTCTCTCGGTTGGCAAATCTGTGCTCACGTCTCGTTTCTAGGTGGCCCAGTTTAACGTGGAACATTTCTCAGGGATGCATAACTGGTACGCCTGCTCCCACGCGCGACCCACTTTCTGTAATGTGTGCAGAGAGAGTCTTTCCGGAGTCACCTCCCATGGCCTATCCTGTGAAGGTACTGTAGCCCCGGGGCCTGCCTTCTCCCTCACCACTGACCACACTGGGAACATGCTGCCAGCCGAGCAGATAAATGTGCCCCCTGGAAGCCATTTCCCGTGGGTGGAAGCAGGAGCTGGGAGCACCTCAGTGGGAACGTAGTGTTTAAGTTTTACCGTAGCTTCAAATGGAGCTCGACGCATATAGGACCAACTTGGGAAATGTTTCTGCTGAGGGAAGGATCACTGGGAAGGAAGTATAAATCAAAATGTAGCATTGCATGTCTGAGGAACTAGCGCCTGCTGCTTAAAAATTGTCTTTAGACTGTATCCGTCTTTCTGGTTTTCTGGTCTTCTTTTTCTGTTCTGACTGGTTATGAGGACAAAACTTTCAGTGAGGACAGTACAGGCTCTTTGACAGAATTTCCCATTGTTATTTCTGTTTCATTGTTTTAAATGTTTTCTTTTACTTCACTTAATGTTTAATTGAAATGGATGCCATCCTTTTTAATTTCTTGAAAGTTTCCTGAAAATAAGCCCAGGGCTGTTGTTTTCATTATAGGATTTATGGGTGGTGGTGGTGATGGTGGTTTTTTAATAAAAAAGCAGTGACCAGCCGAAGCAAATATACTAATACTTACCAAGAGAAAACTCATAACTTCTTCAGACTTATTTAATTCCATAACTCAGTGATCACATTACTGTGTACTACTTTCTGAACTAGATCTAATACTAATATTAGCTTTTTTCTCTAATATAAAAAATCTGAATTTTGAACATAACTTTATTAGACTCCATAATGAAATAGTAATAGAGTCCCAGCTTTCATTCACTTTAAGGTAGCTCCACGTTTTGACTTTCGTTTCCTGATCTGCAAAACAGGGATAATAGTCATTTATATTCACAGATGCTATGAAAATTAAATAGGAGAATATATCTGCAAGGAAACTACTTTTCTAGTCAAATAAATTGTGGAAGGTTGTAACTGTGCTCTGTAAGAAATCCGTCAAGTAAATAACTACAGATTGTGTCATGGCCCGAGGCATTAAAATTCGTGAAAATGAACATTTGGAAGAGATATTACACATTGTTTTTGTTTTTGTTTTTTTAAGATTTAAAGAGTGGTTGCAAATGAGATGTAATTGCCCTTTATGACTTTAGTAATCTACAAGGGTTCCTGTGGCTCTGAGTTACTCTTACCAAGTGTAATACTCTGAGGTGTTACTTTGAAGGTCTTTTTAGTTGCCTCCTAGTCTCCCATTCCAAAAATCCTAAAAAATATATCAGATCTGAGATACTCTCTGGTACCCTACTGATTTGATTTATGCATTATTAGATATATTTAGTTGTTTTTATATTGAGTTTAAACTGGGATGACTAAGTATTTTTCCAAATCTTTTAAAAGAAAAATGAAAATTGTATTAACTGATGAGAATAAGAAACTTAAGGTCTTTCAATAAATTTATCATTATTCTGTTAATAATGAAGTCTTCCTGACTGTTAATGTCTCAGTTACTGTATTTTTGAATTACAGTTTCAGAAGAATATATGTTAGTCCTCATTTTGTCTGCTGATAAAAATTTTAAATATGTGGTGTCTTGCCCATTGATATTGTTAGAACTGTAGCAAAAGGTTTTAAAAATCCCAAGGGTTTTATGAATGTATAAAGAAGTTATTTTTTTTTTTTATTTTACGAGAATGTGATTATTTAGGATCATTTTCTTGTAATCCAAGTCATACTTAAGCTTTAGACACTCCCCCCAAATCTGAATAAACTCCTTGCTTGACAAAAACAAAAGACATAGGATGCAAGAGGCTTTAAAAGAAAAAACAGATGCAAATACAAGAAAAATTCGTTCCACGATGAGTGAGTAACTTTGTATTGGAATGGAATTCAGTTTCTAGTGTGTGAAGCCATCACTAAATTTACTTAATCCTTCTGCCCTTGTTTTTCACAGGAAAACAAGCCTGTACTGATTTGTCTTCTGAGTTTGTGTTGATTAATTACTAAAACTGTTATTTTAAAGCCTTGTATATGTAAAATATTGGATTGAAAAATAGACAGAAAATACTTTTCATAAATGATTCCCTAAATCGAGAATGTCAGTAATAATTTCAGAGCCTATTTGTTCTTCACAGTTATTTAAACAGTAACTGAACAAAAAAGTTAAATGGTGATTTTTTTTTCTTTTTGATTCAACAGCATCAAATATGTTAACATAGGTACCTATGAATTTTTATCTTAGCCGCAATTGAACACTTAAAAAGATTCAATGTGGTAGACTGAAAATTGCAATTAAAAAATCATAATTTAGTGACATGTCAGCATATTTTTTTTATGTTCTGTGTTTTTAGTAATAGCTTTGTAGGTCAGGGGAAAGTGCTTTATTTCAGAATAACTTCAGAATGGCCACCTAACAAAATTAAGGTGCCTATTAATCATTTCCATTCCTTAGTGACTATAATCACAGTATAGTTTATTTTATTTTATTCTATGCTACATTAAGCACCTTTGCAATTTTCAAGACTCATTGCACGAAGCACTTTATTATTACAAGTGTGATTTTTATTTTTAATGAGCTATTTGATTTTTAATGGCAAAATTTTCAAAAAGCCATGAAATCATTCCCTGTTGCTCTCTTTTATTTCCTCCTTTTCCTCTTAAAAAAACACTTATTGACTATTAATATCAAATACTTCGTTGTACTTAAAAAGCAGCCTGGGAATTAGTTGCAGATAAAACTAAAACTAGGACCACACTTTTGAGAAATACCGTAAGAGATGAAAGACCTAGAGTTCCTAATTAACCTCAGTTTTAAAATAGTCACTTGCATGGGAGCAAAAGGGAGCAGGTCATGCTAAAATTGTTCTTCAAACCAAGCTTACTTCCTTCGGTGCTCGCTCTTTACACATTTGTCTATCAGCAATGAGATTCCATTGAAAGACCGGTTTATTGTCTATGAAGTCTGTGCTCGAGTCCCCAAGTCATTTATCACAAAAATAGTAGGATTTCCAGGAAAGAATTTGTCAAGGTACACAAAAGACCAGTTAAATGAAACATTTCCAATGTCTAGACTAATATTTTTCAAGGAAAAACCGACTCCACTTAAGTGACCTTTTGCATATCGGCTCCCCGTGACATCATGAAGCATTTTGAACATTTGGCTATAGACACTCAGGGATTTTACCCTTTCATTTGTGTGCTACAGTAAATTGGGACTTTTTTTTTTTTTAGATTTTATTTATTTATTTGACAGAGAGACCTCAAGAGAGGGACCACAAGCAGGGAGAGTGGGAGAGGGAGAAGCAGGCTTCCCGCCGAGCAGGGAGCCCTGTGGGGCTTGACCCCAGGACCCTGAGATCATGACCTGAGCTGAAGGCAGACATTTAAGGACTGAGCCACCCACATGGCTATAAATTAGGACTATAATTTCGGACTTTTTAAATTAGGACTTTTAAAAACAATGGCATGCATTCTATCATTTCAAACCTGTTAAGGGTTTACAGTTAGAAGTGCAAAAATCATGTGAAAAAGAGCCACCTTCCATTAGCATTTAGGAGCAGTTACTTTTTCTATTTCCACTGACGTGATCTCTGCTTTTAAGTATCTGCGAAGTCAGAAACTGGTATAACATCCTTATCCACCAGTGCTTGGATAATTTGTATCCTTAAAAGGATGAAGTTTAGGGGCACCTGGGTGGCTCAGTGGGTTAAGCCGCTGCCTTCGGCTCGGGTCGTGATCTCAGGGTCCTGGGATCGAGCCCCGAGTCGGGCTCTCTGCTCAGCAGGGAGCCTGCTTCCTCCTCTCTCTCTGCCTGCCTCTCTGCCTACTTGTGATTTCTCTCTGTCAAATAAATAAAATCTTAAAAAAAAAAAAAGGATGAAGTTTAGTAGTAGTAAAGTTCTGATTTTCATAAGTAAGGGTCCCTTTCTCAGATAACCTGTGGTTTACTTGTTTTTCCTATATGAGCTGCTGCTTTCCTGGTTGTTTCCTCTTATTTCTCTCTTTTGTGTTTTTGATTTGATATTTGTACAGATTGTAAACTGATTATCCAAATAGGTCTACTGAACGTCTGTCACCAACCATAGTTACAGAATTTTTTCCTTATGATGAGAACTGTGAATACTTACTCTTATAATAACTTTCAAATATTCAAAGCAGTGTCATTAACTGTACTCACCATGCTGTGCATTACATGCCCATGGCTTATTTTATAACCGGAAGTTTGTACCTTTTGATGCCCTTCACCCACTTGGCCCACCTCCCTCCCCCTGCCTGGGCAGCCACCAAGGTGTTCTCTGTTTCTATGAGCTTGGTTTTTTGTGGGCTTGTTGTTTTTACAGTCCACATATGAGTCAGATCATAATGCATCTGTCTTTCTCTGACTTACTTCAACTTAGCAAAATATCCTCTAGGTGCATTCATGTTGCCTCAAATGATTCATTTATACGGCTGAATAATAGTCCATTGTGTAGATACACATATGGATATCACATTTTCTTTATCTGTTTATCCACTGAGGGACACTTAGGTCGTTTCTGTTTCTTGGATGTTATGGATAATGCTATAATAACATGAGGGTACAAATGTCTTTTCAAATTAGTGATTTCATTTTCTTCAGATTAACACCCAGAAGTGGAATTGCTAGACTTGATAGTTCTATTTTTAATTTCTTGAGGATGCTCGGTACTGTTTTCCAGAGTGGCTGCACCAATTTGCATTCTCACCAATAGTGCACATGGGTTCCCTTATCTTCAAATCCTTGCCAACACTTGTAATTTCTTGTCTTTTTGATAATGGCCATCTTAACAGGTGTAAGGTGATATCTCATTGTGGTTTGGATTTGCATTTCCCTGATAATTAATGATGTTGAGCATCTTGTCATGTGTCTGTTGGCCATCTCTATGTCTTATTTAGAAAGATGTCTATTTAGATCCACTGCCCAATTTTTAAGTGGATTGCTTGGTTTTTGCTATTGACTTGTATGAGTTCTTTGTAAAATTTGAATGTTAACTCATTACCACATACATGATTTGCAAATATTTCTCCTGTTCAGTATGTTGCCTTTCATTTTGTTGATGGCGTTCTTTGTTGTGTCATAACTTTTAATTTAATGTAGTCCTGTTTGTTTATTTTTGTTTTGTTGTCTTTGCTTTTGGTGTCAGACCCAAAAAGATCATCACCAAGACTGATGTCAAGGAGCTAGCTGTTGGGGAGTTTTCTTCTAAGAGTTTTATGGTTTCAGGTCGTATATTCAACTCTTTAATCCATTGTGAGTTAACTCTTGTATATGGTATAAGATAGGGTCTGCTTTTATCTTTTTGCACATAACTGTTCAATTTTCCCAGACAATTTAATGGAGAGACTGTTCTGTCTTCATTATATGTTCTTGGCCTCTTTGTTGTGAATTAATTGGCCGTATATATGTGGATTTAATTCTGGGCTCTCTCTTCTGTTCTATTGATCTATGTGTCTTTTTTTTTTTTTTTAAAGATTTTATTTATTTATCTGACAGAAGGAGAGAGATCTCAAATAGACAGAGCAGCAGGCAGAGGGAGACGGGGGGAAGCAGGTTCCCTGCTGAGCAGAGAGCCTGATGTGGGGCTCCATCCCAGGACCCTGGGATCATGACCTGAGCCAAAGGCAGAGACTTAAGCCACTGAGCCACTCAGGCGCTGCTATGTGTCTGTTTTCATGCCAGTACCATACTGTTTTGATTACTATGACTTTGTCATATAGTTTCAAATTAGTGAGTATGATACCTTCCACTTTTTTCTTCTTTCTCAAGACTGCTTTGGCTGGCTATTCAGTCTTTTGTGATTCCATAAAAATTTTTGAATTATTTGTTTTAGTTCTTTGAAAAATGCCATTGGAATTTTGACAGGGATTGCATTGAATAAGTATATTGCTTTGGGTACTACGGACATTTTCATAATATTAATTCTTCCAATTCATGAGCATGGGATATTTTTCCCATTTATTTGTGTCTTCAATTATTTTTCCTTCATGTCTTATAAGTTTTAGTGTCTCTTTTTTAGGCTCCCTTTTGATAATATGGCTGGGCAGAATTAGTGATGGATATAATGTACTACCTCTTCATTATTTTCTTCTACATTATAATGTAATGATCTCAAACAGTAATACCTTTAAAAAACAATGCCATCTTTGTGACCTTTATCAACCTATTCCCCGTGACTGGATATTTTCTTGACATACTTGCATTTTAAATCTCCTCCAGATTATCCTGTTCTTTATCTTACTGATATTTTCAAACTTTTTATTTTAAATACATGTACTGAAAAATACAAATATCAGAGGAGTACAACTGGTAGGATTTTTCACAAATTAATGGCGTTTATGTAATCAACACCCAGATTAAGAAAAAGGGTGTTCCCAGCACCTCTGTATTACTGAATTTTATTTAATTCTGTTTGTTTGTGTGTGTTTTCTCCTTTCTCCTAAAGAACTAGTTCTTTTGTATTTATTTCCTTTCTGTTTTATTTGTGAGTGGAATCTAAGTAGCAATCTATAGATTGATAAAAGTGCTTCATAAATACATAACCACATGTATCATAAATACATGAATTCTTCTGAAAAGATATTTTCAGAATACCTTTAGTATTGTTGAAGAGTAACTAAACTTTTTGAATTATTGTTTTTCTTCTTCCCCCACCCTTGAAATTCCATGCTGTGATTTCCTCTAATCATTGTTCCAAAAGTATACATTCATTTAGAAATGGTTAACTTTTTTTTTTTTTTTTTTTAGTGTGTAAATTCAAAGCTCACAAAAGATGTGCAGTGAGGGCAACAAATAATTGCAAATGGACGACTCTAGCCTCCATAGGGAAGGACATCATAGAGGACGAGGATGGAGTAAGCTCAGTTCTGTATTTGGTTTCTTCCCAGTACCACCTCCCTCTTATTGTTTGCCCTGTGGAAAATGACAGAGTTAAGTGGGAGTATTTACTAGTAGGACTAAATGGAAGGCTTTGGTTAGTTAGCAGTTTCTATTTCCAGTTAGATCCTCCGTAGTTTCCTTTAGCTCTTAAATTTTGAGGGAAATGCGAAGAGGGCTTGGCGATGATTGCTGCCCTGGGCTGGTGTTGGAGACCCTTACCTGACAGTAAAATATTCTTTAAGGCTGATCTCAGATGTCTGTTCAGATGTTCGCTCCTAAGACATTGGGGCCTCCTTTCGGCAGTGTCCTCTCCACCTTTAAAACCTTGTCTCCATGGCAACTTGCATACACATCTCTGATAGCACTTTGTAATCAAATCACTTCATGATAATGCCTTGACCTTCATTGCTCCTCAGTTAGACTACAAATCCTGAAGGTCAGGGATATGGTCTTGCTTATTTTTGTATCCCTGTGGTGCTTAGGTCATAATAGAGGGTCAATAAAAGTGGACTAAATGAATGGGTGCCACAAGTGATACATATCTTGATTCCATAGAATGAGAAATAACTGTAGACCTTCCCTAGGGTAAGAATGGTGTCCTACCGTCTTTAATTTGCCTGCTGTTTATTCTCGCTGCGTAGGTAGCTATGCCTCACCAATGGCTCGAGGGTAACTTGCCTGTGAGTGCCAAGTGTGCTGTCTGTGACAAAACGTGTGGGAGTGTTCTGCGTCTACAAGATTGGAAATGCCTTTGGTGTAAAACAATGGTGAGAATCCTTTCTAATTCCTTCATAATGTTTTTTAAATCTATGTAATTTAGGAGTAAAGAATTTACGGTCAAACAGAGCATGGTAGCATACATACCCACTGTAACATTCAACTTTTTCCGAAGTATATTCCTTCCAGTCTGGTTACTTTTTAAATATCCTTTTTGTAATGCCCTTGTCATCTGTTTTTGTTTGTTTGTTTTGTTTTGTTTTTTTGTCTGAAGACCTTTTCCCCACAGTTTTGTTGTTTTTCATTATGCTATAGCCACATTTAATGGTTTACTATTTTTAGCCCTGTTTTACCACCTGTTACACACAGAAAGCCACCAAATTTTTATTGACATGTGAAGTATAATTTCAGTACACTATGCATGTTCTCTGACGGAACACCAAGTTCATTCAGCCATGCCTAGGTATAATTGAAATTAGATTTTTTTTAAAGATTTTATTTATTTATTTGAGAGAGAGAGAGAGAGAGCATGAGAGGTGAGGGTCAGAGGGAGAAACAGACTCCCTGCTGAGCAGGGAGCCTGATGTGGGACTCGATCCCAGGACTCTAAGATCATAACCCGAGCCAAAGGCAGTTGCTTAACCAACTGAGCCACCTAGGCGCTCTGAAATTGGATTTTTATATTACATATATATTATGTAGATACATGTTTTAAAACTTTCTCACATGTGTAAGAAAGCAATGAGAAGTACGCATGGCATAACATGGAGCCAATGGCAAGGCATGGTCCTGTCTGTGCCAGACTGCCTGAGGACTGGGCCCGAGGCTTCATGAGGGCAGTCAGAGCAGAAACTCCGAGGGTGGACTTGGGCCACTCAGAGGTTGGCGTGGTGCTCACTGTAATAGGGTGGGGAGGCAACAGCTGTGGGTGCTCATCTCCGCACTAGGCGATGCCATCCAACCGTGACAGCGATTGCCTTGCATTGGGCTGATTTGTTTGGTCTTGTGTTGAGTCTTGGAAGTCACTTCCCACCCACCCCCTCCAAAAAAGGATGGAAAACTCATTTCTTTCTGTAAGTATGATGTAGATCCTCAAAGGAGAATGATGTGAGTACGCCGGGTTGATTTCGTAATCCGTGAGATTAATTCCATTTTTTTCCACGGGAAAAAGTAAGTCCTGCAGTTTTTCAGTTGGGCCTGATAGGTGATCTGTTTCCTTCTTCTTCTTCTTTTTTTTTTTTTTTAAGATTTATTTATTTATTTATTTGACAGACAGAGATCACAAGTAGGCAGAAAGGCAGAGGCAGAGAGAGAGGAGGAAGCAGGCTCCCTGCTGAGCAGAGAGCCCGATTCGGGGCTCAATCCCAGGACCCTGGGACCATGACCTGAGCTGAAGGCAGAGGGCTGAGCCACCCCCACCCACACTGAGCCACCCAGGCACTCCTCCTTCTTATTTTTAAATCAAACTTGATTCTATCCTCATGCTTTTGTTATTCTTCATCAGTTACCCCTCTTGTCAGCCACAGGTGTTACTTCTAATTTCTCTGATGCCCTGTAATATCATATATAGACTGTCTTAGGTATGTCTTTGGAGTTTTTGCGAAACTCTAACCCCTAAAACTCTCTTGTGGCACAACCCCAGGGTCAAGAATCACACACTTCTCAACTGAGCCAGCCAGGCGCCCCAACATTCCTTATTTTATTTTATTTATTTATTTTTAAAGATTTTATTTATTTTTTTATTTAGAGAGAGTGTTTGAGTGAGTTGGGGGCAGGGGCAGAAGGAGAGGAAGAGAGAGATGCTCAAGTAGACTCCAACTGAGTGCGGGTCCCAACATGGGGCTCGATTTCTGGACTCCCAAGATTGTGACCTGAGCTGAAGTCAAGAGTCAACCGACTGAGCCGCCCAGGAGCCCTCCTGGCATTTCCTTATTTTAAGAGAGCTCGCAGAAGGCCTGTAAGATAAAAATGTTATAAATAAATAAGAAAAATAAGTAAGTAAGTAAGTAAAGTGCTCCCATAAATGACATTTTAAAACTTCATCCCACCTAAGAGTTCTCTTCGGGGGGGGGCAGCCTCTGATGTGTGTGCCTACTGCTAATTTCATTAGTCTGTACATCTGTTTCTCTGCTTCTGAAACTTCCGCTGTTCTCTTTTTGAAAAGAAAGCAGATTATGTATGTGATCAGTTACTTGAGAAAGGTTTTATAGAAGTTATCTCTACCTGCTGTGTATAGGTCTCTACTTGTATTTTCTCAGTGGTTTTTCAACTTTGCTAATGTTCACAGGAGGAGTTAATTAGCTATTTTACTTGCTCACTCTATTTGGCCTTTTAAAAATTTCATGAACAGGGGCGCCTGGGTGGCTCAGTGGGTTAAAGCCTCTGCCTTCGGCTCAGGTCATGATCCCAGGGTCCTGGGATTGAGCCCCACATCGGGCTCTCTGCTCAGCAGGGAGCCTGCTTCCCCCTCTCTCTGTCTCTGACTACTTGTGATCTCTGTCTGTGAAATAAATAAATAATAAAATCCTTTAAAAAAAAATTTCATGAACAGTGTAGAAGGGTGGATACAGAATGTGGAAGGGGGCATTCTGGAATGTCTTCTCCCTCTTTTTTCTGGCAGAGTTAGATATCACCTTATCATGAAGTCTTTCCTGCCCTGTACTGTGTCTGTCGGACATTCAGGCCACTGTCTGAATGGGCCACTGTCACCTTGTCACCTCCTTCTCAGTCTTGTACTTCCTATACAATATCACTTACCTCTTCACACATTATTTTGTCTTTAAAATAATGAGTTTCTGACAGAATATCTAGTTGTAAACCAGTCATGTAGTTGTTGTTGTTGTTGTTTTTTGGAAGATTTTATTTATTTATTTGACAGAGAGCTAGAGAGCACAAGTAGGCAGAGAGGCAGGCTGAGGGAGAGGGAGAAGCAGGCTCTCTGCTTAACAGGGAGCCCAATGTGGGACTCGATCCCAGGACCCTGGGATCATTACCTGAGCTGAAGGCAGCCGCTTAACCAACTGAGCCACCCAGGCGCCCCCCAGTCATGTAGTTTAAACAGAGTAAAGTAAGACCATAGCTCCACAACTCTAATGAGTCCGTTTTGCCAGTTGTTGTTCAGTCTCTGAGTACACTTTTACCTTTTTATAAAAAAAGTGAAGATAAGATTTTATCTTCTGCTGTTTTCATTTAACTTTGGTATCAATATTTTTGTTTTGCTCTGTAATTCTCATACTTTATTTTAAAGATTTTATTTATTTTTATTTGAGAGAGAGAATAAGAGAGAGTATGAGAGGGGAGAAGGTCAGAGGGAGAAGCAGACTCCCATGGAGTTGGGAGCCCAATGCGGGACTTGATCCTGGGACTTCGGGATCATGACCTGAGCCGAAGGGAGTCGCTTAGCCAACTAAGCCATCCAGGTGCCCAATTCTCATACTTTAAAAAAAATTCCTTTTAAAACTCTCTGTGCATGCTTGTTTTTTTTTAATCCATTTAAGATGTTAATTATTATAAATAATATTAGGGAACTATCCAAAATTAGGTCACCACATAAACAAGAATCACTATTTAATTTCAGTTATTTTCTCAAAAGTTTTGATAAATAGGTGTTTAATTAAATATTTTATTAATTTTCTAAAAGGACTGATGAAATAAAGCTGTATTAAATTTAAGTGCTTTATGAAATGTCTGCTTTTACTGCTTAAAACATTTCCAGGCTCTTTAGGTAAGTACTTAAAGTATTGTAAGCTCCCTGGGTTCTACTTAGCAAGTTAGCCCTGCTCCTGTTCACAATAGTATCTTGACTCACCTTGAAACTTTGTTCCTATGAAGTTCACACATTTACTGAGTGCGTATGATATATGTCACTTTCCAGGGTAAGTGTCCAATAATAAGACCTTTTCCTTTTCTTTACAGAGCCAGAAGTCTAGACGAGAAAATAAGCCTTCATGTATTTATACCTATAATAACATGAAAATGTTATATATAAAAAAAGATGTGAATAGAAAGTTATAGGACCACTGCAGAAAGAGTAGACACATTATAAATTTTATTTTCATTAAATTCTGTAAGAACATTACAAGGTAGAGGTCATCAGTTTCTTTATGGATGATGATATTGACAAGTACTAGAGAACTTCCCTCCTTTCTCTTCCTCTTCCTTCCTCCTTCCATTCATTCCTGCCTTCCTCTCTCCTCTCCCCTTTCTTCCTCTGCACTCTGTTCTCCTCTCTTCCTCTCTCCTCATCTTCACTAGGCATGTCTTTTCTTTTTTTTTAAGTAATATCTACACCCAGTGTGGGGCTCGAACTTCCAATCCCAAGGTCAAGAGGCTCATGCTCTACCGACTGAGCCAGCCTGATTCCACTCACCAGGCATTTCTCAATATACCCTACTTGCCTGTGATAATCATAAAAGTAGGCTATACAGACCAAGTCAAATTCCCATCTCTACAGTAATCAGCCCTTTCTTTAGCATTGTAAGTATTGTGCCATGAATTACTGAATATTTTGTGATATGGTTGATCTTCAATGATCACTTCCTTTGGTGTAATTTATGCCATAATAAAACATTGATGTGTTTTTATGATTCTTGAAAGTTTGTTTGTTTGTTATTAGGTACACACTGCCTGCAAAGATTTATACCATCCTGTGTGTCCCCTTGGCCAATGTAAAGTGTCTGTCATACCTCCAATTGCACTGAATAGCACTGATTCTGATGGTATGTATCAGTAGTGTAAATATGTATATTCCTGGTGTATTAAATGTTGATTTGTACATTTACTTTCCTAGAACAAATTGAACTATAATTGGTTATCTGGTCAGTTTTTATATAAATCCATTTAAATTGCTGAATAATACATTTAACTTTTAAAAGAACATTGTAGAATTAAAACTTAACATGGCTATTAATACACTGGTGAAATTACTAAGCATAAGCCTTACGGATTTCACATTTCAGCAAGTAAAATAAGATCATTATTCTATAACAAAATGTAATCCAAAAAGTTAATTTTTGTGTATTCTTTTTTCTTTCTGTAATTGAAATCACCCTTCAACATAGCTCTTATTAAAATCTGTTTTCCTATAATTTCCTTGGAGGAACTTCTATTTCTATAAATTCCATCACTTTTTCCAGAATCTTACAACTTGGTTAAAGTGCTAAAGAACCCTGCCTTCCTTCTAAGCAAACCATATTACAAAAGGCTTTTACCATATGCTATTATTAAAGTTTTACATTAATAAAGTGCTTTATGATTTTCAGACTTTTTATGTTAATTATGCCGATAGATACTATAAATAGGAGGATATAGGCTGCAAAAGATGTGATTTTTTAAACCTGTGCTATTAACAGCTCTCCCCGTAAGCCCTGATAAATCAAGCTTCTATTATTTATGATAATTTTTAAAGTATTTTCTAAAGCCTCATGAAGGAGAAGTTAAAACATTTTATAATACTGACTATGAACATAAATTCTTTGACAAATGTGAACTTGGAGACTCATTGGTGTTAAGGTAGGTGTTGTCTCTTCAATATTCTATGATCAATACTTTTACCATCTTTGGTAGGATTTTTCATTATAGAGCGTATTTTAAAAGATAAGTTCTATAGTCTTAGTATGTAAATAAAACCTCTCCGTTTGGGGGGCTAAATTTTAATTTATTGTTCAAGCAATAAACAAGGTTCTTTATGAATTAGTGTTCTTTTCTCTGAAGTTTCATCAGTAGTAGTTTAAAATGGGCAGCCGTTCATTTTGATCCTGTGTTGTGTGTTCTTTTACAGGTTTCTGTAGAGCGACATTTTCATTCTGTGTTAGTCCTCTACTGGTTTTTGTCAATTCTAAGAGTGGAGATAATCAGGGAGTAAAGTTCCTTCGACGATTTAAACAGTTGCTAAATCCGGCTCAGGTGTTTGATTTAATGAACGGAGGTCCTCATTTAGGGTAATTGATTATTGATAAATCTCATTGGAATGAAATAGCACTAAGCATGAAATGTGTTTGATTTTTCAGTTTGTGAAGATTGTCGATTCATCGAGACATCTCTTCCCACTCTTCCCTTTTTTAAAGCTCTAATTCTAAATTTTAACTTCACCTTTTGATATTTATATAACTTCCTTATGTGCTGAAAACTCCAAAATTTGTTCAGAAAATGTTTTAGAATATATCCTGCCTCAGACAACACTAATGGTTTGCTTAGCTCTAAGAAAGATCAACTTGTGTAAATATAGAAATACCCAGTAACTTCATAAAATGATCTGCATGGAAGGCACTGATTTTTATAATCAGTTATTTAAATAATCAGTTATTTAACCAAAGCCCAGACACTGCTTTGGGTCTCAAGGACAGCTCCTCAAGGACTTGAGACTTAATTCCTACATGAATGACAAAAAACACTGGTGTTGAGTGTTCTTTTCAGCTTTCTGGAATGTCCTCTAACTTACAATCTGAAAAAAATTTAAATGATTTTCAGTGAGGGAAAATGTGCCTTATGGTACTTTTTTTTTTTTTAACTTTTTTTTTTTTAAGATTTTATTTATTTATTTGACAGAGAGAGATCACAAGTAGGCAGAGAGGCAGGCAGAGAGAGAGAGAGGAGGAAGCAGGCTCCCTGCAGAGCAGAGAGCCCGATGCGGGGCTCGATCCCAGGACCCTGGGATCATGACCTGAGCCGAAGGCAGAGGCTTTAACCCACTGAGCCACCCAGGCGCCCCCCTTATGGTACTTTTAATACATTTTTGGTGTGTGTATATGACTTTGTTGAGGAGGTGATATTGGATCACCTGAACCTGGGTTCATGCAACCTCTTCATGATTTACTTCTGCCAACTCCACTTTTCTCTTGGGTTCCACTGTCACCTTAAAGCATGAACACAGATGTAAAAATGGGGATTTTAGATACCCTGAAAAGGCCCTGGGTTTTTAATTTAATACTTTCCTGTCTTTTCTCTCACCTGCCTCAGTCTGTCTGTGTGCCTCTGTTCACTTCTCTTTGGGTTTGTTCTTGTTTCTGTTGCCTTCTTACCAAGTCTCAGGCCCTCTGGTCCTGGAGATGTTGGTCTTCATCCTTTCCCAATGCTCCCCGCCCCCGCACCCCACCCCATGTCTCCTTGTACATGTCTTCCCCTTGTTTGGGTCTGGCATTTCCTCACCTGGCCTCACCTCTCAAGTGTGTCTCTTGCATTGCTGGTTAGCTGTGTCTCCCTTTGTAGCATATCTGTTTCATAATCCTTCACAGTTCCTATATCTTATTTTATATACATGTACTTTTCCCACCCATCCTTTATGATTCCAAGGAAGGCCCTTTGTGAAACTTCTTGAGATTGTCTCAACAGCGTATTTTATAGGGTTTCCACAGTACTTGAGGTGTACAAAGGTATATTCAGGAGATAGGGAGTGCCCAAAGTTAAGATGAAGGAAGGACAGAGGCAAAAGACTGACCCAGACTAGGACGAGGGGGAAGAAAAGCAAGTGGGTGTCCAAAAAGTGGTATGTCAACGTTTGGTGGATCCCTTTAGGAACTGACTTGAGTGTCAATAATATCAGTGCCCTAGATTCTCCACCCCCGGTTTGTAATATGCCATTCTTTTTTTTTTTTTTTTTAAGATTTTATTTATTTATTTGACAGAGAGAGATCACAAGCGGGCAGAGAGGCAGGCAGAGAGACAGGAGGAAGCAGGCTCCCTGCTGAGCAGAGAGCCCGATGCGGGACTCGATCCCAGGACTCCGAGATCATGACCTGAGCTGAAGGCAGCGGCTTAACCCACTGAGCCACCCAGGCGCCCCAGTAATATGCCATTCTTAAGGAAATCACGTAATCCTTGTAATGAGAAGGGAAAAAAATCACTACTTTTACCATGTCTTATCACTTACCTTTCATTTTTTTTTTTTCTTAAGATTTTATTTTATTTATTTGACACAGAGAGAGAGAGAGATCACAAGCAGGCAGAGAAGCAGGCAGAGAGAGAGAGAGAGAGAGAGGAAACGGGCTCCCTACTGAACAGAGCCCGATGCGGGAATTGATCCCAGGACCCTGAGATCATGACCTGAGCCTAAGGCAGAGGCTTTAACCCACTGAGCCACCCAGGCGCCCCACCTTTCATTTTCTTTCCTGGGTTCTACTTCTTTGTTTTCTCATTTCTCACTCCCCTTCCCTTCTAATTCTATCTCCATTTCTACTTATAATCCCCTTTCCTCTTAATGAGTAAGCAGTTTTCTCAAGTTAAAAATTGCACTTCCATCTTTATAGTATCATTAATGTGTATGTAAGCATTCTTATATTTGATCTGAACACAAATACCAATATATACAGAATAACAAAGAATTGGGGAAAATGATTTTTATTTATTTATATTAAAATAAAATACTTTTTGCTTTCAGTTTAAGATTATTCCAGAAGTTTGACAATTTCCGAATTCTTGTTTGTGGAGGAGATGGAAGTGTAGGTTGGGTCTTGTCAGAAATTGATAAGCTCAACTTGAATAAACAGGCAAGTACTAAATATTTTCATGACTTGTTAACATGAATGTATACTAACTGCTGACCAGAGGAGAGCAGAAGTGTCGTGGCTCCTATTTCTCATCTTGCCTGAGATCTCCCTGTTGTGCTTTCTTCCAGTGTCAGCTGGGAGTATTGCCTTTGGGTACAGGAAATGACCTTGCCCGGGTTCTAGGCTGGGGCGGTTCCTACGACGATGACACCCAACTTCCTCAAATTCTAGAGAAGCTGGAACGTGCCAGTACCAAAATGCTAGACAGGTAAAAGTGAATTTTCTTCTAACACTAGCCTGAAAATGGCATACTGACATCATTTTTGGTAGTTGAAATTTTATGAACTGTAAGCTCGATGAGGATGGAGACTTCCTGGTCTTACGCACTTTTTTCACTCCTGAGGTCTACTAACTTGCATAGAGTAAACACTCAATAAAAATATTTTTGGGGTGGATGGATAAATTGTAACAAAAACTGAAAAAACTAGTCTAATGAACCCACTGTTTTAAAAATAGAACATCCTGCTGGTAGAGCACTTACTTTTCATTGTTGTTCCGGTCAGAAGACTTAAGCAGTTCATTTTGTGTGGGGGCTTTTGATGACTGTAATGGGTATGGCCCCATTGTCCTGTGGCTTCATTAAAGCTAAGGAAGATGTATAAACTTGAGATGTGTTAGACTATCTCTTCTTGATTATGCATATTAAAAATGAATTGAACCAACAAAGAACTAAATACTAAAAAAGACAATCCTTTCCCAGTGACTGGGAAATACTAAGAACACCATATCAAGGAATTACTACTGTGTTTGTGGTATCCTTGACCACATCTCAACTTCTTTCTCTCTAAATGCTCCGTGTATAAAAAAGGAAATCACAGTATGTGTACCCTGAGTATTATAAAGAAGGTGGGTAGGATTGGGACCCCGTGAGCAGTAACCTGCCCTTCCCCCACCGTAGGTAGAAGACAACTGTCAGAATATCATTATAAACTTAAGCTAGCATGAATCAAAACAACGTTGATAGGATTAGCCATCTGTGGAACTGTTCCCGAAAATAACAAAATCTCATCAGGGAGCCACCAATCTAAAATGTAATTAACTCTAAAATGAGCTATAACCTAATTAATTGTAACCTTGCCCATCATAAGGTAATGTATAATGGTTGATTCCTTTGCTGACAGGATATTTAAAAAGAGCTGGGCTGTAGAGCTTCTGTCTGTGGTTATCCAAAAGTATTCGTGAGAGGGATATCCCCCTAGCTGGGATGTGTAAAATAGATTCTGTCTCCAGGCTTTAAAAGAACCTGGAGGTGATTTCCCAATTCTGTGCTTACCAAACCACAAAAAAAATGGCTTTTTGCACAAATTTAAACACCATTCTCACTGCATCCCAGGAAATGCTGCTAGACATTTCCTCCACACTGGGTGTGTGCTTTTCCTTTGTATGTTAGAAAAATTAACTTCTCCAGGTGGTCCGCAGAGGAACAGTGCCCCCATGGTGAGAGTCTTTGATGCAGACCTGCACACAACAAAAGAAGAGAAACATCAAAAGAGGCTGGAGAACCTACGACCGTTATTGGAAACCTAAGACTATTTCGTTCTGGTGTTGTCTTCACTAAGAATACTGTTGGGAAAGAACAGGTGGCAGAAGTCCCTGTTTAATATTATTTGAATTACAGAAGCTTTTCATTTTTAATCAATTGATTTGCTCCTCAAAACAACACTGTCAGGCGGCTAAGAACAACATTATTATGACGATTTTACAGAGATGGAACTTGAGGCTTGTGGAGACAGTGAGAAGAATATTTTTTCGTCTGCCTGGTACTTTTACTTGCTTTACTTATCTCATTTAATCATCCCTACACACCTAATGCTGAATGAAATTATAATCTCCATCTAACAGGTAAAATGGCTGAGGAGTGTCACATAGCTAGTAAGTGGTAGAACTAACTGGCACTCTCTTCTGGAATCCTGACTCTAGTTCTCAAGCTCTTTCCTCAGCACCGCACACTGTGTCTTCCTTAATGCACACATGCATCAGATAGGGCCCAGCCTTCCGGCCTCTGACTTGGTTAGCTGGTCCCAGTATGCATCCTTTCTTCATTTGTCCCTCCACTTTCTCTTCTGTCTTTGGCTCCAGCCTTTTTCTATCAAGGGAGGAGGTACAGTATGGAAAGTACAGCAAACTTAAGACGTTTGGATTTCTTTCCCATTTCTTTCACTGTCCTTTGACCAGAGGAGTATTTCAAGCTATAAGGAACTTCACTTTCATGTTTCTCTTGGTGGTCTTCCCTCTTTGGCTATCTACAGAGTTTCATTATTTTATGTGTTTTCTGAACCAGGATATAAACTTCATTTGGAAAGTCTTAATCAGCATTCTGTTTCCAGACCATGGAACACTGTCTGTCATTTTGAGATGTTCAATAAGTGTACATTGCATGAATGAATGAATGGCTTTTGGTGCCCAAATATCTATTCCTTGATAGTATTTTCATGTCAAGAGTTGAGGAGTAGCTATAGGTATTCAGTTTTTACATCCTAACATACAACCTATGGCTTTGGAGGAGATTTTCTGGGAATTTGGATTTTTATGCAAAGACTTATTAGTTTGAATGATACACTCAACTCTGTTTAAATACTGATGCTAATCTTGGGATTTTCCCCTAGGTTCTTCAGCTGTGATATGCTTTTCTTAAAATTCATATGTTATGGTACTGCTTTTATTATGCTTTGTGTCTTTATAAAATTATGATTTCACATCCTGTTACTGACAACAGTAATGTCCCTACCCACTGTTCTTCCCAAATTGTGAAATTATTTTAGATGAAGACTGGATTTATCTGGAGTTGATTGCTTTTAACAGCAGGTGATTCAGTGTTTGGTTTGAAATTAATATTTACAGCTAATTGAAATAAATTTGCTTCAAGTGTTAAGAAGTTAATTATTATTTCTGTTGAGTTTTTCTTCTCAACCCCATGCTTACTTTCTTACTTATTTTAAGAAGGGGTAGTTAGTTAATTTTCATTTCATGTGTGTATAAGCTGACTGGACAAGATTGGTTGGCACACAGAGAATGATTTATCTTTCATTGGCACTATGCATTTGTTTAATCTGGGACATTGTTTTAGAACTTTGGGATGTGATCCATTAGTAACCTATGAATCTATTTAGTTACTTGCAGTTAACATTATTTAAGAAGTGAAAGAAAAAAGAAAAGTTAGAATGCATTGCACTAGTAAAGAAGGGAAAGTTTTGTTATATGTGTGCATTTCTTACTGTGGGTCATGGCCTTTAAAAAGTTTGGGAATCCCTAATCAGAGGATTGGTAAAATATGGACATCGTAAAGTATGTCTTCAGAATTTTATGAGATTACCAAAATTCCATTTCTTTCCTAATGTTTGGTTGTTTTAGGTACAATAAACCACAATTTGTGCATATATGTGCACATGTATATACATGAGGTAAGAACAAAGTCAGTTTATTAAATTTTAAAGGAATTTTAGACCAAAGATTTTTCTCCCTTCAGGTGGAGTATAATGACCTATGAACTCAAATTGCCACCAAAGTCTTCTCTACTCCCAGAACCTCCAGAAGCATCGGAAGAATTTTATGTAAGACTTTTACCCTTTGCCTCTTTATCATTTGGAAATAGGGGTGAATATCTTGAACAAATAAGAAAACTTTATAAGATATGGTAGCATGTTTGGGGCGCCTGGGTGGCTCAGTGGGTTAAAGCCTCTGCCTACAGCTCGGGTCCTGGGATTGAGCCCCGCATCGGGCTCTCTGCTCCGTGGGGAGCCTGCTTCCTCCTCTCTCTCTGCCTGCTTCCCTGCCTGCTTGTGATCTCTGTCTGTCAAATAAATGGATGAAATCTTTAAAAAAAAAAAAAAAGATATGGTAGCATGTTTGCTTAATTTTATGTTTTATTGTGTTGGGTAGGGGCTCATTGACTACTTCTAGTCCTCTGCCCCAGAAGAAAGAATCCTTACGATTTAGGTTAGAATCCTTCTATGACTACTGTCCTGGGAGTGTGAACTTGGCCATATCACTCACTGTCACGGGTCTCCATTACTTTATCTGTAGAGCAAGTTCCTGATGTTGGGAGGAGTAAACACAGGACCCAATGTGTATAACACACCAGGCATGCGAGTTCCCTTCCCCGACCCTCATAGTTCTCCCTCACCATTCCACCTGCCTGCTTCTGTTTACCAGCAGGGCTCTAGAGAAGGCCTGCAGATGAGAGGTTCCTGTTAGCTTTTACTCATCTTCTGCTTTGGCCATAGGCACCTGACTGACCAATAGGTATTAGCTCAGCAATTCCAAACCACCCATGCTTGTGGGCAGAGTATGATATAATTTCTCTCTTCCTACTTTGCCTCTTCGTTGAGGATTCACCATTACAAGCTTCCCTGTGAAGCCTATTGGTCATGAGAAAACAGTGGAAGAAAGAGCGCTCACTTCATTCCATCCCTGCTACAGACTGGTCATCACTCTAGTTCTTAGATGTTTAAAGATTGTTTTGACTAAACCTTAAAGCACTGGAGAATTGAAACAGATACTAATTTTCAAAGGATTATCCTCTGATTGACAAACTGTTTGATCTATGATAACTTATTTTTCCCTCTAGGAAAATTCGTCTGTTTATTTACAGTTGAAATCTCTGTTTTGTCATTAAGAAAATTATGAACATGTCAAAACTAAGGAAAGGAATGATAACTAGAAATGGGGCTATTCCTTAAAGAAGCTAGTTGTAATTGAACACTTTTTTTAATCTAAAAGTAACAAAAATTGCTTCTAAAAGATATGGAAAATACAAAAATAATTGAAAAAATAATCTTACCTATAGCCCCGACAAAGATAATTCCTATTAAAGATTAATATGTTTACTACTTTATTTTCACAGTATTTTTATTTATAGTATTATTTTATCCAACTATAAATATAATACTTGTTCTTATAGAAACCAGTCTTTTTTCTTAATAGTATCTTTGTAAATGATATTAATTTTCTCCCCAGAGGGACAAAAGTGGGAATTCTTTTGTTCTATTTACTTTAGAGAGGTCTATTTCCTAGACCTAGGTCTTTTACCTTTACAATAATAAAGGTAAACAATTTACTTTTATTACATATATATAGTCCTTAAATATGAGATACAGTTGTAACTACATGGAAAAAACTTTTTTTTTTAGTATAAAAAGGTTTTGAATAAGACTTAATTTACTTTGTTATTTTGTTAAAATATTGTATAACAAAGGGACGGCATGCCTTAAGATTATAAGTTAAATGAATGTTGCATATCACTCCAACTAGTGGCCATGTGTCCTTTTTGCTTTTAAAACTATAATAAAAGCAAGTTGAACCTTCCTTCTTAGGCTCAACCTAATTCCCCAGCTTATATTTTTTTAAGTATTCATTTTAAATTCCCTTGTGCATGATTGTGAAATTATTACTTTTCCAGTTTTCCTTAAAAGGGCACAAATGTGGTTGAACTTCCTAATTATCTTATTAACTTAGCATTCCACTGGCATTGTAGAGTCACAGAGCTTAAAGAATTATGACAGTTTTATTAATTCCTTATGGCCATAATTAAGTAATTCTGTTTGCTGTTGTACTTTTTAAACCTAGAAAAAACAAGGATTCCATGATTCCTTTCAGTAACAATGGTTCTGTTAATACTCAATATTAGGAAACATGTTGCTTACATTTAACATGAAATCCCCTTGCCGTCATGTACTGTTCTCTTATATCCCTTTGCAAATGAATATATGTCCCCCCAGTGACATCATGCTCAGTTCATACCTGTCCTTACCTCAGGTATCACCTGCTCCAAGAAACCATCCTTCATCCCTCAAGCCCTAGTACCCTTTCCTGCTTCACGAGTTCAATGGCCCCCTTCCATTATCTTGGTGCTATTGTACTGTCAAGGCCAGGCAATGTGTTATTCATTCACCATTGCGTTGTCGTCTGGTGTTGGGACTGGCACAAGGTGGACAATTAATAAACAATTCATAACGTCATTTTTTGGTCTAAATACCAAACGCTTTTGGAACTATGGGCATCTTGGCATCCAAGCCCTCTGGCCTTATGTATTTCTTGGAAGCCCAATTCCCATCGCATTCAAATTAGATTAAAAGCTTTTTGAGGCAAGAGTCATCGTTTTCGTCTCTTTTGTATCATATCCCTATCACACCGGTCTAGTGAGTCAGTAGCTGCTTATTTATTAATGGTAAGGTCATCAAAAAGAAGATGTGAGCTGCTGTCTCTTCACCAGCTCCCTGAAAATGGGAGAGAATGGCTTCAAATCTCTGGAAATGAAATTCTTCCTATTCATTTGTTTTTAAATTTACTCTTATTGAAAGCTTCTCTCCCCTCAGTTCTTTCTGTTTCCTAGCTGTTTGGTTACAGCATGCTAAGATGTTATAACTTTATTTGTAAATTATATTTATTATTTCTTTCAAAGGGCTCTTAAGTTGTTAGGACATAAGTACTAACTAAGTTGTTTGTACTTAACTACCGTTAGGGATTCCTTTTGGCCTCGGGGTACTGTGACAAAATCTTTCAGACATTAAGGATGCAATGAGGCCAGAAAGTTGGAGAATCTCTGGTCTCGGGCGAGGGGCAGACAGTAAATGATCAGCTATGTTTAGGTTCTCTCCAGGGCATAATGGTTGCACAGAAGAGAGGATGTTTTGTCTAGCAAGCTCAGTGACGTCTTTACAGAGGAGGTTGTATGTGAACTGGGTTTTTGGCACAAAAAAAGAGAATTGGAATTAGCCAGTTGAGAAAGAGCATGACATAGAACCTCATAGTAAGGACCTTGGTACATTTGGGGCCCTGCAGGTAATACTGTCGGGTTAGAGTGGGTGGTGCAAGGCAAGAGCATCAAAACATATGACAGGGAGAGAAGGAGGATTCAGATCATGGAGAATCCTGGGAATTATGGAAGGTCTTGCATGTTAGCTGAAGACTTTTGACTTTATCTGAAATGTAAGGGGGGGGGGAGATCCCCTCAGACATGAGAGATATAGTGTGATCAGATTTGTGTTTTAGAAAAAAAAAAAAAAAAAAATCAGTGTGCCATGAAGTGGAGAATGGTTTGAAAGGAAGAGGAGGAGACATAGGGATCCCAACTACCACGCTATCATAATGATACACTTGAGAAATGACAAAATTTATATTTGACAAATACTGTTAACCAAAGACTAAGACTTGCTTGTGGGGGAAGGCAGCATAATGGGAAAAGCCACAGACCTGCCCCCTTAGTTTGTCTTTTCTTCATCAGCTGTGGGTCTTGGGCAAATCTCTCAACTCACCTGAGCCTAAGGCTCCTTGGCCTAAAACAGTACAATTAATGGGATAAATACATACAGAATATTTTGTCACAGTGCCTGATACGCAATAAAAATAATCATTGTTACCTTAACTCCCTGACTCTAAGTGACTATGTAATAAGTGACATCAATTATTTTATCTTCAGACAGAGAGGTTATTTATTTTTCCTCTGGGAGAGGTTGTATTCTTTGCCTTTGGTTATTTTTAATGGACAAAAAGCTGGATTTTTACACGTACATTCAAATGGAATTAGTGAGAGTTTAAAATATTTTCCCCTATCTTCTTAGGCTTTATGACCATGTATCCTGTAGGGAAAAGAAATAAAACTAACCTTTTTGAAAAATATTTCCCTTCATTGCTTTCTGAAAAGGTAATTTTCATTTTTCTGATCTTGACTGTAAAGAGGCAGCTTTTAATGTTTAGACTAGAAAATGAGCAAAATGGATTTACGAGTGAACACAATGTTGTGTGAGGCTTTGAGGATCCTTCCCTCCCATCTTTCCCCATGAAGAAAGTAAGAACAAAATTCAAAAGACAGGCATACTGATTAGCCACCGGTGGAACTGAGTGGAAGTCAGGAATGAGATCTTTTGGGAAGACTCTAGTCAGGAAGGCTTTAAGGAGGTGGACGGTGTCACTGGATCTTCATTTCAATCTGAATAAACTGGTGTCAGTGGGTAAGAAGCAATGAAAGGACATCTGAGTAGGGCAGCAGAGCACAGGAGGCCAACTTGAATAGAGCAGGTGGTTTACACTGGAAATTTCTGAACTGTAGAACATGGTATATAATTGAGGCAAACATTTGATGGAAGGCTCTGACTTGAGGCTGTTTAAATATTGTGCACATTTTTACTTATTAGGAAGATGTGTTGTTTCAACGAACATTAAATTTTGAGTCAAACAGAAAAGGGAACATAGGACTTCCCGAGCATTTTGATTCCTTCCTTCTCTAATCTATTCACATGGTTGTAGGACAACGCATTCAGCATTCTAAAACTCTTCTTATTGAATTATACAAACAGAAAAGTGCACAGATCATACATATACTATTGGTAAGTTTCCACAAGCTAAACGGACCCATGTCATCAACACCCAGATCACGAGGCAGCATTACCTGCACCCCACGAGCCTCCTGAAACCCCCTTCCGTTCACCATCCCCAACTCCCATCCCCAGAACCACTATCTCAGCTTCTAAAAGCACAGATTATTTTTGTCTGTTTCTTTATTTATAAAAGGAATGCTTTTGTAAGCAGCCCTTCTCTGAATCCTTTCCATTCAACTTTATGTCTGTGAGATTCATCCATCTTGTGGCGTAGTTGTAAATCACGCGTTCTCATTACTCCACGATACTCATTGCACAGATATGCTACATTCTGTTATCCATGCTGCTGTTGAAGGAATGCTGCTGTGAACGTTTTCTAACACGTGTCTTCTGGTGAACACACATCGTGTTTCTTAGCGGTATATATGTATGTAGAAATGGAATTGCTGGGTCCTATGCTGTATGCTCGTGTTCAGCTTTGATAGACACTTAGCAGTGTTCTGGAGTGTTTTTATCAGCTCCTGCCTCCCACCGGCAGTGAGTGAGAGTTCTGTTGCTCCAGAACCTTGCCAGGGTTTCGCACTTCCCAGGCATAGTACTATTTTTGCTTTCATTGTAGCTTTTCTGGTGGATACAGTGGAACTCCATTGTGGTTACAGCTTGTGTTTGCGGAAACAAACCCAAGCTGATTGCTGATGAGGCTGATCACCTGTCATTGGTGGTGGCCCGTTGGTATTATCTTCTTCTTTAAATTTCTAGTCTTTTGCCCATTTTTCATTGGTCATCTGGTGCCTTTTTGTGCAGGTGCAGATGGGTTCTTTAGCTATTAAGCTAATTCGACATTTTTTTTTTTAATTTAATGGAGTTTATGGATTTTTTTAAGACTCTAGATTAAGGAATTTCAGAAGCAAAAAGCCTTTTATAGAAAGGAAGTTTTATTTATTTCGTATGATGACTCTTTTTATATTTCATTATCATCATTGCCCTGTGTCGTTTGTGTCCTGAATGGTCTCAGTTTAAAAGCGGTAATAATTGAGTGGTATAAATGCCAGAAACAATAATACAGTGTAGGTTTTTTTTGTTTTGTTTTCAGATGACAATTTATGAGGACTCCGTTGCAGCTCATCTTACAAAAATTCTCAATTCTGATGAACATGCTGTGGTCATATCATCTGCCAAGTGAGTGACAAAGTTGAAGCCATGAAACAGTTACATGGTGAAAATGCTTATTCCTACCATTTATGTCAGTTTTTTGTGATTTTTTTCCCTCCCCCAAAATCCATGAAGTAGTTCACAGAGTTAGATGTACTAAACTTGCATTTTTTTTTAAATCACTTTACTGTCTTGTTTGCAGTGGAGTATATATTTAGAGGGGGTTTTTTTGGATGCTTAATCTGAAATATTTTTATCAGAATAGTGCGATGTTTAGAGTTTAACTGATCTAAGCTCCTATTTAAAGAAGCATTCATATATTAACTAAATTGAATTTAAATAAAAATTTAAAATAAATAATAAATAAAATAAAGAAGCATTTAAATTAATTATAATATGAAAAACACATTTCACTATAATTTATTATTTCCATAAACACTACTCTTTAGGAATTGTTTACATCAGGAAGGGGAAAATATTGAAGAGATTTTTCAACATGACATCAGCATGTTTAAATCACATAATTATGTTTTAATTCAAAGTTGTCAGATTTTAGTTAAATCGATTCTGTACATGGAGTCAGAGCTACTTGATTTTATTATCCCAAATGTTGCGTGCCCGGAACTTAGAATTTTGTTTTGAAGCATCCTACACTGATGTCCTAAGACCTAGAAAGTCAACTAGAGGCAAGGACGAAACCCACTGCAATTTTCAGCTGATAAGCAAGGGTAAAAGCATGCTTTACGATTCTTGCTTAGCAAGGAAATATTATTCTTCTACAGAAAGAGGAGAAAAAGAAGAAGTAAAGAAAGAGAGTGAGAGATTCGGGAAGCGGTGGGGACAAAAATACACTGACTTTAGTATATTATATACTTACTTTGCAAAGAATCTAGGGAAGACAAGATAAATCATTATAAACAGATTTGCTTGTGACAGAGAATAAACATCGTGACAATTGCTTTTGATGCCATAAGCCCGAGGAATAGGAAACAGGGCTGGGCAATAGGAGGAGTTGAGCAGCTTAAGGCAGGCGTGCACCCTGGTTGTCCAGAGAGGTGGGGGGCAGACACGGTGTTCTATGCATACATAGAGCTGTTGCTGGTTTTCTGTTGCTGTTGTCTGGTTGGGTGTTTTCTGACGAATTGTGTTGCCTTGTGGCAAAATGTAGAAATCTCCAGTTTGTCCCAGGCCTCAGTACTCCCTATTGTCTTCCTCATCTTGGGCCAAATTTATATACCAAAGTTATTCCTTAGGTACTTCCTAAATTACTTCTACGAAGAAGACATTTGCGTTTATTGCCCTTGCCCTGTGAGTCAGATGCTTTTTTTATACGGCATTTAGAAGATCTTGCTAGAAAAGATGGAAAGCTGAAATGGAAACTTTTAAAAAGTATAACGAGTTATAAAAGAATTATTCTTTGATGCAGTTAAGTAAATATTTTATCTGGCCCCCTTTCATAGTTCGGATATTAGCAAATCCATAATATTGGCCTTCATGTGTTTGATTACTGCCTTCTATACATCTAACATATTTTTAATTGAGAGATAATTGACTTTTAACATTGTCTTTTGTGAAATAAGATCTTATGTAGAATTGCAATATTTTAAAAATTAAAATTGTATTTTGTCGTCATTAATAAATTGGACAGGATTAAATTATTAGTCATTTGTGAGAAAAATTAAGTGACGATTATAGATGACACCTACAATTTTGTATTTGATACAGCTTCTAGTTATTTCTGTATCTTATTTCGACTCTTGAAGACAATTTCCTTACTGCCATGTAACTGAAATAAAATACAGAAATAATTGAAAGCTGCATCAAATATAGTCTAAGATTTGCACCAAAAAAATGTGAATTCTAAAGTAGAAGCTGTCATATTATTTGTCTCTAATATCTCTAATGATTATTTGAGCATGTAAAAAATTATATCCTACATTTCTAAATGAAATTGAATCAAGTATTTGCAGAATCTTTGACGTATTTCTGGAAAACAGCTTGAACACCACTGGAGTAAATCACAACGTTGGACCAAGTAGAAGTCATTCTGAGGTCCTAGCTGAGATTCAGCCATTTGCTAGCTTTGTGGCCTGTGTCCATTTTATCAAGTGTAAGAGAGGAAAGCGTGCCTTTCCTTTCTCCCTCATGGAACTGTTGGGAGAATTAAGTTGCGTAATGAAATAAATATAGAGTTTATAAACTACAGAGTGCTATATTAAATTATGGTATCATCATCTCATGCTTTAATCAATTACATTCAAATTTTTTGTTTGACCTTGGCCTGGCTCTTTATCTAGGCTTTACTATTAGCTTTAGCTTTGGATTTCTCTCTGACTTGCTCATTTGCCTTGAAACAGATTCTGTTCCACCCCTGGCCCCCTCTTGTCACTCATCTGTGCGCCCAGACTGCCCAGTTGTCCTGCCTTTATAACCCCAGATTAAAATTTTAGGGGATTTGCCATAAAGAGGTACAAGAGAGAAAAAAGGACAAAATGTAGTAAATTTGTACTAATAATAGGGTATATTTTTAAGTTTAATTTTTGTTATGAACACTTTCAAACATTCATAAAAGTAGAGAGACTGATATAATGGTTTCCCACCATACCCATCACATGGCTTCAGTATTTATCAAAGTTTTGTCATCCACTCCCACTTTCTTCTGCTATAGTATCTCTAAGCAAACCCCAGAAATCATTTTATTCTATTTTCAGTGTATATACCTAATAATCTTGTTAAAAAGTCTAATACAATTAGTAATTCTCTAAGACTATCTGTATACTCCATCCATATCCATTGTCCCTAGTTATCTCAAAGTTTGTTTTAAACAGTTGATTTTTTCAAATCAAAATCCAAACAAGGTTCAGATATTGCATTTGGGTTATATGTCCCTTTAAGACTTGTAAAGTCTGTAATAGTTCTCCATGCTTTAAAAAAATTTTTATTAAGGCATGATTACATGATAATTCTCAGTAGCTTAAGCTGTTTTAACTAATCTTAAAACGCTGAAAATACTGATGGAAAAGCTATATTCCATTAGCATAGCTGATATGTAGGTTAACTAATATAGTTACTACGGGTTAACCAATATCATGTCAACAGTTCTTTGATTTTGTAATTTTGTCAGTTTGGTATGGTAACATGAGTTACCTTCTGAAAATCAGAAGCATTAGTTAACAATTATAGGTCTCATTTACTAATAAAAATACAAAGCAAAGTTATTAAGTAAATGCGATTTGTTTCGTAGACAAAACTTCTTAGAAAATGGGATCATTGACCAGAAAAAATAATAAGATTGAAATGATTTCCATAGGATCACAGAATTTCAGAGTTGGTATCTATCATAGAGATAATTTAGGCAAACCCCCCACTCCCCGCTCACTGAATAGATGAGGTAAGATATGTAGTTGTTAGTATGTTTCCTCAGAGCATAGAGATAGCTAAGGGTTTTTCTAAATTATGCATTGATACTTGTAAATCATCTTAAGTTTCTGATTATAACTTTTTTACATCATTTCAGACTCTCATAGGATGACCCCTGCCTGCCCATATGTGCATCTGTTTGGGCACCATTGCCATATTTTTCTTAGTGTAGTGTTTGCATATTTTACTGTCATTTGCCCCTATTAAAAAATAAGTGGGGGAAATCTGATAAATGAAGATACTGCCGCTATTGATAAAAAGTATAGATCTCATGAATACAATATAATTGCGATGATAGAGGAAATCATCAAGCTTGCTAAATATGGACTTTTGTTAGCTTCAACAGAATATTTGGTGCAGTATCAACTGCATATTTGTGCTCAACTTGGAAGGAAGAGAACAAAACTAAAGATATAAAATGCTTGGAAATATCTTGTCAAAATTATGGCTAACACTGATTTAAGATATAATTAGGGATTAAAAATTTTTATAGCCCTGTGGGAAAATCCACATTCCACTTTCATTTATTTGATTTTTTTCACATCTTTTCCAGATGTCTTTATGCACTAAAATAGAGAACTGTATCAGTTGGAGAATATCTTCCATGTTACCATAGCAAATATATCTTAAAATTGTTTTTCTGCAATTTGCAAGTTTCCAGGTGGTATGACTTTGAAATCATGCTATTTTTAGGTGGACATTTTATCTCAACTTCAAGAAATCTACATTCACTATTTAGGTATAGTAAAAGGTTCATTTCTCCAGAGTTTAATATTTTACATCTTCTGGAATTTGAAACTTATTGGATCCTAAGGTAAACCATTTCTTCTGATCCTTCCCACAACTTACATGGCAGGTCTTCTCTAACACAGAATCATACTCTGTTTCTTCAGTCTCCATCTGTCTGAGCAACATGGCACCTTTGTTGCCCCTTTCATTCCTAGGCTGATTGACCTACAGGCTCTGTCCCTAGGAGTTAGTAAAATACCAGAAAAAGTAGCTATGGTAATGTTATGGCATATGCAGTTTTACAAATTGTACAGGAGAAAATTATGTCAAGACATGTTATAATAATAGCAAGGAAAACATACCTTACGGTTACATAAAGAGGGAGGACAGTGTCTCCGCTCCTTAGAAGTGGGACATCTGAAAGATACTTTCAGTAAAGCTCATAGAAAAAATTTAGTGACAGCCTCCCTTAATATTTCAAGAAGTTTTGTAAAAGTAGTATACATGAACAAAGAAGACAAAACTTGAGGTAAAGCATGTGACTTCATCTCTAATAGTAAGCTGGAGTCTCTAAAGAGATGTGAATTAAAAAGCCAGCAAAAAGGTTGAAGGTTAGGAAATATTACTTTTTGTCCAAGTAAAAATCTAGAAATAGTTGCCAAAAAATAACAAAGAAAGCAAAATTTATTAGGAATAATTCATAATTTATTTTTTAGATGATAAATGTGAAGGTTTGGATTGTGCGTGCGTGCGTGTGTGTGTGTGTGTGTGTGTGTGTGTGTACTGTACCTAATGAATGTCTTAATGTCATAATACTTAAATATCTGGAAACATAATCAGTATGTTCCTCAAATGCCAGAGAAAATTGCAAGTTTAATAGAAAAAATAATTGCTGGAATCTGCTTTTTTTTTTCCTTCAAATTTCTCAATCTGTATCCATAATAAAGAGAAATACTTTTATTTTAAAATCATCTGATTTTGTTTTCAGACTCACTATTAGCCCTTGCTACAAAAAGCTGGTCACATGCCATTCTGTTGGGTGGTTTGTAATCCCACCCCAGTCCCAAAGGCTTTTGAAAGACAGATTTTAGTTAGTGTTTAGGGTTTCAGATAATTTTTTCTTTTGATCTATTTCTCTTACAAAGAAACCAAATGTAATTAAAAACAACAAACAAGTAAAACCATATATTGTTGACACTAACAAGATCTAAATTAAGTTAGTCTTGCGTATGACTGTACTGGTTACCTTAAGGAAAAAAACAAATGGATTTACGGAGAATATAACTCAATTCAAGTGGCAGCTTGTTTACACAATCCCTTTCCTCTTCAGGAACAGTATACTTTCAAGATACCTGGATCATGAGCAGTAGAGTGACAGTGACAACATTAAGTGACAAATTTATCCTTTTTTGTTTTTTAGCATTGCAAGTCCTGTTATGAAAATATGTAAGAGGCTGGAGATAATGCTTTTTTTATTTTTAGTGATATAATATATGGCTTTTAAATTAAAAAAAAATTTTTTTTTTAAAGATTTTATTTATTTATTTGACAGAGAGATATCACAAGTAGACGGAGAGGCAGGCAGAGAGAGAGAGAGAGAGGGAAGCAGGCTCCCTGCTGAGCAGAGAGCCCGATGTGGGACTCGATCCCAGGACCCTGAGATCATGACCTGAGCCGAAGGCAGCGGCTTAACCCACTGAGCCACCCAGGCGCCCAAAAAAAAAAAATTTTTTAATGAGCATCGGGTGTTAAATACACAACTAAGAAGTTGTTACTACATCACAACCCAATGAGATACTATATGTTGGCTAACTGTACATAATGCCTTTTTTTTTTTTTAAGATTTTATTTATTTATTTGACAGAGATCTCAAGTAGGCACACAGGCAGGCAGAGAGAGAGGGGGAAGCAGGCTCCCTGCTGAGCAGAGAGCTCCATGCTGGGCTGTATCCCAGCTGAGATCATGACCTGAGCCGAAAGCAGAGGCTTAACCCACTGAGCCACCCAGGCACCCCAACGCTTATTTTTTTAATGAGATTTACAAATACTCTCCTCAAGAATTTAATTTAAATATTTGAGAAAGGCTTGTTGTGACCTTAAAATGATGATCAGTTAAATTACACAGAGCAGAGGATTTTTTTCATTTCATTTTATTTTATTTCTCTTCAGTGTTTCAGAATTCATTTTTTATGCACCACACCCAGTAGAGCAGAGTTTATTTATGTGCATTTCCATTTATCACTCAGAATGTCTGGAACGTACTAGTAGTATGTGTTACACAGCACATAGAAGTGTGGGTTTTATATACAAATGGTACATATATACCTATACTTTGACAGTTTGCCTAATTGTGCTTGTTTTTTAAATATATTCGTAAATCAAACCAAACCAGTCCATGGGGTTTACTGAATTGCACTTTCTTTTCCTCAAAGGATACTATGTGAAACTGTAAAGGACTTTGTTGCCAAAGTAGAGAAGGCCTATGAAAAAACGTTGGAAAACACCGTTGCCGCAGATGCCGTGGCCAGTAAAGTAAGCGGGTCACCTTTAGGGCACACAAGTTTTTTACTGACAATATTAACACTGCCCTGTGTCTCACAGCTAAATTGATCAAATGCCTTTCTTGCCAAAACATCTTAAATCAAGTGAAAAACTACTTTTGAATCAGATGTGAGGGATTAAAATATATTCTATTGTACAATTACCCTTGAATGTGTAGGAAAACTGTACCGCTGATACTGTCCAAAATCCTGAATTTTATAAACCAACTTGCTTTTCCCGTGGATTGACATCCCCAAGGAGAGATGTTCAGCAGCGGGGTCACATGGGGGAAAATGCTGGGCGGCTGGTGTTCCAATGGGGAGAGGAATGGCTTTCCATTTCCAGGCAAACTGGTCACCAGGCTCCCACCTAGTGTGGTTCTTCAGGTTCCCCAGGCATTATGGTCATTGGCCCCTTTCAGGATACTGTTTCTTGCTTTGCCGTTTTCTTTTTTTTTTTTTTTAAGATTTTATTTATTTATTTGACAGAGAGAGATCACAAGCAGGCAGAGAGGCAGGCAGAGAGAGAGGAGGAAGCAGGCTCCCCGCTGAGCAGAGAGCCCGATGCGGGGCTCGATCCCAGGACTCTGAGATCATGACCTGAGCCGAAGGCAGCGGCTTAACCCACTGAGCCACCCAGGCGCCCCTGCCGTTTTCTTTATAGATTTTTCCCCCCTTTATGAGCTTTTGGAGGCTAAAGTAAGAACCTTAAAAGCTACTCTCTTTACTTTCACTTGTTCTTTGACAGACATTCTTATAAAAGGTTTGGCTTTCTTGGGCTTGCAAAGGAATGATCTCATATGCTATGGATGGTGGCTTGAGTGAAAGGAAAAGGAAATAGAAATGAACATACGTTTGATGTTTTCAGCCTCTTTTTTTCTTATTTTTCTCTGTGGAGAGCTTTAGAAAACAGAAGACCTCTCTAGCCATATTTTTTTTTTCTCTTAACTATTTCTGGAGGAGGAAAGGACAGGAATCAGAGTGGCAATCAAAGGTGTATTAGGACATTCGTAGCATCGGCGTCAGCCCTCCGTGTTTCTTTACCCTTAGTCATTCGAGAGAAGCAGACAGAAATAAGGGCGGAGTGCATGTTTTTCTTTCTGCATCTTCTTCTTCTTCTTTACCCTTGTGCATTTTCCTTTTTGCTCTTTTTTTGAGCCAGTAAGCCTGTAGGCACCGTTCACCCCTTTCACAACCAAAGCTTTGAAGGAGAGCTTACCAAGAACTCAGACAGACCTGCAGTTTATGATGCTCAAAACGGTACCTTACGTCGATTACTTTAAAAAAAGTTTACACAATGTTTTATATAAATTTTGCCTAAGTTTTTTGTGGAATGTGTCACTTTGAAGTGAAGTGTTTGTTCTTTTAAGGAAAAATACCTATATAAAGATAATAGAGATTTTGTTTTATGGAAAAATAATTATATAAAGATGGTAGAGTTGGAATACTCTGGAAGCACACATAAAAATTTACATAATTGTGCTCTTTTTAAAAAAAAATGATAAATTATTTTGTCTATAAGCTATCTAAAAGTATCCTTTATAATGGATAGCCAGTTAATTGGTAAATATTAATATAGGCATCTTTCCTCTAAAATCAGAAGTGATTCACTCAAACTGTCCTTTTCCGTTTCCACCCATGGAGATTCATTGCTGTATTTTTGTTTTCTTAGTGTTCGGTCCTAAATGAAAAGCTTGAACAACTGCTTCAAGCTTTGCACACAGATTCCCAGGCTGCCCCCGTTCTCCCAGGCATCCACTCTCTCATCGTAGAAGAAGATACCGTGGAATCTTCCAGTGAAGAATCCTTGTGTGAAAGCAAAGAACAGCTCGTGGATGACCCTGCAAAACCTCACTCCCAGAAAGCTGTCAAGCCAAAGGAAATAATGCTGCGGGCAAACAGTTTAAAGAAAGCTGTGAGACAAGTCATTGAAGAAGCTGGCAAAGGTACCCGTGAACAAAGTTGGCCTTTGAAGAAGTTAGCTGCGTCCCCATCTTGTAAGCACAGTGGAATTTTCATATTGGTCAGACTGGACACACACACAAAATGTTCAGGCAGGATGGAAGATGAGGCCATTCGAATGAAATTTGTATTAAGTCCTATTTGCTGTTTAAGTAGGATTCACATACGATGTTAATGTGAGGAATGACATATCAATGATACATAAAATAATATCTCAAAGATAAAAATACACTGGAAACATGGAAAATTACTTTAAGTTACAATTCTAAAATTTTATATCTTTTACCTAATGGGAATCTGTTGAGTTCTTAAAGAAAATCAAACCTGCAAACTACTTTGAAAATACTCTCTTAAATTAATTTCCTAAATGTTTATGTTGCTTTTTAAAGAGTCTATAAAGGTTCCACCTGTATTTTAATTTTTTGTATGAATATAATGGATATACTTCTCTTCGAATTTTAGTGGTGGTCTAAAAGTTAACTTTAACATAAAAATTTAATATTCAAAAACACCTTATTCAGGTTGTAACTTATAGATGGACTTGTATTTCATTCCCAAAATCTTTTATTTTTTTCTTCTGATAAAAAAGTAATGTTTACAATTTCAAGTATTTAGTTTGATAATCTCTAGTCCTTATGGTTATCACCCCCAAATTTATTACGTTAATATTTGTGAATATGGAATTTCTTTTGTTTTAGGCTTCATTTTTCTTTTTAAGTGTATATTAATATTTATGGATTTTATTTTTACTTGTCCAAACACATTTCTCAGTTATGGATGACCAGAGTGTCCATCCCTGTGAGCCAGTTAGCCAGTCGTTCGATAATGACAGTACAGAAACAGACGAATCTAAAGAAGAGTCTAAAGACGATGACACAAGAGAGTCATTAACTGGTAAGAAAACTGTAATCCTTTTGGAATTAAATAGAGTACAATTCTGCTTTTCGTTCTCAAAAGGCTTATCAGTTTGAAGTAAACTTTTTATTTTTATTTTTAACAAGGCTTTTCAGAAGGTAAAGCTTAGATAGTTATGAATACTAAAATAATAATGGTAACATTTAGATGATTGTCAAATACTCCCACATCCCGCTTTATCATATAATCTGGAGATTATCATAATAAACTAAGGCTTATGGAACCAAACATGGCTAAGTATCTTAATTTTCCTGAGGAAAAGGGAAGAAACATCTAAATCAGCAGATTTTAATCTGTTTTTAACCCATAGATGCCTTAGAGAATTATGTGAAAACTGCACATTGAAGTGAAGTTGTGGGCACATTATACATGCCCAAAGTTTGCCTTTTAAATAATTGAGCAGTCCCCTGGATTCCATTGATCAGCCTGGATGGTTTGCTAATTCTTACTGCTAAATTAATCTTCAAAATCACTGGACATCTAATTACAACCCTATCTCTACTGAAATTATGTTTGCCAGGAAATTAATATGTAGTCACTTGAAGAACATTAATTATTCCTCTGCCTCTTAAGTTTGAAGATGAATTTATACTTTTAATAGTTCAGATTGTATAAGGGAATAATTATTAATTTACTAGAATAAAGCAAAGCAGAAATTAAAGGATAATGAAGCTGAGAAGATAATATGAAAATAATTGCATGGTACTAATGAAAAGTCAACACTGATAACTCAGAACTGCAGTCGTTATGTTTCTGCTTCACTTTCATTACACATGCGCTTGGGTGGATTGCTTAATTTCTCAACAGTTTCCTCATTTGTAACAAGGGGATAATGATGTGCCTACTGGTTATGAAGGTTAGAGTAGTTGATATATGGGGAGTGCCTAGAATAGTGTCTTTGCCTAGTGCTGGGAAGGAGCATTTGCTGTCATTCTCACTTTTATTAGTGCTATTCCTCCCACTGCTGCTACTACTAATTATGTCAGCCTCGAAAGAATATCCCTTACTGTATGTAAAACTCTTAGAAACTTTGAATATAGCCCTTACAGTCTTCACATGTCTGGCATACAACCAATGTGTACATATTTGACACCCATAGCCCTTTTACTTTTTTTTTTTTTTATAGATTTTATTTATTTATTTGACAGACAGAGACCACAGGCAGGCAGAGAGACAGGCAGAGAGAGAGGGGGAAGCAGGTTCCCAGCCGAGCAGAGAGCCCAATGCGGGGCTCGATCCCAGGACCTGAGATCATGACCTGAGCCGAAGGCAGAGGCTTAACCCACTGAGCCACCCAGGCGCCCCCGCCATAGCCCTTTTAGACTTGAAATGTACTTATGCCAGTATACAACTCAACTCTCTAACTTTATACCCTATAGACCTTAAAGGTCAACCTGTAATCCTATACAGGCATATACTTTATAACCCTCTTGACAGATGGCCATTTAGCCTTTGGACCAGGTTTTTGGTTTTGTTTTAGGTATTTTATTTTATGTGTTTAAGTAATCTCTACATCCAGCGTGGAGCTCGAACTCATGACCCCAGGATCAAGAGTCGCAAGCTCTACGGACTGAGCCAGCTGGGCGCTCCACCATTCACTCTCACTACATCCCATTCTTCAAATCAGCTTTTATTGTCAGAAAGTTTTTCTTTACATTTAGCTTTGTATTTTCCTCCTTCCGTTTCTGCCCGTGAGCACACTAATTAATAAAGCTTCACGTATGATCACGGTAACAGCCACAACTGCTGACTTTGGTGCGGTGCTCTGTGAGTACCTTAAAAGCAGGCTCGTTGGGTGCCTGCGTGGCTCAGTGGATTAAGCCGCTGCCTTTGGCTCAGGTCACGATCTCAGGGTCCTGGGATCGAGTCCCGCATCGGGCTCTCTGCTCAGCGGGGAGCCTGCTTCCCTCTCTCTCTCTGCCTGCCTCTCTGTCTACTTGTGATCTCTCTCTGTCAAATAAATAAATAAAATCTTTAAAAAAAAAAAAAAAGCAGGCTTGTGTGGCATCCTGCCTTCTTCCCATAACTTAGTATCTTCTTTTCCACATGATCTCCTCAATTCTTTCACCAATTATTAACTCGATTCCAAACTTTTTAGTTTTCCTGGTTGCATTCAATTGGTCAATATCATGTCCCATTTTGAATGCAATCCCCCTGATATTTCGAACTCTAACACAGCACACTGATAGCCATACACTACTCATTCTGGACATTTTTTTCATGTTAGAAGGACCACGCAAAATTTCTTCTTGGCATGAAGTAATATCTCCTCCTATTTTGTGCAAGTGATTTTTTAAACCTAATTAGAGTAGTACATGCTCATCCCTATGAACTTTTATCTTTTCGATTTGGAGCTGTCATTGCATCCTGTCAAAATCTTTTGAAGCTTGACTGTATCATCTCAAATTGACTTTATCTAGAGTTTCATAAGCGGGACTTGTATGTCTTCACCCATTATAAAGCTGACTTTAGTAGGGCTGACAATGGGATTCTTACAGTATGCTGCTTGATCATTTCCCTTAAGACAAGGCATGGTTTCTTTGGAGGATTGGTTTTCCAGCACTCATTGCTAATGGTTTTCCAGCCGGCTACCATCCCATCTTACTATAGTCTCATGAACTGAACACTTCCATTGTAGTCTGCAAAGAAAGCTAAAGAATAAAGGTAGGCAACTCTAGATACTGAAGTTGAAATAGTCATAAATTTACACATATTGCAACATTTGGTACCTTAATGTTGCAATATTTGTTCTTATTTTCTAGCTAGTAATCCAATTTAGTGGGAATCAGTAGTAATAGAAGTATTTCTGTATTAAATAATCATTACTTTTTGAAGAGGGTCATTATATGATTAAATTATGCAATAATTCATATGCCTGAGATGTACAGTGAGGTATATTAATATGATCGATGAGATGTTATGTTTAAGAAGAAACATTAATTTAGTTACCATCAATGTTACATCAATCTCAGTCACTAGGACGCTCTCTGGTTTTTATAAGAGATGAATATCAAAAGGTTGTTTTTATTAGAAATCAGCTCTGCGTCTCTCATCTGTCAAAAAAAAGTGGCCGTCTGCTACTTTTCTTTAGTGCAACTGGACTGTTTTTGAAGAAAGAGAAGAGAATGTAAGATTAATGTGGTTAGTTTGTAATTAGCCTTAGGGAGAGTAAAGGTAATTAAATTTTTAAGTATTTTTAAATTGAATTTGAGAAATACTGTTTTTTTATTTAAACACCTGCCAATAGCTCCTAAATTAGTTAAAGATACTATTTGCTCTCCATTACGTTGCTGTAGTTTAGACAGAATTAAATCTTTTTTTGTTGACTTTGAGAGTAATTCTCTTTAGGAATAATCTTTTAAATGTATTGAACATTTTAAAGAATATGATAAACCTATCTGGGGCAAATTTTTGTTTTGAATATATAGTTAATTGAGAAGTGCAGGAAACATATTGGTTTCATTTGAAAAAAAATACTATTTTTCCTTTTATGTATGGAAGACAATGTTAACTCACATTTCACGTATTAGCTCTGGGAATTAATTAATTACATTTGATCGTTCACCCAACATTTATGGCAAAAGGATTACACCGGTGGCATACATTTTAACACATATGTATCATTTTCAAAAATCATCAGGCTTCAAAATTTCTTTTTGTCTTTAAATATGGGTTGGACACATTCAAATTGTGAGTATTACTGACCTTCAGTTATGGTAGGCCTATACTTTTTACTAATTTCTGTCTGTTTGAAATGATCTATCCGGACATCTACCTGTGGCCGAATCCCTCCGAACAGTAAATCTCAAAGAAGTGAAAACAATGGTAAAAGAATAGGTCAACACAATGTAATATCTTCAGTTCAGCTCATTGATTTAAATACACATTAAATTATTTTTATGTCCTGAATTTATTAGAGCTTGCTTATTCTTATAACTTTATCATTACCTTTTTTTTTTTTTTTTTTTTTTAATCATCGGGACTTTTCTCCAATAGTTAAAGCTGCACCTGCACCTCGGTCTCCAGATGGCCGGGCAAGTCGTTCCCAAGCTGACTCTGGCTCTGGTCCCGCTGTGGCAGCTGGCAAAGAGAACCTCCCTGTGCTCAACACCAGAATAATCTGCCCAGGTAGTATAGATTTTGAAACATGGCGTATTTGTAAGCATTTCTGTGAAAATGTATTAAGTACTCATTTCTATGCACTATAGAAATGTCTTCTTAGAGATAAATGTCCCTTTGGGAGAATGTTCTTGTCACTCTTACAACCAGAGTCCAGATCCTTAGACTTCTGTGTGTGTGTGTGTGTGTGTGTGTGTATAAGAGTTAAAAATAAGAAGGAAAGAAAGGAAGTACTAAAATACATGTTTTGGGGCACTGCCCTGAGAAGTTTTAATTAAGTTATACTAGAATATAGCCCAGGAATCTGCATTTACTAAGTACCCTGGGTAAATCTTATCCTATATTCTACTACCTCTTTGGTATCTCCATAGCTTTCCTCTTTGTTGTGAGCCACAAGTCTCCATCATTTTTAGACTAGTAACACTGCTTCCTTTTGGAATATCTGAGACATCCATTCCAGCTCCGATGAGATGAATTGACCTTGAGATTGGGTTGGTACTAGTGGAAAGCAAACAACGTGTTCAGCTAGGGAGGAGGAAAATACAGATGTCTCTGATGTTTCCTTAAATACCAGTTGTTTGACTTAGTGAAAACTCTCCAGATTTATTCCAGAGTTGGTTGGACCCAAGTTACACCCTGAAAAGTAGTCTGTCCTACAAGTTCTTTTTAAAGGTGAATCACAATTCAATAATGATAGTTGGAGACTTTATTATCATACTTTCAGTAGTTGATAGAAACAACTAGATAAAAATAAACAGGGAAATAGAAGACCTGAAAAACATATGCAATAAGCAGACCTACAGAACACTCCAGCCAACAACAGCAGAATATTCATTCTCAGTCTCATACACATGGAACATTTTCCAGTATGGATCATAAATTAGGCCATTCAAACAATTCTCAGTAAATTTAAAAGGATTGAAATTATCAAAGGATGGTTTTTGACCACAGTGGAATGAATTTAGAAATCCATAACAGAAGGAAAGTTTGGAAATGTACAAATATGTGGAACTATGAGGGTCAAAGAAAAAAAAAAAGTCATGAGAGAAATCTTTAAATCCTTTGATGTGAATGAAAACAAAAATACACCACACCAGAACTTACCTGATGCAGCCAAGGAAGTGCTTACAGTGAAATTTAAAGTTGTAAATGTGTATATTATAAAGGTAGAAAGATCTTATAATCTAACTCTGCACCTTAATAAACTGGAAAAGGAAGAACAAGAATGCCCAAAGCAATTAGCAGGAAGGAAATAATCATATTGGTGTGGAAATAAATGACATAGAGAATAGAAACCAATACAGAAAATCAATGAAACCAAAAGCTGATTCTGTGAACAGATTAACAAATTGACAAGCCTTTGCTAGAGTGACCAAGGAAATGAAAGAGAAGATTTAAATTATTGAACTCAGGAATGATAGAGGAGAGATGTCACTAATGGCCTTACAGAAATAAGAAGGATTATAAGGGAAAACTATCAAATATTACATGCCAGCAAATTAGGTAACTTCAATGAAATGGACCAACTCCTGGAGACATGCAGACTACCAAAACTGATTAAAAAATGGAAGATCCACTAGATGTATAACAAAATTTCCTGCAAAAAACAGGCCAGCATGCGTGAAGTTTTTAGTTAAGGAAGGTGAATAAGTTCTAGAGATCTGCTGTGTCCAACATTGTACTTACAATACTGCCTTGTACACTTAAAAATTTGTTAAGAGAATGGAGTTCATGTTAAGTGTTCGCAATAGAATAAAAAGTCAAAACAAACAAAAAGAAAAAGAAAAACAAAAAAAAAAAAAAAAGGAAAGAAAGAAATCTATCCCTAAGTCCTGGGCTCACCTAACTGATTTTTCTTTTCTAATGGTTAACTGGTAAGCCCTCATCATTGGTCTACCTCTTAATGATCTTCAAATAAATTCATTTTACATTTTGATCAACTTTCCTATTTGCCCTCATAGTAAGGAGGAGTAGTTGGTCTGATCAACTGATAATCTGCCATCATCAAAATAATATGTTTACTTTGTTTTTGCAAATTCTGGGTTGTTGTGGCTTCCCATGAAACTTTGTTCTCTCAGGATACCTAGGTGGCTCAGTCAGTTAAGTGTCTGATGCTTGATTTTAGCTTGGGTCATGATCTCAGTGTTGTGAGATTGATCCCTGCATTGGGCTCCATGCCCAACATGGATTCTCTCTTCTCTCCCTTTCTGTCTACCCCTCCCTACTGCACTCTCTGTCTCTAAAAACAAATAAAAACAACGAAAAAACAAAAACTATTTTCTCTCATAAGTCAAAAAGAACAAATGAATGGATAAAAGAAGAAAGGAAGGAAAGGAGGAAGGGTGGGAGGGAGGAAAGAAGGAAGGAGAGACAATCCATAGGATAAGAGAAAATAGTTGTAAATGGCATACCTGATAAGGGACGAGTATTCAGGATATAAAAAGAACTCTTAAGATTCAACAATGAAAAGACAAATACCCCAATTTAAAAATGGGCAAAGGATCTGAGTAGACACTTTCCACTGATGGCCAATATGCACATGAAAAGATGCTCACCATTATTAGTCATCAGGGTAATGCAAATCAAAACCACTATGAGATACCACGTTACCTTACTGGGATGGCTATGATCAAAAAGGAGAGATAATAACAAATAATGGCAAGGACATGGAAAAATTGGAACTTTCATACATTGCTGGTTGGAATATGAAATTTGGAAAATCGGTTCGGCAGTTCCTCAAAGAATTAAATACAGAGTTAACATATAATCCAGTAAACTCCTAGTTATAGACCTATGAGAATTAAAATACATGTCTACACAAAAACTTGCATGTAACTGTTTATAGCAACATTACTCATAGTAGCCACATAGAAGACAACCCAAGTAATCATCAGTTGATGGAGAAACAAAATGTGCAGTATGCAGACAGTGGACTATTATTCAGCCTTTAAAAAGAACAAAGCACTGGTAGATGCCACATGATTGCCTCCTAACATGTTATGCTAAGAGAGAGAAGCTTGACATATAAAGCCACACATTATGTGATTACATTTATACGCAATGTCTAGAATAGTCAAATCCATGGGGAAAGAAAGTAGGTTGGTGGTTTCCAGGCTCTGGGGATGTGGGAATGGGTGGAAAGGAAAATGACTACCAACAGTTATGGAGTTTGTTTTGAGAGTAATAAAAAAATGTTCTAGGGATGCCTGGGTGGCTTATTTGGTTAAGTGTCTGCCTTTGGCTCAGGTCATGATCCCAGAGTCCTGAGATCAAGTCCCCCATTGGGCTCCCAGCTCAGTGAGGAGTCTGCTTTTCCTTCTTCCTCTGCCTCTCCCCCCCACTTGTGCACACTCACTCTTTCTCTGTCAAATAAATAAATAAAATCTTAAAAAATATATTCTAAGTTAGGTCATAACTGATCATTGCACAACTTTGTATATATATACAAACAGCTGAATTATACACTTACTTAAAAGGTGAATTTTATGGTATGTATATTATATCTCAATGAAATATTAAAATAAAAAAGATAAATATAGAGCATGTTTGGTTCTGGAAAGACCTCCATGTCTAGAGGTTATATCTATTTAAACCTAGAACCGTGGGATGACTTTCTGGGCTAAAGCTGTGAATATGGCTAACCTTAAAATATTATACTGTTGGGGGTGCCTGGGTAGTGAAGTCAGTTAGGTCTCCCACTCTTGGTTTGGCTCAGGGCATGACCTCAGGGTCATGGGATGGAGCCCTGCAACGGGCTCCGCACTTAGGATGGAAAGTCCCTCTCCCTCTACCCCTTCTCCCTTCCCCTGTGCTTGTTCTTGCTCCCTCTCCTTCTAAAATAAATGAAAAATAAAAGTTTAAAACAAAGAAAATATACTTTTCTTTAGGCAGCTGGAGTCTGGTTCTTCACATCTCCAAACTGTTCTTTTTTTCCTTACCAGAACATTTTTTTTTTCATTTATTCACTTATTTAGAGATAAAAGAAACTGGCATGACTAAATATGCCATAATGCATTAAGCTATGAAATAAAATTCATCTTGATTATTTGATAATCAGCTAAACTTTGAGGCTAAAATAAATAATAATCTTCTAAAAGAGCACACAGTTGAGGAAAGGAATGTTTGCTCAAGGACTTTCTTCCTAATTTCCTAGTGTTTCTCAATTACATATTTTTCCTCATTCTTCTTTCCCTTTTTTTGTTCACTTAGGCCCATATTACTCTATCTTCTTTCCAGAGTTTAATGCTTCTAGAGTCAGTAATTAGCTGGGTAGATGATAGTAGCTTTGAACATCGTAACTACTTAGTAGAAAACTAACTAGTTGTTGAAATAAGCTTGAAGTTTTATATATTTAGAGGTAAGATAAATGCTTCATTTTTTATGTTCAAACACTGTATTTTTCTAAAACTCATAAATACCTGTGTTTAATATTTTTGTATTTACTCTTAACACCAACAGAGTTTTGTGTGTCAGTTAATTTTTTTTCCAATGATTTTATTTATTGGAAAGAGAGACAGAGAAAGAATGGGGTAGGGGGTGGGTAGGGGCAGAGAGAGAGGGAAAAGGACAAGCAGACTCCGCACTGAGCAGGGAGTCCAATGCAGGGCTTGATTCCAGAACCCTGAGACCATGACCTGAGCCAAAGGCAGATGCTTAACCGACTGACCCACACAGGCACCACTCTGTTAATATTTTTAATTGAAACTATTATTATCTATGCTTTGAGAGTATGGACATGGTAACTCTGTAACATTCTTGGTAATTCACTCTTTATTGTAAATTCCTTATAGACTACTGCTTCATTTGCTATAACAAAGGAAGTAATATTTATTTGTTGAAGTTCTAGAATCATTAGAATGGTAAATGAGAAGCTGTCACAAAGAGACTCTTATTTGGGTCTTCATCTGCTGCATTTTTATGACAACATATAGATCCTAAGAAGGCTCAAAAATCTTAAAATTACCAGTGTCATAGTTCTTAGTTTTGGCTAATGAGAAGAGCAGACACTGAGAAACCATGCTTTGGGGGCAAGATGTCTGAGACCAGGCCTGAAAACAATGCACTGGCTCTTTCTCTGTCTTTTTCTTAACATGTGATCCTGTATGTATTTATTTTTCTGGCCAGGTTTAAGAGCAGGACTAGCTGCCTCCATTGCTGGGAGTTCTATAATCAACAAAATGTTACTAGCAAATATTGATCCTTTCGGTGCAACGCCATTTATTGACCCCGATCCAGATTCAGTGTAAGAAAATAGTTTTGTAAATATCTTGTTTGGGCTTTTCTCATTTCTGCTTTATACTAATGGTAACATTGTCAGTGCATTACAAGAAGTTTGGCTCCCCATACAAAAAGGGTCATCAGAAAATTCCAAAAGTTGATATAACGATGAGTACATCGATGCATTGGAAACACAGTGGTTTTCATGATCTGTTCCTGAGGTAGGTCCTGTCCAGCCCATTGTCTCGGATAACAACCCTATGGCAAAATGAGGCACAGCTATATTCACTTTTCCCTAGAATAGTATATTCATCGGCACCTTCATAACCATATTTTTGCTATTCCTTTTTCCTCCTTTCTTCTTGGTCTTGCCAAATCGCTCATCTTTCCCCATCCAGCTTGTAGGTTTATTTACTTCAAGAAGCTTCTTGGTCCACATGGATCTCTTCCCTTCTTAAAACTACAATTTTTTTTTGGAAGTTCAATATGAACTTTTACTTCCGTATTTAATTTTGCTTTTGTTATATCTCATTTCTCTAATGACAGTCCTCAAAGACAGTAAACGTCTTTATACTTTCCAAAGAAGCCCGAAGAGTGGACTGGACCTGGTCATGTGACCACTCAGTAAATATTTGTCCATTGATAAGAGTACAAGTGGAGAGAAATTTCCTTGCACCTGACTGCAAGGCCCTCCCATTTGTGTGTTTGGTGAGGGGCTTACAAAGGAAGCAGAACTAAGGTTTTATCACAATTAATAGAAAAGCATTACCATGACTCTGTCTCTGCTTTGCCTTGCTCACTATCCCTTTATATCATATGTACGAAAAATGACATATATGTCCTGGGCTTGTACACATGGCATACGAATAGGAAATAATTCCTGCTAAGTTTTAGTCTCATCTGTATGGCATGGAAGCTTAAATGCTTTTAAGTGCTATTTTGTGTGCAAATTGTAATTGTTGTAATGAATCTGAAGTTGACTTTATGTACTTTTCCTTATTATCACAGAGATGGATATTCAGAAAAATGTGTCATGAACAATTACTTTGGGATTGGATTAGATGCAAAAATTTCATTAGAATTTAATAATAAGAGAGAGGAGCACCCTGAAAAATGCAGGTAATTTTGGTAATAGTAATAATGTTATTACATGGAGGTAATTCCACTTTAATTTCATTTATTAGCTGTTTTGCTTGCTCTGCCTTTAAAGAGTAAATCAGTAATCGCTATTGAATTGTCTGCCAATATTTATTTCAGGAGCCGAACTAAAAACTTGATGTGGTATGGAGTCCTTGGAACCCGGGAGTTATTACAGAGATCATACAAGAATTTAGAACAGAGGGTTCAACTTGAGGTAGGTTCATCTTGAAGTAAAGATAGTTCAGATTATCTTACTTAGAAAAATAATGACATTTGAGGAGCTGATTTGGTCTCAGTGACTCTTCAAGTGTTTAAACACCCATTGGAGGTGATTATCGACTTTATACTAAAGGAGGTATAGACACTGGCTGTGGATGACACATAAGTTATCATTATCATTAGCTCCTGAAATGTGGATGGTTCTGTAGCATCGTGGTGCTCCCTGAGAAGGTGGAGCTATGAGAGGACATTTAGAGGAGAGCATTTCTAATGAATTTTCACAGATTTTCTCATTTATGTTTACAAATTCTGACCCAATTCTATAATGCCTGACATTTCACAAATCCCTGAGAAAAACATTCATAGCATATAGACTCTTTTGAATGAACTGTGTATTTGTTCCAATTCTTACAATAGTAAATTAAAAAGAGATTTTGAGCATTTAAATGTTTTAGTAGTTTTTACTAATGTAAGGAGGAAATTAAGGATGGCAAAAGTTTTTTAATCTCCTTCACTAATAGGAGAAACAAGATTGGGGGCATGGCTCTGAAAAGTCTAATTTCTGTGAATTTTATTTTCTTTCCCCCTTGTCCCGTATTCACAGTTGATGCTGATACACATGTCTTTCCTATCTTCTATCTTTTTATAACCAGATATCTTTAATTTAAGGAAAAGCCTATGTACAGAAAAGTGTGCAAATCTTCAGTCTACAGCTCATTAAATTAAATTCATTAAATTAAACAGAGCGTTATTATTTTAGGTGTTATCTAGACTACAGAATTGCCTGGCTCATTCATTATCAACTAAATGTCTGAGTAAAGATAAACTCATTATACCTTCCACTCTGGAGCACGTATACATGATTAGCTGGTTTGTCTTATCCTCGCTGAGAAATTAAGATGGACGTTACTGGCGTATCTTCCATTTCCTTTAAGTTAGTTATATGTTTTAAACTGCTTGTTCTAGGGGCACCTGGGTGGCTCAGAGGGTTAAAGCCTCTGCCTTCAGCTCAAGTCATGATCCCAGGGTCCTGGGATCGAGCCCCGTGTCGGGCTCTCTCCTTGGTGGGGAGCCTGCTTCCTCCTCTCTCTCTCTGCCTGCCTCTCTGCCTACTTGTGATCTCTCTCTGTCGAATGAATAAATAAAATCTTTAAAAAAAATAAAAAATAAAAATAAACTGCTTGTTCTAAAGCACACAAAGATACAGATTCAGAAAAAGTTTATTATTCTACTCAATACTTAATGTTTGTTCATTTTAATAAATACACAGTGAGCCTTAGCTATGTGCCAGGAATGGCCCTAGGTGCTAGGATATAGACCTTTGAATGTATTTTCATGAAAAAGAAAAGAAAATATAAAAAATGCACGAGGGATATAATCAAGTATAAAATATTCTCAGTTATCTAAAATGGCTGAAAATTGGATTTTCATTTGTTCTACAGTTTAGAGAACATTTCAATCAGGCATTAAAATGCAAGTTTTATAAAGTTATGTTAATTACTTTTTATTGTAAGAATTAATGAAACTATACCATCTGTTGTACGTATGACCTCTGCAAGCTCTCCTCTTTTAAAATGGAGTAAACCTTCTATTCAGTAAGAATTTGCTTACCTGTCATGTATAATTACTTACCAGCCAGAGGACATTTTTTCCCCTATCTAATGGTAATTTTTATTTTCATTGAAGTTGATTAATGAGAAGACACGGAGAATAAGATACTTCCCGACATTCATGGTTTTTCTTTACTTAGTTTTGGTTCTGACTACTTGAGAAACCCAGCTTTGAGTTTGGCCAGCCAACTTAGTTACAGAGCAGGAGTGCAGTCCCAGGAGTTGAGAGACCGGCTAGATGAGGTGGTTAGGACCTAGAAGCCCTCCCTGAACCTGTTTGCAAAAGGACACTTGACATGAGCACAAAGGTGACCATGATGCAAGTGAGAATATTGTAAGTGATCTGAAAAAAACTCCAGAAAAGTACGGCCTGATTTTGACAGAAAGAAGAGGTACAATGTTATCTTAAGTAGGTTTTCTGTAACGACTTCTGCCATAGGAATGTATATGCTTCAAATTTTTTAAATTAGAAAAACAAGAGAAAGGTATTGCGTAGGAATATATTTGCAGGAAAAGCAAACATTGCCAATACACTTCCCACTGTCATCCTTTGTCTTGGGTGTTCGAGGGGCTTCCCAACTAGCAGTTTTGCTCTCTTTATCTAACCTCTAAGCTTTTTACCTTACAGTGTGATGGGCAGTATATTCCTCTCCCCAGTCTGCAAGGAATAGCAGTGTTGAACATTCCCAGCTATGCAGGAGGCACTAACTTTTGGGGTGGAACTAAAGAGGATGATGTAAGTATTTTCTTTCACCTTCCAGATGCTAGAGACTGCCCATATTCCTTGGCCTGTGGCCCCTTCCTCCATCTCCAAGGCCCACAAAGGCAGCCTGAATCTCCCATTGCATCATTCAGATCTCCCCAACTGCCCTTCTCTTCCACTTTCAGTGACTTTTGTGGTTACATTGGGCCCAGTACGTCATCCAGGATAATCTCTCCTTCTCAAGGTCCCTCCTATAATGACATCAGCAAAGTCTGTTTTGTCACGTAAAGTAACATTCATAACCTCAGCAGATTAGGACATGGACATTTTGGGAGTGGGAAGGGGGATTGATATTATTCTGCTTACCAAAATACCTTCTGTATTTTTTAACGATCTAAATTTGTGTCTGTTACTATTATTTTTATCTTTAGAAATGTTAAGAGGGCTCATTTGGCCTTTGAAATTTAGGGCTGTGTTTTGACAGGAAAGTCAAAAAAAGGAAAAACACAACCTAGCAAATGTAATAAATGTTTTTAAAAAATAATAAAATGAAAGAGAAGGAACAATTGTTAAGATCTACGTAACAATAAAAAAAGGATTATCACAGTCTTTGAAGAATCACATGTAAGGAATGATAGCCCCATTTATTTCGGGCTTGTAATGCAAGAGCTCCCACTGACCCATTTTTTCAGGGTCCTTGAATGAGCAGAGATTAGAGTATAACATAAATTGGAATATATTTGTGATTTTCATTACGTGAATGTATTTCAATGTTATTGAACTATAAAACTTATGTAGCAGCTAATTTTTTTCTTAGCCTGTAACTACTCAAATATTTTAAAGGGAAGAAATCAGTGAGATAAAGATAAATAAAGCTAACAGCACCTACTAGGTAATCAGATAGTGTTCTCAGAACTTCACATTCATTACTAACAACCACAATTTTAATCTAAATTTTACCAGTGAAGAAACTGACACTAAGTTCACACAGGAAGTAGCAGAGACGGGATTTTAAACCACACACTCTGCTTACAGAGATGATAAGAAATCATCAATGTTTGCAAATTCATGTCCTGATATTTTCAATGAAAATTTTAATTGGGATATTACTTGATACTGAACAATTTTTTTCAGAGGCATAAATGTTTATCATTATAGTCAAAGAGAGAATAAAAGGAACAAAGTGATGCAGCTGGAATTTAATTTGTTTGATTCAATTAATTTTGTGAAAAATGCATTTAACATCAAGAACAAGTAAGCCTGCATGATTTTTATTCTCTGAGGTGTCTGTTGCCATCTTCTCAAATGCCTTAAAAAGTTGTTGTATTAAGATATTAAGCACATTTTACATACCAATTGCTTGTAACACATTGAAAGACTTGCCTTAGAACATACCAAGGGAACTGGGTATTTTACGATTCCTAAAATCACATGCACCATTTTATCAAGACATCTGAGTTATGTGTGAACAGATATTTAATACATTTTTATACAAAGATGGATTATTTTGTCCTTGGATTATCATTTCCTGGTAACGTTTACTTACTTTTCTACTTACTATTTTCCTAAGTTTTTGTTTTAATATGTATATTACAGAGTTTACATTGCTGATATGCCACTTCATGTAAACCTTAACCTTATCAGGGGAAATGTAATGTAGTTTTTCCTTTCAGATATTTGCTGCACCATCATTTGATGACAAGATCCTGGAAGTCGTTGCAATATTTGATAGCATGCAAATGGCAGTTTCAAGGGTCATTAAACTGCAGCATCATCGAATAGCCCAGGTTTGTTTTCTCTGATCAAACCTGACTTTGCAACTTGGGGGACTGGGGAAGCTATTCCAAAGGACTCCCGCACTGTCTATTCATCCATAAAATGGTAACTTTCTTGTCATGTCAGTTATTACTATGTTATGATAATTGGAAAAAGATACATTCCATTCCACCTAAATGGACTAAAAGTCAGGCTTGAATGCAGATTGTCAGTTTCTCAGGATGATTTGTTTTCTAAAATGGATCATTTTATTTCAGTGCCGAACGGTAAAAATAACTATATTTGGCGATGAGGGAGTCCCAGTGCAGGTGGATGGTGAAGCATGGGTTCAGCCTCCAGGAATTATCAAAATTGTACACAAAAACAGAGCTCAGATGCTAACAAGGGACAGGGTATGTAAAAAAAATATACACATATTCTTCTAGATTTTTTTCAAGCCTCTTAAAAATACTAAACTGTGGGGGCACCTGGGTGGCTTGGTTGGTTAAGTGTCTGACTCTTGATCTCAGCTCAAGTCTTGATCTCAGGGTTGTGAGTTTAAGCCTGCATTGGACTCCACACTGGGTGTGGAGCTTACTTAAAAAAAATTCAGTTGTTATGGAAAACAGAAACCAAGGAAAAATACTTAAATTGCCTTGTAAATCTAACATTTAGGTCATTGTGGTTTTAAATATGAACAAGTATTTAGTTTTTTAAAAATTTAATAGACTAGGGACACCTGGGTGGCTCAGACAGTTAAGTAACCAACTCTTGGTTTCTGCTCATGTCATGATCTCAGGATTGTGAGATTGAGGCCCACATAGGGATCCACACTGAGCACGGAGCCTGCTTGGGATTCTCTCTCCTTTCCCTGCTTTCCGCAACCTGGCTCGTATGTGCACATGTGTGCACGCTCTCTCTTTCTTAAAAAAAAAAAAAAAAAAAAGTTAATAGTCTATATTTTTATTATTTTTTAGGTTTACAGAGAAATTGACCAGAAAATACAGAGAATTCTAATTCTATTCCCACATATCTCCTTACCTCACTAATATCCAATCCCTTATTATTAACATCTTATATTAGTGTGGTATATTTATTATAGTTAATGAGCCAGTATTGATAATTATTGATTAATTAATGTCATAGGTTACTCTTCATGTTGTACATGTTACAGTTTTTAAGAAATATATAATCACTTATATCCACCATGATAGTATCCTACAGGCTGGTTTCATTACCCTCAAAATTCCTTCTGTTCCACCTAGCCATCACTCCCTCTCTTACCTCAACCCCTGTCTCCATAGTTTTGCATTTTCCAGTATATGTTTTAATTAAGATCAAAGACTGCCAGTATCCATCTTGACCTTGTCTATTATGCATTTCAAGTACAGATTGAAGCCTAAATTGAAGCTGTCTTTTAAAAAACTCTTCAGTGATACCCTCCTCATCACTGATTACATTACTTATTTGTTATGATAACACTGGAAAACTTGAAGAATAGCTTTCCTGTATCTTAAGATTTATTTAATGAAGCTTCAGATTAGGAAAAAAAAAGCAGTCATTTCAAAGTCTTTCTTGTAACATTTAAATACACTCTTATGTATGGGTCTCAGAGTTCCAAACTAACAGTTCCTTGCAACATTGTTGTTAAATAGGCTTTTGAAAGCACGCTGAAATCTTGGGAGGATAAACAGAAGTGTGATTCCGGTAAACCAGTTCTTCGAACTCATTTGTACATCCAGCATGCCGTTGATTTGGCAACAGAAGAAGTGTCCCAGATGCAGCTCTGCTCCCAGGCCGCAGAAGAGCTCATTACTAGGTAGGGTGGTCCTGTTTGCCGCAGGCAAGAATAACTCTGGTCTTGACCAGGTTTGTTTTTTAGTTTTGATCAGTAATGTCCGTCGTTGGGACTATCTAAAAGAGATGCATTTACTCTCCTACCTCATTTATGCCTCAATTAAACCCTCTCCAACACACACACACACACACACACACACACACTCCTGTGTTCTCTGCAGAACAGACTTTGGACTTCCTGAAACCCGGTGGAGAGCTTGGCTAACTTACCCTACCACACAGTGCTCTTTTCTGTTACTGTTTATTTTCCCAGTTTTACACAGTCTTTGTGCTCTACTACTTATGTGTATGTTACCTTATAATTATTAATTAAATGCTTCTGGAATGTAGAAGGAAATATAAATATTAAGCCCTGCTCCCAAGGAAATTTAGATGGGAAAAGTCTGAGAACCAGTTTCCAAAGACCTATCTAGAGATCGGGAGACCGACCACATAGGAGTTTATTCTAGTAGACAGAAAGGGAAGAGATGAAAACACAAGTTCCAGGAGCGTGAAACAGATAAAAATCACGATGACCCAGGAGTCAACTTTGTTGGGGGAAGGGAGGCCAACCATGGACAAGTTTCTTATCCCCTCTTCACCTAAATCTTCTCTACCAAATGGAGATAGTAAGAGCTACTCTGTAGGTCATTGTGAAAGCTAAATGAAACCCACCACATAAAGAACTTAATAGCACATCACGTCTGGCATATATAGTGTTCTGTGAATGATAGCTATTATATTCTTTCCACTTTCATCTGGTCACTGATAAAGATGTTGAAAAAGAAAAGAAGGAAAACAAAGCTCTTTAAATATTTGTTGGAGGGCGCCTGGGTGGCTGAGTTGGTTAAGGGACTGCCTTCGGCTCAGGTCATGATCCCGAAGTCCCAGGATCCAGTCCCACATCAGGCTCCCTGCTCAGTGGGGAGTCTGCTTCTCTCTCTGACCGTCCCCCCCTCATGCTCTCTCTCACATTCTCTCTCAAATAAATAAATAAAATCTTAAATAAATACATAAATATTTGTTGGAAACCTAGAATGTACTAGATGTTAGAGATATGAGAGAAAAGATTTGAACTTCCTACTGCTAGAGACCCCAACATTCAGAATTAGAATAAAGTATGATAACTCAAGATACTGAGTGGCTTAGAAGCAAGGTAAGAGAATATGAGTATTTAGTTAGCTAAATGCACAAAACTGTATTATTGTACATCGCAGCCTTTTATCACAGAGAGATTCATTTTCGGGTAATATAGACAACGTCTGTGGACTCCCAATTTACAGGGTTTTGGGTTTTTTTTTTTTTTTTGCTTTTCCAGCTTTATTGAAGAAAATTGACAAAATCACATATATATATATATATATGGTCTACAAATAATAATTTGATCTATGTATACGTTATAAAACAATTACCATAATCAATCTAACTAATAAACTATGGAAAATAGTATGGAAGATTTTTCAAAAAATTAAAAATAGAACTGCAGCATTTTCTTGAAATCAAAATATACTATCTGTATTATCTCCCTTGAAATCAAATACACTTCCTAAATTAACTTCCTGTCAACTAACCAAATAACCTTATCAAGAAAAGGGAAGTGAAGGTTGGCCAGACCTGCTTTTAGTCAACCTAATTTGGTTCCCCATATGCGTTGTTGTTGTTTTTAATTTGCAAGAGATGAAAATCAGTCTCACTTATCTATTTTCAGAACTTACTCACTCAGTATTCAACAAATAATTTTGAATCTCTTCTGCATGCCAATCACCATATTCAGCAGTGGGGGGCACCAAAATGACTGGGTTGTAGTCCTCTTCTTAATTTGTGGACAGGATAGTAAGAGAGAAAGTGTGTCTAGAGTGCCATCACAGGGCTCAGTGGGGCACTGTGGATACACAGAGGAGGCCAAGAAAGCAAAGGAGGGCTGCCTGAAAAAAGTGATCTCAGCCAAGTCCCGATGGAAGAGTAAGAGAAGGAACATTCTCAACATGGGAGCAAGCTTGGGTAGAGGTCCAGAGGAGTGTGAATAGAGTACTTTTAGGAAATCTCAGGGAACTGGGGATGGCATGGTATATGTGAGAGAGTAGGAAATGTGGTTGGAGAAGGGAAGAGGGGCCAGGTCTTATCCAGATGTTTCTGGAAGCAATGTGTAGCATTGTTTGCAAGATAACAAAGCAAGGGCAGGGTAAATGCTCTTAGAATGGTCCTGATAGGAAATGATGGACGGAAGTAGTAGAGATGGAAAGAAGAGAGACTTAAGATTGATTATGATCTAAAATTGCTAAATGGCCTGAATTAGGAGACAGGATGACCCTCAGGTTCTAGTGAATGGATGGATGGACTGTAGAACCATAGGATTTGGTGGGACCATAGGATTTGATGGAACCATAGGATTCAGGAGGGAAAGTAGAGTTGAGAGGGAAAATGACAGGGTCCGTGTTGGACTTCCAGAATTTAACCTACATTAGAAATATTTAGGAGGAGGGGCACCTGGGTGGCTCAGTCAGTTAAGCATCCGACTCTTGGTTTCCGTTCACGTCATGACATCAAGGTTGTGAAAAAGGGGCTCGCATTAGGCTCTGCACTCAGCAGAAGTCTACCTCTGTACCACCCCTTCCCCTGACTCATGAACACATGTTCTCTCTTTCTCTCAAATAAATGAATAAATCTTAAACAAAAAAAAGAGAGTGAGAGATCTGGGAGGAAATTTTAGTGGGCAATTGGAAATGTTGATCTGAAATTGATTTATTTCTTTTCCTTTTTTTGAAAATGAGAATAACATTTACCCACCTGCATTCTTCTGATAAGATAACCTTTCTCAAGGTTATCAGTAGAAATATTTGAGATGACATTTGCAAATTTCTTTGTGGCTTGGATATCAATTGTATGATCTTGAGGAATTAAGCGCTCTCGTACTTTCCTGTTGATTCAACAATACAGGCCTAGTCTCTTTTCTTGTTTTACTCTTTCTAGTGCAAAGATCATTCTCCTTGTAGATGTTAGAAGCAAAAAGGATTTGCATAGTTTTGCCTTCTTGCTCATCCTCCAACTTTCCATCATTTTCCAGCAATTGGTGGAACTTGTCTTCTTTTTTCTTCTTTGGCCTTAGTGTCCTCCAGGATCCTGTCTGTTCAGGATATTCTTGAATGTTCCAAGATTCCAAAGGACTATGGTACAATAGACTTTGGAGCTGATAGACATAGATTCAAATCCTGGCTCCATGACTTCTTAGCTTTGCATATTTACCAAATCCCTCAAGGTCTTCATCTATAAAGTGGAGAAAATTAATCACAGCTGCCTTTTAAGTTGTGAATATTAAATTAGATAATGTATGTAAAGCACTTAGCGTACAGATGATAAATATGGCCATGTTCTTCCCCTACTTTGTTTTATTTGTTCCTGGTTGAATTTGCAATGAATAAAAGATGAAAAAAAAAAAAAGGTGAAGTTTCTGCTCTGCCCCATCTCACTTGCCAGTGATACTTCAAAATGAAGTGTTGCTATATTTTGTTCTTCCAAATTGTACCTCAGTGTGTTTTTCTGTGATTCTACGCCTAACTTTTCCTATAAAGATTTTGGGTTTTACATTCTTTGTTGCAGCAGGGTCTGAATTTTGTAAACCTATGCTTTGTTATTCATAATTGAGCTGAACCCATTTAAAAATATTCCCTAATCTTTTTTTTTTCCAACTTGTCTCATTCTCCCATTTCTACACTTGCAGAAAATCAGCAATGCTCAAATTTTTTTTGTTCACCTGCCTCATTTTTGCTTTCAGGATCTGTGACGCAGCCACAATCCATTGTCTCTTGGAACAAGAGCTGGCCCATGCTGTGAATGCATGCTCCCATGCCCTGAATAAAGCCAACCCACGCTTCCCAGAGGTGAGGAGCTCGTGGTAAATTCTCATTCCACAGATTGTTATGTATGACATCTATATTTCGATGCGACAACATGGGCCATGCCCTTTGAAACAGCTCTGGACAGTGTATAGGAGTGTCTGCCAGAAGCTTGTGATAACTCTGTGGCCATGTTTTTATTTTTCTTTTCCTGCCATTTTTCCATTCCATTCCTTTAAAGTCTCTTCATTGTTTCCACATTTCTCTTTCAATCACTTGACGCCTTGCCATCTTCCTTGCACTCCTTCTCCTTCGAGCTACTGCCATCCCTCCTTGTTCTTTCTGTCACCTTCTCCCCTGCACCTTGATGTAGGGCAAACTATATACCACGCGTTTTATTAGAGATGCTCATTCATTGTTGAGGCTGTGCACAGAAGTTATTCTCACTTCATTTTGTTCTACGAAACTGGTAAAGTGGGTAAACTTCTTAATGTAGATGCTACAATTTTGTAACTTCTATGATTTTCTTAAGGTAGGTGTTTAAAAAAAAAGGGAAAGAATACAATTCTTTTGAAATGCGATACATGGTATAAGGCTGTGGCTTAGAGAAACCTGATGATAGCGTTATTTTATTCTTTTTTTTTTTTTCTTTTCAGTGTAACAGAATTCATTGTTTTTGCACCACACCCAATGCTCCATGCAATACGTGCCCTCCCTAATACCCACCACCTGGTTCCCCCAACCTCCCACCCCCCGCCCCTTCAAAACCCTCAGATTGTTTTTCAGAGTCTATAGTGTCTCATGGTTCACCTCCCCTTCCAGTTGTGGAGATTCCTCAAGAAATTAAAAATAGAGCTTCCCTATGACCCTGCAATTGTACTACTGGGTATTACCCCAAAGATACAGATGTAGTGAAAAGAAGGGCCATCTGTACCCCAATGTTTATAGCAGCAATGGCCACGGTTGCCAAACTGTGGAAAGAACCAAGATGCCCTTCAATGGACGAATGGATAAGGAAGATGTGGTCCATAAACACTATGGAGTATTATGCCTCCATCAGAAAGGATGAATACCCAACTTTTGTAGCAAAATGGACTGGACTGGAAGAGATTATGCTGAGTGAAATAAGTCAAGCAGAGAGAGTCAGTTATCATATGGTTTCACTTATTCTTTTAATTATTCAATGGAAGTTACCTAAATTGATTCATAAGTGCTAGTCCTCAAGGTGAAAGTCTAAAAAACACCCCGGCTAAAACTTCTGAGAATGAAAGTCAGTGGATAGAACTGATTGTGATCTGAAAATACCCCATTATCTGATATGGCATCATTTTCTTTGACTGAACAGTTTTGTGGGGACATGTGTCTGTGGTTGCGAGTATCCCCATGTTTGTGTGTGGGAGATGGGGGCCTAAGTGTGTAACCACAGTCAGAGCACTCCTTTGGTTCTGAGATGTAAGGATTCGAAGAAATAACCCTGTGAACAAATACGAGTGTGAAATTGTTGAGTTATAATAGAATTGGAGTGGAGTTGTAAAAATACGTGTGAGGTGAATTTATGGGAAGAATGAAATGTTAAGTATTTGCTGATGATTGAATCCCAACCTAATCCAGAACTACTTGTCTTTGATGTGTTGTTTTTTTTTTCTAGAGTCTTACAAGAGACACTGCCACGGAAATAGCCATCAATGTGAAGGCACTTTATAATGAAACAGAATCTTTGCTAGTGGGCAGGGTCCCTTTGGTAAGGAAGAGATGACTGGTAACACAATGGTGACCCGTGTGTGGGCCTCGGCTTTGTTCATACATTCATTCCTCAGATTCTAATGCAGAGCAGCCTCCTGGCCTCCATCCTTGGGGCTTCCCTTTTACCTGGCTTTTGCCTTCCAGAAAATGCCTGGCTACCCTAGGGAGTTATGATTCGGGCTAACGGGTGGTAGAAGTCTCCTCTCACAGATGCCACCGGGTTGTCATGCAGTCCTGTTCTCCCCAGTCAGCTTTGAGAAACTTGAACCTTCTGCAGTGTAGCAGGCATTCCTCAGGAGCTCATTACTTCCTAGTGGCAGAGAAGTAGAGGAAATCATCGGCTTTGTTCCCGAAATTAACATTTGAAATATGATTGATGCAATTCTTAGCTTTACTGAAAGGGCAACACTTTCTAGACTTGATGTTTCAAGAACTAAATTCTCAAGAGCTAGCCTTATCTCTAGATTAACTCAGATCGGTGCTGGAAATGAAGCTTCCAAGTTCTGTGGACCTCAAGTGCTAGAAGTCCACAGATGTCCAGTTTGCTTTGCCCAGGGTCGGCCTTGTCAGCCTTTTATTCTCTCACTGGTTTCAAAAGTTCTAGAATATGGGGTCCTCTCGCCACCTAGCGTTCAACTGTGGGTTTTTCACATGCGCTGCTGTCACTGTGTAAAAAGCCTGATGCATTATGATGCATTTAGCTATTTTCCTCTTCCTTGTCACGATTCTGATGAACTGGTCCGTGATGATCTTACAATTTTCCTCTTGACTGTAGTTTTCTCTCTGGCTTTGGAAAATAGACGCCTAAATCAAAGTGGTAGTAAAAGTCATAGTATCTGGCATAGTGGGAAAATGGGAGGTGTGTCACAGTCTAGTGAATGAAGTAACTGTGCTGGGAGTTTCTGTTCAATTGGAGTCCAGAAGGGCACCATCCTTGGATCATCTTTCATCATCTGAAAAGAGAAGCTTCAGGGATGAATGACATCCCTGGCTCTTACCCATCTCCAGAGGAAGCTGAAGAGCAACTTCCTCAGGGTAGGACATGGCTGCCTATGCTATGGCCAGGAAGAAGACTTTCAGGAAGACACATTGGTTATCTTTTTTTATAAAACCAGTGGAATATTTTGCCAATTCTTGGCACTTCTGTTATTAACCAGAATCTTCTTATTGCTCTTCTAAAATTGGTCCAGTGAAATCCAGTGAGCTGTGACTTTGATCCCATTTTTTAGGTGAAGAACATGTATTTTTTGTCTTATTTGAAATATAAAAGATACATTTTACATATCTGACAACAACTAGAAACATAACTTATTCTATATTTTAGTTCTCTCCACTGAAAGCACCTACTGAGTGTTAGTTGATTAATATTTACCAATTATATTATGTTCTTATAGAAGGACCACGCACACACTCTGAGTCATTTTGATCTACTTCTGTCATTGTCAAATATGAGTGCTTAGTTTAAAATGTATACCAGTGAATTTTTTCAAAACCTTTCACCATACTGACATCATAATACAGTGTCAATCATATTCGAGAGCAACTAAGCTTTACACTTTATTTTGCTTCTAGAATGAATATGCAATACCATGTTATCAATTTTATAAGATGTATATTCTTAGACTCAAAGGAAAGTGGTAAATTTTACATGACAAGGTGGAGAATCTCCATATTTTTCTTAACTACTAGAAATGGTAAATACCTTGAATAACCGAGGAGAAAAAAAGAACGACCATAATAAATAACAGTGACGATTTCACTGAACGTTTATTTTAAAGTTCTATGAACCTATATGTAGATGCTCGACAGTCTTAAAGTAATTTTTGAAAGGATTGGTTTGCTGGAATAGACCATAGAAATAATCTAGTCGCTCTACTATTTGTTAAGGAAGAAACTAAGACTCCTACCATCGGTCAGCCTTCCCTTGGTTGCCGTCTTAGTAACAAAGCCAGGACCAGAAGGCAGTCACCTCCCTTCCTGTTCTACACGTAACAGTGTTTATTTCACCTTTACTATTGAATTTCTAAGTGCTTTTTAATAGCTGCCTCAAATAAGTGGATAATAAGTGGCCGGTTAAATTCTCTTTAAAGTTTCCAAACCCTCTTTCAGATTGCAAACCATTGGGCGTTTTGCTCTTGCCCTGATTTTTACAACAGCTTTTTGTTTGTTTGTTTGAGATTTGTGGGGTTTTTTTCCCCTTAAACTTATTATTTTAATTCTCTGGGAGATTTCTGTGCCAAGCAGTTCTTATGATGTGACATGGTTTTGACCGATTTTTAAAAATAGTATTATTTGCTTACATAGCGGCCTATGGAAATCAGAAGGATTTTTGCCACAAAGAAGTAGAATAGTGAGATTACTTACTAACAAGTAGGCAGAGTGGGTGGATGGACGCATGGATTGGAAGGGAGGGAGAGAGGAAAGAATTTACAAAAAAGAAAGAAAACCACCAAAAGCAATACTTTTTTTCTGTGACATTATTGAAGTCATACTAACTACTTGTATTATCTTTGAAAAGTATGGATAAATCTATCCAGATTTTTAAAAAGTGAGCTCAATATAAAATAATCTGTTCTTTCTTTCCCATATTCCTTTTTTCTTTTTTTTTTTTTTTAAAGATTTTATATATTTATTTGACAGAGAGAGAGCGCGCACAAGTAGGCAGAGCATCAGACAGAGGGAGAGGGAGAAGCAGACTCCCTGCTGAGCAGGGAGCCCCATGCGGGGCTAGATCGCAGAACCCTGGGATCATGACCTAAGCTGAAGGCAGTCGCTTAACTGACTGAGCCACACAGGCACCCTTCTATATTCCTTTATCTTACTAACAATAACCTAGACTAGCCTCATAAGAGATGAGGATGTTCGTTGTCAAAATAAAACGAATTTCTTCTGTTTGAGATTGGTCACTGAGCCTTGTTTTATTTTGTTTTTTAAAATCTGCTGGTAAACAGCAGTTAGAATCCCCACATGAGGAGCGCGTTTCTAATGCCTTACATTCCGTGGAGATGGAGCTGCAGAAGTTAACGGAGATTCCGTGGCTTTACTATATCTTACACCCAAACGAAGACGCGGTATGTGAAATGTGGCCCACTTCTCTATAAATGCAGACTTTGTGACAATAGAATTTGAAAAAGAGATATTCAAGGGAGAATAAATTTCGAACACCACTTTCAAATGTGCTGCTCTTGAACAGGCGAGCAAAGGCTTTTCCGTGAACAAAGTGTCTCACGGGCATCAGTCCATTTTCAGGAGTATGTAGCATCATGCTCTCCAATTTTTAACAAGTCACCACTCCAACAGTGTGTTGTGTTCATAATCTATTCCTGCGCTGGCTTTAAGATCAGAGTGAGGTTTCCTTCTCTTCACATCCTGAGCAAATTCCTTTCTTGCCCCACTGGAACAGGAGCCCCCCATGGATTGCACCAAGAGAAACAGCAGAAGCACAGTCTTTCGGATCGTGCCAAAGTTTAAAAAGGAAAAGGTTCAGAAGCAGAAGACAAGTTCACAGCCTGGTAGGTGATCTGCACTGGAAGGGAAAGTATAACCCTGTGCAAAAGATAACTTATTAAAGCCATGTCACCGAGGTGATAAAAATGTTCTGGAATTATTTGTGGTGACCCCTGCACGTTATGGAGGTACTAAATGCCACTGGATTGTACACCATAGGATGGTTAGGATGGTAAATTTTATTTTATGTTCATTTTCCCACAATAAAGCAAATCCTGTCACACCTAAAGTAATCCACCCAAACGGTAGGGGTCTCTAACAATGAAGTACACAAGAAAACAAGGTGGGCGCTGGTTTGCTTCTACTCTGTTCAGTGGACATCCATGCATCTGTTGAGACGGTCCTTTGTCTCTCGTAACATCGGTGTATAATTTCTTTTTCTCCTTCAGAGTTCGAAGTCTACATCCCTTTGATAAAAGGAATGTAGAAACTTTCAGTTACTCCTTTAACTTGCTAAATAGACTTTTCCACCTAAAGTTATGCATTGTCTTTTTCCTGTTCCAAAGACTTACTGCACAATTTCCACCCCTAAGTCATGACAGTCTACAGTGACACTTGCATTCTCAAGCAAAGATTAAACTGCCTTTGGTGTTTTTTGTCTGGTTCCCTTTCCCCCTTGCCCTAGAAATTACTTTTAATGTGACAGTGTTGCCGAGGCACCTGCAAGTTCTGTGTGGTGACAGGTGCCTTTCACAATCCAGTCACTTTATTATCCTTCCAAGTGAGCTAGCTCCTTTGAAAAAGTGATCTATGACCTAATTTTTGACAATTGTAGAGCAGCTGTTGAAGGGCATTTTAAAATCAAATATGGCATTTTATCATTTTTTTTTTAAGATTTTATTTATTTGTCAGAGAGAGAGCACAAGCAGGGGGAGCGGCAGGCAGAGGGAGTAGTAGGCTCCCTGCTGAGCAAGGAGCCCAGTGTGGGACTGAATCCCAGGACCCTGAGATCATAACCTGAACTGAAGGCAGAGGCTTAACCGACTAAGCCACCCAGGCATCCCCAAATACAGCATTTTACAACCAAATAAATTTGAATTAAGCTAATCAATGTTGAATAAAATGTATAAAACGATGATACATATTAAAAAATAACAGTCCAACTCCTCTTAGCAGTATTGACAGTTTCCAGAGGACCTTAAAGTGAGCTAACAACACATTTAGTGCTATCCTTGTTAATTATTAAAATCAATGAAGTCATCACTTGAATTCAGCCACACCTGGAGTAAAATTCAGGAGCCCATGTCAGATTTTCAATTTTCATTAGCACTTGTAGCTAATTCAATTATAACTGGTTTCATACGCGGTCTTAAGGAAATCATCAGAGTGTATTTGGATCACGGACTGTCGATCCTAATCACAAGAAGTACATATTTTATTTGGATTGTGTGGTGTGGGTGGGTTGGAGAGGAAATTGAGCTGAAGGTAAAGGCACCCGTGCACATCAGTGAATGTCTCTGCATAGTCAGATCTCTGTGTGGATGGAGAGTCTGTAACCTGCATGGGGGAAAAAGTGAAATTGGGGTTTCGTGGAAACGACACCTTTAACCTTTCCCTCTGCTAGCACTGCCGCTGTACTCTGTTTTGCATCTTCTTTGGCCAACCTTTGCTTTGTAATGCATTGAGCATGTAGAAATTACGGGGGTTTTGCTCTTAACTTTGGTAGTTCAAAAATGGGGCACAGAGGAAGTTGCTGCTTGGCTGGAGCTGCTCAATTTGGGAGAGTACAGAGAAATCTTCATTCGTCATGACATCAGAGGGGCTGAACTTTTGCATCTGGAAAGGCGAGATCTTAAGGTATTTCCTTTGTGCTACTCTTCTGCTTTTGAAAATTTCCCGGCAAAACAGAATGCTCTCTCCTGCGCCTCTTTTGTTATATGCTTATAGCTTGGCTTATGTCCTGTGTCCTGCAAACGGGCAGTAATCTAATATGCATTGTCCTGTGGTCGGAGTTCCTTGTGTGCTTTTTAAACAAGAATGTCAGCAGTGTTGCCCGATCAAGTATCATTCTCTGATTATTACAGCTAAAGCTTAGCATGAAGTTAATAATTTTTTTCTCTGCATCCATTGGTATGGCTATTCCTGTGCTAATATTTCCAAATAACCCATGTTTCCATCAGCTCATTTTATTGGATCAGCATGAAAGGTGATCACTGTTGCTGAAAATGACCAAAAAAACTAATAAAAGGTTAACCACTAAAAATTAATTCAAAATACCAATAACAAAGTTTTCCTAATATGTGGAACTGGGTAAGAAACTCACAGCAGTGGCAATTGAGAGTCCTGTGAATTTGTTGTGTTTCTGACTGCCCTTTCAGAGCTCACATGAAAAACGAGACCGATAAGTTCAAATACACTCCCTGTGAGTTACTGTTATGATTGTATTATTCTCAAAAAGAAATGTATTATTTTCTTTAGTAAATGAAGTAAAAATCATGCTTCACTTTTGCTAGAAGGTGGCAGAGAGCCAATTTGTCATTTACTGCAGAGAAAGAAAATCATTAATTCACGGTCTGCAGCAATTCCCTTTTATTTTCTTGGGTGGACACACAACATGGCCAAAGTAGACTATTCTATCCCAAGGTTCCGAGTAGAATTTTGTCATGTTGAATTTTCTTACCAAACAGCACATTTTTAAAATTCCAAGATTGAGTAGTAAGCAAGTGACAAAGTCTTTAACCTATGTTGGAGTGATCCCTTTCCTGTAGGCCAAGTTCTGAACTGCACAGGATTAGGATACAGTGATTTCCTAACAAATTCATGAACTGTTGGTGCCTTTATCTATAAATACACTAGCAGAGATCTTAGAGCAATTAGTGAGTAATATATAGGATTTTATAAAGCAGAGTCATACAGTCTTAGCATATTAAAAGCAGACACCACATCGACCTAAACACTTTTAACCAGAATAATAAAATAATAGATTAATTAATTACCCCAGTTGAGAGTCCCAAATCTGGACAATAGAAAAATATACAGGGCTAGAGTTCCTAGAGTAGAGGTTGACTTCAAAACTTGGAGTGAGTGCATAAAAAAAAAAAAAAAAAAGAAATGTAAAGGGTCATTACATCTAATATATTTATGTAGCATCTTATATCCTTGTCAGGCAGCTACTGAATAGCTATCTTGAATTTATTGAATAGCTACTGATTGATATATTACGCCAGCCTCTCTAGGAGCTTACATTTAATTTGCCACAAATAAGCATAAATTCCAGAGAAAGACTGAATGTGTGTGAGAATAAATAATTATATATGTATATATTACATATGGACACACAACCATAAACATACACATAACCTGCTCACATACACAACAAGTACGGCAGTAAGGCAGATATTCGCAGGTTGGAAAAACAAAGCTCATATACATAGGAGGTCAAAGTTGGAGTGATAGGACTTGGCTGGAGGAAAGAGTATGAGTAAAAAGGAAATGGGTAAGAATTATTTTTGTAAACTTTCTCTTTTTAGCTTTATCATGGGACTTCTTGTTCTGCTTTATTTTTACTTTTAATGCAAATTACATCCTTACCTTAAAACTTTTCTTTCAGAAATTTGCATTGACATAGTCCTTTTTAACTCTTTTCCTTCCAAAATGGGGCTTGGGAGAATGAAAAAAAATAATTATCTGGAAAGAGCCTGCTATAGAGCAAAGCCGTGAGGGGAGCAAATGAGCTTCCCCTTGACCTCTGGCTGTAGCTGTAAGAGGGAGCAGACTCTTCGGAATGAACTCTTTAAGTCTTACTAGAGGATCTCTGACTCCCTATGTAACCTTATCCATTCCCATTGCGGCAAATATGGTCCATGAATACATCCGTGGTTCACAGGTTTGTACCCCAAGGCCTGACCTCAGTTTGGAAGCTTTAGGATTTTATCACCAACTCCACTTGATAGTTGCCTGTCACACAGTGAGGGTTCTGCAGATATCTTAGTAAAATCACCCCTCTCTCCCTCCAGGCTCTCGAGCCGGAGAAGCCCACGGTCATACTCAGTGCCTTCCTCTTCCTTATCCTTGTCTCCTAACTCAGAAAGCCTAGCACAGAGCCAGGTTTCTAGACTGCATCTGTTTCTCTCTCGGCTTTCCACACTCCTACTGCGTGCCAGGGCACCGCTTGCCTGTGTGAGGCCAGGGTTCCTAACTGGACTTTCTGCTGCTACCCGCGCTCTCTTTACCCCATTACCCACACGACAGCCAGAGTGATCTCTTAACGTCAGATCACCTTTCCCACTTTTACTGGAATAAAGACTTGCATCTTTGGGAGGTCTACATGAGACTGCCCATTTATGGAAACTGCTGTGGAATCACTGGCCCCTTGCTGGGCTGTACCCCATCCACACTGGCCATGTTCCATTTCCCTGAAAATACTAGACTCTTCCTCACCTTTAGAGGTCCCCCTGCTACGGCATGTGTCTCCCACTACCTGTCACCTGGCTATCTCCTGCTCACATCTTGGCTGTTACTTTCTTATCAGCAAGACAACTAGAGGTAGCAATGTAACAGTGTAAAGGTGGGAAAGGAAAAATATTTCTAAAGCGCTTTAGGAAATAAAGAAACTTACTGTATTATTCTCCCTCCAGGAAGACAGTAGCCAAAAGTGAGGGGCACCAAAGACAATGGCAAAGATGCAATGGATTTGTTTGTGTGGTTGGTTTTTGTTTTTCTTTCCATTTGGAAAGTTGCATATCTGTGCCTGGAAAGGTAACTGAATATCTACAAAGCATGTTTCTGCAAAATTAGACCTGTTCATCCAAAGAAAGAAAAGGTGCATAATAAAGAATCTGATAAAAATAAATTAAGAAAACTATAACAGATGTTATGGCCGTAACTTTATCACAATCTAACTCCTAGAAGTCATGAAGGTATTGAACTCAAGATAAAAAAAATATAGCTAGACGTTAGCGTAATTCTGTGGAAAACATTCATCTCATTACACCAAAATGGTAATTCTGAGTACAGTCTGCTTCCTGCAAAGAAGATTTTTATTCTTGAAGATAAAATGTGCATATGGCCTGAAGTAGAATATTCAGTATTAAATGTATTTCTTCATCAGATAATTGTTATCACAAAGCAGAAAGAGTATTAAAATATCCCACTCAAATAAATGCAACCGCAAATGCATTTATATTTCAGAGTTAGGTAGCAGGCCGCCGGCTCACTTTCTTTAGGATTTGGCCTTGCTTTTAAGTTCGCTATGTTAGCATACACTCAGGAAACACACAGTTCCTTGCCTTCAGACTGATTATGAATGACCTGGTGTCCTATGAGAAAATACTTTTTCAGGATCAGTTGCATATTGTAAAAATGTGACCCAGAAATTATCTCAAGCTTGACAGGAGCACTTGCTATATAGAAAGAGTATTTTTCAGAAAGATTCAAAATTGTCAGTAGAAAAAAAGAATTGTCAGTAGCTTCACTGCTATAGAATCAAAGAGCCCATAAAGTATATGGAAGAGAGAGAGAATGGGGGTGTGCACATGCTTACAATCGTCTCATCTATTTCATGTAAAACTTAAAAATAAATAATGCTTGGGGTGCCTGGGTGGCTCAGTGGGTTAAGTCTCTGCCTTTGGCTCAGGTCATGATAGGGTCCTGGGATAGAGCCCCGCGTTGGGCTCTCTGCTCGGCAGGGAGCCTGCCTCCCCTTCTCTCTCTGCTGCCTCTCTGCCTACTTGTGATCTCTCTCTCTCTGACAAATAAAGAAATAAAATCCTTTAAAAAAAAATAATGCTCTTAGCTTATGAAGTAGGACGGATATTCGGAATCTTTATCATCTCAGACATATAATTTTGTGGTACCTCGTAATCTTGTTTTCGAGGCTGCTTTGGAAGCCACCTTTTTGCTAATTTTATTTTTTTTTTAAGAATTTATTTGAGAGAGAGAGAGCATGAGAGGGGAGAGGTCAAAAGGAGAAGCTGACTCCCCGCTGAGCAGAGATCCCAATGCAGGACTCGATCCTGGGACTCCAGGATCATGACCTGAGCTAAAGTCAGTTGCTTAACCAAATAAGCCACCCACGTGTCCCTTTTTGCTAATTTTCAAATATTTCAAGCCCTCTGTTTTTTATACCAAATTGGTTTGACTTCACGTATTGGCCAATCAGTTGTGCCCGTTAACCCTAAAGAAACTTTAGGGCTCGGAGGCCTTCACCCTTTCTTTTAATTTATCGGGTCGTGAATATCACGGCTGTCTTAGATGCGTCTCCTTCATTCCTTCAGCAAGGATTTATTTGCCAAGAGCCTGCTGTGCGCTGTACATTCTGGAATCATCCTCCCTCTCTGAAAACTAACTATTGAATTCTTGGCCCTTTAAAGGAAGACAGTTCTGTAAGAAACAAGGAGGGTTCTGAGAGAAAGGAGCCACAAGTGTTCTGAGGAAAAGCATCAACCCACAGTTAACCAGGTTGAAGTAATTTCTTATACTTTTGTCTCGCAAAGTAGAAAGAATATTTAACAGTCCACTCAAATCAAAGACTCTAAATGTAACCATAGATGCACTGACATTCCAAATTTAGGTGATGGCCCCTGATCTCTGTCTTTAGCATTAGGCTTTACTTTTAAGTACTATTTTAGGAAGAAAGTGTGTGGTTGCCGTAAGACTAGTTGCAGCGGCCCTGTGTCTTCTGTCACTGTTCTCGGAGATCCCAAAAGGACCTGTGTTTTGAAAAAGAAGAAGCAGAAGAAAAAGGAGACCCTAATTTTGACTCAGAAGAACCACCATTGTGTATAATTTCTGAGACTGTTACATTTCAGAGTTAGTGTAGGATGTGATTTTTTTTTTAACTTGTTGATAATTTTTCAATGTCAGGTTAGTTTCACTTTATAAACTGATTTTCATAGCTTATACTTCCTAAGTCATTGAATATAAACTGAATGCTAATTACACTATTTGCTAATGAAATATTTAATCCCCAGTTTTCTCTTGTCAGTAAACGCCTTTCTTTTCCTTCTTCTTTTTTTTTTTCTTACCTTTTCTTTTTGTTTTTCTTTTTCTTTTCTTTTCTTTTTTTTAGGACCTGGGGATTGCGAAAGTGGGTCATATGAAGCGAATTCTCCAGGGAATTAAAGAGCTTGGAAGGAACCCTCCCCAGGCTGAGTTGTAATCATACTGGTGCTATTCCTTGGAAGGGAAGTTATTGCTACTTAATACAAAGCTCTTAGAAGCAATGGTCTGTTTCTGTACTTTTCTGCCTAGAAAGCAAGTACCAGGGAAGCACCTCTATGGCTTGATATCTTGCTGTGGGTGAAAATTTTCATTTGAGGTATTAGGAAATATTTTTGTGCCAAAAAAAATACATTCCACAAAGCCATTTACCTATTGTGCAAACTTGACGTGTTCAGATATGCTCATATTAGTAAGAAGGTAGGAAGAATCCGAGATAATTGCACTGTCTGAAAGGTGGAAACGTTTACTTACATTGTACTTTCCTGAAACTTGGTCAGATGGAATGATTTTCCCATATGACTGCATAACAATATGTGGCTAAAACTTCTAGGTTTCGTTATTGGAGGCATTGGCTTCTTCCTTAAAAATCACTGGTTAAGAGACTAAGATATACATTAGTTTGTGTTTTGAATGCTAGATTGGGTGTCAGCTGAGATTCCTAGCATTCAGTCGTCAGGGAACATGGTTGAAACCCCTCAAATATTATGAATGAATGCAGATCTTAATGCACGACATTCCTGCCTGAATGGTCTTTCTTTTTCTTGCATGTCATGTAATATCGTAAAACTTAGCTTTAATGTCAGCTTTAATGGAATTTAATTTATTACTACCGAAGTTACCTTTTTGTTGGTTCAAGGCACTTTTCTGTTCTTTGATGGGGGATTTTGGATAAATATTCTGTATTTAAGAATTTGTGAACATGTGTCTGTGCCATAATCAACAAATAATACACATTTTATGCAAGCCAATTCAATGTCACTCTATCATCAACAGTAGACATGCGCATTAAGAAACTCTCTGGATATTTTTATAAAATTACATGTTCTGTTGCTGAACTAAAAGCTTATTATAGCTTCCAAAACCAAAATTCCCACATTTTGTTATTTTTTTTGTTTAATTTAGTATTTATTTAATACTCTGTTTGCATTTATAATATAGTGAGCTATTGACATCCAGGAGTTTCCCTGAGGCCTCAACTGGGATTCATATACTGATTGGTCACCCAGACTTACCCGCTAGCTAGAGTAACTACTGATAAATCTTCTCAATGAGAGATTTAAATTTTTAAATTTTTTCTTAAGGGCTTTATATTATTATTATTATTATATTATTATTATTATTATCTCACTTAATTCTTATATCAAGTAGATATCACTTTCCTTTTCCTAAACCACTATACTTCAGTGTAAGCTTATTAGGAGTCAACATTACAATTACCAAATCTTTGAAAGCCAAAGGCATACATGTCAAAAAGTCATAAAAATATCCTTAAACAATCTTTCTTTAAACATTATATACCAAAAATTAATTGTAATATTTAAAAATCTATATAAGAGAAAAAAACAGGGTATTGACCCGGTGGTGACAATTTTCATGAAGTAGCCTTCTAAGTAGGTGCTCAATAGAAAAACATACACACACATGTACATATACGTTTCTACATGTCTATACACACATGCATGTACATTCACACTTACATATGCATCATCTTGAAATATACTCTCATTGATATTTTCTGGACAATTATTTGTCAAATGCCTAATGAGAAATATTAGTGAGAAAGCATTTAAAATGAACACTGTCAGACATAGAATTTCATTATAGCAAAGGAGTTTAAATATTTGACACTTTAGTCTTATTTATAAATTGGGCATTTAAGTACCAGTAAAATCACAAAATTTTGATATCTTAAAAATAAATGAGCCTGGTGGGTTCCTGACCAAATATGTCTGACTATATGTTTTACCTAAGTTGTGAATAAATGGAAATTTCCCAAAGGGAATTACATCAAGTAGTGTGAAAGAGTCAGAAGCTACTCATTTAATATTATAATGTTACCCACACTTAGGAAATCAAAGGGCTTCTCCAGCCCCTGAAGGTATCCTGCTTTTCAGGCATTTCCCTATGAAAATAAAATGGAGATGCCAGCTGTCAGATCACAGATCCCTATCCAGCTCTACCAAAAAAAGAAAGGTAGGGGCAAAGAGGCAAGGAACTCTAGAGAAGAATTAATTAATATAAAAATCTTTACAGATTTTCATTCGCCCAAAATACCCCTTTGCCACTAGAAAAGATTTAAGCTATTACACGTTCGGAATTTGAGAGTAAGATGAAGATAATTAAATTTTTTGTTTGATGCTGGTCTTTTTACTCATAGGTAGTAACTCTTATCTATGCTGTAAAACCTCAATTGATGGACTCTTTAGTTAACTAGAATTTTCTTGGAGATGGCTTTTGGATGAGGGAAATCCTTTAAAATGACAATTTTGGTATCTTTTTTGTTGTTGTTAAATAAGAGCAATTGTTCCTGTATGCTTTGTCTGTGCATGATGGATGTAGGACCCAGATGACCTTATTCACATCTGTTGGCCAAGATGGTATCCTCAGAGCCTCCCTAGGTGCCCATTAGCATCAAAGAGGGGCCAGCTTATAGTAGATGGGGCTACGAATAAAAAGTAGGAAGAACTGCTCTCTGGAATCTGATCACAGCTCAGGGGAGTGCAGGTGGGGCCTCTGTACCTTGATCCATTCGTAAGCTGAGCTGAGAAGCTTAGCCCTACTCCCAGTTGCCAGCTCTAACTGTACGTTCCGCTGCTAGGCTCTCCCACACCTGGATAATTTGGGAGGGATGAAGGGGAATCACAGCCCAGCCAACATCCACTCCCTTACAGTCTTATTTTCCTGAGGAAGAATTTGAGACAGATATATGTGTGTGTGTGTGTGTGTGTGTGTGTGTGTGTGTGTTTAAAGATTTTAAGTAATCTCCACACCCAACGTGGGGCTTGAGCTCACAACCCCAAGAGTCCCATGCTCTACTGACTGAGCCAGTCAGTAAAGCATGGGACTTTCAAGAAGGAAAAGGACAGGGTCAGGCCTAAGTAAAATTTCAAAATCCCCCCCCCCCCCAATTTTTTCCCCCTTCAGTGTTACTCCACCTCCCTTTTGGAGCTCCCTTCCCACCTCCTGGCTTCCGGTCTCCCCCATGCCCATACTGAGATGGTTGCTCAAATCCTCACTGCCGTGTGCTACCCTTTCTTCATCAACTCTCCAGCCAAAAAATGACCCCCTTCATCTCTCCCCACTCAGGTGCCCATTATGGATCATCTAAGCAAAGTGTTAGGAAGAGAACAATTTAAAGAAACGAACTTTACAGTTTGCGTTTCATAAAAGGAAACCTGATAATCTGAATAAATTGGTGGGTTGGATAATTTGGAGACTGTGATATAGATCGCTCTGGCTGAGATGAGATGATCTGTGAATGTCTAGACCCGTGTTGTCCGATCTTGTAGGGACTAGCCACATGTGGCTGTTTCAGTTTACATTGATTTAATTAGAAAGTTAGTTTCTCAAGTGCACCAGCCACATTTCAAGTGCTCAGTCACTATAGTAGACAGTACAGATGTTGAACATTTCCCCATCACTGCAAAAATTCTACTGACAGCACTGATCTAGATCATTGCTACTCAGATGTGGTCCATGGACCAGCAGCATCCATACCACCTGGGAGCTTAGAGAAATGCAGACTCTCAGGTCCATTCTGGACCTACCAAATACCAGTCTTCTTTTAAACAAGATTTGTCAATGATCAGCATGGGCCTAGCCACATTTTAACTCTCCCAGGTATTAAGGATTTGAGTTCTTCAAAAAGCCCTCAGAATAGCTCATTCCCCAACTCACCACTTCCTTAGAAATGCCAGAAATGAGCTTTAACTCATTCATCACCCTCACTGAGTTTTCTTCCCAATGCTTTTTCCTGATTCTGGTTGTAGATAAACCCTGCCTACCCATGGGTTTTATTTTGGTAGCTAAGGTAAAACAGGAGATTGGTTGACTGACACAGCTGGCCCCTCTCCAGCTCCCCATGTCACAGCTGAGTCACTAACAATCCACTTCTGCTCAGTTTCTCGCTCATGTGGCATTCTCATTTGTTCACAACTTAAGTCACAGGGAACATTTCAGAAGAATATGTACCGAGATAAGTAAAGACCAGGTCAGTCTCCTACAACTTGTACATTTCATTTTCTCTTATCACTAGATTATCTTGTTGACATAGTTCATACTTGAGGATACAGATAGCACATGCACATGAAATGAATCACGAGGCGTGGGAAAAAAAAAAAAAAAAGAAAGAAAGAACCAAAATGAGTGCAAGTAAACTGAACATGTCATCAAAACCCTCAAAGAGGGCGCATTTTGCTGGACTTTTTTTTCTTATTATGCCAAATTATCTTGATTTTTCAGATAGATAATTCTGTAAAGTAGTGCCTACAATATATCATAATTTTGATCCTTAAAATACGAATTATTTAATTCTCTAATAAGATCTTTCCCAGTGATTTATTGTCAATACTTAATCATTTTTACATACTGATATCATTTATCAGAACATTACTGCCTAGAGATTCTTTAGCTAATCTTAAGGAATAAAGAGGGCACTACTTTAGTCCTTATAGGAGTTATTTTTAACAGGATTCAAGAAAGAATATATTCATGCAAAGCTATGACTTAGAAAATTACAGTGGAAATCTCTATATACATCATTTATGAAGTAAATTATCTATTCTGTCAGACTGGGCTGACAATACAGTGGACTTTCACATTATACAGATGTGAATTCTTAAAGGATAGAGTTTTTCGCTGAGCTCCATAAATGTTACATCTCTCAGCCTTGACCTTTAGGATCTCTCCTTCCCTCTCCTGGCAGAATGAACTCATCCTGCATTTTTCAGATGCAAACTAGGTAAATTGGTTCAGTGTGTGATAATAATACAAGTGGCAGTTTTAAAACACCAAGTTTTTTTTTTTTAAGATTTTATTTATTTATCTGACAGAGAGAGATTACAAGCAGGCAGAGAGGCAGGCAGAGAGAGGAGGAAGCAGGCTCCCTGCTGAGCAGCGAGCCCGATGCGGGGCTCAATCCCAGGATCCTGAGATCATGACCTGAGCCAAAGGCAGCGGCTTAACCCACTGAGCCACCCAGGCGCCCCAGAACACCAAGTTTTTATAATCAGTTGGAAAGCGTGAATCGTGAAGATTCTTCACATACTAACTACTGGTCAATGGCATAACCTCCCTGGCAGTTCCCACGGTGCTTGGCAGCCACGTTCCTCCCTCTCTGGCTTGCCCCCACCCAGTATCATGGGGCCTGGGACCTGTTTGTCTCTGCTAGGCATCTCCCCAGTGACTTTTGTATAATGATCTCTGTGTCAAATGGTAATATGATGCCTTCGCAGTAGGATGCCTTCCTAAAGAAACAACCAAAACTTCAAAAAGGCAACGACTATTAGTTTTTTAATACCCAAAGCATTCTTTACCTTTATTATTGCTTCTTTTTATTATTGTCTCCAAATTTCGTTTAGAGACATTTCTGTGGGCAGAAAAAACTATAAAGGTTTATCATTACAGAGAACAGAGAGATAAAAGACAGCTGGACTGTACCAATTTGTATGCTTCTTTCTGTTATTTTCAGGAAAATAAGTTTAATAGTAACTGAAACTGCACTAAACTCAGTAACAGTGTTTTAGATAAAAACCCATATTGCTACTGTAGATGAACAGACTGATTCCCCTTATGTAACTAAGCTATTCTATTTACACATCTTTATATCTTATCTCTTAATTTTTGATACACACCCAAGCTTACATTGGAAAAACGGATACCAAGCCACTACTTAAAAGCTATAAAAGCTCCACATAAAATATTTCATTTTAGCTACAAGTTATTCATTGCATAGGAATTTATAAATAGTCTGGGTATTTCATAGGAATTGCATTTCAAGAGTAAATTAATCTTATCTAAAAACATAGGGATACTTTTAAAATGCATTAAGATAAGTTCCATATTCAGTTGATGATACCATTGAAGTAGGATAATGCAGTTAGATAAACAAGCTAAAAAGAAAAAAGAATATATTTTGTGGTCCTTACTGTTTGCGCTATTGTTTCCCACAGCTTAGCCATATCTGTTTGTATATTCTAAGTATTAAGCTGATATGTAGCTAAAGATTTCTTACAGTTCTGGTAACTGGTAACTAGTGCTGTGAAAGATTTTGGTATTGTAACCTTCCCAGTTTTGTGAGTTATATATTGTATATTGAAGATGACTAATAAATTGGAGTAATATATTTATCTAGAGCTGGGAAAATATGATAATTATTTTCAAGTCTTCAAGTAAGTTGTATGGAATTTGTTTCTTTCTCTCAAGTGAGATACAAGTCTCACTTTTATGTTAAAATGTCTATTTATACAACAGGTTTCTCCTTTTACTGGTTTTATTAATTTTCATATTAAAATTTTTCTTATCTTTTGATACCAAAATAATTATCATGCTGGTTATTCAGACTGCCAAGATGTATTTTAGTTTGCGGGAATTTTGGCAGACAAAATATTTAATAACAAACCAGCTTTGTATATTTTGTGGCTTTGGGGGCAAGAATTTTACCTTTGAAACTCTATATGAGGCAGTGCTAATATTAACAAAGTCAATGATTAGACAGTATTACTTGTGATCATCAGTAGAAGGTTTTCTCAAGTTGTATAAATCAGTGCATTTATTTATTATGTTGTGAAATTTAATCTTTATGCAAAATGCATATTCTAGCTCTTTTCTTTGTTACTGCTGTTGCTTAGAGTGTAATAGGTCTGTTAATGATTTACTTACGTACTTGAAGTACTCATTTCTGTCAAACAGATGCCCAGTTTTTCTCCTTGTTAAAAAAAAGATATCTTTTTTACTATCATCAATAACTAAATAGTAATAGGGATTTGTTAAAAAATAACTTGCCTATTTAAAATAAATACAAAAAAGGGCATAATGCCAAAATGAAATCAGCAGTATTAAGAATTTAATATAACCAAGGGATTCACTGTGCCATATTTTCTCAATATATATTTTATCTTCAAGTCAGAACTTTTTTTTGTGACAAACTTTCTGTTTTTCTTGTAAAGGAGATCTCAGCGATTGTATGCTATTCTAACACTCAACTGACCCCTGAGATTCTTGAACCCCAAAATATTACCGACTTCTAGGGCCCAGCTTTAGATTCCAGGGTGTGCATTTTTAAGGCATGTTTGCATTTGACTGGCCTACTTTACAAATAGTAACCTTGATGGATAATGCTTTATTTGTTTCTGTCAGTTAAGTCTGTAGGACTTGAATTTGAGTTTTGTGTTACTTTTGTTTTAAAAAAGTATTCTTTGTTCAACTCTTTAAAAAACTAGAAATTTAAAACACAAGGGCATAACCTCCCACAGAGAATAAAATCAGGTGTTTTTTAGGAAGAAAAAAAATGTCCTGACCTAATGTGAGGCAATGTTGCACACGAAAAGAACCGATTTAACAAGCCGCAAATTCAACCATTTATGGTTTTACGGTGTGAGCAATGGGTGAACTGTGAACTGCTTAAGAACTATAGTAGGAGATTAAGAATTAATTTGCTATAGTTTTAAAGAGAGTTTTGTGTTAATTTTACTGTTGCACAAGCAATTATTGAAGGCAGGAAAAATATAAGAGAAACATCATATTGAAATATGGAAACATCATAAAGGAAAGGGAGCTTGAGCTGGTAATTTGGCCAAGATTTGGAATGGGTAGTTTGAACATAGATATTTTCCACCTTATTTCATAGAAATGCAGAACATGTGTGAGATGAAGGGTAGGCACAATACCACAAAACCCAAAAAAGTCACAATTTTTTGTGTGGTATCAAAATAGCCAGTGAATTCAGGGAACTCATTCTAAGGTTGCAGGTTAGAAGTCCGTGAAGAAGGCAGTTTGGATGACCTCATCATTTGTGTTTATCACATGATGCAAATTTCTGTGCTTTGTCAACTTCGTAATTGACAAAAATTAATTGTCAAAATTAATGGTATTGTAAATAGCTGAATCACATGATTCTGGAGTCAGAAATGTGGTTTAGATTTATTCGTTTCTGTAACTGACTGTGGCACTGGCTCACTGTGTCTTTTCTACAAACTGTGCATGTTTTGGTGTTTCAACATTCCCAATTAGAAGCGGCACACAATGTTATGAATTTTAAGTACTTGATAATTTTTCTCTTAGAGCAGAAATTATGTACGTGAGAATCATGCTTAAATTTGCCAATTCTTTCTAGCTGTCGTTTGATGTACAAAGGACTTCCAAAGCTATAGTATGAAAATTTAAAGTCCAAACTAAATCCCTGATGTTCAGTTTGCAAGGAGAGTGAAGTTACATTAATACTGTCCATACCAGAGTAAGTTATGGGAATTTTCATCTCTGTACTGTAGGTTCATATTATTCATTCCCTCCCACTTCTAAAATCTTCCAAAATTTAGAGAAATTTTTTTTCTACACTCAACCCAAACTACTATTTTATAGTAGCATATAGATACTTTTTTTTTTTCAAATTAAGATCTTCATGTCTTATCTTAGATTAATTCCCGAAAGAGGAAAATGTCTCCTTATATCAGTGGATACAAAAATGAAATACAGGACTTTCTTAACTTGTTTTACCCTGTGATGTCACTTAATCTCTGTACTAAGTGAATTCTGAGTGTTTCCCCTGCTGTTTGGTCTGAAGCTGGGTCATTTGCTTCCATTCTTTGGCTGCCCAATGGAGCTCCCTTATGCAAAGTACCTTCCCAACTTCCTGTAAGGAAACTAGGGATTGTTTGCATTGTTACCGTTATGGAAACCTGAGTACAGTTAAAGGGGAAAAATCAGAATAGTTTTGTTAAAATTATTAAACATAGGATGAATATTGACTTATATTTTTTTACCTGACATTTGAATTCAGTCACTGACTGATACTGAAAAATTTTCTTCCTAAATCTGGTATTTATTATGGCATACTATGATAACTCGGAGCTCCTGTTACATCCCCTACCCCTAAAAACGTTGAAATGATGAGAGGGTGTAAGCTGCACAATAGAGGGAAGAACCAGAATCAGAACTTATCTGCAAGGGATTTTGATCTGTCTTCATGCTACAACCTAGTTTTCAAGAAGACAGGTCTCTAAATGGTGATTCCAGAATGATTTGGTACAGTGACAGGAAGAAATTACTTTGGGATATTTGCTTCTCACAATGACCTGGTATGCAGATGACTCTAGTATAATTCAAGTAATTGTAACTTTTATCAGAACCTACCGTGTTTACAAATCTCAGTCCTGCAACAGGTTTCTTTTTTTTTTTTTTTTAAAGATTTTATTTATTTATTTGACAGAGAAATCACAAGTAGGCAGAGAGGCAGGCAGAGAGAGAGAGGAGGAAGCAGGCTCCCTGCCGAGCAGAGAGCCCGATGCGGGGCTCGATCCCAGGACTCTGAGATCATGACCTGAGCCAAAGGCAGTGGCTTAACCCACTAAGCCACCCAGGCGCCCCCTGCAACAGGTTTCTAATATACATGATGACGGGGAGACAAGAATTGCAAACCTGAAGCTCTTTTCATTTCCTCACCTTCCTTTACTTGGAAAAGCTTTCAGAAAGCTTGTGAGAGAGGACAGTTTGCATAGCAACATGACGTGATTATGTGTCTCTGCCAAGAAACTCATAAACCAAAATATGGAACAAAACTATGGCTTAACCCCAATCTCGGTTTTGGATTGTATAAGCAAAAGCATTTCATCTATGAAAGTTTTCTGTGTTTATGCAGAGGCATGTTTCATTGTCCATCTCAAAAGTTGAATTGGCATTTTATGTTCTATTTCTAATTGTTAAGTGAAGCGATAGTCCCGGTGCTTCAGTCAGCCCTCGGTCAGTGATTTTTCTCTCCGGTGCTTTTGCCACAGTTTTTAGCAACCGGTTTCCCTACCTACATTGTCTGCTACCTCTAGTTCATCTTCCACGTGGTCCGTGGAGTGGTCTTTCTAAAACACATATCACTTTGTCATTCCTTTGCTAAAAATTCTTACATAGGTTCTCCTCTTTATAGAGGAACCTAAGTCCTTAGCGTAACAGATAAGGGGCTCTCTGGCGTTGTCTGGTCCCACCCTTATAGCATCCTCAGCTACCATTTCCTCTAGAGACCTTTGCTAATTCAGGAATTTGAAGCTTTTCCCAATTCATTGCCTTGGCATAATCACTTGCCAGAGATCGATGCTTTCAAAACTCCGTTCAGATTTAACTTTCCGTGAAGTTCTACCTGACAACTCGTCCCCAGCCAGAGTTAAGTATTCTGTTCATGCTCCATAGCACCTTGAAATTTTCCTCTGTTAAAATAACATCACATTTCAATAATCTGTCTATGCCTGCTCTCTGAATTTCTACCCTGCTCTCTGAATTTCTCTTTGTAGTCTCAGTGCGGAGTTAGCATGTAATAGGACTTCAATCAATGTTTTTGAAGGACTGAAGGTAGGAGAGCACCCGAACTTCTTTGTATTTTTATACTTTTACAAATGCAAGCTTAAATTACCGTGAGTCACGCGAGGGGGTGTGTATTCATGAGCAGGTGGGCATGCACACACTCTGGGCAAGCCAGCAGAGAACGAACGTCAAGGGAGAGGGATTGTTTGGAAAAGGAGAATCGTTCATTTGCTTTAAGTCAGAAATATTTACCAAATCTGAATTCTTGTTTCTACGAATGAGACTTAGAAAATTTCCACATTACTGTGAAATTCTTGATATAATGCACAAATATGCCCTAAAGATTACCTTTCTCCTTTGCAGACACATTCAGGGTTCACAGTTATTTAAAACACATACATTGGTCACCTACACAAAATAAGGTTTAAGAAAGAATCAAAACCAATAATAAAGGTGAAATTTTCTCAAAAGTAATAGTTAGCCAGAGATACAGGCTGAATTTGTGTGATTGCAGGTCATTTGTAGCTAATGATTATTTCATTTTTTTATGATGCAATGTTAGATAGCTTGTCTGTACTGTTATCAACCCTTATAGAACATAAAGACTAAAATCTAATACCAAACAGTTTGTTTTTCTATCATGATTCTATGAAACCTTTCCCCATGGTCCCAAATCATGATAAAGTTCAACACAAAAAGTTCTTCGTAGTTAATAATGTCTAAAAATGAAATAAATAGTAATAAAAAATATGTCATTAAATTAAACGCCCTCTTCCTTTGCTCACTTGAGAGACATTTTTCTACCTGCTCTATACTTAGCACTTAATTAGATGCTGGAAAAACAATAAAGTTTGTCTTCAGAATTATTTTCTACAGCCTAGGAAATTAGGTGGGGACAGGTTTTAAACCAAATATTTCTCCAGTGACTTCAGAGTAGCCTTGTTCCACCCAAAAAATTAATCAAATTCTATGTCATAAAGAATTGTTCCCATTTTTATGTCTAGTTTTTACACAACCACAAACAATGTTTGACCATCACTTTGTCAAGTACATCTCTTCATCAATCTGTAGAACCCCGTTTCCACAACCATATATGCTATGTGTGGTCCAAGAGACTAACAGACTTGTCCAACAAGGGTTAAATTTCAAGTCCATTTTAGGAAGGTGCATATCCCTATTAATGCCACGTACACCACAATATATGAGGTATGCATTGGAAACCCACAGCAGAGGGGAAAAATTATAAAGTTATGCTTTCTGGTATACTTCAAAGACTCTGCTTGAAGTTATGGGTTGGTATTTCCACCTCAATTATTTTTAATGGGGAGTACGGAGTACTAATATTTAGCAGGTAGCATACTTATCTGAGAATATAGTAAATACACAACTTGTGTTTGTATGCCTTGGTGTCCTGATATAGATGAAAGAAAACAAAAAACATTTGAGTCATAAAAAAATTAATTTCTCTGAATATTTATTGATGGTTAGGCAATAGGGTTCCTTTATGCAAATGGAAAAATTCTTTATCTTTATTGTCGGTAAGTATGGAAAAAACCTTACCTGTATGTGTATTTACATTTTAATGGGCATATTTTGAAGTCATTCTTTTCATCAGCATCAAGTATCAACCATTTCTTTGTTCTCTAGCAAAAGGGAATTCTTTCTTTGATACAACTTTACTCTTTGTTCGATATTATAAAAGGTCCACAAAAGAAGCGGGCTCAGAAGGCTGAGCACTTAATTTCACCTTTCAATGAAGCTAATCAGGAATTATTTGCCTCCTACTTACCATCATATTGAAAAACCTAACAATAGAGCTCCTTTTGTCCCTTACATTCCAAAAGATAGTTTTAATCTAGCCTTTGCCCTGTTATTTATCATTAAGAATTTACTACATTTTGGTAGTTGGTTTTGAAACTTTTACTTGTATCTGAAAGATGCAGATCATATTTATTTATTACACAATGGGCTCTGTTTGCTGCAGAAAAGAGTGAAACTTTTAACTGCTTAGCACACTTGCCAGTGAAATATACCTGACAGAGCAGAGGTTATAACTTTGGCTCTAATTACTTTTAATAATGGTAAGAAAATGTGTTTTGTTTGTTTACATGCTGTTTACAATGGCATAATTTTTAAAATATATACAATTGAGATATTTATTGCATACTATTTTAAAGATGTTTTATGTGTTTTCACCTTTGGAATATATTGTTACAGTTACTTATACCGATAATTTGGGTGGCTTTGTTAATGTAGCTAGTAATTTCTATGACTACTAAGTGACCAGTTTTCCGTGCCTTTTATTGTGGGATGCATGATTATGTATTTATTGTACGGAAGCCACTGATGTGTGTATTTTTGTACTTTGCTGAGAGTAATGGTTGATCTCGATGTACATGATGATGAGAGATGCCTTTCCCAAAGGGCACTGCCTTGAGATCGTCCTTCTCAAATAAAAAAGAATGCATTTGGAAAATGTGTGAAGCCTACTTTCTTTGTGGCGGGAAACCTTAGTTTTTTAATTACACTTTTTATTTTGAGATCATGGTAGATTCACATACAGTTGTATGAAAAAATATGGAGAGGGATCGTGTGTCCCTTTTACACATTTCCTCCCCATGATAACATCCGGCAAACCGAGAACACAATATCACAACCAGGATGTTGACATTGACAGAGTCCAGATGCTGGACAGTTCTCCCACTCCAAAGCCACACCAGAATCCCTTGGGTTGCCCTTTATAGCCACACCCACTTCCCTCCTGCCTTCGTCCTCTCCTTAACCCTAGCAACCACTCATCTCTCTCCACTTCTGTAATTTTGTCATTTCATTTTGTATTAGTGGAATCATACAGTATATGACTTTTTTTTTTTTTTTCTACTCAGCCTAATTCCCTGGAGATGGGTCCGAATTGTTGCATGGAACAATAGTACAGTTCTTTTGTTGCTGCGTAATACCCATGTGGTGGGGGAATTCTTAATGGTAAAACATAATTTGATTTACCCTTATAGCAAATGAGTCCTTGAAGTTGTTAACTAAATGGATGGCAGGTGCTGTCTCCAGTGGTAAGGATCTATGACCAGCCCTTTGAGATTGCTGTCTCGTGAGGAAAAAAGATGATTGGAACAGAGTGATGTGCACTGGTTAAAGAAAAATACATCACCAAGTATGTGGGGAGCACGGAGGAAGGGAATGTGTAATGGAGGCTTTGGGGCGCCTTCCTGAATAGGGGGACATTGAGTTGGATTTTAAAGCTGTTAGCGAAATATGTGTGTAAGAAAGGCAGAGGTAACAATGCAAGGGGAGACAGCAAAATGGGATGGCAGGTCCAGCTTGGTGTTGCTGAAGCATGAAGGAAGAGCAGCAAGAGACAAGATGGAACTTGAGCAGTGATTTGGATTTGAGACCTGGACAGATCAGTGGCTTCTGTGGGGTAGGATTGACCTGCCAAGGGCTGAAGACAGAGATCAGCTTGAGGTGGTAGAAAAGGTCTCGGCGAGAGGCGGTGAGGGCCTTCTCTAGGGTGGTTTTAGTGGAGCTGGAAAGGAGGGAACAGATCTGACAAATATTAACGTGTAAATGGCCTGCACGGGCACACTGGCTATGGATGAAGGAGGAAGAAGGAACGAACCCAGGTTTCTACCAACTGGAAGGGAAAACAGCAAGGTCAAATTCAGATTCAGACTTCATGGGTTTGAGATGACTGGAGGATGTCTATTAAGATCTATGACAATATTAGGGGCGCCTGGGTGGCTCAGTGGGTTAAGCCTCTGCCTTCGGCTCAGGTCATGATCTCAGAGTCCTGGGATCGAGCCCCACATCGGGCTCTCTTCTCAGCAGGGAGCCTGCTTCCCCCTCTCTCTCTGCCTGCTGCTCTGCTTGCTTGTGATCTCTCTCTCTCTGTCAAATAAATAAATAAAATCTTTAAAAAAAAAAGATCTATGACAATATTAGAGAGAGGTATGGGAAGGAAATAGAGATCTGGGAGCCCTTGTCAGGTGGGTTGAAGCCATTAGAGAAGATGAAAGTGTCCTTAAAGATACTCAGGAAGTCAGAACAAAGACCTGTGGTGTGGGACTCAGACCTCTGAGGAGGGAGCGAGATCCATCAGATGGTGCCTCTCGAAGATGGGTTTGGTGGGACTGGCTCTGGGAGTTCCAGAAGAAGAAACTGGAGAATGGGACCAGCCGCCTCTGCCAGGGAGAAGGCTGGTGTCCAGGACACATCAGCAGCAATGGTGAGTAAAACGAGAAAAGTGAGTCCTTCCTCCTGCCTTCTGTTTCCCTCTTGTGCCCCCATTGGCAGAATGGATAGGAAACCAGCTGACAGATGTGGGGCTCCATTTGTACTGTGGATCCGGAAACCCAGCGTCCCAGGGCATAGCATCGAAGGGTATATTTGGAGCCGAGACCTACCAGCCCAGTAAGTGGCCTCTAAAGCTGGTGAAGCACTCCTCTTTAAGGACGACACTCGTGGGGTGTCGGAGGCGGGGCTCAGCGGTTTAAGCGTCTGCCTTCAGCTCAGGTCATGATCCCAGGGTCCTGGAGTGGAGCCCCGCATGGGGCTTCCTGCTCTGTGAGGCGTCTGCTTCTCCTTCTTCCTCTGCCCTTCCACCTGCTCGTGCTCTCCCTCTCACTCTCTTTCAAATAAATGAATAAAATCTTAAAAAAATCACTTCCAGTGAAAAGTGGGGCAAGAAGCTGAAAGATTCTTAGTTTGAAAAAAAATTCAGGGGCGCCTGGGTGGCTCAGTGGGTTAAAGCCGCTGCCTTCGGCTCAGGTCATGATCCCAGGGTCCCACATCGGGCTCTCTGCTCAGCAGGGAGCCTGCTTCCCTTCCTCTCTCTCTCTGCCTGCCTCTCTGCCTACTTGTGATCTCTGTCTGTCAAATAAATAAAATCTTAAAAAAAAAAAAAAGAAAATTCAGGGATGGGGAGTGTGGGTAGATGTAGGAAGATGAGAGCTTGGACGTGAGAACTGTCTTCAAATCTTTGAAGGACTGTCCAGAAAGACTGGGTTTGCACTCGTCCTAAGTGAGAGAAGGGAGATTGACAAGAAAAACTGCCACATCTAGAGATGTGCTGAACTGTCTCACGGAATGTGTTCCCTTTTGAGAGAAGAGTTCAAACACAGGCTGCAGGAATGTAAACTCCACTTGGGAAGACAATTTGTTCATCAGTGTGACCCAGTGCATGGAACAGTACTCAGCACATGGTGTGCGCACAGTATCTATTTGTTGACTAGGTCATAAGGAATTCAGACAACAGATCAAAAGACCAGAACACCTCAGGGTCCCTTTCAGTCTTGCAACTGCTTATACATAAAGGAAAAATATGCAGGGTCCTAACCAAAATAGGAAACAAAGGAACCGGAGTTTAAACTCTGCAAAAGCTTGTCATCTAGCATTCGGCTTCAGAGCAACTGAAATTTTATGCATCTCCATGGTGACCTGAGGCACAGCTTGATTCTGAAGGGCTTTCTGAATCATCATATTAAATTACTTCCACTTTAAAATGCAAATTATATTTTACTTTATACTAACTCTTTTTAAAGAAGTAATGTGTTATGTAACTATCCTTCTTGATTAATCAGAAAGCCCCTTTCTTAATCTTGGCAGCCAGTGGTTCATAGGCTGTCTTAGTCCTTTTGGGGCTGCTATAACAATGCACGGATTTTGAACAACAGACATTTATTTCTTACTGTTCTGGAGGTCAGGAAGTCCCAGGATTGGGACAGGGCACTGTGAAATTCGGCTTCTGGTAAAAACCCACTTTCTAGCCAGAAATGACCATCTTCTGTGTCCTCACTTGGCAGGAAGGTCCAGTGAGCTCTCTGGTGTCTCCTATGAAAGCACTAATCCCATTCCTGAGGGCTGCACACTCATGACCTAGTCACCTCCCAAAGTCCCCACCGCCTAATACATTGGGGGTCAGGATTTCCACCAACATTCAGACCATAGCATAATGCTAGCAAATTAGAATTTTCACCAGGAAATCTAAACACAGATTATTATTATTATTATACATAATATTAGTATAATATAATAATATGTCTTATTATTATTCATTATTAATTTTAGAAATCAGAGTTGTCCCAGTGGTCCAAGAAGTTGAATCTCACCTTTCCTTCCCTAGCCCTGGCCCCATGTGTGTCTCCCTTGGTCCCTGTGCCCCCAGTGGTGCATTCGCAAAATGTGACCATCAGTGCTGTGGTTGGTAACGTTCAGGAACTAGTCTTATGATGGGGATGGGAGTACCAACCACAAAAATGAGAGGCGGCAGATAAAAAAGAGTAGCATCCTAGCCCCGTATAGTACCTTTTAGTTTGAGGGACCACATTTACTCCTCATAACAACCCCATAAATTTAGTATTCACCCCATTTCAATGTCTTCACATGCTGCACACAACTTTGTTGGTTCTCCTTCTAGCAATGAATGACATTTTGGACAAATATGGACATTGAGCACTACCCTTCCTTAAAGGAGTGACACTGCCAAGTAGGAAGCAGCCCCAAGAAGCATAGTGAGTAAGAAAAGCACGTTTGCTGCAAATCTCCTGTCCCGCCCAGACCTCCCTCCCACCCACATCCATGTTGCACAAGCACCATGGAAACTGAAAGTCCACAAATGAAAGGAGCCTCAGATAATACAGTTTAAATTTTTCAGAATTTTTTGGCTGCTACCCACAATAAGAAATACATATTCCCCATTATGCATCAATATATGTAAGCATACACACACACATACAAACATACGTATATACCTTAGTAGATTTAATATAACAGCACTTATTTACCTGCAATGTATTTTAATATTTTTTTAAATACTGATTGCCACCTATTGAAATGATGTTGGAGCTCATTAATGAGAGGGTAAGCAAATTTTTTCTGTAAAGGGTCACACTAAGTAGTTTTGACTTCGTGAGCCATATGGCCTCTCTGTCAGGTGCACTCAAATCTGCCTCTGTAGGGGAAAGCAGAGATGGTTAGCACAGCTGTGTTCCAATAAAATGTTATTTACAGAAACAGTAGCCCAACCCCTGCTCTAATAGAGCCGAGCCCACAGTTCCAAAAATGCAGCACTAGTTCAACAACATTCAGTGCTCAGCTGACTGCTTGAGAATCATCTGGAAAGCATGTTAAACAATGTCCAGGACCTACCCCAGTCCTACAGACCTACAATCTGAGGAGTCAGGGTATCCCTCTGATCACCCTCCCTCGCCGACTCTTACCTGCAGCCAGGTTGGGAATCACTGAGCTGATCCAAGCTCTCTGTTCCCCATCTAACAAAAATAAAGGGAAGCTTGAAAGGCTGAGTTCTGGGCTCCAGGCAAATTGCCAACGAGTTTCAAGAACCCAGGCCCTATGAAACGGGGACTCACCATGTGCAGTTAAGTTGGAAATTAATAAGAAATCTGAAACAGGACATGAAATTTATCTCTTGTCATTTGTTCAATACATATGCCTGCAGAAATTCAACCACACCGATAACCAATTAAAGAACAGAGCCCATTAAACTGATGATAAGAATATTAGACATCTCGGGGGCGCCTGGGTGGCTCAGAGGGTTAAAGCCTCTGCCTTCGGCTTG